>NW_027206290.1:49659702-50334702 GCF_024711535.1 Dipodomys merriami | reverse complement strand
GAAAATCAATTCAGGTCTTTACTTAGAAATCCACAGCTGCCAAGTTCCCAAGGACATCACATCATATTTGGCCCTGCCATCAATTAAGCTCAGATACCTGGACAGCAAAGACTCTTCCCCAAGATGGGGAAGGGGGTTGGGGATAAGATTAGGATTGTGAGGGTAAATTGCTGTAAGTCTGTAGCCCTTGTGGCTTTGTGATTACATATAACCCTAAAACCTCCTATACCATACAGGATACATTTCAGAGACATTAAAGTTTGGTGGGAAGGGATTCCTCTTGATTTTAGTAGTTTCTCTTCCTTCCTTCTTCCTTCCTTCCTTCCTTCTTTCCTTCCTTTCTTTCTTTCTTTGTTGGTTGTGGACCTGAACTCTAGACCTGGGTGCTGTCCCTCAGCTCTTCAGCTCCAGGCTATTGCTCTACCACTTGAGCCACTTCGGGCTTTTTCTGTTTATGTGGTAGAATAGGAATAGAACCCAGAGTCTCATGTATGCACTGAGCCACCTTCCCAGCCCCACTAGTTTCTTTTTTAAGCTTGTGCTTCTTACTAAGGACAAAACTCAGATACCATAAATTCTCACAGGTTCATTGAGAGAAAAATCAAATTTTTCTTAAATGTTGCCCCTATATTTTACAATTATTTTTACATACCTAAATAAAAACCTCTGGTTTATATTCACAAGACACTAAACATTCACCTTACTGTTCCTATTTCCTGTTAGCTAGTATCTTCCAGGTTTCTGTGACTAAGTCTACTATAGACTGAACATTGGAAAACTTGTTAAGCTATTAACCCTGACCCTACAGAGCCTGGAACTCAGTCACTACAGAGGCTGGATTTAAATCCTGACATGCTTGGCCCCACCCCTGGTTTTGCATCATCCAGCCACAGTAACACAAACCAGCCCTTCCCCTCTGCTCCCTGGGATCCATTCACTCCTCAGGAGTTCACCTACTGCCTCCACAGCATCAAGCTCAGTTTCTGAGCCTCAAGCTCCCAAACACATGCCAATCAAACTGTATAAACCCATGTGACCAAAAAGCCTACATGGAGCTCACACAGAGACTGCCTTCCATTCAGCACTGTGGCATTGCAACATCCTATGCAGGCTCCAATCCCTTCCATCAAACCCCATGTTGGGTGTCAAATGATGCTATTATGGTACTGTTTCCAGTAAGCATATTTGGAAGCCCTTATCCTGTATCCCATTTCTCCAAAAGTACATTAAAAAAAACAAAAACAAAAGCCTGACAGCATCCCAAATTAACTCAAGGAGCCTAGAAATCCAAGTCGAGCACAAAATTCCACAGAAATCAAAATACACCAGGTTGTTTTTGTGTTGTTGTTTTAAGAAGAGATTCTTGGGGCTGGGAAGGTGGCTCAGTGGTAGAGTGCTTGCGTTGCATGCATGAGGCCCTGGGTTCAATTCCTCAGCACTACATAAGCAAAAAGAAAAAAGCTGGAAGTGGTGCTATAGCTCAAGTGGTAGAGCACTAGCCTTGAGCTGAAGAGCTGATGGACAGCATCCAGGCCCAGAGTTCAGGCCCCATGACTGGACCCTCCCACCCCCCCAAAAAAAGAAAGATTCTTTTTTTTTTTAAGACCTAACTTTTTTTTTTTTTTTAAAGATTTGGTATTTTCCCAGTGGCCATGTTTTTCCAAGAATATTTCATCAACTTTCTAGACTGCAAAAGTTACAACAACTCCAATATGTCAGCTTTGGACAACTTTTCACATCGTCAACATTTTTATTCACCTTAGCTCAAAAAAGACCTCGCACACCCCAATGCAGTACCGTCATCAGAGACAAGAATGAAGCACTGTAGGGCAATGCCATTCCACAATGTTCCTCACCTAGGAAGGGGCACAGGGAACTTGCTGAGTAATGCTGCACATACTTATGTTTAATGATGTACATAAATATATTTAAGGTTTGTACATTTTATTATGTGTCATGTTAATCTCAAAATAAAGACACTTGCTAAAAATCAGACATCATCATAAGAGTAAATTCTAAGTAAAATTAAAGAAAAATTAACAGCACTTACCAAAATTCAAGAAAATCAGTTTGGCCTGTATCCCAGGACATAGTTTGACAAGAAATGGAATGGCAATGTAGAACCCCAAAACACAGAGAAGTATCTTCCTCAGCCGGAACCACAGTCCCTTTCGCCTGTGAGAGAAACAACTAAAAGTCAAAAGGTAGTTGGTACAATTTTCCCATAGTTTACTAACAGCATTGGCAGTGTCTAAACAAGGACCCCAAGCATCTTTTCCTACAGGCATATTGCCAGTTATAAAAGTAGTTTCCTACTTCCTGCTTTTAACAATTGAGGAGCTTCTTGTTCTATGTCTAGCCAAGTATGGGGAAGTACTCTGTTCTCTTCCTTTTTTATTTCTTCCTACTTTGTCCTGTATTACTAAATAAACCTTTGCTAAGCTTCCAAAAACAAAAAGTTTGAGACAGTCTTTTGAGCTTATTAGTTAAACTGGAGAAGTGTTTTTCCTGTCTATCTATCTATCTTTGAAAGCCAAAGAAATAATCCTGTTGATGTTTTATATTCACTCTTAGGTTAAGAATCTAACAGAAATAATGGACCCTCTAAAAGCACTCCACTTAGCCATGTGAGAATGGGACATACCTATAATCTCAGCTATGAGAGAAGTTATAGACAAGGGAAAGCTATAGTTAGGAGTGGGACCCGATCTGTTAGCCTAACCTCCTCCACCTTAGGAGCCACTCCACTATCTTAGGCCCTGCTGTAAAGCATGGTTTTTGCCTGAAATCTGGTGACACAGGCCTTTCCCCAAAATTAGTTGACTCAGGCCTTCTCTTATTGGCTGACAGAGACAGCTACAACCATAAATCTTAGCCTTGCCACAACAAAATCCCCTGTTTGCATGTACCTCACAAACTCCACATCTCATACAAGACAGACTGAGAGTACCCCCCACCCCTAGTAAAACTCTCCACTACCAGCTCCCTATAGCTACCCTCCCCAGTTTAATGGCAGCTGCTGCTCTCTGTCCTGACAGTGTCAGCCTGCCAGTCTTTCTGCCATTGAACTTTTCCTACCCTCTTGGACATGTGTAGAATGCTTCATCCGGTCAAGACATCTAACACTACCTAAAAAATAACTAAAGCAAAAGCAGACTGATTCAAATGACAGAGGGTCTGCCCAGCAAGCGCAAGGCCCTGAATTCATACTCCTCTCTGCCCACTGCCCCCCCCGAAAAAAAAGAAAACACCCCACCTGACATCGAACCCCCGCTGCCACTTCATCTCATCGAACAGAAGCTTCTCTGCATCTTTCAGTCACCCTTCTGATAACCAGCTCTGTGGTTAGTTACTCATTAGCTGCACGTAGGAAGCATGTGCAGCCAAGAACCTGTCCAACCAGGTCCTTAGGTAACTACAGAGGGCTGAGGGCAAGACTGTGTCTGTCAATACCTGTTTTGGCATTTCTGTTCGGCCCCTTGGACCTATCCAGTAGGGTCTTTCTCCAGGGCTTTTAGGCCAGGCCATTACCTCCAAGATCTCAAGATCCTCTTCTGATCTTTCAATACTATCAACAAATGTTTATAGGGGCTGGGAGATGTAGCTCAGTGGTAGAATCGTTGCCTAGCATACACAAGGCTTTGTACACCATGCCAGTAACCACCCCCCCACACACACACTTTCATTAATTCATATAGTACATTCATATAGCACTGATAATACATCTACAGCTCAATAGAAGACAGATGGATCCTCCTATTAGCCTCTGCATTCAATCTGTTGTGACACATGACATACAGCATCTGGAAAACTCCCTGTACATTTCAAGAGTGAAAAGGGCAAATTATATCTCAGTGTTATGGAATCATTTTTGATCATGCAGACCCTGTGAGGGGTCTTGGGAACCTTACAAGTGCAGAGCCACACTTGGAGAATTGTTGCTCTCACCATCCCATCTAAATTTTAATGGTGCTAATTATTTCTGGAATATTTTTAAAAAATTTAAAATGGTTTTTAAAACATACAATGAACTGCTGAAACATGCAACAATAGAGATGCCTTTCAAAGCATTAAATAAAATAAACTCAAAAGATTATATACTAGTCAGGTACCACTGGCTCATGCCTATAATCTACTCAAGATCACAGTTCAAAGCCAGCCTGGTGCAGCCAAGTCTGTAAGACTCTTATCTCCAATAAACTAGGCAGAAAAAGCGGGAAGTGGTGCTGTGACTTAAGTGGTAGAGCATTTAGTCTTCAGCAGAAAGAGACTCACTCAGGAACATTACCCAGGCCCCCAGCTTAAGTCCCAGGATCAGGAAAAATAAATGAATGAAAATAAATAAATAAATAGATAGATACATAGATAGATAGATAGATAGAACATGTAAACTGATCTAAAATCTAAAATCTAGAAGAGACAAAAACAAACAAACAAACAACAAAAAAAAAAACCCTCCAGGAGCAGAAAAATCAGAACCATGCTGGGTGTCAGTGGCTCATGCCTGTAACTCTAGCTACTCAGGAGGCTAGGATCTAGGGATTATGGTTAAAACCCAGCCTGGACAGAAAAGTCTGTGAGACTCTTAATCTCCAATTAACCAGTAAAAAGCTGGAAGTGAAGGTGTGGCTCAATGGAGTGCCATCCTTGAGGGGAAAAAGTAACTGTACCCTGGTCCTGAGTTTAAGCCCCAGTATCAGCACCAAAAATGCATGTGGTAAAAATAAAAGGGGGGAGGAAGAAAGGGGTGGAAAAATGAGGGGAAGGGTTTGAAAAGGAAAGGAAAGAAAATCAGAACAGTGATAACTAGGGACTAAGGTAGAGGAGGAGTTTTAGAATGATGAGAATAATCTTGGTTGTGGCTGTGGTTACATGACTGTATATATTTGCCAAGACTCATTAAATTGTACAGTTAGAAGTGAGCAGGTCTCAAATGAGTGGTAGAATGCCTACCTAGAAAGTATGCAAGGCCCTGTGTTCAAATCCCAATTCTGCCCTTACCAAAAGTTAGACTCGGGAGATTTACTAGATATAATTAACTTTCAATAACACCATTGTTGTTGATCAGTCAATAAGGTTGCTATAAATACCTCCACAAGGTTTATGACAAATACATCTGATCATGTAATTCATTATTCACTCGTTCACAAAGTCCATGCAACAGTCACTGCTGAGCACCCAGAATTCTGTAGGTGGTAGAAAACCAGAGCAGCAGATGCAGAGGTGGCAGGCTATGTGAGAAGCACCTATGCTTGGGTACATGGTCCAGAGTGACCTGACTCTGGGTTACCAGAGAAGGGCCACGGACTGACACACTAAGTTAGGAATACAAGAACTAGCTAGATAAGGGAGAACAGTTTAAAATGGTATCTTATATTCCACATATAATCAACCCACCACTACAATGAGGGAAAGCTAGCAATATTGTAGTTGAAAATATCCAACTCATCCCTTACTAGCATGCAATCTTAGGCAAGTCCCTTAACCTCTCTGAGTATTGTTTCTGTTGATGTTTGGTGGGGATAATAATGGTGTCTCAGGCTCAGTGGCAGACTACTTGCCTAGCATGCGCTAAGTTCAATTGCCAGCACTGCAGTAACAGCAGCAGCAACAACAATGCTAATAGCCATGGCTCCTCTGAGGGTCCTAGAAGGATTAAAATAATGCATGTGGAATGCACATGGGAGTCCTAGTACCAAATCCTCTACATCTTCTTCAGGGTATAATGGGAGAGGTCAGGAGAGGAAAGGAAGGAATCAGGACTTCATTCTAAAAGAAATGGAAAACTCATAGAAAGGAAATAGCCAGCCAGGTGCACCAATGGTTTTGCTGGTAATCCTGCTTAGAAGGCTGAAACTAAAGGATTGTGGTTCAAGGCCACAGGGCGGGAGAAATTCAGGAGACCCCCCCTTCTCATTGAAGAGCTAGACTTGGTGGCATATATCCATTATCCTAGCTACAACTGGAAGCACACATCCAGGAAGGGAGTGAGACAGTACCTTTAAAATAATCAGCAAAAATCAGGACTGGAGGTATGGCTCAAGGATAAGAGACCTGCCTAAGAAGTGCAAAGCCCAGAGTTCAAATTCTTGAGCCACTGAGAGATTAAAAAAAAAAAAAAGGGCTAGGAAGGTGGCTCAGTGGTAGAGTGCTTGTCTTGCATACCTGAGGCCCTGGGTTCAATTCCTCAGCACCACATAAGCAAAAAGAAAAAAGCCAGAAGTGGTGCTGTGGCTCAAGTGGTAGAGCACTAGACTTGAGCTGAAGAGCTGAGGGACAGTGCCCAGGCCCACATCTGGACCCAAAAAAAAAAAAAAAAGAAAGAAAAGAAAATAGCCTGTAGTCAAATACATTGCCACAAATGCCTGACACTTCTGCTTGGGTCCTCTGTTAGGCCATCTAGTGTTATCCTGTGTCCCCTAATTGCTCATTCTTTGCCTTACCAAAGGTGGTATGGTTTGAGATTTTATGCCTATGAGAAAGGAAAGTAAATGCCCACACAAGATACTTGCTTGAAAATGTTCATGACATCTTCATTCAGTGTTCTCAAATTGAAAATACCTCAATGCTCATTGGATTAATGAACCCAATGGCATTCTCAGAATGGACAGCCACACAGATGAATCTCACAACAACTAAGCTGGCTGGGCTTAGTGAGCCACTGGCTCACACCTGTAAGCCTAGTTACTCAGGAGGCTGAAATTTAAGGAGAAAGGTTTGTCGGTTGTGGGGCTTGAACTCTGGGCCTGGGCGCTGTCCCTCAGCTCTTCAGCTCAAGGTGAGTGCCACTTCCAGTTTTCTAGTGGCTTATTGGAGATAAAGAGTCTCAAGGGCTTTCCAGCCTGGGCTGGCTTTGAACCATGATGCTCAGCCTTCAGCCTCCTGAGAGCTAGGATTACAGATGTGAGCCACCAACGCCTGGCTAGGATCACAGTTTAAAGCCAGCCTGGGGCAGGGAAGGCTATGAGATTCTTATATCCAATTAACCAACAGAAAATCAGAAGTGGCACTGTGGCTCAGAGTGATAGAGCACTATCCTCAAAGCAAAAGAGCTCAGGGACAGTACCCAAGTCCCAAGTTCAAGCCCCAGTAACTAAGCTGAATACAGGTCACTAAGTGAAAGATAGCAGGACATTGGTAGTTTTTTACTTGGACATATTATTTTACCTAAAGTTTCTCTTTTATTTGTGGAACAGAATTAGTATTTTCTTTCCTGTGGATTTCACAGTGATGTTTTCTCCATGGGCTGAAATAACTAGCTTTTTAGTATATTTAAAATAATATTTTTCTGTGGCGCTGAGGACAGACACACTAGGGCCTCAAGAATGCTTAGCAAGTGCTATTTTACACAGTTGAGCCACAGATCCAGCCCTTACTTCTTTATATTTAGAAATATATGTTAGAAATCATATATATATATATATATATATATATAAGATATATAAGTTAGAAATATAGAAGTTAAAAATCATCTATTTCTTATCAAATTAAAGGCAAGAAGACACTAAAACTAAAAAAATTAAAGTGAATATAAGCAAAGTTTAGAAGACAAAAAACCTCCTCTTCCTCTCCTCTTCTTCCTTCCCTTTCTCCTCCCCCTCTCACTTCCCTTCCTCCTATTCTAGAGCTTGAACGGAGAGCCTGGGCACTTCCCTTGAGTTTTTGTACTCAAGGCTAGTTCAGCATCATTTATAGCTTTTTGGTGGTTAATTAGATATAAGAGTTTCACAGACTTTCCTACCTATGTTGTCTTTAAACCATGATCCTCAGATCTCAGCCTCCTGGGTAACTAGGATTACAGGTATGAGCCACCAGTACTCAGTCTCCATTTCTTCTTATCTCTTATGACAATGCTTTTATTATTATCAGAAATCTCTGATAGCATCACTGTTTACATAATCACTTCTTGCTGGGAAAAATGACTATTCTCAATTATTGGTAGGAATAAGTACTGCCCATACAGCTAAGGGAATGCACCACTTTCCTGTACAGACACTGATCTAATCACAGAAGCAGATTTCACACAGTCAAGTATAAGATCAAATGTTCTACCACAGCCTATACTGTCATATATTGTAGGTTGTCGGGTTATTTTTTGTTGTTATTTATTTACTTATTTATTTTGTTGGTCATGAGGCCTGAACTCTGGGCCTGGGCACTGTCCCTCAGCTCTTCAGCTCAAGGCTAGCCCTCTACCACTTGAGCCACAGCGCCACTTCTGGGTTTTTCTGTTTATGTGGTGCTGAGGAATCGAACCCAGGGCTTCATGCATGCAAGGCAAGCACTCTACCACTGAGCCACCTTCCCAGCCCATGTTGTTTTAAAGATTACTTGTCTTTTTAGTACCACAGACAGATAACCAATGTAAATGATCATGAAATAAAAGGAAACTGTAAAAATACAATATAATGAACTTCCATGGGTCTCAGGAACTGTACTCTTTGGCACTCAGTCCATACAAATGAGGACTTCACTTCCAGCAGCAATTTTTACACAAATATTTATAGCAGCTGTGGTGGTGACATTATAGTCTGTACCTTCACAAACTTGTACAAGTGATAGCACAGCATGTGACACACACATACACAGTACGTTTACAAGATAAATCTGGATTAGTTCTAGAGACTGCATTGATGTCAGTGACACCAATGTCGGGCTGATTTTGTACTCTGGTTGTGTGAGATGTTATCATTGAGGGAAGCTGGGAAAAGGGATTCACTGGGCCATGAATCTGTATTTAAAAATAATAAGGTTAAAAATTAGAAAAAAATCAGTTACAAGAGACAAAGTAAACAAAAGTATGTAATCATTAATAAAGCTGATCATTGGGAGGAAAGGACTTTATCTGTGGTCTAGGCAAATATTAGTCTCATTTTCACCAATGAGGAAACTCCCAAGGACTTGAGTAACCTGTCCAAGGCTACACCAGATATGTACCCCAACATCCTACCTGGGGAAAGCCAAAATAGGCCTAATCTGAAGCAAGCCAAAATAGTCCTTAAGGCCAAGTGACTGTGGCTTTGGATCTCATCCCTACCCTTACCCTCACTGGATAAGAGTACATATGAGGCAAGACACTTATCAGGGCACTCAACAAGCTACTATGGATTTCCTTGTCCGCAATGGTAGGTTTACAGACATTGCTTGACAGGAGACTTCTTTAACAAATTATTTAAGGACAATCTCTATAATTTATATTTCTTACTGCCTCCTAAAAGAGTAGATCATAACATAGGTAGATCCCCTGTTTAAATTGCTTGGTGGGAGCTACCTGGCTAGCCAGGGACAATGTCTGCTGAAGATCAAAGGTCTGACAAGGAAGAAGGTAACCAGCAGGACAGGTAGGGAGGTACAGGTCAACATTCTGCCAGTTTCCATGGCTCAGAGATAAAAAGGCAAAGTATCAGATTGAATTACAGCCACTGCCCGTAGGCCCTTTGCCTCTCTGGTATCTAGCAAATCAAAGGCTAAAACCCAACACAGTGTAGTATATTATAGTATAGTGTGTGTGTATGTGTGCATATGTGTGTGTCCATTCCTCTTACACAGATGTCCCCAGACAATGTGGGGTGGTGTCAGCTAGAGGAAACCTATAGGGAAAGGAAAGAGATGTACGTAGGAGATGTTATGAAATCTTGTTTAAGGTATATGATGTCAGCCCACTGTCTTGAAAAAAGGCAACCTGACCAACAAATCAATTTCAGGGTGTTCCTCAAAATATTTTTAAAAATATAGAATTTGGTTATATACTTTGCCCTTCCAAATAAATTAAAGGCTAAAGAAAGTTGAGATTCTTTTAATCTGATTCAGTCATGCAAAATAAAGATTCAAGATGTCACTCAAGAGTACTTCACAGTTCTGGTCTAGCATGTATGGAACTAGGAATTGTCACTCCATTCTGACAAAGTTTTTCTTGTGAACTGAAAAAATAAAATAAAAATAAACAACTCTTGTATCTGTCAAGAGAATGAAGCTGGCACCAGTGGCTCACGCCTGTAATCCTAGCTACTCAGGAGGCTGAGATCTGAGGATCATTTGTTCAAAGCCAGCCTAGGCAGAAAAGTCTGTGAAACTCTGATCTCCAATAAACCACTAGAAAACCGGAAGTGGCACTGTGGCTCAAGAGGTAGAGGGCTTGCCTTGAGCTGAAGAGCTGAGGGACAGCGCCCAGGCCCAGAGTTCAAGTACCATGACTGATAAAAAAAAAAAAAAAAAAAGAGAGAGAGAGAGAGAGAGAGAGAAGAGAATGAGGTCTCAGGAGAGAGACATGCAAATACAGAGCCAGAATTTACCAGAGCAGATATTTAGGAGCTGAAAATCCTATGTGAGCGATGAATTCTAGGGGCTCAGTTTGGATAGGTCTGAAGGACAGTCAAGGGGAAGCAAGCAGGCTTTTGTGGGTTTTCCCTCTACGAGCTCTACCAGCTCATCAGTGTTTTGTTTTTTGTGCCCATTCTGGGGCTTGAAGCCTAGTTGCTGACCCAGAGCTTTTATGCTCAAGGCTAGTGTAAGGTCTGCTCCAGCCAAGTTTCTGCCCAGTACCTGCATTACCTAGGCAACTGGCACACCTGGAAGAGGTCTCATCTGCTGAGGTCACATTTGGATTCAATGTGGCTATACCTTTCTCCCACTTGATCCCACCTCCCTTTACCTGGCCACACCTCCTCCAGCCTCTACCCTAGATAAGGCATGGAGGGGGTGGGGATCAGACGCTCTCTTTCCAAGCCCTCTTTCCAAGCCTCGTGGAGTGCCAACCTGGGCTGGTGCCAGCTGGAACAATGAATAAACCTACCCTTTACTGGAATACCACGTGTGTGGTGGTGTTCTTACTCGGCAGCCTCTTTAAAAACCTAATGGCTAGCAATTTACCACTTGAGTCAAAGCTCCACTTCCAGCTTCTGGTGGTTAACTGGAGATAGGAGTCTCAACCATATTCTTGCCTGAAGAACTAT
The DNA here is from genome assembly GCF_024711535.1 of Dipodomys merriami. NCBI lineage: Eukaryota > Metazoa > Chordata > Mammalia > Rodentia > Heteromyidae > Dipodomys > Dipodomys merriami. Next base: position 50,323,750 of record NW_027206290.1, on the reverse strand, counting down.
TGTTAAGCAGATCAGAGTACTCCATTCTTCAAAACAAGATCTACCCTCAGGAGAAACTATTTTGCCAGAGGCTGCCCAGGACAAGGTTTTATCAGAGCCTAAATGATATGAGGGAAAGAAAATGAGCTTCTGTGGTAGCTCTATTTATTCTGTCCTTCTGAACCGAGCGGTGGCTGAGCCACTAAAGTATACATGAAGATCACAGCAATCAGGAAGACCTCAGAACTAAGCACAGGAGATGCTTCGCTCCCTCCCCACACCTCCCCATCACACCACTAAAAACCTTATTTACAGAAGTTCAAAATAAGTGAGGCAAAAACTATAGGTCTTCAAGAAGAAATGGGAGAATCCACTAATATAGTCAGAAACTTCAAAACACTCCTATCAGAAATGAACCGGGGGGGGGGGGGGGGATTGGGAGAGGAGGGAAAGTAGGAGAAAAATGAGGGAAGGGGTAATAAATTTGACCAGAAATGTACTTAATACCTTACTTATGTATCTGTAACCCCTCTGTACATCACTTTGACAATAAAAATTAAAAAATAAAAAATAATAAAAACCCGCCTTCTAGATTTAAAAGGCAGGTTTAAACCCAATACCATCAATCAACTGGATGTAACTGCCAACTCCAGACAATCATTCAATAACAGAACACACCTTATGAAATTTAAAAGGACACAAATCTCAATGTCTGTTTTCAGATCACAGTAAGATTAAACTATAAATCAGTAACAGAAACGGCTCAAAAAAATCCAAAAATACTTGGAAAATCAACAAACTACTACTAAATAATACACTGGTCAAAGAAAAAGTCTTGAGAGACTTTTTACTATGAATAAAAATGAAAACACAGCTTACCAAAATTGTAGAATTCACTGAAACCAGTAGTTATAGGGAAATTTAGAATTAATCATCAAGGATCTAGAAAGAGCAAGTTAAATTCAAAGCAAAAGAAATGTAATAAAAGGCTGCAATGCTTGGTAAGAAATGTACGCATTATCCTGCCCATGTAATTGTAACCCCTCTGTACAGTATGTTCACAAATAAAATAAAATAAATTAAATAAAAAAAGAAAGAAATGTAATAAAATTGGAGCAGAAATTAATGGGATTGAAAAGAGAAATTCAACAGAGGAAAAAAAGTCAATGAAACCAAAAGTTGTTTCTCTGAAAAGACCAATACAATTGACAATCCTCAAGTCATGCTAAGAGAAAAAAAGAAGACAGAAATTATTATCAGCAATAAATAAGATTTCACTATGGAGCATGTGGACATTAAACAAATACCACGAACAACTCTGCTTACGATGTGATCATCTCGATGAAGTGAGGCAATTCCCTGAAAGACACAATCTGCCCAAATCACACAGCAGCAGACAATCTAAACAGCCCTATTCCTATTAAACAAATCAGTCAATAATTGCCAATCATACAAAATAGAAGGTATGAAGTGTAAATAAGCTAACTGCTGAATTTCATCAAGCATTCAGGAAGAAACTATGCCTACTCTTTACTATTTCTCCCAGAAGACAAAAGTCAATGGACCACTTCTTAACTCATCTTATGAAGTAAGCATTACTCTAACACATAAATCAGACAATGAAATTATTTTAAAAAAATAAGACTTAAAGATCATTATCTCTCATGAATAGAGATATAAAATACTCTACACAATCTTAGCAAATCAGATCTTACAATGTACAAAAGGAATATACTATGATCAAGTGAAATTTATCTCAGATATATGACTGGTAATATTTAGAAATTAATGCAATCCAGCCACATTCATTCTTGATAAAACTCTTCAATACACTAGGAACAAAGGGGAATTTCCTGAATTTGACAAATATTATGTACAAGAAACCTATAACACACATTATATTCCTTCATTCCTTCCTCCAATTTCTTTAATTTTAATTTCTTTCGCCCTTTCTCTCTATCTCTAAGATAGGGTCTCACTATGTAGTACAGAAAGCGTGGACCTCAAATTCACAATTACCCTCTACACCTCAGCTTCCTGAGTGCTAAAATTACAGGTATGTACTACCATAACCCATTTGCTAGCACCATATTAGTGAAAAATTTAAACCTCTCCCACTCGGATCAATTACAATGCAAGTATGATTCCTTACATTGTTGTGTAATAAGACAATAAATTAAAGGTATACACATTGGTAAGGAAGAAATAATTTTTTTTGGTTAACAAATGACATGAAAATCCAAAAAATCAGCAACAAAGAAACCTACTGGAACTGAGTGTAACAAAGTTACAGGATACAAAGTTAACCTAGAAAAGCCAAACATTTTCATATATATTGGCAATGAATAAGTATAATCTAAAATGGAACATAATAGCATCGCCCAAATGAAATACTTAGGCATACATTTAACAAAACATGTATTTAAAAAAGATAGTGGGCTGGGAAGGTGGCTCAGTGTAGAGTGCTTGCCTTGCGCATGAGGCCCTGGATTCAATTCCTCAGTATTACATAAGCAGAAAAAGCCAGAAGTGGCACTATGGCTCAAGTGGTAGAGTGCTAGCCTTGAGCTGAAGAGCTGAGGGACAGAGACTAGGCCCAGAGTTCAGGCCCCATGACTACCACCACCAACAACAAAAAAGATAGGATCATCTATATCATTAAAAAGAGTGTCAATATTGTCAATATGTTAGGTTTTTCTCAACCTGATCTATAGATTCATGTATTACCAATAAAAACTCAAGCAAGGGACTGGAAAGGTGGCTCAGGGATAGAGTGCTTGCCTCACAAGCATGAGGCTCTGGGTTTGATTCCTCAGCACCACAAAAACAGAAAAAGCTGGAAGTGGCACTGTGGCTCAAGTGGTAGAGCGCCAGCCTTGAGCTAAAGAGCTGAGGGACAGCACCCAGGCCCAGAGTTCAGGTCCTGTGACCAAAAACAACAACAACAAAAAAAAAAAAACCCTCAAGCAAATTATTTCAGAATACCAACAAACTGATCCTAAAGTCTATTTGGAGATGCAAAAGATCCAGAATATAAACCCAATGTTAAATAAGAAAACCTTAAAGAACTGATTCTACCAGACTTGAAGCTACATTAATCAAGACCCTATGGTACTGACAAAAATATAGACAAACAGATCAATGGAACAGAAGAGTAAACCCAGAAAGAGAAATGATATAAAAATAGTCCATTGATCCATGACAAAAAAAAGCAAAGGAAATACAAGAGAGCAGATAATCTCTTTCACAAAGGGTGCTGGCATAACTAAACATCCATATATTAAAAAAAAAAACACAAAAACACACAAGAGTCTAAACTCAGATATTACATTCTTCAGAAAAATAAAGACAAAATGGATCACAGACCTAAATGTAAATAAAAAATAACAAAACTACTGGGAGAAAAATAGAGGAAAACTTTTTAGTGTCCTTGTGGAATGGCAATATTTTGGACACAAGACCAAAGGTGTGGTGCACAAAAGAAATATGGCTGGGCACTGGTGGCTCATGCTTGAAATCCTAGCTACTAAGGAGGCTGAGATCTGTGGACTGCAGTTCAAAGCCAGCCTGGGCCAAAAAGTCTGTGAGACTCTCATCTCCAATTAACCACCAGAAAATTGGAGGGGGGCCTGTGGCTCAAAGTGGTAGAGCACTAGCCTTGAGTGAAAGAGCTATGGGACAGGGCCCAGGCCCAGAGTTCAAGCCCCACTACTGACACACAAAAAAGGAAATATGGTAAGTTTGTATTAAAACTAAAACTAAAAAATTAAAACTAAAAACTCCAACCTGGCCCCTGGTGGCTCACACCTGTAATCCTAGCAACTCAGGAAGCTTAGAACTAAAGATCCAGGTTCAAAGCTAGCCTAGGAAGGAAAGTCCATGAGACTATTATCTCCAATAAACTATCAAAAATCCAGAATTGCGGCTGTGGCTCAAGTGGTCAAGTGCTAGCCTTGAGCACAAAAGCTCAGGGACAGTGCCAAGGCCAAGTTCAAGCCCCAGAACTGGTGCAGCGTGCGCATGTGAGCGCGCGCGCGCGCGCGCGCGCGCGCGCGCACACACACACACACACACACACACACACACACACACACACACACACACACACACACACACACACACACACACACACACACACACACACACACACACACACAGAATAACAACAACAACAACAATTAAAAACCCAAAAATTAAAACCTAAAAACTCCAGCCAGAGGTAACACACCAGTAATTCCAGCAAGCAGAAGGGTAAGGCAGGAGGATCAAGAGTTCAACACAAGACCAGAACTATAATCCTAGCTATTCAAGAGGCAGAAATCAGAGGATCATAGTTTGAAATCAGCCCAGACAGACAAATCCATGAATCTCTTATCTCCAATTGTTTAGCAAAACAACACAGAAATGGAGTTGTGGCTCAAGTGGTAAAACACTACTAGCTGGGAGTGAAAAATCCAGGAAAGAGCTGGCCAGTTCAAGCCCCAGTACTGGCAAAAAAAACAAAAATTCCAAACCAGCTCAGTGAGCAGCTCAGTGAAAAGCAACATTAAGAGAATGAGACTATTCTTGAACTAGGGGAAAATATTACAAAAATACAATTCTTACATTAGGAGAAAATATTTACACTGGGAGAAATTCTTACAGTAGGAGAAAATATTTACAAAAATACACCTGATAACAGAATTATCAAAATATAAAAATTCTTGCTGGGAGGCAGTGGCTCACACTTGTAATCTTAGCTACAAGAGGTGAAGATTTGAGGATTGCAGTACAAAGCCATTTTTAGATTTGAGCAGAAAAGCCAAGAGAGTAAAGGCCCGAAGTTCATGTTCAAGCCCTATCAAGAACATATATTTTAATATATATTTAAATATATTTACTCATATATTTAAATATTTATGTTTAAATATATGTATTTTAAAACTTGAAAGAAAATAAGCCATTTGATTAGTAAAAAGTGCTAAGATCCTGAACAGACCTTTTATTTTAAAAAAGTACACAGATGGTAAGCAAGCAAGCACTGGAAAAGGTGTTCGTACTGTTAATGACCAGACACGTGCAAACTAAAGCACTGAGATGTCAGAGCCAGATGAGCCAGCAAACAAGTCCAACAACCCTGGAGTTCAAACCCCAGTTCCATTTTTTAAAATATGGGGAGGTATAACAACCTCTGTTGATGGGGAGGGTACAAGCAGGAAGGGAATGGACTAACAAGGAGGGTAAATGAAGATGAATATGATCAAAGTCCATGATGTGCATTTAGGAAAACAGAACATCAAACCCTATGGAAATTCTTTTACAAAGTGGGGAAGAGGGTGAAGGACCGTGATAGAGGGAGTGAAGATGATTGGAATATATTGCATTCATGTGTAGAAATACTGCAATAAATAGGGCTTGAGAGCTAATTAATCCATAGCACTACATATTCCCATATGCATCTATGAAGATGCATTAAATAATACTTCCTACCTCTACAACTAATGTACTAGTAAAACAAAATAATCCAAAACACACACATCACTACATATGCCCGTGAAGATGGGGTGGGAATGGAAAATGGGGTGTCCTCTTTGGAAGACAGTTCTGTCTCTTACAAAACTAAACATACTCTTACCATACAATCCAGCCAGAGGGCTTTTTGGTACTTACTCAGATGAACTGAAAACTCATGTCTACACAAAAATCAGCACACAGATGTTTATGGCAACTTACTGTTGCCAAAACATGGGAAGCAACTAAAATTTCCTGCAGTAGGTGGATGATGGTATGCTGGGGTATTCTCATCCAAATAATATTCTCATCTAAACATGAGATTATTTAGTGCTAAAGGTTAATTAGCTATCAATCCAAGAGAAATCATGGAAGAACTTTAAATACACATTTCCAAGTGAGAGAAGTCAATCTGAAAAGGCTACATACTGTTTGATTCCAATTAGACAACATTCTGGAAAAGGCAGAACTATGGAGAGAGTAAGGACTAGTGGTTGCCAAGGTTATACGGGAAGAAAGGGCGAATAAGCAGAGTAAGGAGGACAATGCAAGAATGGAAGTTATTTGACATGGTCTCCCTACATTGCCTAAGCTGGCTTCAAACTCCTAGGCTTATATGATACTCTCAGCTTCTCAAGCAGCTGGGACTATATAGTTGTGCGCTTGTGATGCCAGGCTTGTTTCGTGCTTTTAGAGGGCAATTGCACTATGAATTCCACAGAACCAGAAAGAGAAAACTACTTACTTTTGAGAGCTTCAGAGTTTATGTATTAGAAGTTTTTATATTGAAATATATATATATATATATATATATGTTGTTGTTGTTGTTGGGGCCTGAACTCTGGGCCTGGGCACTGTCCCTCAGCTCTTCAGCTCAAGGCTAGTGCTCTGGCTTTTTCTGCTTATATGGTGCTAAGGAACTGAACCCAGGGCCTCATGCATGCAAGGCAAGCACTCTACCACTGAGCCACCTTCCCAGCCCTATATTGATATTTTTATCAAATGGTGAGTCTTATAAATAAGTTCTACAAGAATCCTAAAGTGAAGGGAGCAGGGTTCACAGCCTAACTACAGCCAGCTCAGTGTTTTCAGCAGTGTCTCCCTGGCACCCTTCTTTTTCTGGGACTATAATAGTGATCTGCTTTCAAAACTGACCCTTGGAGCATGTTTGTTTCTGCTTCATTCTGGAGTTTTTCTATATATGACATAGTTTCTAGATTGCTGGTATGTCGATATAAACACTTAATGTCTATATTGAGTATAGATGCTCATAATAAAGTGTTATTTCCCTTTCCATTTAAATCAGTTATAGTAAAAAATAAAGCTATTCAACAAATATGAAAGCTCTTTAAAAGACATACAGATGCTGGACAAGGGTGGCTCACTCTTGTTATTCTAGCTACTCAGAAGGCTGAGATCTGGGCTGGGAACGTAGTTCAGTGGCAGAGTGCTTGCCTTGCATGCATGAGGCCCTGGGTTCAGTACACATAAGCAGAAAAGGCTGAAAGTGGTGCTGTGGGCTCAAGTGGTAGAGTGCTAGCCTTGAGCTGAAGAGCTGAGGGACAGCGCCCAGGCCCAGAGTTCAGGCCCCACAATTGGGGAAAAAAAAAAAAAGGAAGGCTGAGGTCTGAGGGTCACAGTTCAAAGGCAGCCAGCCACAGCAAGGAAGTTCATGAGGCTCTTATCTCAAAATAACCACCAAAAAAAGCCGGGCGCTGGTGGCTCACACCTGTAATAGCTACTCAGGGCTGAGATCTGAGGATTGAGGTTCAAAGCCAGCCCGGGCAGGAAAGTCAGTGAAACTCTTATCTCCAATAAACTACCAGAAAATCAGAAGTGGCGCTGTAGCTAGTGAGAGAGTGCTAGCCTTGAGCTGAAGAGCTGAGGGACAGAGCTCAGGCCCAGAGTTCAAGCCCTACCATCAACCAAAAATCAAACAAACAAGAAGCAAAAAAAAACACCAAAAAACCTTAAATAAAGCTTTAGCTCAAGTGATAAAGCACTAGATGTGAGCAAAAAAGCTAAAGGACAATTCCCAGACCCTGAGTTCAAGCTCCCAAATTGCCTGTAATCCTAGCTACTCAGGAGGCTGAGATCTGAGGATCACAGTTCAAAGCCAGCCTGGGCAGGAAAGTCCTTAAAACTCTTACTTCCAATAAAGTACTAAGAAAACTGGAAGTGGCACAGTGGCTCAAGTGGTAGAGTGTTAGCCTTGAGCTGACGAGCTGAGGGACAGCATTCAGCGTCCCCACCCCCCCCAAAAAAAAAGTGTATTAAGCTGGATGCCAGTGGCTCATGCCTGTAATCCTAGCTACTCAGGAGGCTGAGATCTGAGGATCGCAGTTCAAAGCTAACTTTCCTAGTCGGTGAGACTCATCTCCAATTAACCAGCAGAAAATTGGAAGTGGCTCAAGTGGTAGAGCACTCAACTTGAGCTGAAGAGCTCAGAGACAGTGCCCAGGCCCAGAGTTCAAGCCTCGTGACCAACCAAAAAAAAAGGGGGGGAGGGTAGTACTAGACAAAACTATCAAGGAATTACATCCCTGTAAACTGGGGATGCAGCTCAGTGGTAGAGTGCTTGCTATTATACATGAGGCTCGGGATTTGATTCCCAGAACCATTACTAAATAAATACTCTCCTAGCTACTCAAGAGGCTGAAATTTGGGCTGGGAAGGTGGCTCAGTGGTAGAGTGCTTGCCTTGCATGCATGAGGCCCTGGGTTCGATTCCTCAGCACCACATAAGCAGAAAAAGCCAGAAGTGGCGCTGTGGCTCAAGTGGTAGAGTGCTAGCCTTGAGCTGAAGAGCTGAGGGACAGGGCCCAGGCCCAGAGTTCAGGCCCCAGGACTGGCAAAAAAAAAAAAAAAAAAAAAAAAAGGCTGAAATTTGAGGATCAAAGTTTAAAGCCAACCCAGGCAGGAACTCAATGAGACTCTTATCTCTAGTTAGCCACCCAAAAGCTAGAAATGGAGCTATGGCTCAACACTAGCCTTGAGCAAAAAAGTTCTGGAACAGCCCAGTGCCAGTGGCTCATGCCTATAATCCTAGCTACTCAAGAGGATGAGATCTGAGGACTGTGGTTCAAAGCTGGCCTGGGAAAAAAAGTTCCTGTAAGACTCTTATCTCAAATTAACCACTCAAAAACCTGAAGTAGCCCTGTGATTCAAAGTGGTAGAGCACTAGCCTTGAGGCTAGAGTACCCAGGCCTGGAGTTCAAGCCCAGCAACTGACAAAAAAAAAAAAAAAAAAAAAGGTCAGGGACAGCACCCAGCCACAGTACTGGCATGTACACATTCACACAAACACACATATACATACAAATATATACAAACACACACAAAAGTAATACTCAACTGAAAAAGTATTTTAAAATAATTTTTTGCCAAACAAATTCCAAACATCAAGATTTACAAATTAAAATAGGTATTGGGAAAAGGTCCAAATCACAATTTAAGAAACAAAAAATAAGGAAAAATACTAGCCCTTTGGTTAGGAGCATGAAATGAGATTTGGTATAATGATAAATTAATTCTTTACGGTAAGATTGAATATTTTATATGCTTTTTCACTTTTTAAAACTAGAGAAAATGGATTTGTTCCTAATCTTATTTTTGGATTGTACATTGCAATACTATTAGATTGTAGTATTAATAGAAATATCATTGTGTGTATCGATCTTATATCCTGCAACTTTGATGGCTTTATCTATTAGGATCTCATTTATAATGTACAAGTGCTTTTTCTATATTGCTAGATTTGATTTTCCAATATTTTGATGAGGATTTTTCTATCTATATTCATATGAGGTGCTACCTGTGGTTTTATTTTTTCCTTAATTTTTTTTTTCTGTAGCTTTCTTATAAGTTTGGTTTTGGTATCAGGATAATACTGACTTTATAAAATAGTTGAGAAGTATCTCCCACACTCTTATTTTTTGAAGAGTTTATGAAAATTAATTGAGGTTTGGTAAAATTTACCAGTGAAATCATCTGGGTTGTTTTTTTTTAGATATGGGGTTCTAATTTCTAAATTAAATAACAATTCATCTCCTAACTTGTTTGGGTCTTCTCAGAGTTTCTATCTTAAGTAAGTTTGTAGTTTATGTATTTCTTGGGATATATTTCATCTGAGTAACCTAATTTAGTGGCATGTAACTATACATATTATTCCCTATAATCCCTTTCAGTAAATAAAAGAATTCGTAATAATCTCTCCACTTTCTTTTTTTTTTTTTTTGGTCCAGTTGTGGGACTTGAACTCTGGGCCTGGGCGCTGTCCCTCAGCTCCTGTCCCTCAGCTCTTCAGCTCAAGGCCAGCGCTCTACCACTTGAGCCACAGCGCCACTTCTGGCTTTTTTTTTTTTTGCTTATGTGGTGCTGAGGAATTGAACCCAGGGCCTCATGCATGCAAGGCAAGTGCTCTACCACTGAGCCATCTTCCCAGCCCCTCCACTTTCATTTTTAATCTTATATATTTACACATTCTTTTTTTCTTGGTCAGCCAAACTAAAGGTTTCTCAATTTTACTTATTTATTTTTTTTGGTCAGTCATGGAGCTTGAACTCTGGGCTTGGGCGCATTCTCTAGCGCTCTTCAGCTCAAGGCGAGTGCTCTACCGCTAGAGCTACAGCGCCACTTCCAGTTTTCTATCGGTTTATTGGAGATAAGAGTCTCATGGATTTTCCTACCTGGGCTGGCTTTGAACCGTGATCCTCAGATCTCAGCCTCCTGAGTAGCTAGGATTACAGGCGCCCAGCAGGTTTCTCAATTTTTAAACAAACAACTATTGATTTTGATTTTTCTTTTTTCAAATCTCTATTTCATTCATTTCTACATTATACTTTATTATTTCCTTGGTTCTGATTGCTTTACAATTTTTTTTTTTCTCAATGGCACATGGCTCAAGGATTCGATTGTTGAAGTTTTCGTTTGTTGCCAAGACTAGGGTTTAACACAGGGAAGTGTTTGTACCACTGAGCCACCTTGTAGCCTTCGCCTGGACTGGTGATTTAGGAGATAGCAGCTCACTTCTCAGGCCACAATCTACTGATTTTAGGCTTCTTATCAGTCAGTCATAAGCTAAGATGACAAACATGCAATACTGAAATCCAGCTCTCAGTCCAGAAGGGGTCTCACAACTTTTGTTCTGCCTGGTCTGGCCTCAAACCTCACTTCTCCCAGTCAACTTCCCAGCTGACTAAGTTGACATCACCAGCATCTGGGTGACGTCACAGTATTTGTTTGCTTTTTTAAAAATTTAAATATATTTCCCTGTATAAATTTGCCTGAGTGCTGACGTATGTCCCATAATTTTGGTATGCTTTAATCTTCAATTTTATTCATCTCAAAGTATTTTGCAATTTCCTTTGAGATTTTTTTTTTGAGACTAGTTATAAGGCATCAATATCAACAATATGCTTATCTTTGTTGTTAGTTGTGGGGCTTAAACTCAGGTTTGGACCCAGTCCCTGAGCTTTTTCATCAAGGCTAGAACTCTACCACTTTGAGCCACAGTCCACTTCCAGTTTTCTGTTAATTGGAGGTAAGAGTCTCACTCATTTTCCTGCCAGGACTTGCTTTGAACCATGATCCTCACATCTCAGCTTTCTAAGTAGCTAAGATTACAGGCATAAACCAGCCCCTGCAGGAATATGCTTATCTTGTTAAAGTATTTAGCACCTGTCATGATTCCCAAAGCAGTATTTAAAGAGCTTCACAGTAATAAGGTAAAAGATAATTTGTTGTAGTGTAAAAACACTCCAGGCCTCAGAAGACAAAGTCCTTCTCTGATCTTCACCTACCTTCTTATTGCCTGCTCCTTTTTCATGCTAAGGCAAGCCAAAGAAAGAGAATCTCATAGAAACTATAATCTTCCCCCATCTTTCATTAAAAATCCTTTTTATTGGGCTGGGAAGGTGGCTCAGTGGTAGCATGAGGCCCTGGGTTCCATTCCTCAGTACCACATAAGCAGAAAAGGCCAGAAGTGGCGCTGTGGCTCAAGTAGTAGAATGCTAGCCTTGAGCTGAAGAGCTGAGGGACAGCGCCCAGGCCCAGAGTTCAGGCCCCATGGCCGACAAAAAAAAAAATTTGTAATCCATTTCAAGTGGGAATTACGCTGCATGGAGAGGACAAGAAGCTGAACCAGCAAGACTTGCAGAGTCCCTCGGCATCTATTACCAAGAGACCTTTGTCCAATCACATTTCTATATGTCCATCCATGCTTTACATATACTTATGCAATCAAGTTTCCATACAACTTAAAGGACAGAGCTCTGGACAGGTAAATTCATGGAGGCTTACAGGAAACAAACATCAACTCATCCACATGCTGAAAGGGTGGCTCATCCCAATTCCACAGAGGCTCCAGAACTCAAGGCCCTTGAAGACCTCATCCTATGTATTTCATCTGGCTGTCTGTTTCCTAAAAATCTTTTGTAATAGGGCTGGGAATGTAGCTCAGTGGAAGAGCATTTGTCTAGTATGTTGAGGTACTGGATTCCATCCGCAGCTCCACAAAACAAACAATTCTCTATAATAAACTAGTAAATTTAAGTATTTTCCCTTAGTTCTAGGAGCTGTACTAGTAGACTAATGGAATCTAAAACAGGGGTCATATGAACCCCAATTTGTATCTAGTCAATCAGCAGTTCCCAAAGACCTGGACTTGCAAGTGGTTTAAAGTGGGGATAGTCTTGTGGGAATGGCACTTTGAATTGAAAGACATCTGGTTAGTATTAACCAAAAAATTTTTTTCTTCCAGGTTGGAGGAATCTCCAGGCATTTTTAGTAAAAAAAAAAAAAAAAAAAACAAAAAACAACAAAAAAAAAAACACACAAAACAAAACCTGAAGATTTATAGTATCTGAAGAGAAACTGAAGTAATCCACCCATTTTAGTGTCTCAAAATTTGTTGTGAGGGCTGGGAAAGTGGCTCAGTGGTAGAGTGCTTGCCTGGGATGCATGAGACCCTAGGCTCGATTCCTCAGCACCACATAAGCAGAAAAAGCCAGAAGTGGTACTGTGACTCAAGTGGCAGAATGCTAGCCTTGAGCTGAAGAGCTGAGGGACAGTGCCCAGGCCCAGAGTTCAGGCCTCATAACTAACCAATTAAAAAGAGAATGAGAGAGAGAGAGAGAAAGAGAGAGAGAGTGTGTTACGAGCATATAATAGGAGGAACTAAGTTTGTCTTTAATATTCTCAAATACCAAAACAATAACCAAAAAATCAGAAATATGATTTAGTACGTTGCCAAATTCTAGAGCTGAAGGGTAATGCCTCGCTTTTTCCTTGGCAAACAGACACCATGTCTGATGCACCTTTAACTCCCAAAGTATGAACAAGTACATGGAGATGAGAATAAAGGACCCAAAGAGGTAAGTTAAAGAATAAACAAGTCTATTATTTACCATAGCTAAGATATGGAACCAACCCAGATGCCCCTCAGTAGATGAATGGATCAAGAAAATGTGGTATATATACACAATGGAATTCTATGCCTCCATCAGAAAGAATGACATTGCCCCATTTGTTAGGAAATAGAAAAACTTGGAAAAAATTATATTAAGTGAAGTAAACCAGGCCCAAAGAAACATAGGTCCCATGGTTTCCCTTATTTGCAATATCTAGTATATGTATGAGTCAAGCGGAAAAGGTCAGATAATGTGATGTCAGGAAAATGAACCCTTAGATATGTATTTTAATGTTATTTTCTTTCATGAATGTGTTTCTAACGCATTTATAAGATTATCTCTTTGTTGCTTTGTATGTCCCTCCCCCACAGTATAACCCCTGCTTTCACTATATTTGATGTCATTATAACTTGTGGAGGAGATGGGGAAAAACCAGTTGTTTAAGGATACAGGTGGACCTGTTGCAACAATGAGAAGTACAAGTTGTCATGTCCAAAACGAGCTTTACAACGTTGGTGCGGGGGTGGGGGAGAAGGATTGGGATTGGGGGGGAGGGGGGAGGCTGGGAAGGGATGTGAAGGGTAAACAAAGGAGGAGGGTGCAATGCTTGGTAAGAAATGTACGCATTATCCTGCCCATGTAATTGTAACCCCCCTGTACAGTATGTTAACAAATTAAATTAAATTAAATTAAAAAAAAAAGAATAAACAAGTCTACTAGCAGAATATAGGTGTTCCAAAAGATAATTCTCTCAAGACGTGTTTACAGGTATAGTAACTTCATGCTCCATCTGTGCAACACAAAAACTCCAGGAGGAAAAATACAGGCAGATCAAGGCCCATCCCATTCATATTCCCTACATGCCAGGCTGAGCTAGATAATGGTTTCTATCCCTGGTAAACAGCCCTAAACTCTTGCTGAGATCTTGCCAAAATTGCGAAATTGGTCTGGGACTGGAGAACACAATCTGCTTGACCAGTGATGTTCTTCATTATCTTGTGACTCACTGTCTACCTCAACTTAATGACCTACCCACAGTCTCCCCTGAGACAAGTTAATATCACATGTGGTGTGCACTCAATTAGTACTTCATCAAAGAGTGACTTCCCACTACAACCTGCACTTCAGACTGTCAGGACACCCCATACCTTTAATGTTCTTATTTTAAGATCTGGGATATAGCTCAGTGGCAGAGTTCCTGCCTATCATGTACAAGACCTTTGGCTCAATCCTCAGGTACAGGGACACACAAAGACACAGACAAAGAGATACACACATACACAGATATAATCTATTTTTATGAGCAAATAAAATGTAGAAAATTCTGTCCTCCAGCCAGGGCCAAACAAAAGCCACAGACACTTATCTTTAATTAACCACCAAAAGGCCAGAAATAAAGGTTTGGTTCACATGGTAGCGCTCCAACCTTGAACAAAAAAAGCCAAATGAGAGCACAAGATCCTGAGTTTAAGCCCCAGTGTGTGTGTATACATACACATACACACACACACATATGAATTTCTGTCCTGGAGTCAAAGAAGTGAATACAATAAGAAATCACATGAAGCAGTAAGTAGAAACCACAATCTGTCCTTTAAGCCTGTTCTTGCAGTGACAGTACACAGGTGTAAGGACAGAAAAAAAAGTAGGACATAGGAATGCATGCCAACCCTGAAGCAGAAGAGAAGCCAAGATCTAGGAGATCCTGGGCCAAGGAGCCCACTCAACTGGCCTCAGCAGTGTCTTTCCCATTTGTGTCTCCTTGTTTGTAAGCATTCTGGTTTCTACAGCATTGGTTGCCAGGCCCCACACCTTCTGGCCTAAAATGTCATTGTACATAAGCCATGTATCCAAGTCACAGATGAAAGGTGAGGCTTTCGCAGAAGACACAGTGGAGCAGGAACAGAACATTATTCACCTTTCCTGACATCCAGAAGGAGAACACAGTGAGCATTTACACAGACACACGGGATCCCACTGACTAGGAAATAAGGTGACATCAGTAGAAATCCAGAAAGACAAATAGTAAGCAAAATCTTAGGCAAGACAGGATTGGTTAATTGTTAGAAAAAAAGTAATTTCTTCTTTTGTTGTTGTTGATGGTGGTAGTGTCTGTTTTTTCTTTTTTTCCTTTTAGGGAGGCAAAGGGAAGGGGTGGAGAAGGAGAGGGAGGAAGGGTGAACAAGCGCAATCATGCGATTCAGTATACACTTTGTGGAAGAGGACTTATGTAACTTGTGGGCAAGGATCGGAAGGGGAAATTGAGGGAAAGTGAAGGAAGGGGTGGCATTGTCCAAAAAAAAAAGAAATGTACTTATTACCTAACTTATGAAATGGTAACTGCTCCGACCAACACCTCAATAATAAATTATATTTTAAAAGGAAAAACAAACACAAACAAACCTTGTCTGGTGTTCCCAGCTTTGGATGGCCTTCACTGGCCTCCCTTGGCCTTCCTCTAGTAGTATAGAAGTTGAAACCTGTCTTAATACCTTGGTCCCTTCTCTTACCTGTTTTCTCTTTCTGTCTCTTCTCCTTCTTCATCTCCTAAAGAGATATTCAATATAACTAAACTGCTCTCAACAAAGGAGACATTCCGTTATTTCAAAGAGGTCCGAACTGTTTGTAACAACAAACACCAACAGAATCCTCAAGTGTTGTACCAACACTACAGTCACTACTAAAAGGCCCTATTCTTAAGTCAAAGCTGGCACCGCCTCTGTTAAGCCAGGTAATGTTCTGACTTCCTATGAACAGAATTTGCTGATGCCATGAAGTGCAACCTTTCTATATCTCTGCAACCTTCAGTCCTTCAACACTAGCACTGAAGCACTTTCATTCCACTTGTACCCAAAGGGAACAGGAAGGAGCTTGGGAGTCTAAAGGGGTATTGGCCGGCATGTGTGAAGCTCTGGGGTCATTTCCAGCACTGGCTGGATGTGAAGGAGACGGGATGAAACAGGCAGAAAACAAGTGACAATTTTTTTTTGGGGGGGGGGGGTTCTGGTCATGGGGCCTGAACTCTGGGCCTGGGCACTGAACTCTGGGCCTGGGCACTGTCCCTCAGCTCTTCAGCTCAAGGCTAGCGCTCTACCACTTGAGCCACAGCGCCACTTCCGGCTTTTTTTCTTTTTGCTTATGTGGTGCTGAGGAATCGAACCCAGGGCCTCATGCATGCAAGGCAAGCGCTCTACCACTGAGCCACCTTCCCAGCCCCCACAAATGGTTTTAATGATAACTATCCAACTGGAAGCTTTTCTGGCTTGTGTGGAGACACAGCATTTCTCCCTAATTAGAATGAGCTCAGTTTATCACCTTTCAGATTGAGGACAGGGGATCTGATACAAGAATTGTCACTTGGGCTGGGAAGGTGGCTCAGTGGTAGAGCGCTTGCCTTGCATGCATGAGGCCCTCGGTTCGATTCCTCAGTACCACATAAGCAAAAAGAAAAAAAGCCGGAAGTGGCGCTGTGGCTCAAGTGGTAGAGTGCTAGCCTTGAGCTGAAGAGCTGAGGGACAGCACCCAGGCCCAGAGTTCAGGCCCCATGACTGGAACCCCCCCCCCCAAAAAAAAACCATTTGTGGACCCATCAGCTGCACTGGACATTGCTTAAAATGAACTAAACAACCCAATGGCAACAATGGGAGGGAGGGAACAAGTGGGAAAGAGGGAACAGCTGATGTTATGCAAAAGGAAAGAAATGTACATATCACCCAATGTGGAAGAAATAACTGTATTGTCAAAGCTCACAGAACTCATAAATTTTATAGACCATGATAGGCAATTTGCCCCATGAAAGTAAGAATGTGTTTAAGCATCACTATCCCACAATATTGTGAAATTATGTAATCACTTAATCACAATAAAGAAAAATAAAACCATTTGCTGTTGGGGAATGACATTTCCTTTGAGCAAATTTCAAGGTGTTTTTGTTTTTTTTGTCAGTCATGGGGCTTGAACTCTGGGCTTGGGCAGAATTCCTGTGCTCTTCAGCTCAAGGCAAGCGCTCTACCACATGAGCCATAGCACCACTTCCGGTTTCCTATGGTTTGTTGGAGATAAGAGTCTCCTGGTCTTACCTGCCCAGGCTGGCTTTGAACTGTGATCCTCAGATCTCAGCCCCCTGAGTAGCTAGGATTACAGGTTGCCTGGCATTTTTTTTTTTTTTTTACCAAAGTGTTTCACTGCTTATTATCAAATAGGAGCAGTCATTTATATCGCAGGAAGCTGACTCCCTTTTGACTATTTTGAGCTCTGACATAGGGGCAAAATAAGCAGTGATAGGCTCAGTCCTTTCCTGAGAGAAAAGCCAGTTGACAGACCACAGGATCTCAAAGGACCATCTGTGCTATGGAACCTTTAGTGAGTAGTAGGGCTTGTTTTCATCAAGACAGTTTCTGCACTTGGAGTTGAAAAAAGGAGAGAAAGTATGCCTTTCTGTCAAATAATATCTGTAAATTGAAATGGGGAAACTGACATGAGAGTTAGGCCATGATAACTCCTATGGATCTTGGGTTTCACTTTGTGTGGGGTGCTCAGACTCCCATTAAGTTTTCATAAATCAATAAACATTCATGCTTATTAGTCCCCTACCAATCCAGCCAGTTAACTGTTAAGTTTCTAGTCTAATTCTGAAAGGCAATTCTGGCTTTTCCAAGTGCTGTCTTTGCACTCCCACTGTCTTCTCTTTCCTGGGACATGTGATCTGAACTGGTTCACTTCATCTGCCCTGCTACAAGTCCGACATACTTACTTTCCCAGTATTAGGACCAGACATTTCACCCACCTGCACAGGCCTTTCCAGGAGTATCCAACAGATGAGGAAGACCATAAAAAGCTGGGGAGAACCTAGAGGACCTGTGGGGCCTGGCTGAGCTAAGTGCAACTGAACAGGAATGCCTGCTGGCTTTCCAATAGTCACATTGTGACAGTGATTTTTCTTTTCCCAACAGTTTGGAATAACAGCTTGAAAGTACAGTATAGAACTGAAAGATGGAGCCCCTCAGGCAGTGATAGTCTCCTGGGGCCACTCCCCAGCAACAATGGCATCTACCTATCCTAAGGGACTGTTGTGCTTACTAAATGATGTAGGTGGATGAAATGCTTAGCAGAAGCCATCAGTGAACACTGAGCAGAAAAGGCCTAGCCAGAGGCTGGGGAGAGTTTGTGTCTCTTTTCTAGAACAAATCATCAACTGAGCTCTCAATTTTCTTGCTCCGGTATCTTACACCATAATTGTTCTTTAACTGCATTAGTGCTTAAAAGCAGTAGCTTGAAGCTGTGGCAATCACTCCAGTAGGATTACTTACAAGGGAGGCAGCAGATAGAAGCAGCAAGGTTCTCCTGCCTCCCTGTTTGAGGACAGTTCTATCAAAATGTTTTCTGTTAGAAGTCCCAAAGGCATGCCCTCAGTCAAACTGAGGAAAGCATGGTGTTCTGAGCTATGTCAAAGTTGTTCTGTCTGTTAATGACCTGAGCATCAGCAGAACTGCCTGGAGAATTTCTGCCTGAATTGTTCCTGTCTCAAGGCAGGATGGTACTTCCTGTACTTCCCCTCTTCCTAGACCATCAAGGCTAGCTATGTAACTTATTTTGGCTAAAGAAATATGGGCAGAAAACCCTGTATCCACAAGATGGGGGAAGTGTGTAAAAAGCTGGAGGCTTGCTGGCCTGGGCCTCAGTGGTGGCAGGCAATAAGCAGATGGTCTAAGGTATCTCACTTTGGAGACTAGTAACTCTGGCCTCCTGAAAAGATCTGCTAAGGGGCTGGGAAGGTGGCTCAGTGGTAGAGCGCTTGCCTTGCATGCATGAGGCCCTGGGTTCGATTCCTCAGCACCACATAAGCAAAAAGCCAGAAGTGGCGCTATGGCTCAAGTGGTAGAGTGCTAGCCTTGAGCTGAAGAGCTGAGGAACAGTGCCCAGGCCCAGAGTTCAGGCCTCATGACTGGACCCCTCCCCCCACCCCCCCAAAAAAATAGATCTGCTAAAACTGAACCACATGTCTCACATTATCTTCCCCAACCCATATCCTCTGCTACACAGCTAACATAAATCTGGCAACACCAATGGCCCTTATAACCCTAAGAGCATCTGAAACAGCAACCTGTCCCCTTGTGACCCACACAGCTGTACCCTCCCCACATTGCCTGTCCGGCTCTTTCAGTTTCCCACACAGACCAGGTACTTCCCCACTTGTAGCACTAATTCCAAAGTCTCCCAGGCCTGTCCTCCGGGCCTCAGCTATGGCTACTGCTATTATGGCTACCGCTGGCTTTGAACCACCATTCTGTGCTCAAGGCTAGTGCTCTACCACTCAAGCCACAGCTGCACTTCTGTCTTTCCTGAATAAGCCTATTAGAGATAAGAGTCTCACAGACTTTCCCATCCAGGCTGGCTTCAAACCATAATCCTCAGGTCTCTGCCTCCTTAGTAGCTAGGATTACAGGTGTAAGCCACTGGCACCCAGCTGTGCTAGAACTGAACCTAGGGCCTGTCCATGATATCCAAGTACTCACTTGCTGAACATATCTGTGGTCTGAATCATGGGGTTTTTCATTTTTCAGTCCTGGGGGTTTGAACTCAGGACTCTAACCACAATCCTCCCATTCTCAGCCTCCAATATAAATAGTACTACAGGTATGAGCTATCTGTGCCTCATGGGACTTATGCCTTGTTTTATTTGAACTTTTCAATCTCCTGATTAGCAAGTTTACCCATTTGCATTTAAAGTAATTATTTTACTGGCTTTTTTCTATGTGCCTTATTAGTTTTTGTTGCTATTAAAAACTGAACACTGAATCTATTGATATGGTAACTCTGGAATTCATCTCTCTTCTTTCTCCAGGGTGTGTTGAAGGAGGCAATTTTTATTATTTATGATTTTTACTTATTTCAGTAGTCAGTCCCTGTACCAAGAATCACCTTGAGGTATAAAATCTATAAAGTTTCCTAAAGTCCTTCTTGAGTCTAAGACTTTCACTGGGCAAGCATAATCACTTTCTAATTTTCCCCATACATGCAGCTGCTTTTGAATGTAGTACTCTTAAATTTTTGGCTTGTAAGAGAAGAAAAGACAAAGATGAAGGCAAAGGGCCCTTAACCCTTTAATTTCAGCTGGGGGAGGATAGATGAGACTTGCTACATTCTCTGTACCTCTGTGTGCAGAAGCAGCAATCAGTAATCGTAGCACAGAGCCGTGGTATTTGGCAGAGAAGGTACAATTTGCCTACCCTTCCTCTTGGAAGTGGTGTAGCAGACTGTTCCCTGAAATGTTAAACAGACACCTGCTAAGGACCAAGATTAGGGAATAGGTAGTTGTTAATGGGTTATGGGCTAAAATTAATCATATAAATCCATGTTGCAAGCCTTCAATACACACCAGAATTCAAAGTTATACCAGATAGTTTCTGCCAGTGCAATTATTGTCTAGGTGGGAAGACAGATTTCTGGTGCTTCAGGCTATATCATTTTTCCTGGGATTGAATTAGAATGACCAGGCTATGTTATAGTCACAAAGAGTCATCAATCTAAATGATATGAAGAGTTATCATTTAGTTCTTGCTCTTGCTACATGTCTAGCACAGGGTTCTACTTAACCACAGTCATTCAAGATTCGGCTGTGCAGCTGGGCCATCATTCTGTGGTGTCATCATCTCCGTATTGCTACAAAGGGGGCAAAGGGCATAGAGGATCACACAAGAGTCACAAGTCATTTTCCCCCAGATGGCAAGATTAGCTCTCTCTTCACAAGGGCAAGGCTTGGAACAATGGAGGTGTACACCAATGAGTATCTTCAGCCCAAAGTAGTTGTGATGCACAGTGCTTATAAAATGGAGGAGTCATTATACAACTCACACTAGAAAAATCTGCTCTTTAAAGAAGCTCTATGTAGTACTGTTTTGTAGAATGGGAACTTCTTTGTACAACTACTTAATTTTTTTTTTTTTTTTTTTTTTTGTCAGTCATGGGGCCTGAACTCTAGGCCTGGGCACTGTCCCTCAGCTCTTCAGCTCAAGGCTAGCGCTCTATCACTTGAGCCACAGCGCCACTTCCGGCTTTTTTCTTTTTTGCTTATGTGGTGCTGAGGACTCGAACCCAGGGCCTCATGCATGCAAGGCAAGCGCTCTACCACTGAGCCACCTTCCCAGCCCATAATAAATTTTTTTTTAAAAAAGCAGCTCTAAGCTGGGTGCTGGTGGCTCACGCCTGTAATCCTAGCTACTCAGGAAGCTGAGATCTGAGGATCGCGGTTCAAAGCCAGCCCGGGCAGGGGAGACCGTGAGACTCCTATCTCCAATATACCACCAGAAAACCGGAAGTGGCGCTGTAGCTCAAGTGGTAGAGCGCTCGCCTTGAGCTGAAGAGCTGAGGGACAGCACCCAGGCCCAGAGTTCAAGCCCCACGGCCGACAAAAAAAAAAAAAAAAAAAAAAAAAAAAGCAGCTCTATGTAAAATGTTTGCCCTATTTTGCTTAAAATAATTTTTAAAATAATTTTTGATGGGTATTTTCATTAATTCTAATGGGTTCTCTCTTCAAAATCTTGCTTGATTATATCATGTCAGAAACTTGATTATATCATGTTAGAAACTTTGCAATTTTTCTAGCAGCACTACTTTTCAGTACTTAATGTAAAAATCTTTAATAAATTCTGAAGTATTTTATTATTTTCAATGATTAAAAGAGAAGAATTAAGCCGGGGGCCGGGGGCTCACGCCTGTAATCCTAGATACTCAGGAGGCTGACATCTGAGGATTGCAGTTCAAAGCCAGCCCGTGCAGGAAAGTCCGTGAGACTCTTATCTCCAATAAACTACTAGAAAACCGGAAGTGGCGCTGTGGCTCAAATGATAGAGCGCTCACCTTGAGCTGAAGAGCGCAAGGACAGTGCCCAAGCCCAGAGTTCAAGCCCCTAAAGAGAGAGAGAGAAGAATTAGGCTATTCCATTAAATTTTCCTAAGTTTATTAGTTACTTATTTATATATTTTTATGGTAATGGGGCCTGAACTCTGGGCCTGGGTGCTATCCCTCAGTTCTTACAGCACTACTTCCGGCTTTTTCTGCTCATGTGATACTGAGGAATTGAACCCAGGGCCTCATGCATGCGAGGCAAACACTCTACCACTGAGACAACTTCCCAGCCCCCTAAGTTTATCTTTGTCTGATTCTTACTTAATTATTTTATGTTGTCATATCAATCTTTCCAAATCCCCTTTAATATTTTCTGTTGAAACCAAGAAATACACTTTGCATTAGAAAAAAAGTTCTTAGAAAAAAAAAAGTGCTATGTTGTTTTTGTTAACAAAGCATTATTTTTAGTTTTGTGTTTTTTTGGTCGGTCATGGGCCTGAACTCTGGGCCTAGGCACTGTCCTTGAGCTCTTCAGCTCAAGGCTAGCGCTCTACCACTTGAGCCACAGCACCACTTCTGGCTTTTTCTGTTTATGTAGTGCTGAGGAATCAAACCCAGGGCCTCATGCACGCAAGGCAAGCACTCTACCACTGAGCCACCTTCCCAGCCCATTATTTTTAGTTCTAAATGCTCCCACCCCCCACCCCATCCTGAAAGCCTAAGCTTCCAGGTTCTTTATTTTCTTTTTGCTGTCTTTCTTTTTTCTTTTTTCTTTTTTGTTGCTGGTCCTGGAACCTGAACTCAGGGCCTGGGCTCTATCCCTGAGCCTCTCTGTGGTCAAGGCTGGTACTCTACCACTTCAGCCACAGCTCTACTTCTGGTTTTTTTTCTGTTTATGTGGTACTGAGGAATCGAACCCAAGGCTTCATGCATGCTAGGCAAGCACACTACCACTAAGCCATGTTCCTAGCCCCAGGTTCTTTATGTTCTTAAATAAATGTAGGGCTGGGAAGGTGGCTCAGTGGTAGAAGGCTTGCCTTGCATGCATGAGGCCCTGCGTTCGATTCCTCAGCACCACATAAGCAGAAAAAAAGGCCAGAAGTGGCGCTGTGGCTCAAGTGATAGAGCACTTGCCTTGAGCTGAAGAGCTGAGGGACAGTGCCCAGGCCCAGAGTTCAGGCCCCACGACCAGACCAAAAAAAAAAAAAAAAAAAACTAAGAAATAAATGTAGCTGGGTGCTGGTAGCTCATGCCTATAATCTTAGCAGCTACTCAAGAGGCTGAGATCTGAGGATCAGGATTCAAAGCCAGCCCAGGCAGGAAAGTCTGTGAGAATCTTATCTCCAAATAACCACCAGTAACTGGAAGCAGAGCTATGGTTCAAAGTAGTAGCTAGCTTTGAGCAAAAGAGCTCAAGGACAGCACCCAGGCCCTGAGTTCAGGCCCCACTACCAACAACAACAACAAATGTTTTTAAAAAATACATGTTTTTTTTTAAAAAAAAAAAAAGCACATGTGACCTACCATGGTTTGAATGAAGATCCATGCATGAAGTTTTAGTCCCCAGTCCATTGCATCATGGGGAGGGGGCCTTTACAACTAGGGTCTAATGGGAGGTCATTGGGGTCATGCCCTTGAAGACCTTGAAGATCACTGTGTTCTTTTCTGCCATACACTCCTCACCATGATGTGCAATGGAGCCAAGCAATCAGACAGGAACCTCCAAAACTGTGAGCCAAAATAAACCTTTTCTCTATCAGTTGATCATCTGAAGTATTTGTAATAGTAACACAAAGCTGACCAACACATAGTGTGTGCAGAAACTCATACTTAATTTGATTATAGTGGCCCCTGGATACATTCACTGCTCAAGGCCATCAATGCCTATAAACATCATATTTCTCATACACCTCAATGCTTGCTAAGGCATAGCAGTGCATCCTTGAAGCTTTCCTTGCCTTCCCACAGCATGCACAGCTTATGCTTACCTCTTGCCTGCTAATTTTGGTAAGATTAAAAGTAGCAGGCAAGAATGTTTGTAATCCTAGCTACTCGAGAGGCAGAGATCAGGAGGACTGAGGTTCAAAGTCAGCTGGGCATAGAGGTTAATAGCTATAATCCCAGCTACTTAGGAGGAACGTGGCCTGGGACCACTATTTGTAGCTACACAGAAAAATAAGATGCAGAGGATTGCAGTTCAAGGCCAACCCAGACAGAAAAGTCCATGAGACTCCAACTCTAAAGTAATCAGCAAAAAGTAGAACTGGAGAGCTGAGCACTGTTGGCTCATGTCTGTAATCCTAGCTACTCAGGAGGCTGAGATCTGAGGATTGTAATTTGAAGCCAGCCTAGGCAGGAAAATCCATAGACTCATCTTCAATTAACCAGCAAAAAAGCCAGAACTAGAGATGTGACTCAAGTGGTAGAGCACTAGCTTTGAGCACCCAGGACCAGCACGCATGCACGCATATACACACATAGACATACACACAGAGACATACACACACAAGAACCAAATACAGTCACATATATAAAGAGCTTAAGGTCAGGTGTCAATGACACATGCCTGCAGTATTAGCTACTTAGGCAGCTGAGCTCTAAGGATCAAGGTCCAAAGCTGAGTGAGTCTTAACTCCAATTAACCTGCAAAAAGCCAGAAGTAGAGGTGTGGCTCAAATGTTAATCCTTGAGCAAGAAGCTCTGCACTCAGGCTCCACTAATAGTCTTAAAAAAAAAAGCACTTCATAGAAGTCATCTTCACTGGGCTTTCTTCTACTGGCTCTTTCCTCCTCACTTCCTTTTAATTGTTCTACCTTTACCATTCTTCATCCCACTCCTGCCCTGAGGGACTTCAGGAAGCATAAAGAGATGAGCTAATTAGGAAGATGGGTACCTTAAAAGTTTAGCAAACATCTTCTTTACTCTCAAGACACCACAGACTGAAACATCTGAGTGGTAGTCATGGTTTTGCACATTGGTTCCCAAAGCAAGACTATATCCCTTCCTATTCCGTTGGGAAATGCATGCATTAAATTGCATGAAGCTACTGTTTTTTTTTTTTTAAGCTACTGTTTCTAAGTGGCAGCTATACATTAGATTTCACTGTGATCAACCTTTTATAGCCTAGTTTCAACCTGACATCAACAACAGGCCTGCGTGGGGAGATACGTCAGAACTCCGATAGCTGGATTTAGCACTATATACCAGCAATCCCAGCTACTCAAGAGACAGAAATAAATGCATCATCATAGTTCGGAGGCCAGGCCAGGCGAAATTTAATGACACCATCTCAACCAATAAACTAGGCATCATTGCAAATAACTGTAATCCCAGTTACATGGGCATCATTGCAAATAACTGTAATCCCAGTTACATGGTGGGAGGTATCCATAAGAATAAGAGGTTGGCTGGCTGGTCTAAGAGAAAACCTTCTTGGAAAAAAAAAAATTATGCCAGTTGGCTCATGCCTGTAATCCTAACAATAAAGGTCCAAAGCCAGCCCACGCAGGTAAGTCCCTCCAATTAACCAGCAAAAAACCTAAAGTGGGAGAGTGTCAACCTTGTGCAGAAAAAGCCAAAGAAGAGTACGAGGTCCTCAGTTTAAGCCTTAGTAAGAGCACAAAGAGAAGGGAGAGGGGAAAGGCATTGGGAAGGAAAAGAAAGGGAAAGGGGAAAGTAGAATTCAATTGGTAAAGTGGCCTACCTAGCAAGCACAAGGTCTTGACTTCAAATTCCAGTACTGTCAAAACAAAAAACAACACACACACACACACACACACACACACACACTTGACTTCAAATTCCAGTACTGTCAAAACAAAAAACAACACACACACACACACACACACACACACACACACACACTTGACTTCAAATTCCAGTACTGTCAAAACAAAAAACAACACACACACACACACACACACACACACACACACACACACACACACACACACACACACACACACACACACACACACACACACACACACACACACACACACACACACACACACACACACACACACACACACACACACACACACACACACACACACACACACACACACACACACACACACACCCAAAAATCCAAGAAGAGCTGGTTATAACCAGTAACCATTTTGATTGCTTCCTTTTAAGCCTAATCATTCCTCTTCAGGGGTGGTTCTTCCAAAGCTATCTTTCCTGACATTCCCCAAAATAATTAGTTCTTGGATTTTTATTTTTTTTAATGAACTAGTAAAATGTTTTGGATAATGAGAACTAGTGTTGTCATGCTTTTAACTGTTTAGAAAGGTGGCCATTTTGACTCAGGATTCAGCCATGACATAACGTTACCTTTATGATATATCATCTCCATTGTCCTTTCTTCAGGTCCAGAAAGTGAGAATGTACCCAACACTTTGGATTCTCACCCCCTCAGAATTAGTACTCTGGGGCTCCCCCCTTTCACACCTGCAGCTCCACTTGCTGCCCAGCTGATGTCTAAGGAGGGCCTGGCTTTGAGACAAAGTTTGCCCCAGAGCACACATGCCACAGCAGGTAGAGAGCTGACAGGGGCTCTTCATCCTTTTATTCTTCCTTCTGATTGTGGAAGAAGTTTTAGTTATTTGGCAAGAAGATAAACTTCTGGCCAATGTAACAACATGGCTTTGCATCTGTCTGGGTTTCTGGTTTTGTTGGCCCAGTACAGACAGTGCAGAGACTACAGTGTTTGACAATGTAGGAGCTGCTACTTTCATCTCACCTCATATTCTACACAGACCCGGCTAAGATTTTTCTTTCTTCTTATTGTACTTTGTTCATGAGGGTAACAAATGCTAAGAACTACAATTCTACCCAATGTGGGAGACTGATGCTACTTGAAACTGGGAATACCTGTTGCTATGGTTTCAATGTGTTCCCCTCAAAACTCAGGGGTGATGGCATTAAGAGCTGTGGCCTTTAAGAATCAGCCAGGGGAACTGTTCCTCATGAATGAGACGGAGCCTCTTATAAAGGAGACCAGCTGGTGCCAGTGGCTCACAACTGTAATCCTAGCGACTCAGGAGAGGCTAAGATCTGAGCACTGTGGTTTGAAGCCAGCCAGGGTAGAAAAGTCCTCCTGAGACTCTTATCTCCAATTAACCACTAGAAAACTGGAAGTGGCTCTGTGGCTCTAAGTGTATAAAGCTAAGTGGTAAAGCACTAGCCTTGGGCATAAGAACTCAGGGACTAGCACCTAGACCCTGAGTGCAAGCCCCACGATCTGACAAAAATTAAATTTGAAAATGAAGGAGGCTTCATGCGGCTTTCAGCTAGCTTGCCGCCCACTGTCTGTCACGGGAGAACACAGCATCAAGGTGAAATCCTGGAAGCTGAAAGCACCTCCCACCAGACACCAAACCTGCTGACACCTTGATCTTGGACTTCCAGCTTCCAGAACTGTGAGAAGTAAATTTCTGTTCCTTTATAAATTATGCAGTCTCAGTTATTGTTTTTTATAGCTAACACTAAGACCTCTGTCAAAATTACTTCATGAACTCCCTGCTTTTGGAGGCTTCTGACTCCAAATAACAACAGAAACAAACTGGTAAATAAAAGTGAATTTATTTTTTAAGACAAGGCCTCAGTTTATAGCCCAGGCTAGCTTCCAACTCACAATGCCTCTGCCTCAGCCTCCAGAGTCCGAGGATTTCAGGTGTGTGCCAACATACCAGGCTCAAGTTAAATCATTTTTGTGAACATTTTCTCAATGGAAGTAGTATGCACTAATGACATGACAATCTCGCTATAGGCATAGTGATGTGAGCCTCTAGTCACAGCCATTCAGGAAGCTCAGGCAGAAGGACTGCTCAAATCCAGGCAATTAAGGGCAACAGGAAGAAAGGAAATGAGAGGGAACAAAGGGAAAATGGAGAGGGAAGAGAGAAAGAAAAGTGTGAGTTTGTGATTAGAAGTTCATGATAGTCAAAGAGAAGCTCAGGGCTGGGAAGGTGGCTCAGTGGTAGAGTACTTGACTTGTATGCATGAGGCCCTGGGTTCAATTCCTCAGCACCACATAAACAGAAAAGGCCAGAAGGGGTGCTATGACTCAAGTGGTGGAGTGCTAGCCTTGAGCTGAAGAGCTGAGGGACAGTGCCCAGGCCCAGAGTTCAGGCCCCAACCAACAACAACAACAACAACAAAAAGAAGCACAATGAAGAGAATGGTTTTTAAAAGGGCAATTAGGAAAAGAAACCCTCATATACTGTTTGTGGGAAAGTTAATTAGTCCAGCCACTATGAAAATCAGTATGGAGCTTTCGAAACTTAAAGTAGTAGGGTGCCAGTGGATCATGCCTATAATCCTAGCTTAGGAGACTGAGATCTGAGGATCCCAGTTCAAAGCCAGTCCAGCAGGAAACTCTGTGAGACTCTAAATTTCCAATTAACCATCAAAAACCCAGAAGCAGAACTCAAGTAGTAGAGAACCAGCTTTGAATGAAAAAGCTATAGAACAGCTCCAAGAGTTCCAGCTCCAGTATTCACACTCAGAGACAGAGAGAGAGACAGAGAGACAGAGAGACAGAGAGAGAGAGAAGAGAGAAGTGAGAGAGAGAGAGACTAAAAAGAGAACTACCATAAGATCTGCTATACTATCCTTGGTCAAATATCCAAAGAATTACAAATCAACATACAAAAGAAGTAACTGTACACCCATGTTTATAGCAGCACTGGTTGTAATATCCAAGCTAAGGAATCAGCCTAGGTGGCCAACAACAGATGATTGGAAATGGGTACATATATACAGTGAAGTTTTATTCAATCACAAAAAAGAATGGAATTATGCTCTTTACCAAAAAACCCAGATGAGGGCTGGGAAGGTGGCTCAGTGGTAGAGCGCTTGCCTTGCATGCATGAGGCCCTGGGTTCGATTCCCCAGCACCACATAAGCAAAAAGAAAAAAAGCCAGAAGTGGCGTTGTGGCTCAAGTGGTAGAGCGCTAGCCTTGAGCTGAAGAGCTGAGGGACAGAGCCCAGGCCCAGAGTTCAGGCCCCACAACCGGACCCAACAAAACAAAACAAAACAAAAAAACCCAGATGATTCTGAAGTATATGGTAAGTGAGATAAGCCAAGCTCAGAAAGACAAATGTGGGCTGGGTGCCAGTGGCTCATGCCTATAATTCTAGCTACTCAGGAGGCTGAGATCTGAGGATCATGGTTCAAAGCCAGCCCCAGCAGGAAGTCTGTGAGACTCATCTCCAATTAACCATCAGAAAACCAGAAGTGGCACTGTGGCTCAAGTGAAGAGCTCAGGAACAGTGCTCCAGCCTAGAGTTCAAGCCCCATGTCTGACAAAAAAAAAAAAAAAAGTCAAATATGTTTTTGCTCATATATAGAATCTAGATCTAGAAGATGAAGACTATCAGGTGCTAGTAGCTCACATCTGCAATCCTAGCTACTCAGGAGGCTGAGACCTGAGGATTGCAGTTCGAAGCTAGCCCACAGGGAAAGTCCATGGGACTCTTATCTCCAATAAACTACTCAGAAAAAGCTGAAGTGGTACTGTGGCTCACTTAGTAGAGCACTAGCCTTGAGTGTAAAGAGACTCAGGAACAGCACTCAGGCCCTGAGTTCAAGTCCCAGGACTGGCAACAAAAAAAAAAAAAAAGAAGAAGAGAAGAAGATTGTAAAAAGGGGAAGAAGACCCTGGCAAGTGGGGGAGAAGAAAAGCAAAAGGCAATGGGTGATGAATAACATAGAAGTACATTATCTATATTTATATATAGATAATAGATACAGATGAAAATAGAATGAAACCCACTATAAACTCTTAAAAAGGGAAGGGTTAAGAATAATGTAAAGCCAGGTGCTGGTGGCTCACGCCTGTAATCCTAGCTACTCAGGAGGTTGAGATCTGAGGATCATGGTTCAAAGTCAGCCTGGCCAGGAAAGTCCATGAGACTCTTATCTCTAATAAACCACTAGAAAACTGGAAGTGGTGCTATGTCTCAAGCGGAAGAACGCTTGAGCTAGAGTGCAGGGACAGCACCCAAGCCCAGAGTTCAAGCCCCAAGACCGACCAAAAAAAATGACTTAAGTATATCATATGAATATATATATGAATATCACAATGAAACCTCTCTGTACAAATGAAAAAAGAGAGATAAAAGATTTTTTAAAAAGATAAAAGAGAAAAAGGCTTTGTTTACTTTTTCAAAAGGCCAGAGGTAGAAACATAAAACAGTTGGAAGAAACACTTTAAAGAAAAATAACACACTGGGTGCTGTCCCTGAGCTTTTTTTTTTTTTTTTTCCCCACTCAAGGCTGGCGCTCTACAACTTTGAGCCACAGCTCCACATCTGTGATTAATTGGATGGTGATTAATTGGAGATAATAGTCTCATAGATTTACGCTCCAGCTGGCTTCAAACAATGATTATCGGATGTCAGCCTCCTGAGAATCTAGGATGACAAGCATGAGCCACTGGCTCTCAGATTGTTTTTTAGTTTTCATCAGTAGTACAAATAGAAAAGGTAGAGCTGGGTGCTGGTGGCTCACACTTGTCATCCTAGATACTCAGGAGGCTGATCTGAAGATCATGGTTCAAAGCCAGCCCAAGCAGGAAAGTCTGTTGAAACTCTTATCTCCAATTAACCCCCATAAAGTTAGAAGTAGAACTGTGGCTCAAGTGGGAGAACTCTAGCCTTGAGCAAAAAAGCTCAAGGACAGTGCCAAGACCCTGAGTTCAAGTAGAACCAACACAAGAATACAAGAACAAATAGAAAAGTAATTTTTTTTAATTTAACAAACCAAGGTTTATTGAAGCAAAAATCATAGTACACTCTCAAGGAAGGATGAGTAAAGACCACCAAACGGAGATACCAAGTATATGCTCTTTATCCTGAATAAAACTAAGACTGACTGTTTTGTGAATAGGTAAACAAAATGTAATGTCTGTGTACAGTGAAATATTACTCAGACTTAAAGAGGAAAGACATTCTGACACATCATGAATGAACTTTGAAAACAATATAAGTAAACCAGTTGCAAAAGGCTAAGGTAGAAGGATCATGAGTTCTAGGTAGTTCAGGCAACTTAGCAAAACTGTCTCAACACAGCAAAAGAAGCCACCTGTTCTCCAGTACTAAAAATTAAATAGTAATAAAGTTCTGAAGCCTCTGATCTACAACACAAAAATGCCAGAAACTAATATATCGATTATAAATATTGAACATTTATTTACTTATTTCCTATTTCACAGTAAACTCAAGGTTTTTCCCAGTCCTTTTGCTTTGAGTTTGACTTTCAGACAGGGTCTCAGGCTGTCTATCCAAACCAGTCTTAGACTGTGATCCTGGTCCTACCTCCACTTCTCAAGTATCTTGGAAATACAGGAATCACCATGCCCAGCCAACAATACATAACTTAATAACTCAAAAATACACAAAAACTAGACAAAGAGTTACAGAAAGCAGTAATCTTGTGAACTTCTTTTGAATTACAGAAGTAGATGGGGAGAGCCAAGAGCAAAGAAACCACAATATAACCTGCACATGTACACACCTGATATCTTGCTGAAATCTTAGTACAACCCAGTAAGAGAGTTAGGATACTACTCCCATTTTAGAGTAATGGAAACTAATCTTTTAGCTATCAAGTGACTTGTTCATATATGAAAATAGAATTCATCACTATGACCACTGTCTGAGTTGTTTTTCAAAAAACTGGTTACACTCCTCATTACAGATCCTATTTCTGCCTCTCTGCATGCTTGGGGCTATAGGTTGAATTATACCCTGGAACCCTCTTAACCTAACAATGTGACTGTATCTGGAAACAGTAGGTAGGTATATAAAATGAGTCCAGCTGGGGCCCTAGTACTTATATGAAATGTGGAAACACCCACATGAAGGGAAAGAGGGAAGCAGCAGCAGACACAAAACATGGGGAGAAGATGGTCTACAAGAAGACAGGGTGGGGCTGGGAAGGTGGCTCAGTGGTAGAGCGCTTGCCTTGCATGCATGAGGCCCTGGGTTCGATTCCTCAGCACCACATAAGCAAAAAGAAAAAAACCAGAAGTGGCATTGTGGCTCAAGTGGTAGAGTGCTAGCCTTGAGCTGAAGACCTGACGGACTGTGCCCAGGCCCAGAGTTCAGGCCCCATGACCGGACCCAAAAAAAAAAAAAAAAAAAGACAGGGTCAGGAGGAACCAACCCTGCTAACACCTTTATGGTAGGCTTCCACATTCCACAATTATGAGAATATGGATTTCTGTCACTTGTCACTTAGCCTGGGACTAAGGGGGTGGTTCAATTGGTAGACTTCCTGGCTAGCAAGTAGAAAGCTCTGAGTTCAAATTTCAGCATGCGTGTGCACACACGCACGCACACGCGCATACACACAGAGAAACGTTACCCAGTCAGGGTAGCCACACTTTGTTTGGCAGCCTGAATAAACTCATATGCCTGGTAATCAGGCATATGATGCTAGTTCTGCAAATTTCCTTGGCTTAGGGACTGAATTCTTTTATATTCTTGTGTGCGTGCCAGTACTTGAAGTCAGGGCTTAGGCAAAATGCCTTAGCTTTTTTGTTCTAAGCCATCACTTACCACTTGGGCCACAGCTTCAATTCCTGCTTTTTGGTGGTTAATTGGAAATAAGAGTCTAATGAAGCCAGGCGCTGGTGGCTCACACCTGTAATCCTAGCTACTCAGGAGGCTGACATCTGAGGATTGCACGCAGTTCAAAGCCAGCCAGAGCAGGAAAGTCCTTGAGACTCTTATCTCCAATAAACCACCAAAAAAACCCAGAAGTGGCGCTGTGGCTCTGGCGGTAGAGCGCTAGCCTTGAGCTGAAGAGCTCAGGGACAGAGCCCAGGCCCACAGTTCAAGCACCAGGACCAACAACAACAAAAAGTCTAATGAACTTTGCTTCCCAGGCTGACTTCAAATGTGATTCTCAGACCTCAGCCTCCAGAATAGGTAGAAGCCACAAAAACCCAGCTTACTCTTACATTCTGCACAGCCCTGAGATACTTCTGTCCTGTTCTCTCACCTCTCTGGTTTTATATCCTATAAACTCTAGCCCCCTCAGAGAGCTCAACAGACTCCACACATCAGTTTCCCCCTTTCTGTGCCACAATGTGGAAGTTCACAGCAGTCAGCTAGGGCAGGACAAAGGTTCATCTAATCAGCCACCTCTGAGAGATTGTGTTCCTTCATGGCCTGGTGGTAAGGGTTTTGAAAACTGCTTCATGTACCTTGTCTTTTTTTGTTGATATTGAAATTTCAATTATTTCCAGATAAATTCAGTCTACTGTTTCTCCATGGTGCCCATGGGTAGTTTTCTTTCTGTTCTCTTTTCATTCCTCCTTCCCTCCCTCCTTCCCTTCTTTTTAAGACAGGGTCTTATTATGTAGCCTACACTGGCTAGACTTCTCAATTCTCCTCCCAAGTTCTGGGGTTACAGGAGTTTATCACCACATCAAGTGAAGTAGAAGTTCAATTTATCTTTTTTAAAGTGTTCATAATTGGTTTTTACTAAATCCTCCATCACTGTATCATCAGATGTTGAAGAACAATGTTTTGTCTTTGTACATTATATTAACTCAGAAAGTACAAAACAATGGAGACTCATTCCCTGAGACTAATATCTGGATTAAATTCTTCTTTAAAAAAAATTTTTTTAGCCGGGCGCTGGTGGCTCATGCCTGTAATCCTAGCTACTCAGGAGGCTGAGATCTGAGGATCGCGGTTCAAAGCCAGCCCGGGCAGGAGAGACCGTGAGACTCCTATCTCCAATAAACCACCAGAAAACCGGAAGTGGCGCTGTAGCTCAAGTGGTAGAGCGCTCGCCTTGAGCTGAAGAGCTGAGGGACAACGCCCAGGCCCAGAGTTCAAGCCCCACGACCGACAAAAAAAAAAAAAAAAAAAAATTTTATTTTGTGCTAGTCCTTGGGCTTGAACTCAGGATCTGGGCACTGTCTCTGAGTTTCTTTTGCTCAAAGCTAGTGCTCTACCACTTGAACCATAGCCCTATTTCTGATTTCTTGCTGGTTATTTGGAGATAAGAATCTCATGGACTTTCCTACCTGGGCTTTCTTCAAACTGCAATCCTCAGATCTCAGCCTCTTAAGTAGCTAGGATTATAGATGTGAGGGACTAGTGCCTGGCTCTTCATTTTTTAGAAAAAATCTTTAGCATACTCTTCAAAAATAATATTCCAACACCATTGGTATGGGGAGCAATTGCACTCTACAGAATTGAAAACTTTAAAGGCTTAATACACAGAGCAATCTGTAAATGTCTCTTTGTTCACAAAGATGAAAACAAAAATCATGAGGATTTTGTTGGCAGAGTTAAATAGCTGGATATCCCACTGTGAGAGAGCCTTATTTTGCTGACAGAAACAAAAAGTTTTACTACTGTTGTGTAGTTCATTTTCAAGGGCATTCTATATTACCCTATTTTCTACTTTATTTTTCTTCGTAGCACTTTACCACCTTGTTGAAATTTTACTATTTTTTTTTAACATGCTACCTTTTTTTTGGCTGTTTCTCCTTCAAGAGAATGCAAGTTCCACAAAGATTGAGAACTGGACTACTCTTGCACAACATTTTATTCACATCTTCAAGCTTTCCAAGAAGGCTAAATGAAGAATCTATTTGTTAAATGAATAAAAGAACATGTAACACTACTCTCAATACACACTACACTGCTAAAATTACCAAGGGGAGTTTCTATTCCTCCTTTATCCTCTTGTCTTCAATTTTTATTATGAAATCTTTATCACTTTGGAATCAGGCACAAAGTTAAACTGTTAGGAAGAGCATGAGAGACAGCCCCTCAGAGGTTGCCTTTTACCATGGGGATTTTCTGCATGGCCTCATACCTGGAGACCCTCTCTGGGCTCTGTAGAATCTCCTCCAGCTTTCTCTTGAGGCCTTGAGGCTGCACTGGCAGGCTCCCAGCTGGCGGGCAGTGGTGTAACAGTCCCTTCTCTCTGGAACCCTAAGCTAAATATCAAATGTTGTACAATGGAAGTCTTGTTTCCTTCCCCTAAATCTTGCCATAATGTGCTTTGTCAAAGTGTCCTGTGTTCCCAAACTGTGATAATTTCTTCTATCTCTAGATCGGTTGGCTGGCCAGTGATGTGCTCTCCATCACATCTGTCAATGAAGTGAGAGGCGAAGAGACACTAAACATAAATCAGCACATAAACATATCAAAATAAATTAGGGCAACTTAAAAAAAGGGTAAAGCCAAGTATGACAGTACACTCCTATAATCCTAGCACCAAGGAAGGAGGATCACAAATTCCAGACCAACTTGAGATACATAGTGAGATGTTTTCTCAAATTAAAAAAAAGTCTGATGTGTGAGTAGATTGACCATCTTAAGCCATCCCTGTGTGATTTCTGCCACAAACATCATCAAAATATTTGGATGACTAGGCACAGATAGCTCACACCTGAATCCTAGCTACTAAGAAGGCTGAGATGTAAGAATCAAGGTTCAAAACTAGGCCAGACAAACAATCCAAGAGATTCCATCTCCAATCAACCATCAAAAGAGCTGGAAGTGGAGGTGTGGTTCAAATGGTAGAGCACCAACCATGAGCAGAAAAGGCTGAGAGCTGAAAGCTCCCAGTTCAAGCCCCATACCAGCACACACACAAAAAAGAAAACAAATTGGGGTACAAGAGCTGATGGCTTCCACCTATAAGAAGTGACACAGCCAACTCCCTAGGGAAAGATACCATCACCCCACATATTTACATCTGTATCTGGCTCAGCATCTAACAAATCATATAAGTGCTAAAAAAAAAAAAAGATAAAAATAAAAAAATAACCATGTCAGCTGGCACTGACATGGCTGCTTTCAGGCAGGTGTAATGAAGATATTCCAGGACCAAGAATGACACAAGTCAAGAAGGGGTAGGGTATATTTGTTGTACATATTTTGTTGATGGTGGTCATAGGGCTTGAACTCAAGGCCTGGACATTGTTCCTGAGCTTTTTTGCTCAAGGCTAGTGCTCTACCACTTTGAGCCATAGCTCTACTTCCAGATTTCTGGTGGTTAATTGGAGATAAGAGTCACACAAACCTTCCTCTCCAGTCTGGCTTTGAACTGCATGATCCTCAGATCTCAGC
Organism: Dipodomys merriami; assembly: GCF_024711535.1. NCBI lineage: Eukaryota > Metazoa > Chordata > Mammalia > Rodentia > Heteromyidae > Dipodomys > Dipodomys merriami. The sequence continues at coordinate 50,287,910 of NW_027206290.1, read as the reverse complement.
CTCCTCAGTAGCTAGGATTATAGGTGTGAGCCATCAGCACCTGGCTCTGTTGTACACATTTTTAGAAGAAAACAACAAAAGACAGATCTTATTTCTGTGCTGACTTAGGCCTATAATCCTAGTAGGAGGCTGAGATCTGAGGACCACAGTTTAAAACCAGCCCAGGCAGGAAAGTCTGTGAGACTCTAATCATCAATTAATTACCCAGAAAGCCTACAGTAGAGCTGTGGCTCTTGTGGTATTGTGCTAGCCTTAAACAAAAAATCTCAAGGACAGTGCTCAGGCCGAATTTAAGCTCCAGGACTAACTGGTGTGTGGGTGCACGCGCACACGCGCACGCGCGCACACACGCACACAGCCCTAACTTCTTCTAGAGGGGATCCTAACTAATGTATTAAAATTGGAGCTTCAATCATATATATACATATATATGTTATAATTTCATATATATTATTTATATTTTCAATACCTTCCTATTATAAGTACTTTAATCAATATAATCAAACCCACATGAAGAGCCTACTAGTCAAATTAACTGATATTAGTTGGGTATAGTGGCTTATACCTGTAATTCTAGCTACTTGGAAGGCTGAAATGGGGGAGAATTGTGGCTCAAGCCATAAACACGAGCAAAAGTTATGAAATCCCTTTCAACCAGTAACTCTGATAGCTCATACCTGTCATCCTAGTTTGGGAGGCTGAGGATCATGGCTCCATACCAACATAGGCGAAAAAAAAAAGTTATGAAACTCCAGGAAGCGAAATATGGTAGCCTGTGTTTATCAACCCAGCTGTAATAGGAGAATGGTGGTATAGTAAAGGCCAAGGCAAAAAGCAAGACCCTTTCTCAGGGCTGGAAAGGTAGCTCAGTGGTAAGAGTGCTTCCCTCACATGCATGAGGCTCTGGGTTGTACCACATAAGCAGAAAAAGCCGGGAGTGGCACTGTGGCTCAAGTGGTAGAGCACTAGCCTTGAGCTGAAGAGCTCAGGGACAGTGTCCAGGCCCAGAGTTCAGGCCCCATGACCGACAAAAAAAAAAAAAAAAAAGACCCTATTTCAAAATGACAATTTCAAAAGAGGGCTGGCTCAGCAGAAGAGCAACATCCAACCAGCATAAGGTCCTAGTACCACCAAAAAAAAATAGTTAATTGAAAGCAACTTGAACCGTCTTTTATCTAAAAGTTTAGGATACTACCTTCAAGCTTCAATAAACAACACTAAATTTGATCACTTTTGGATCTGCTTGTATGCCTTGGCTGTTTTCATGTCTTCTTGGAGGGAGGGGGCAGTGTGGGGATTGATCCTAGGGCCTTTGGCACTATAAACAATTTCCTTACCATACCATCAAGCCACATTCCCAACCTTGTGTTTTCACTTTAAGTAACTCATTGTAGGGGAGGCTTAGTTACCAAGAGAGTAGCTTTGCTGTAAAAAGTGAACTTGGGGCCTGGGAATGTGGCTTAGTGGTAGAGTGCTTGCCTTGCATGCATGAATGGCCCTGGGTTCAATTCCTCAGTACCACATACACAGAAAAAGCCAGAAGTGGCACTATGGTTCAAGTGGTAGAGTGCTAGCCTTGAGTAAAACAGCTCAAGGATAGAGCCCAGGCCCTGAGTTCAAGCCCCAGGACTGGCAAAAACAAAAAACAAGTAAATTTATCTGGCACATGCTCTGAATTGCTCCACTTCCTGTGCTTTCTCCCCACGTGATGCTCTCCACCACAGTATGACACAGCAGGAAGGTTCTCACCAGATACAAGCTCTCAATCTAGGAATTCACAGACTCAAGAATTATGAGCCAGCTGGGTGCTGATGGGTCATGCCTACAGTCCTAGCTACACAGGTGGCTGAGATCTGAGGAATGCAGTTTGAAGAAAGCCCCGGCAGGAAAGTCAGTGAGACTCTTATCTCCAAATAACCAACAGAGAGTCAGAAATAGGGATGTGACTAAACTGGTAGAGCACTAGCTTGGAGTAAAAGCGGCTCAGAGACAGTGCCTAGGCCCTGAGTTCAAGTCCCAAGACTTGCACTAAAAACAAACGCTAAGCCAAACACTCTCATATTGTTTATAAGTTATCCAGGCTGAATGTTTTATATTATAGCTGCAAAAACAGGCCTAGAGGGGCTGGGAAGGTGGCTCAGTGATAGAGTGCTTGCCTTGCATGCATGAGGCCCTGGGTTCGATTCCTCAGCACCACATAAACAAAAAGAAAAAAGCCGGAAGTGGCGCTGTGGCTCAAGTGGTAGAGCGCTAGCCTTGAGCTGAAGAGCTGAGGGACAGCGCCCAGGCCCAGAGTTCAGGCCGCACGACCGGACCCCCCCCAAAAAAAAAAAAAAAAAAAAAAAACAGGCCTAGACAAAATTGGTACCAGAACTGGTGTTGTTGATACAATAAATGCTAGAAAATATGGAAACAGCTTTATAACTGAGCAATGGCCAGTCCATTTCAGTAGTGCACACCTGTAATCCCAATACTCAGAAGACTAAGGTAGGTAACAAATTTGAGGTTAGTTTCAGCTACAAAGGGAGTTTTAAGGCCAGCTGGAATATATAGCAAGACATGGTCTCAAACAATAAAAAATAAAGTGTTTATAAAACTGGGTAGTGGGTGAGAATTTGAAAAAAATCTAGAAAAGCTAGAGGAGTAGACAAGAGCAGCCCATACTGCTATGAGTAAAGTAAGCTCTTTCTGAAAGAGAGCTATAGGAAAGTCACCAAATTCTCAATTTTACTTAAGTGCTTTGTGATCAGACTCTTTGTAGAGAAATACAGGCAGTAAAGGCCACTGAGGTCTCACACAGGAATGAGGAACAAGGTATTGTAAACCAGAGTAAAGGCTATCCCTAATAGAAAGTAGCAAAGATTCTAGCACAACTGTGCCCATGCCATGGAGCTTTATGGAGCATAGAATGCAGGAACTTGTAGGGGACGATTCCTCTACCAAGATTTCAAAAGTTTGAGGGCCCTTGCAAAGACTTGTTGCATGTGTGTACACACGCGCGGGCATACACACACACACACCACACACACTGATCCTACGACTTGAACTCAGGGCTTACATGGTCTCTGAGCTTTCGTGCTCAGTGCTCTAACACTTAAGCCACAGCTTCACTTCCAGCTTTTGGTGGTTAATTGGAGACAAGAGTGTCACAGACTTTCCTGCCCAGGCTGACTTGGAACTGTGATCCTCAGATCTCAGCCTCCTGAGTAACTAGGATTACAAGTATGAGCCACCAGCTTGGTCAAACAACACAAAGACACCAGTCCTCACTGAGATAATGGCTAAAAAAGTGCAGGAGAGTAGTTCAATAACTATGTATATCTGACCATATAAGATGACGTTAAGCTAAATGAACTCAAAGACATGGACACGAGGTTTTTCTTTGTTGTTGTTTTTAATGTACTGTGGGATTTTTTTTTTTTTTGTTTCCTTTGTATGTTCTTCCCTCTATGATCTCCTGTTGTCACTGTATTTGATTCTGGTACCCTGGTATTGTATGTATGTTCATTTGAATTAGGGAAGGGGAACAACAGAGTGGTGAGACAAAGGACAAGGAGGAACCAATGCAACAGCGATATACACAATATGTTGGAAATGATCTGTACAACTTGGGAGGGGAGGATGGGGGGAGGAAAAGTAGGAGAAAAATGAGGGAAGGGATAATAAGTTTGATAAGAAATATACTTATGTGCTGGGAAGGTGGCTCAGTGGTAGAGTGCTTGCCTTGCATGCATGAGGCCCTGGGTTCGATTCCTCAGCACCACATAAGCAGAAAAGGCCAGAAGTGAGTGGTTCAAGCAGTAGAGTGCTAGCCTTGAGCTGAAAAGCTGAGGGCCAGTGCCCAGGCCCAGAGTTCAGGCCCCATGACCAAAATAAATAAATAAATAAATAATACGCACATATATACATATACACACACACAAACACACACTTATTTCCTTAGTAACTGTAACCCCTCTGTACATTACCTTGACAATAAAAAGAAAAAAGGTTGCAGGAGTGGGGCTATTCCCAGGAACCAAGAACCATGGAGCTACCAATGGGTAGGCACAAGACTCCAACCCTGGGAGAACTGGAGGCATGAGACTAGCCTGTGAGAGCTTCTGATCCCAACAGAACCACAGACTCTGAGCCACCTGAGACCTTAGAAGACACAAGCCCTGCTCCTGGGATGAGATCCATGGAGTCAGAGGAAATCATTCTCTAGCTTGAAGACTTTTTTTTTTTTTTTTTTTTTTTGGTTGGTCCTGGGGCTTGAATTCTGGGCCTGGGTGCTGTCTCTCAGCTCTTCAGCTAAAGGCCAGTGTTCTACCCTTGAGCCACTGCACCACTTCTGGCTTTCTGAGTGGTTTATTGGAAATAAGAGTCTCACAGACTTTTGTGCCCAGGCTGGCTTTGAACAGTGGTCCTCAGATCTCAGCCTCCTGAGTAGCTAGGATTACAAGCGTGAGCCACTGGCACCCAGCTAGCTTGAAGACTTTATGCTACTTTCCTTGTTGGGTTTGGGATTTACTTGGGACAAGTTACTCCTTTCTTCCTTCTACCTCTTCCTTTAGGAAAAGGAGTCTCTGTCTTATGCTTGTTTCACCACTGTATTTTAGAAACTGATTACTTGTTTGATTAAATAGGTTCACAGAAGGAGATTCATATCTGGATAGACTTTACTATGAATCTCACCCATTTCTGATTCAGATGGACGTCTGAATTGATGCTGGAATTAAATTAATACTTTGGGAACTATTGGAATGGTATGGACAGAACTCCAAAATTTTGGTTGAACAAAATTTTTTTTGAGAGATGCAGTCTCTGTATGTTACTCAGGCAGGTCCCTGGGGTACAACAAACCTCTCACCTACCCAAGTCTTTTAAGGCTGAGACTACAGTTTTCACAACCACAGCCAGTGTGTGTTAGAATTTAATGGCCATTGGGATGGTACTGGGAGGTGGGACCTTTAAGAGGTCATGAGATCCCGAGGGCTCCATTCTATGAGTGGACTAAGGTTATAACAAGGAACAGGTCAGATATCACACAAGTAGCTTTATTTAACAAGCATGTTGTCTCTCCAAGTGTTGGAGTGTTCTCTTTCCCTTGACCCCCTCCTTTTGAATGCTTTCTCTCTATCATTCTGAGATGGAGTATCAGGCCCTGACCAGATGCAGTCCCTTGATCTTGAACTTCTCAGGCTCCAGAGCTGTGAGTCAAATAAAGTCCCATGTTTTTACATTTTTTCTTAGTCTATGATATCATTAGAATATCAGAAAACCAACTAAGAGAATTCTCATATGGCAACTGTATTTTTTGTGTTGCCCAGGGGGAAAAAACAACTTGTAAATCTGACTCTTCTCTCTCATTTACACTCCTCCATTTGATCCATCAGTAAATCCTGATGAAACCATCTTCAAAATGTGCTCAGATGTCTGGGAAGGTGGCTGAGTGGTAAAGTGCTTGCCTAGCATGCAGGAAGCCTTCGATTACTCAGTACCACAGTGCCTTGAGCAAAAGCAGCTCAGGAACAGTGCCCACGCCCTTAGTTCTGAGTTCAAGCCCTAGGACTGGCCAAAAAAAATTTTTTTTGTTCAGAATTCTACATTTCTCCATGGCTATACCTTTGGGCAAATACTCATAATGTCTTACCTTGTTTTAATCCTTAGATGATCTCCCACCTCCAGTCTGTACTTGTCACAGACTCAGAGTGGTGTGGTAATACACATAGCCTATCATGCAATTTCTTTACCCGAAAGCAGCCACTGGCTTCCATTCAAATATCCTCTTGCCAGAAAGGCTTCCTTTTCACCCAAGCCACATGCACTATCATGGTGCCTATTTACAGTTGCAGCGTTACTGGCATTCTATTTCTCCTTAGGGCCTTGAGCACCTGTCATGTCTTATTGCTCTTCGTTTGTCACCTGTCTCCCCCAGGGGAATGTGAAGTCCACAAAGAAGTGTGACCAAAAATCAGTACTGTCTCACAAATATTATCTTACACAACAAGTATTCAAATGGTGCTGAATGAATTGTGTAAGAAAGTGTTTGACAACCTACTAGTAGTTTAAAATGCTCTACTATCAACAAATACATTAACTGATCAGGGTGAACTCTCTATGTACAACTACAAAAAGGCAGACTATAATAATTTCGGGGTAGAACAGGGAATAAGTAAACTTTTCTTGCCATGAGTTAATGACTTTCTCAGGTTCCTCAGCTTATAACACTACTAATAAGAGTAGAGATGATCAAAGCAGAAAATGCCAATGGCCATGTGTTCACCAGGTACCAAGAACTTCCCATTCACGTGGACCTCACTGGAAGACATGCTTATCTCCACATTATAGATGAAGAAACTCATCCTGAGCCACAGATTCTGAAAATACTCACCTAGAGGCCAGTTCACTGGACAAGTTTCCTCTACAACACAGAATTATGCCACAATGAGGACTAAGTTCTAATGGCAGGCTCTCTTGATATGGAACTTAGTCCTAGAATCATCCTCCTGTGTTGGTTGGTCCCTCTGTCCTGATATACAGACATTGGTTGAGACAAAAGACTCACCCTCCACACTGTGTGAGAGCCCCTGGCAACATAAACTGCCAAAACCAAAGTTCTATGGTCTCCTCTCTAGGTTAAGAGAAAGGACTCAATTTCTCAGCTTTTCCAGTTGCTGGTCAGTAAACATTCTTCTGATAGAGTTCACTTCAGAAGGAAAAGAGCTCTATTGAGAGGAAAAACAGGAACTTGCAACAAGGTTCTACTTTCATCAACATACACCTGGTAAGGTGATCAACTATACTTTCCAAGGCAGCCTCCATTAAGTATGCCAAAGGTATTTCCTGCAATGCAGGCCTACAGGCCAAAGTCATCACAGAAGATAGACTCTGCCTTGGGAAGGGGAGATGTATAATGGCTGACAGGAACTCTGAACCAAGCAGGGATACAGGACACAAAGCCTTAATAAAGCTGGAGATTCTGGCAAGGCACTCAGTCAGGGTGCTCCTACTGAAGCATGACTATGACAAAGTAGACCCAATTGGGAAGAGGCATACCCAGGAGGGGTCTGGCGAAGGTACCACAAAGCCTGCCTGCTTCACAGTTCCAGCTCAGAAAAGCAAACAAAGGTACAAACTACAAAAACAGATTGAAAAGAGGTTTCATCTTCTCAATCTGTAAAGGGTGAAGATTTACCACACAGGGATGTTTGTAGAGAAAGGCTGAAGCTGAAGAAGCTGTCCTGTTATGATGAACCCCACCTTGGATGGGGGCCCTTCTTTGGGTTGAAGAAAACCAAGGGCATGATAATGACACAGGAGGGTGATCTAACTATGAAACTTCCCATGTCGCACTCTGAACTCTGTCCATCCGGCAGACCTAGTTTGGGTGTTTGGAGTGGAAGAATGAAGACCAGTTAATTGAAACACACAGATCTTGTACATCTCATAGATAGATGCCTTTTCAGGGTTGAAATTGAATCACTTTAAGATGAGGTGTGCTTTCAAATACAAGTCTCCAAAGATACCAGGGAAAAGAAAGTGAAAAGCCCACAAAGTCCCTCATCTACCCACACAGATCTCCCTGCATCCAACTAATATTTCCTATTCTTGGGGAGTACTAAGTTGATGTGATTTAGTATTTGCCCTTAAATATAACCCTTCACTAAAAATATAAAAGTGGGGATTTTTTTATCTCCAAAGTTGACACTAACTACTGCGCCAATGTTTTAAAAGCTGGTGATGACATAGACACAATAAAAACAAAATACAGGGGCTGGGAAGGTGGCTCAGTGGTAGAGAGCTTGCCTTGCATGCATGAGGCCCTGGGTTCAATTCCTCAGCACTACATAAGAAAAAAGAAAAAAGCCGGAAGTGGTGCTGTGGCTCAAATGTTAGAGCGCTAGCCTTGAGCTGAAGAGCTGAGGGACAGTGCCCAGGCCCAGAGTTCAGGTCCGAGGACCGGACCTGAAAAAAAAAACAAAATACAACCCACAAAAACAACAAGAAGAAAAACAAGCTATCCTTTTCTAGAAAGACTGGATGGTCTGGCCACCTGGGGCCGCATTCCTAATAGGTGAATCAACAGCAGGTATGTTGGTGGCTGCCACCATCTAAAGATGAAATTTGTTCACTCCTCCACAGCCCTCAGTATCCCCCTACTCATAGGGTAATATATTTTTGTGACAGAGGGGACATAAGTACATATAATATATATAATATATAATATAGATATACACACCAAACTTCAGTGTATGTGTCTATTTAGACATACCATTAGTCTAAAAAAGGGGGAGAAAAAAGGAAAATCTAAGTACCCAAAATAAGGAACAGGGATATAGTGCCAGATAAGACAGAGGAGTGCTAGACTAAGTTATTTTCTATGAACATATAGGTCACTAAAACTGGACCCAGAGAGATATAACAATCCTAAATAGAATGACAGCCTAGACAAAAATGCAATTGTTATCAAAGTGCTATCTTCTAAAGAAAAAAAACCACTCAGCTTAGGCAGTTTTACAGGGGAATTCTACCAAATTTAACTTTGAAAGTATTTTAAGCTGGTAAATGCAGAGAAAGAGAAAACCTTTTTATTCCCACCAAGAGATGAGTCTCACCATCGTGCCCAGGGTAGTTTTAAACTTCTGAGCTCAAGTGATCCTCCTGTCTCAGCTTCTTCAATAGCTGGGATGACAAGCTTGTACCACTAAACCTAGCCAGAGAAGACCTTGAATAGAACAATGATGACACTAACACAACTGGATAAAGACAGCCCAGTGCTAAAAAAAAAAAAATTCACTTGATCCCTAGACCTGCCCCCCCCCCACATATTCAGAAGATTATAGACTATCCCCCCCATGCAAATGTCAGTAAGCTCTGGCTATAGAAGAGTTCATCCCAGAAATATGATCCAATAATATAAAATCTATTACCCAACAAATCAATACATTCGTCCTTAAAATGTCAAAATTGCACTTAAAAACTTCCAGCCACCATTTTTTAAAATTACAAAATACTACAAACCAGGCACCAGTGGCTCATGCCTATATTTCTAGCTACTCAGGAGGCTGAGATCTGAAGATCACAGCTCCAAGCCAGCCCCATCAGGAAAGTCTGTGAGATTCTAATCTCCAATTAACCACCAAAAATCCAGAAGTAGCTCAAGTAGTAGAGCACTAACCTTGAGCAAAACAAAAACAACTGCTGAACAGCTCCCAGGCCCTAAGTTCAAGCCCCAGGACAGGGAGAGGGGAGAGAGGGGGTGGGGGAGACAGAGACAAAGAGAAAGAGAGAGAAATGTTCAGGACTCTAACACAGGACAGGGTCATATATAGTAATTCTAATACTATACAATAGGCTTAAAATGCTACCTGAAAAGTAATGCAAAGAAAAGCTATAAAATGGACACCATTTTCTTTCATCAGACAAAAAGTCAAATATGGTAGCATACTTTACTAAGGGAAGTCCACTTAGTTCAATCATGGGAGTACAAATCAGTACAATTTATTCAGAAGGCAATGTGGCTTTACCTTTTAAGGTTATAAACATACTCTTTGGTATAGCAATTCTGCTTTTAGTAATGTATTCTACAAATATTCATTCTTTCAACAAATATTTTTTGCTACCCACTACATGGCAGGCACTGGATGGAGACACAGGTGGAGAGCAATTTTTTTCTCCTGGTGTTTCCATTCTTGTTAAAGAGGAAACACAGGTAAAGCAAGTCAACAAGTATGCATGCAATTATAACAATTATAACATCAGGTAAGTGATAAGGTAAACAAGGATAGGCTGGTCTGAGAAGGCCTGAGGAAAGCACTAGAATGTGGGAACTGCAACTGAAAAGGAAGTCAAGGAGTTGCACACTCATTTGGCTTTCTTTTGGGGGGTCCAGTCATGGGGCCTGAACTCTGGGCCTGGGCACTGTCCCTCAGTTCTTCAGCTCAAGACTAGCGCTCTACCACTTGAGCCACAGCGCCACTTCCAGCTTTTTTCTTTTTGTTTATGTGGAGCTGAGGAATGGAACCCAGGGCCTCAGGCATGCAAGGCAAGCGCTCTACCACTGAGCCCTTTCCCAGCCCCTTATTTTGCTGTTCATTCTTCTAACAGCATTTTTGTTCATTCCAGAAAAGTGAGTACCACTTTAATGTTTCTCTTTCTGACCTGACAAAACCAAAAATTAATCAGGTCCTTTTAATACAGTGCACTCTGGAAGGCAGTAGGGAAACACTGTTTTCTTAAACATAATACATAACAATTGAGTTTTCAAATATATTCCCATTTTGTGTGTTGTATGCTAAGCATTTTAACAAAAGTGTGTTAGAGCTAGTCAAGAATTTTTAGTATGGATAGACCTTTCCTAAGAGACCAGATCAGTTTCACAAAAGACATATATCAGTTACTAGTCCATAAGCAAAACTAAAACTATCAGTCTCTCTCCTTCCTGCAAAATCAAGAACCACGGACTTAGAGGCAGCTGCAGTCTAATTTCACAATCTTTTCAATATTAAAGCTGAAGCTCTGACTGGCTTCCAGACCTAATTGGATAAATATGTTTACACTGAGTGGCTAGTGTCCATTAAGGGCATTCTAATTGACCCCCAAAGATATCAATGTTACAGTAACACCTGACAACACTACAAACTAATCTAGTCAAACACCACCATGAAATAGCAAGGCTTCGAAACTGCATGAGTGATACGTGCTTCAAACAGCCAGATGATTAAGAAATCAGCAAAGAGGAAAAGAAATCTGTCCCTGTAAAATATGTTGCTATCTCAATTTTGAAATCAGCTTTACGTAACCACACTCTTCTTTCCAAAGGAAGGGGGGCAAAAAAAAAAAAAAAAGCCAAAAACCGACTTCAGGACTTCAGGACCAGCTTCAGTACAGATTTCAAGTGCCTGGTCACCTGCCCAGACGACCACCGATTTCCCCTCTAGCAGCTGAGGATGCCGTGCATCCTTCTTTTCCCTTGGACACCAGCAGGTCACTGAATCCTTAAACAAAGGTCCAGCAGTCCTTAAGAGGCGAAAGTGACTCTGACAACAGTGAACCGGGAACTACGGACGTGAGAGATCAGGGTACCCAAAAGCTTCCAGAGAGAAAGGCGCTGCTTTCTGCGCACGATTTGAGGGGTCACCGCACGACAGGTCAGAGTGGTCCCCAAAGCTCCGGAGGGTCAGGCGCCGGCGCCAGAGTCTTCCACCTCGTATGGGGATGCTTAAACCCCACGACGCGACTCTCTGTGCTGGGTCAGGACTTTCCCGGCAGCTGCGGTACCCATAGCCAATCAATGGGGGGGGTCCCCCCACTGGCTCACCTGGGCCAAGGATAGGGTGTGTAAGCCTGGGTTGGAAGTGCTGGACGGGTGAGTGTGGGTGAGCGGAGGGCCGAAGCGAAGTCGCGGGGAGTGAAGGAGCCTACGAGGGCAGATGCCGGGGGAAAGGATGGGAGGGGAGGGATGCTTGCAGGCCAGGCAAGGGCAAGAAGAGCCTGGAGAGGGGTCGAAGGGCACGCCGGGGCTGGGGGCAGGTGAGCGACGCGCCCTCGGACACCTCACTTCACGGGGAGCGAGCCCGGTGCGGGACCAAGCCGCCCCCTCCCCGCTCCGCCGCGCCGCGCCGCGCCTCACCTGCCCAGCGCCCGCTTCATGCCCGCGTCCGAGGCGCAGCACGGCGGCTCAGCCGGCCCCTTGCCCGCCAAGCGCAGATTCTGTTTCAGACGGCAGTCGGCGTCCAGCGCCGCGGCGGCCGAGCCGGAGGAGGGCGAGCCCGAGGCAACGCAGTGTTCATGCTCCAAGCTGATGGGCTCGGTCCGCTTCCTCATCCCGCGGCCGACACAGCTGACCACCCACGGCGCCCGATGGCCTCGCGCGCTGGGCCCCTCGCCGCCCTCGCCTCAGCCCACAGCCGTCGCCGCGGGGAGCAGGGAACCCACTGCCCTCACATCCCAGCTCCAGGCCGGGGCGCTCGCTACGGACCAGCGCTGGGCTGGTGGAAGGGGCAGGTTGGCCGCAGCCCGCCAATCAGCGCCGGGCTCCGGCGGGCCCGATCCTGACCACGCCCCCTATCACCTCGCGTGGGGGGAAGCGCGTCCGGCATCCCCTGCGCTGACCCGCGGCCATCTTGGAGGAGGGCAGACGAAGCCGTAGCCGCTCCTGGGCCGAGCTCAACAACTGGGTTTTGCTGCACATCCATCTGGCGTCGGCTCTGGAGTTCCACGGGTTGCCTTCGTCGAGGTACCCGGCTTCGCCAGCCGACGAACTCGGGCCCGGTTTCAGGGCTCGGAGTGGTGAGAAAACCCGGAGGACACCATCTACCCAAGGGGTCATCCCGCAAGCCCGAGCCGCCAGCGCTGGGGCGGCTCCTGCCTCACGCGCTCCCCGGCGTCTGGCGCTCCGAACACTGGTAACCCAGGAATACAATCAAAAGTAAAGGTAGCAAGCCGGGCACCGGGGTCTCACGCCTGCAATCCCAGCTTCCCCGGAGGCTGAGCTCCGAGGGTCTGTAGCCAGCCCGGGCTGGAAAGTCCTTGAGAATCCTATCTCCTGTTAACCACCCGAGAAAGCCAGGAGGGGTGCTGGGTCTCCACTGGCAGAGCTCTAGCCTTCAGCAACAAAACAAAACACCCCCACAAAACTCAGGGACCCCCAAGACCCGAATTCAGGCCTCAATTTCATGGCTCTTTATATTCGCTTTCTGATGTTATGATGTTGCCAAATAATTTCCTTGACCAGGTATAACAACCTACCAGTGCATTTGTGGGGTCATCTCCACTGTTTTTGTTGTTTCTATTTTATGCAGTACTGTAAACTTGGGGATCCAGAAAGTGACTTAACGTTGGGGGATAAGGAGAGTTTTGAACTAGCAGTCACAAAATCCTTTCTAGAAAAACCAAACAGCAAGCCAGCCCTGATATAACAGTTGCTGGAAAGGCTAAGGCAGGAGGATTGCATGTTTCCATCCCGTTTAGGCAAGATTAATTTTTAAAAGGCTAGGTGTGTGGCTCAGGAGTAGAGTACTTGACTAGCATACATTCTAGGTTAGATGCCCAGCCCTGCCCTGAGAGGGGGTGTGTGTAGGGGAAGCAAGTTAAGAGGGAATTGGAAGAAATATAAGGGATATTGAATCTCATTTGCACTATGCTTTGTCCATACATTTATTATCTCCTGGTTATCAGAGCTTTAAATATACTTACTCATTGGTGAGGCCCACATTTATATCTCTAGGTCACACCCTTTCCTGGAACCCCAGATGCCATTATCCAAAGATCTATTCTTGTGAATGCCCACCTCTTCAATCACTCCAACTCTACCCTTAAACTTAATCTGGCAAATGGTAACTCCGTCTTGGTAGCTAAACTTCATCAGGTCAAGACCCTAAGACAGGGCTGGGAAGGTGGCTCAGTGGTAGAGCTCTTGCCTTGCATGCATGAGGTGCTGGGTTCGATTCCTCAGCACCACATAAACAAAAAGAAAAAGCCAGAAGTGGCACTGTGGCTCAAGTGGTAGAGTGCTAGCCTTGAGCTGAAGAGCTGAGGGACAGCATCCAAGCCGAGTTCAGGCCCCATGGCCGGACCCCCCAAAAAGAAAAAAAAAGACTCCAAGACATCCTTCATTTCTCCTTTCTTATGCCATAGCACCAGTACCATCAAGATTTCAAAATCTATCCAAGATTCAACCATAGCACCAGTACCATCAAGCTTTCAAAATCTATCCAAGATTCAACCAGGTACCACTTCTACTACCATCCCTATCATGGGCTAAGCAGCCATCATTCCTCATCAGCGTTTATTTTTGTCAGTCATGGGGCTTGAACTCAGGGGTTGGTTGCTGCCATTGAGCTCTTTTGCTCAAGGCTAGTGTAAAGTCCACTCCTGGATGGCTAGCAGACTCCACCCTCCTCGCAGCAAAGTCTCCACCCAGTACCTACATTACCTAGGCAACTGGGACACCTGGAAGAGGTCACATCTGAATTTGATGTGGCCACACCTTTCTCCTAGTCCAGGCCCAGACACTCTCTCTCTGCTCTTTTCTAGCTCTTTTTCAGCTCTTTCCTTCTCTTCTCTTTCCCAGCTCCCTTCTCTTTTCTCTCTCTCTCTGCTCTTTTCTAGCTTTTTCAGCTCTTTCCTTCTCTTCTCTTTCCCAGCTCCCTTCTCTTTTCTAACTCTCTCTCTCTGCTCTTTTCTAGCTCTTTCCTCTCTTTTTTCTAGCTCTCTTCTCTTTCTCAGCTTTCTCTTTCCCAGCTCTCTCTCTTTCCCAGGTCTTTCCCAGCCGCGTGGAGGGCCAACCTGGCCTGGTCCCTGCAGGTCTACTGAATAAACCTACCCTTTACCTAAATACCACATGCATGTTGCTGTTCTTACTTGGCTACCTCTTTTTAAAAACCTAACAGCTAGCATTCTACCACGTTGCCCACAGCTCCATTTCCAGTTTTGTGGTGGTTAATAGGAGATAAGAAGCTCACAGTCTTTCCTGAACAGGCTGGCTTTGAACCTTGATCTTCAGATCTCAGCCTCCTGAATAGCTAGGTTTACAGGTGTGAGCCACAAGGCTTAGCTACATCTGGATTATCTTAATCACTTGGGGCTCCTATCTACCTTTGCTGACCACTTGATTCAGTTGCCATGTGTTAGGTTTTTAAAAAGAGGTAGCCGAGTAAGAACTGCACCACGCACGTGGTATTCAGGTAAGGGGTTTATTCAGTAGACCTGCTGGGACCAGGCAAGGTTGGCACTCCACGTGGCTGGCAAAGGAAAAAGGGGCGGTCTGGTGGCGGTTTAGGCCTTATATAGGGTAGGGATACAGGGGGGGGGGGGGGAGGGTGTGTCCAGGTAAAGGGAAGTGGGATCAGTTGGGAGAAAGGTGTGGCCACATCAGGTTAGGATGTGACCTCAGCGGATGCGGATGTGACCTCTTCCAGGTATCCCAGTTGCCTAGGTAACGCAGGTACTGGGCGAGGTCTGTTCGTCGTCCAGGAATGGACCTTATACCATGTAAGTTGTTTGGTTTTTTTTTAATAGCTAAATTTACATCCACTCCATATCTCAAAATAAAATTAAAAGCTGCCTAGCAGTGGTAGTTCATGCATATAATCCTAGCTATTTAGAAGGCTGAGATTTTAGGATTTTGGTTTGAAGCCAGTCCAGGCTGAAAACTCCAAGAGATTCTTATCTCCAACTACTAGCAAAAAAGCCAGATACGGTTGAAGTGCTAGATTGCTAGCCTTGAGCAAAGCAGCCAAGTGAGATTGCAAGTCCTGAGTTCAAGCCCCAGTACCTGTCACAACCTGCCAGGTGCTACTTAATCTGCCATGACTGAGAGCAACACAATATGGAGACTGGACCATGCAACTGAGATTTAGCAACAGATCCCAAGGTTCCATTAACCAAAGTTTTTTAAAAGTCTTATGCAAGGGAAGTAAGGTACAAACTTCAACTTAGGCCAATATTTTGTATACAAGTGGTTGGAGACCTTATTCTGGGAAGGGAAGCTGAACAATAAGCCTACAATTTGCATAAACCTAAGTCTACCCTTAGGCTCCCACACAGTTTAGGGTGGAATGTGAGTTCCTGTTAAGCCAGTACTGATTGACCTTTCCAGGAAAACTCAGCATTCCAGGAGTGTATTGGGAGAAGGCATTCCAAACTGCCAATCCTTTCCGAGTCCCATAGCTTAGATTTTTGGGCTCTCACTGTACCAATGAATATTTAAAGCTTTTGTTCAAAAATGCAGGATCTTACCAGACACAGCTCTTGCCTTCTCACTAATCCCTGCAATGGCACTCACATCTCTCCTTAGATCCTTTGCACTTTAGTTCTTGCAACCTGGAATTCTCTTCCACACTGTGGCCCACACTCACATGTTCCTTCCTCAAAGGCTCTATGTTCTCTGAATACCTTAATGCAAAAACTCTTATCCCTGAAAGATTAAAAATTAGAGTTACATTTTTACAAATGCTAACTGCTGGTTTTGCTTCTGTAAACTTGCTTGCACTAGCTCTGACCCTTCCCCTCACTGGAGATAAATAAAAAGCTTCGGAGTCTAGGTGTCGGCCCTGGGACAAGCTCTGTAGTCTTAAATAAAGAGCTAACAAATAAATTCCCCAAATGGCCAAATGGGACCCAAGATAAGGAACAAAGAGTATGTTCCTCTGCATTCCTGTGCAGAAATTCCCGGTTTAGGGGGCTCAAGATAAGGGCCATCTGGTGGGCTCTGCAGACTAGGCCAAATTGTTAATCAATCACAAACCTGTAACACTGTAAATCTCCTAACCCTTATCTCCCAGAGTGACTACCTCCGTCTGCACTAATTGTCTTATTGCAAAGAGTGTTATAAACTTCCCCAGGTAGTAAAAAATAATTGCTAAAGTACATAGTGACCTTTTAAACGGGCCAATCCCAGGGACACCTGGTGTTATATGCTAATCCTGTGGTCTTTGTCTTTAAAAGTGCCTGTAACCCCTGGACTGGGCTTCCAGTCTGCCTTGGACAGGGAGCCTGTTTGCGCAAACGCCAAATAAACTCCTCTTGCTTATTGCAGCTGCTGGCTTGGAGTCTTGGTTCTTGGGGTGCCCTCCCGTTGAAGAAAGTATCCCAGTGAGTCTGGGGTCTTTCAATCCCCTCTCACCTACACTGCGTGTACTTTCGTTGGTTTA
The DNA here is from genome assembly GCF_024711535.1 of Dipodomys merriami. Classification (NCBI taxonomy): domain Eukaryota; kingdom Metazoa; phylum Chordata; class Mammalia; order Rodentia; family Heteromyidae; genus Dipodomys; species Dipodomys merriami. The sequence goes on along the minus strand of NW_027206290.1, from coordinate 50,271,270 downwards.
TTGTGTTCATGCTTATACCAATATATCTGACATAGATTTTTCTTTTCTTTTTTTGTCAGTCATGGGGCCTGAACTCTGGGCCTGGGCGCTGTCCCTCAGCAATTCAATTAAGGCTAGCACTCTACCACTTGAGCCACAGTGCCATTTCTGGCCTTTTCTGCTTATGTGGTGCTGAGAAATTGAACCCAGGGCCTCATGCATGCAAGACAAGCACTCTACCACTGAGCCACCTTCTTTATCTGTGTTCTCCCACACAGCCATGTAGACTTGGAAAAAGGACCTTTATATTACTGCTTTGTTTTCAGTGTTCAAGCTAGTGATGGGTTTATAGTAGGTAATTAATAAGTATTTGGTGAAGTATAGACCGAATCATCACAACTCCCTACAGGCTCATTCCTGTCTTGATTTCACAAGTAAGGAAATGCTCATCAAGATCTTTAAGAAACATTGCCTAGCAGGGTGCTGGTGGCTCAGGCCTGTAATCCTAGCTACCTTAAGCAAAAAAGTCAAGCCAAGGGCTGGGAAGGTGGCTCAGTGGTAGAGCACTTGCCTTGCATGCATGAGGCCCTGGGTTCGATTCCTCAGCACCACATAAGCAAAAAGAAAAAAGCCGGAAGTGGCGCTGTGGCTCAAGTGGTAGAGTGCTAGCCTTGAGCTGAAGAGCTGAGGGGCAGCACCCAGGCCCAGAGTTCTGGCCCCACGACCGGACCCCCCCCCCCCCAAAAAAAAAAGTCAAGCCAAGGTAGAGTACAAGATCCTAAATTCAAGCTCCAGTATCCCCCCACCTCTAACCTATTTAGCTAAATTATGACTTAATGTAGAGATGAAAAGGAAAATGTCATTCAACATAAGATCCAGAAGCTCCTTTTCAAAGTTAGACATTCTTTTGCCCATTTTTCAGATAATTGTTAACGCTTTTTGCAAAGGAGCAACCTAAGTTTCTAGAGTTCACCACCATGGATCCAATATTGCATTTTACAAATTCATATGGTCATCAGAATTGCTCCCTTGCAGATTACTCCCCCACCTCCAAACTGATGCCTGCAACCTCTATCAAACCAAGACTAAGCCGGGTGCTGGTGGCTCACACCTGTATTCCTACCTACTCAGGAGGCTGAAATCTGAGGATCATGGTTCAAAGTCAGCCCAGTCAGGAATGCCCAGGAGACTCTTATTTCCAATAAACCACCCAGAAAAACAGAAATGGTGCTGTGGGTCAAGTGGTAGCGTGCTTGCCTTGAGCTAAAGAGCTGAGGGACAGTGCCTGGGCCCAGAGTTCAAACAAAAACAAGATAATGACCAATCAGCTTGATCTGTAATAGGGTGTATGTATACATACCTTCTCACCTCTGGCTCAACTCCTTTTCTATTTAACCAACTGCTAATATCTGAACTGGAAGATTGGCTAAAGCCCGCTTCACGTGGCACTGGGACTTCCTAATAAGCCTCCATTCTTAGCCTACCATCCCTCTTTCTATTTGGCATGCTGGGACAAGTGGCTGGACCTGACATGTTGAATCCCAGGAGTGAGGGCCAGTTTCACTTACACACAGGAGGTACCCAATAGAGATGGTTTCACTTTAGTAACTAAATACCCACACTGCGAAAGGGAAGTTTATGTCATAAGGAGTTTCTTTCTACCTTTCTGGTTTCTAGCCTTTCCTCTTCAGGGTGCTCCTTGTAAATTGAATCAAATGGGAAAAAGTAAAAAGGAAGCTGAGGGCATGCATTTATCTCTGCTGCGCTGAGTCGCCTGGTTATCTCCCTAGGAGCATGAAAAACATTTTTTCACTTGTCTTAGGGGGTCAGACCCACGTCACGGACACCTTGAGTCGCTGACTCCTTGAGGCTGTACAAAAACGCCCCTTCTCCGCCACCGTAGCCGAGAGCCCCGGCAGCATGCTGCGATTGGCTGATCTTGTTTTGGCGCCAAAGCCAGCAGCGAGGAGTGGGACGCCGAACGAGCAGGGTGAGGCTGGCTGCCGGAGCCCACGGCCGTTTGTCCTGAGACGCGGCGGTTGACTGGACGAGGCCACCAGGGCGCGTCCACCATGTTCGGCGAAAAAGCCATGGAGCTGGTCCGCGAGCTGCACCGCGCGCCTGAGGGGCAGCTGCCGGCTTTCAACGTGAGGAGGCGCGGGGCCGGGAGCGGCGCGGCGGGCGGGCGGGGCGGGGCCGGGGGCAGCGCGGCGGGCGGGCGGGGCGGGGCCAGCCGGGGGCCGGGAGCGGCGCGGGGGCCGGGGGCTGGGGCCGGGGGCTGGGGCCGGGGCCGGGGCAGCCCCTGCCCCCCAGCACTTCCTTGTGGGTCTGGGCAGCTCACCGCGGGGGCTTCACGTCCCCGCCTAGGCCGCTCCCCGGGCGGGAGGGATGAAACCAAATACTGAACTCCGGTTGACGCGACCCAGCAGCCCGGTGAGTTCCTTCCTCTGAGTCGGAGACCCTTCCTGGTACGGTTCGGCGTTCCCGTTAGGCAGACTCACCCATTGCTTTAGAGCAATCTAGCACTTGATGCTCCCCTCCGCGCTGCCCCCCCTCCCCCCCGGCATCGATGTGAGGTGATTAAAAGCGGACCCGCGAGCCAGGCGCCGGTAGCTCACGCCTGTAATCCTAGCTATTCAGGAAGCTGAGATCGGAGGATCAGGTTCAAAGCCAGCCCGGACAGGAAAGTCAGCGAGACTCCAATCTCCAATTAGCGACCAGAAAATCGGAAGTGGGACTGTGGCGCAAAGTGGTAAAGCGCTAGCCTTGAGGGGACAGCGCCCTGCAAAAGAAAGGAGGGAATGAAAAATTTCGGAACCAGCCTGGGATTCTGGCTTTCAGACCTTGGTCTGGTCGATTGTCTCAAATGCAAAAACTGATGTGATAATGATCTTACATCAACGCTCAACGCTACAGTGATTGAAGTGAGGGGGCCTGAACGTCTGACGTGGTGTAAAAATAATGTTTGCTGTTAATTTCTACTAGGGTTGCGACTTCCACTTTACAAATAAGATTATTCTGATTTTTCTGTTACTATTACTCCGCCCAGGGTGACATGCAGTTGACCTGCTTCATCTTTTATCGTCATAATAAACCCTTGAGGTTTTCACGTTTCCATTTTTCCAGCCATATATGCACAGGCTTGGAGAGCTTGTCTTACTAAGATGTCATAGAAAATAAGAAGCAAACCTAGGACCCAAGTACACTCTAAATCCTTTTAGGTTATATGAATAATGTTACTAAGAACATGTATGCAAAGTTTTTTGTGAACTTATATTTACACACAAAACATATGCCTAGGAATGGAATTGGATATAAACCTAGGAGAGGAATTACTGGATCATATGGTAATTATGTGTTTTAACTTTGTGAGGAACTATAGAATTGTTTTCCACAGGCTGTACCATTTTACATTCCTCACTAATACATATAGCCATTGTAGTAGTATGAAAGGGCTATGGCTTTTTTTTTTTTTAACAAGGTAAATCAAGTTGCCATGGAATTGACAGGGGAAAATGCATGTGTCTCAATATCAGTTTTCGGATTATGTTTTTTAGGAGGATGGAATCAGACAAGTTCTAGAAGAGATGAAAGCATTATATGAACAAAACCAGTCTGATGTGTAAGTTTTGATAACACTGATATTTCAAAACAACCTAAGAAATAAGATGTTGAAATCAGATAAGCATGCATCCATTTTTAGGGGATTTTTAAAAAATTATAACTTTATCATACTGATTATAAAAATGAAAAGATTAGGGCCACATTAATAGATAAGTCTTAGGCAAGTTATTTCACTCTGGGGGTGGTGGTGAAGAGGAGTGTTCCCCTGGTGCTGTTCCTGAGCTTTTGTGCTCAAAGCTAGCACTCTACCACTTGAGCCACACACAGCTCCACTTCTGGCTTTTTGGTGGTTAATTCGAGATAAGAGTCTCATGAACTTTCTTGCCTGGGCTGGCTTTGAAGCGTGAGCCACTAGTGCCCAGCTTGTTATTTCACTTGTGACTTCTTAAAGCACTGATGGCTCACACCTGTAATCCTAGTTACTGAGGAGGCTGAGATCTGAGGATCACGGTTCCAAGCCAGCCTGGGCAGAAAAGTCTGTGAGACTCTTTATCTCCAGAAAACCAGAAGTGGCACTGTGGCTCAAGTGGTAGAGCGCTTTGTCTTCAGCTAAATAGCTGAAGACAGTGCCCAGGCCCAGATTTCAAGCCCCATGACTGACCAAAACAAAAAGCACCAATGTGAAGATAGTTGCTCTTCACTTCAGTTAACTGCTGCTAATCATAAATGGACAAAAACAAACACATAAATTGATACTTGTTGGCTTTGAACTTTTCACTTAGACTGGAGTATACATATTTATTTTTTGCTCTAAATACTTTTACCAGGAATGAAACAAAGTCAGGTGGAAGAGGTGATCTGATACCAACCATCAAATTTCGTCATTGTTCTTTATTAAGAAATCGGCGCTGCACTGTAGCCTATTTGTAAGTTTCTCAGCTTCTTCATGGTATGGCAGGGCAGGAAACCCAGGATAGTTTTTTATGTCATTTGATTTCCCAGGTAACTGTATCAAATGGATAGCAGAAAATCTAAGATTTGTCTCTCTCTTTCTAAGCATTCCAATTTTTTTTTCCTCTTCTTAAAACTTTTCTTATGAGCTGAGTGTTGGTATCTCATGCTTACCTACCTCCTAGCTACTGAAATCTGAGGATCATGGTTCAAAGCCAGCCTGGACAGTGAGACTTTTTATCTTTAACCACCAAAAAACCAGAAGTGGCACTGTGGCTCAAGTGATAGAGCACTAGTCTTGAGAAAAACAAAACACAAAAACCCTCAATGATAATGCCTAGTCCCTGAGTTCAAGCCCCAGGCCTGGCACCAAAAAGAACAACAGAAAGAAAGGAGAAAGAATATGAACCTCATGGAGTTATCATACCCCCCTTAGGCCTTTTGATGTTTTGCCATATCTGTTCATATTTTGCTTTTTAATGATGGATTGTTTTAGTTCCTTTAATATTTTTCTTTTTTCTTTTTTGTCTGTCATGGGGCTTGAACTCTGGGCCTGGGCACTGTCCCTGAGCTCTTCAGCTCAAGGCGAGCATTCTACCACTTGAGCCACAATACCACTTCCAGCTTTTTCTGTTTATGTGGTGCTGAGGAATCAAACCCAGGGTCTCATGCATGCGAGGCAAGCACTCTACCACTGAGCCACCTTCCCAGCCTTCCTTTAATATTTTTCTTATTTCTCCAAGAAATAAAGACCTTTTGGGGCTTCATAACCATTGTGTATTTTCAACACCTGGAGAACTGAGCAGTGCCTTCAGAGCATCATCCCATCCCTAGAACTCTTCTTCTATGGTTCTAAAGATATCTTAGAGTTGGTTTGTTTTTATTAGCCAAATAAAGTTCCAACCAAAAAAAAAAAAGGAACAAAGAAAGACTTCTGATCCCCCTCTTATCCCTTCTCATGTCCTAGGTACGACCGGTTGCTTCGGATTAGAGCTCTCAGGTGGGAATATGGTAGCATCTTACCAAATGCTTTACGATTTCACATGTCTGCTGAAGAAGTAAGTTAACAACAGGTCAAGTTTATGAGAATGCTGAGCATGACATTGTTTTCAATTGGTGTTTTTCTTTTTTTTAACATCTGTTCTTCAGAATTTTGTAGCATTCATTTATTTTGTGTGCACTGTGATAAGAAGCATGTAGTCATGAATGGTTCTTAGTGCTTTGTGGAAAATTCTCTTTTTTGTTTTGTTTTGTTTTGTCGGTCATGGGGCCTGAACTCTGGGCCTGGGGCGCTGTCCCTCAGCTCTTCAGCTCATGGCTAGTGCTCTACCACTTGAGCCACAGCGCCACTTCCAGTTATTTCTGCTTATGTTGTGCTGAGGAATCAAACCCAGAGCCTCATACATGCAAGGCAAGCACTTTACCACTGAGCCACCTTCCCAGCCCAAATTCTCTTATTAATAAAATAGAATCCCATATATTATCATTAATCTATCACTGACATAAAGAAACTGGCATTATGTATACACATATATATTTGCTTCTATATGTGTATAAAGCCTACATTTGCATATATACACTAATCAACATTATAGTTTCATATTGATAATGAAACTCTTGATTTTTTCTAGTCATTGAGACATAGGACTAGTCCAGTATTTAAGGACATAGACCTGGTGTCCAGTTTCACCTTAAATATTAGGATTGGGATGAGCCAGTCCTTCTTTTTCTGCCTGACCCAGGCATGGTGCCACCTTGATCATAAATTGACTGTCCATTCATTGGTGGATTTGGGATGGAGGTACTGTCTTTTCTGTTTGTTTAATTATCTGTCTATAGCAATTGTACTGTTGTTTGGGGCTGGGAAGGTGGCTCAGTGGTAGAGTGCTTGCCTTGCATGCATGAGGCCCTGGGTTCGATTCCTCAGCACCACATAAACAGAAAAAGCTGGAAGTGGTGTTGTGGCTCAAGTGGTAGAGTGTTTGCCTTGAGCTGAAGAGCTGAGGGACAATGCTCAGGCCCAGAGTTCAAGCCCAGGACTGGCAAAAAATAAAATAAAATCGAAAAAAAGTAATTGTACTGTTGTCATTACTGTAACTTTATCATATGTTAAGAAGATATTCCCATCTTGATCGTCTTTTTCAAAAGTTTTGACTATTTTTGGTCCTTTACACTTTCATGCAAATTTTACACTCAAGTTCTGTTTTTTTAATTGCAATTTTTTTGAGATTGAATTGAATCTATAAGTCATTTGACATTATATTGAATCATGTAATCTGTGAATGTTATGGCTATATATGTAGGTCTTTCATTTCTCTCAACAGTCTAAAAAAACACTAATAACTGGGGATTAGAGGAGTAGCTCAGTGGCAAAGTGAATGCTTAACATAATCCCCAGCACTACAAAAAACCCCAAAAGTCAGATTTACTGTACTAACATAAAATTCACATTCCATAAAGTTTGCCATTTTAAAGTATACAATGCAGTGGATTTCACTATATTCACACAGTTGTGCTTCCATTATCATCATCTTATTCCAGAACATTTTCTGTACCCTAAAAAGAAGCCCCATATCATTTGTCAGTTCTTCAGAGTCTCCTTTTGTACCCCTGGAAATCATTGATCTACTTTCTTTATACAGTTGATTATTATGGGTTTTCATGAGAGTAAAATCTTGTAACATGTAGCCTGCCCTTCTTTCAAAATTAACATAAATTTTCAAGGTTGATCCATATTATCATAAACCAGAATATTATCTGTCTGTGGCCAAATATTGTTCCATTGTATAGATATACATCTGTGCATTCATCAATTGATGGACAGTGGATTGTTTTCTCAAAAATAGCTTGGTTTTCAGAAAGAGCATTTTATAATTCTGAAGTAGTGTCCTTTTTTTTTGGGGGGGGGGTTGGTCTTGGGCTTGAACTTTGGGCTGGAGCACTGTCCCTGAGCTCTTCAGCTCAAGGCTAGTGCTCTACCACTTGAGCCACAGCACCACTTCTGATTTTCTGGTGGTTTATTGGAGATAAGAGTGTCATGGGGAGGAGGGGGGAGGGGATGGGAAGGAGAAACAAAGGAGGAGGCAACAATGCTTGATAAGAAATGTGCTCAGGGGGAGGGGTAGGCTGGGAAGGGATGTGAAGGGTAAACAAAGGATGAGGCTGCAATGCTTGGTAAGAAATGTACGCATTATCCTGCCCATGTAATTGTAACTCCTCTTTACAGTATGTTCACAAATAAAATTAAATTAAATTAAAAAAAAAAGAAATGTGCTCATTACTTTGCCCATGTAATTGTAACCCCTCTGTACAGTATTTTCACAATTTAAAAAAAAAAAAAAAGTCTCACAGGGACTTTCCTGCCCAGGCTGGCTTTGAACCACAATCCTCAGATCTCAACCTCCTGAGTAGCTAGGATTATAGGCTTGAGCCACTGGTGCCCAGCAGTAGTGTCTTTTTGTAATCTTGTTTCTGGGCTATATTCCTTACGTTTTTGATGACGTACGCTGGAATGGTAGCTTTGTGAGAACAGAAGCCTTTTTTCATTTGTTGCATGATCCATCCAAGAACTCAAAACAGTGCTTGGATATGAAGAAGCAATTAACAATATTTGTAATACAAATGAACAGTGGTCACAATAATGATTCACATTGAGATGTGCTTCTGGTTTTGAAAAGATGGGAGCTCTCTTATAACTATGACTATCTTTTTTGCAGATGGAGTGGTTCAATCATTATAAAAAGATCCTTGCTACTTACATGAGGTCACTGGGAGGAAATGAAGGTTTGGATATCACACAGGATATGAAACCTCCGAAAAGCCTATATATTGAAGTATGGATATGAAACCTCTGAAAAGCCTATATTGAAGTATCTATATCTGCTTTCATATGAACGTTGTTCTAACATTTATCAAAGAGGAGGAGCACATGTGAATCTGTATTTGTTCCTGTTAACTCAGTCCAATCCCTGGGGCCTCACTGGCTCTCAGGCATTTGAACACTTGAGCTCCAGCTCCAGCCCCCTTTATGCATTGCTTATTTTTGAGCTAGGGTCTTTATGCCCAAGACAGCTTGGTCTACAATCCTCCTGCTTGTTCTTGCCTTTGTCACTGGATGACAAGCATGAGTATTGTGTCTAGCCAATGTTCATTTCCCTGTAGCTGGGCTAACAGGTATATGCCACTACACCCAGCCATTAGTTGAGATGGAATCTCACAAACTACTTTTTGCCCCAGGCTGGCCTCTCAAACTGTCATCTTTGGATTACAGGCTTGAGCTACCATGCCCAGCTTGAAATTTGGATTTTAATTTTTTTCTTGCATAGTAATATAATTCTCTCTTGTGATACTAAGCAGGGATGGCGAGTCACAGCTTCCAGTCAAAATCCAGTCACAGAGATAAACAACTGGTGGTCTACATTGTACTGTGTTGCTAAGCTGCATGTTAAATGCAAATTGTGTGTCTATCTGTCTTTCTGTCTGTCTGTCTGTGCACCAGTACTGGGGCTTAAACTTGGGGCCTGACCATTGTCCCTTAGCTTTTTTACTCAAGGCTAGTGTTCTACCATTTGAACCACAGCTCTACTTCCAGCTTTTGGTGGTTAATTGGAGATAAAGAGTTTTATAGACCTTCCTGCCTGGGCTGGGGCTTTGAACTGTGATCCCAGACCTAGCCTCCTGAGTAGCTAGGATTACAGGCCTGAGCCACCAGTGCCCTGTTTCCTCCCCCCTCCCGAAGTCAATTTAGCTAGGGGTTTGTAAATTTTATTGACCATTTCAAAGAACCAAGAACCAACTGTTAAACTGATTTTGTAATTATCTCTATACTCTCTATTTTATTTCAATATTATTCCAAGTTATACTTATTTAAGACATTTTTCTTTTTTTTTTTTGTTTTTTTGTTTTGTTGGTCGTAGGGCTTGAACTCTGGGCCTGGGCGCTGTCCCTCAGCTCTTCAGCTCAATGTGAGCGCTCTACCACTTGAGCTACAGCGCCACTTCCATTTTTCTTGTTCTTAAACCAAACATGGTGGGCACCCCTGTAATCCCAGCACTCTAGCTGAACCAGGAAGATTTCAAGTTCAAGGCCAGCCAGGGCTGTAAAGTGAGTTCCAAGCTAGGCTGGACTGCATAGGTAGACTCTTGTCTCAGAAAAGAAGGGTATTTATAACTTATATATTTTGCCCTTAGCACTGGTTTTACTATATCCCACGAATTTTGATGATATTTTCAAGTCATTCTCTAGTACATATACTTCTCTTGTGATTTCTTCTGAGTCATTGAGGTTTTTGATTTTGTTTTGTTGCTTACTAGATAGCCCAAGTTAGCCTCAAACTAGTATTTCTTTCTTCCTTTTTTTTTTTTTATCGATCATGGGCCTTGAACTCTAGGCCTGGGCGCTGTTCTTTAGCTCCTCAGTTCAAGGCTAGCCCTCTACCACTTGAGCCACAGTGCCACTCCTGGTTTTTGAGTGGTTAATTGGAGATAAGAGTCTCACAGGGACTTTCCTGCCCAGGCTGGCTTTGAACCTTGATCCTCAGATCTCAGACTCCTAAGTAACTAGCATTACTGGTGTGAGCCCCCAGCACCTAGCTCAAATTAGCATTTCTTGCAGGACAAGTCTAGTGATTAATAAAATATTATTAGCTTTTATCTATCTTAAAACAGCTGAAACATCTTAATTTTTTCTGAATCTTGTTTTTTTTTTTGTTTTTGGTTTTTTTTGGTGACAGTCCTGGGAACTGAACTCAGGGCCTGAGTGAGCATTGTCCCTGAGCTTCTTTTGCTCAGCTAGACTAGTGCTCTACTACTTGAGCCACAGCTCTACTTACAGATTTTTTTTTTGTTGGTTGTGGGGCCTGAACTCTAGGCCTGGGTGCTGTCCCTCAGGTCTACCACTTGAGCCACAGGGCCACTTCTGGCTTTTTCTGCTTATGTGGTGCTGAGGAATCGAACCCAGGACCTTATGCATGCAAGGCAAGCACTACCACAGAGCCACCTTCCCAGCCCCTACCTGAAATTTTTTTACCTTCAGTGTTTATATTCCTGTCTTTAATCAAATTTAGAAAAATTTCAGCTTGTTTCTTTTTTTTTTTTTTTGGGTCCGGTCATGGGGCCTGAACTCTGGGTCTGGGCACTGTCCCTTAGCTCTTCAGCTCAAGGCTAGCGCTCTACCACTTGAGCCACAGCGCCACTTCTGGCTTTTTTCTTTTTGCTTATGTGGTGCTGAGGAATCGAACCCAGGGCCTCATGCATGCAAGGCAAGCACTCTACCACTGAGCCACCTTCCCAGCCCTCAGCTTGTTTCTTTATATTATTATCTCTATTTCTCTTTCAACATACATGGTACTTTATTTTTTTTCTTTTGTATATGCAATTGCTTTTGACTATCTTAGCTTGTCATGTTGCCTTTTAAGAGGGAGAAAAAGAAAAAGGAGGAGGTAGAATGGTCACTGCTACTGTGCTAAAAGTTAAAATTTACCAAATGAATCTCTGTTTACCCTGTGAACCTTCCCCTGGAAGTTAGAAGCTTCAGGAGACTACTGAATTCCAAAATACTTACACAGAATTTGCCAGTGCAATTATTGTCTAGGAAAGGAAGTAGATTTCTGGTGTTTCATATAAAACTATTTCCCTAGAATGTGGGAATTATAGTACTTTTTTTTTTTTTTTTTTTTTTTTGTCAGTCGTGGGGCCTGAACTCTGTGTCTGGGTGCTGTCCCTCAGCTCTTCAGCTCAAGGTTAGCATTCTACCACTTGAACCACAATGCCACTTCTGGCTTTTTCTGCTTATGTGGTACTGAGGAATCGAACCCATGGCCTCATGCATGCAAAGCAAGCACTCTACCACTGAGCTACCTTCTTAATCCCGAATTATAGCACTTTTAATGTGTAGATATTCAGGAAATCCCGTTTCCTTTTGGGTTTTTACATATTAAATAACTTAAGCCAGGCATGGTGGCTCCACTACTCAGGAGGTTGAGTGGAAGAATAACTTCAGCCCAGGAGTTCAGAACTTACCTGGGCAAAGAGCAGACCCTGTCTCAAAAAAAAAAAAAGAAAAAGAAGAGAAATGTATTAGCCTTGGAGCAGAGAAAATGTGGTATATATAGTATAATTGTTGGCTAAAAGTAGATTATGTTAAGTGAAATAAGACAAGATTCAGAAAGATAAATGTCACATACCTGGGTCTTGTACTTGAATTTTTATGCTTAAGGTTAGTTCTCTACCTTTGAGCCACAGCTCCATTTCTGGGTTTTGGTAGTTAGTTAGAGATAAGAGTCTCATGGGCTTTCCTGCCCAGATTGGCTTGGAACTGCCATCCTCAGATCTCATTCTTCTGAATAGCTATGATTACAGGCATGAGCCTCTGGCTCCCAGCTTAGACTTCATATTTTATATACACAAACACATACATAAAATGAGTGTAAATGTAAATGAATGTAAATGTTTGGAGGGACTAAGCAGGGAAAGAGGGAAAGAAAATGTGGTGGATGAGTAATATTGAAGTACATTGTATCTGTGTATGAATATAACAATGAAACCGACTAAAAACTAAAATTTGAGGGGAGAGCAGTAAAAGAATAGAGGTTAATCAAATCATAGTACAATATACACATGTATAAAATACCACAGAGAAACACCTTTGCACAATTAATATACACTATTTTAAATAAATGGTAACTTAAAGAAATTTATTAAGTATCATCTTTGCTTTTCAGGTGCGGTGTCTAAAAGACTATGGAGAATTCGAAGTGGATGATGGCACTTCAGTCCTATTAAAAAAAAATAGCCAGGTATTTATCATCAGATACTTTAAATTTATAAAAAGCATTGAATGTAGAATTGTTGGAATCAGTAGCAAACTAAGTACCATCTTGTGATGTATATCTTAGGCATTATATTTAGTATAAGAAGCTCCTTTCTGCCCCTTTCTGTTCTTTTTCTAAATATGAATACTTGAAACATGTTTGATATAGTACAAAGTGGTTAATTAAGTAGGACATTGCTTGTACCAAACATTTCCAAGGAAATTTTTTTTAATCCAGTAAAGTGGTAAATCATTATTTCTCTTTTAAAGTGATGGGTTTAGCTCCTGTTTTTGAATTATAATTTTTTTTAAAGTTCCTAAGCAAAGCTGGGTGCCAGTGGCTCACACCTGTAATCCTAGCTACTGAGAAGGCTGAGATCTGAGGATCACAGTTCAAAGCCAGCCTGGGCAGAAAAGTCTGTGAGACTCTTATCTCCAACAAAACCACTAGAAAACCAGAAGTGGTGCTGTGGCTCAAGTGGTAGAACGCTGGCCTTGAGCTGAAGAGCGCAGGGACAGAGCCCAAGCCCAGAGTTCAAGCCCCATGACCGGGGGAAGAAAAAAAAAAAAAGTTCCTAAGCAAGCCAGGCACCAGTGGCTCACACTTGTAATCCTAGCTACTTAGGAGGCTGAGATCTGATCATGGATCAAAACCAGCCCAAGCAGGAAAGTCTGTGAGACTCTTTATCTCCAATCAACTACTCAGAAAAAGCCAGAAGTGGGGCTGGGAAGGTGGCTCAGTGGTAGAGCGCTTGCCTTGCATGCCTGAGGCCTTGGGTTCGATTCCTCAGCACCACATAAGCAAAAAGAAAAAAGCTAGAAGTGGCGCTGTGGCTCAAGTGGTAGAGTGCTAGCCTTGAGCTGAAGAGCTGAGGGACAGCGCCCAGGCCCAGAGTTCAGGCCTCACGACCGGACCCAAAAAAGAAAAAGCCAGAAGTGGCATTGTGGCTCAAATGGTAGGCACTAGCTAGCCTTGAGCACAAAGAGGCTCAGGAACAGCACCCAGGCCCAGAGTTCAAGCCCCAGGACTGGCAAAAAAAAAAAAAATTCTTAAGCAATCATTTTTATTTTTATCTTATACTTCATTTTAATGCAAGCAATAATGATATAGATTAAAATTTTCTAAGCATCTGCAGGGTACCAGTCACTCACATCTATAATCTTAGCTACTCAGAAGGCTGAAGATTATAGTTCAAAGCTAGCCCAAGCAGAAGTCCAAGAGACTCCACTTAAGCAACAAAAAACAGGTCTTCTATATCCAACCTTCTTAGGAGGCTGAAATCTTGAGAATTGAGGCTTGGAGCCAGACCAAACAGAAAACTATCCAAGACTTTTAGTGCCAGTTAACCTGCAAAAAGACAGAAGCTGAGGCATGGCACAAGTGGTAGAGCATCGTCCATGAGCAAAACAGCCAAGCAAGAGCATAAGGCCTTGAGTCCAAGCCACAGTACTGACCAAAGCAAAGGACTGTTGGTCTGGCTTAAGTGGTAGCACACCAGGGGAACAAGTATAAGTTATAATTCTGGTACCAAGAAAAAGAATTTCTATATAGCTAAGACATAAAACAATTTAATAGAGAAAGATGGAAATTTTAAAGTTACCACTTGGTCTTTTTTTTTTTTTTTTTTTGGTCGGTCGTGGGGCTTGAACCCTGGGCCTGGGCGCTGTCCCTCAGCTCTTCAGCTCAAGGCAAGCACTCTACCACTTGAGCTACAGCGCCACTTCCAGTTTTCTGGTGGTTTATTGGAGATAGGAGTCTGTCTTTCCTTCCTGGGCTGGCTTTGAACCGCAATCCTCAGATCTCAGCCTCCTAAGTAGCTAGGATTACAGGCGTGAGCCACCAGCGTCTGGCACCACTTGATCTTTGTGAATCACATTAGCTACATTTACTTTTTTGGGGGGGGGATTGGGGGGTCCAGTCGTGGGGCCTGAACTCTGGGCCTGGGCACTGTCCCTGAGCTCTTCAGCTGAAGGTTAGCGCTCTACCACTTGAGCCACAGCACCACTTCTGGCTTTTTTCTTTTTGCTTATGTGGTGCTGAGGAATCAAACCCAAGGCCTCAGGCATGCAAGGCAAGCACTCTACCACTGAGCCACCTTCCCAGCCCCAGCTACATTTACTTTTATCCTATACCATATACTGAAATTACATTACAGGAGAAACAAAATACATCAAAACCATTCTTTCTTTGCCTATCATTTTGGTTCTGAGGTAAGTCTGTAAGCCCATATAGCCTCTTAGATGTCAGGCACTATGAATCAAATACAGACTATCAGTTAATGGTGTGTGTGTGTGTGTGTGTGTGTGTGTGTGTGTGTGTGTGTGTGTGTGTGTGTGTGTGTGTGTGTGTGTGTGTGTGTGTGTGTGTGTGTGTGTGTGTGTGTGTGTGTGTGTGTGTGTGTGTGTGTGTGTGTGTGTGTGTGTGTGTGTGTGTGTGTGTGTGTGTGTTATATCATGTATATATGGCAAAAGCACAGCCCATAAGAGTAAAATTGTCCTAGAAAGCAGGGTATGTGGAAACATCATTTCATCCCAAATACTATTCTATGGTTTATTTTCCTGACACTTTATGGCTGATGTGACCACTATATGTTGAGTCAGTGGTGCCTGAGCCTTCCATGTCCTTCCTTTCTGTGATGTTTTCCACCTTGTCTCAGTCACTTACCTTCAGCACTTGAATGGAGACATTAAAATAAAACTTACTGTCAATTATATCAACTTTTTTAACTTACTAAGGGTTCTAAAGATACACAACCAACCTTATCTAAAAATGACTATAAATCTGTGGTATAGATCCACATAATGTAAACAGCTGATGGAGAAATCTATTCTCTCTCTCTCCCCTCCCCCCCTCCTCCTTCTCTCCCCCTCTTCCCCTGTTCTGAAGCCTGAACTCAGGACCTGGGCACTATCCCTGAGCTTTTTTTGCTCAAGGTTATGCTCTACCTCTTTGAACCCCAGGGCCACTTCCAATTTTTTGGTGGTTAACTAGAGGTAAGAAGCTCACAGACTTTCCTGCCCAGGATGACTTTGAACTATGGTCCTTGGATCTCTGCCTCCTGAGTAGATAGGATTACAGGTGTGAGTCACCAGCACCAGGCTTTGCTTGGCTTTTTTGATCAGGTGCCACCAGTGCTTGGTTTCACTTGGCTGATAATGTACCACTTGAGCCACATTCCCACTTCTGGCCTTTACCTGGTTAATGGGAGATAGTGTCTCAGATTTTTCCTCTTGGGTTGCCTTTGAGTCTCAATCCTCATATCTCAGTATCTCTAGTAGCTATAATTACAGGCATGAGCCACCAGCATCTAGTGAGAAAATACTCTTTGCTATTGGTCTTCTTAATGGGCTTCTGTACCACTTATAATCCAGTGTTCCAAATTATACCTTCCTGTTTTTTTTCTGTGCATGAATTAAAAATGACTCAGTGGTAGAGTGCTTGCCTTGTATGCATAAGGCCCTGGGTTCGATTCCTCAGCACCACATAAGCAGAAAAAGCCGGAAGTGGCACTGTGGCTCAAGTGGTAGAGTACTAGCCTTGAGCTGAAGAGCTGAGGGACAGTGCCCAGGTCCAGAGTTCAGGCCCCATGGCTGACAAAAAAAAGAGAAAAGAAAATACCTACTGAAATTTAGGATTTTTCTACTGAACTTCTACAAACTACTGATTCAATTATAAAATTCAGAATTTAGTATGGCTTTAACAGACATCAATTTCAGTTAGTTATAATGGCAAAAACAGCCAGGCATGGGGTGATTCATACCTGTCATCCCAGCATTCAGGAGGCTTATGCAGACCCTGTCTTTTTAAAAAAAAAAGCCCATCAAATGTGAAGTTGTACTGCTTACCTGTAGGAGGCAGAAAGATATAACCATCTCCTTTTTTGTGTGTGTGCTTATCCTGGGGCTTGACTTCAAGGCCTGGGCATTTCCCCTGTGTTTGCTTTTTTTTTTTTTTTCTTTTTTCCTCAAGGCATAATGCTCTACTACTTGAGCCAAGCTCCTCTTCTAGCTTTTTGCTGGTTAATTGGAGATAAAGAGTCCCACAGACTTTCCTGCTAGGGCTGGTTTCAAGCCACAATCCTCATATCTGAATCTCCTGAATTGCTTGGATTAAAGATGTGAGCCACCAGTGCCTGGCTTCTCATCTACTTTCTCATGAAACAAACTAATTTTTTATTAAGCAGTTGTACAAAGAGGTTTCAATTCCGTAAGTCAGGTTATGAGTACAATGTACCTTGATCAGTGTCATCCTTTCCCCATTGCTTTCCGCTATTTTCTTCCTCTCATCCCTATCATCAAGTTATATAGTACTGGGCTGGGAAGGTGGTTCAGAGGTAGAGTGCTTGCCTTGCATGCATGAGGCCCTGGGTTCAATTCTTCAGCACCACATAAGGAGAAAAAGCCAGAAGGGACACTGTAGCTCAAGTGGTAGGGTGCTAGTCTTGAGCTGAAGAGCTGAGGGACAGTGCCCAAAGGACCGACCAAAAAAAAAAAAAGTTACGTAGTTCCATTTTTACATAATGTACATTGAATATAATGACTGCATTTGCTCACCCTCCATTCATGAGCTTTCCCCTTTGTGCCCCCAAACATGTCTGCTTTCGGGTAATCAATTTGTTAAACAGTTCATAGGTTGTTCAGATGAGTTATAACATCCTTCCGTCAGTTTGACTAATTACAATTTAAAAAAATATCTCAATCATTTCTCTTACTCCCTGCACTCTCCCCCTTTGTCCTCAGCACTTTTTGCCTCGGTGGAAATGTGAACAGTTGATCAGACAAGGAGTTCTGGAGCATGTCCTGTCTTGACTGTGTCCAGGCTGAACATACATGAGGAACTTCCAGGCCTTGTCTAGATATGAAGCTGAACTCAACTCACAGAAATGTCTGTGCTTCAATCGAAGTCTACCTCCCTCTACCTCTTCTTTGGATATTAAATTTAGATATATTCTTTAAGATGACCAAGCTCAGTGAAAGAGTGCTTTCAGCATTCACTAAACCCTGAGTTCTACTGCCTGCAAGTCATAACAAACAAAAGCCAGAAATGCTTGGCAAGGAGTATAATTTGCTAACTCTGAAAGACTTGTGTTTTTCTGGATGGCACACCGTTCTGCCTATTTTCTCTAGTAACCAATATCTATAATCATAACATTGTCCCAGTCAGGGCAGTGACCTTTCTGGTTTTTTTTTTTGTTGGTCGTGGGGCTTGAACTCGGGGCTGGGGCACTGTCCCTCAGCTCTTCAGCTCAAGGCTAGTACTCTACCACTTGAGCCACAGCGCCATTTCCCACTTCTGGCTTTTTCTATTTATGTGGTGTTGAGGAATTGAACCCAGAGCCTCATGCATGTGAGGCAAGCACTCTACCACTGAGCCACCTTCCTAGTCCCAAGGCAGTGACCTTTTATAAATATAAATAAACATGCTTAAGCCTGAATCTCTTTTAAATAATGGGAATCACCTGTATAAGCAGAAATCAGATCCTTGTATCTTGCTTGTTTTCTGGTGGTATTCACTCCTCTCCAGGAGGCTGAGTTTCTGAAATGCATGTTTCCAGGGAAAAGATGATTGTCTATAACTATTTCTATATGTGTAGCGTGTAATTGCATACCAGTTTATCATTTGCTATTGGGCAAGAATGAAAGAAAGACAGTAGATTTTGTCTACAGCAGTGGGAGTTGGTCTGGCTCGTAGCCCTGTTGAGTGGTCATTAGTCTCATCCTTTGTCAGGGAATAAATTGAGACTGAAGAAGGAACTTTGCGCAGTTTTCCTGCAGGTTTGCATCTCTGTAGATATGTCACTTTTAATTTTGATAATAAGTTATTTCCCTGTTATCCTTATATATCTAATTAAATGTTTGTAGATTAATCTTGTGAAAGATTTTATTTCAATGATTTTCCCCATTTTTTCTGTTTTCTAATTCATCAACCATTATTTTATAGTCCCAGTTACAGCTGCTCACTGTTACTGTTGTAGCACAAAAACAAATGTAGATAAATGAATGCAGTGGTTCTAATCAGACTAGCTGTAAAACAATGCTATAGAGGGATGTGTTGGCTCAAGCTGCAGTATATTGTTGCCAACCCCTATTATAACCTTGATTTCTTCTGCAGTTGTCATTACTTCTTTATCCTTTTGTACTTACTATAATCAATCAATATAACTTCTCTCTCTCCATTCCTCACTTGAGTCATGACCTTAGCCCATTACTGTGTATTTCATTTGCTCTTTTTCTAATTGTTAAAGGTAGAGGCTGATCCTAGCTACTCAGAAGGCATAGATCTGGCAGACATAGATCTGAAGCCAGCCCAAGCAAAAAAGTCTGTAAGGCTCCCTTCTCCCATTAGCAGCAGAATGCCAGGCTGAAGTCACAACGTAAGTGGTAGACTTCCAACCATGAGCAGAAAATCTGAGTGAACATCAGTCTGAGTTAAAGCTCTGGTGTTGACATGCACATGCGCGCATGTGCACACACACACAAACACACACAAAATAGTAATAATAGTAAGTATTAAGTATTAGTGATAGCAAAGGCTGTGAACATGGATTTGAGATCTTTATTTCTAATATAAAATATTTGGTGGTAAGTAATGCTTTGTTGACTCTCCGAAATTTTAGTATATTATTTCATTTCCATTAAGCATGAACTGTTTTCTAATTTTTCCATTGTTACAGTTTAGGTCTGGAATGTCCCCAAAACCCAGATGTGAAAGCCTCATTCAACTCAGCTAGGCAATACTGTGAAGGCACTTTTAAAAGGCTGGGCCTCGTGAAAATTAGGACATTTTGGAAGTGTCCTTGGAGTAGACCTAGTTCCCTATTCATTGCTTCCCCTCCCCCCCAGAGTTTTCCTGATTGGTTCATTTACTTGTCTAGAGTAACTATAAGCTTTAGAACTGTCTTGTCCAATTCTGGTATGTGGGATTGTTTGGCATAGTGAACACATTTGTATTTTTCTTAACATTACATTTACCAATGTTCTTAAAGTAATTACTGAGCTTTATGTTAAATCTTTTTCAGAGCTGATGCTTCTGTCTATTCCAGTCTTTTGGGTTTCTCTAAAGTGCTGTCAAGTTTTTCTCCTACAAGCAAGCATAGTAAATGACTTAACAGATGGGAGGAGGTATACCAGGCTTGGGATAGTGGCTGTCCCCGGGAAAAGAAGATCAAGGATTACTGAGTAGCTCTTTATCTCTGTACAAGTCTGTAGCAGAATCTCATTTTAAATACATCTAGTTGGTGAACATACCCCTTTTATTAATTTCTATATTTTGAAATACAGAATTTTTTAAAGCTAAAAAACTTAGAAGTCAGTTTTAATAGAAAAGAATTTATTGCAAATACAGTGACTTTCATGTTGCAGTAGTACATTCTGATAAACCAAATGGCTATCAATAAAGTATATTTTAGACATAAAACTATACCTTATAGTACATTTGTACATTAACTAAATGTACATATATGCATTTCCAGTGTGATGACATTTCAATGAGAAGATTGTATTCACAATAAACACCACCATCCCTGAGTCTATGACCTTGGTTAAGTTCCACCCAGAGATTCCCGTCCCCCTAGCCCCCCATGGCCGTTGGTAGTTCCCACAAAGGGAAGTCTATCTGGAATGTGTGTATAGAACCACCATTGAGAGTCTTAATGATGTAAGCCATGAAATGGTAAAACCATACAGAACCTCGATGCTGCATTTTAATGTTTCCAGTCTAAAGTACCACACAAAATATTTAACCACTTGCTCTTAGTTGTTGTTTGTTGAGTCCCAGATTTTGTCTCACTAGTATCAAAATTGAAAATTTAAGCTGTGCATGGTGGTTCAAGCCTGTAGTCCTAACTGCTTTGAAGCTGAGATCTGGATGATCGTGATTTGATGCCAGCTCAGACAAAAAGAAGTTCCCAGGATTCTGTCTCAACCAAGGGCTAGGTGCAGTGGTGCACACCTGTTAACCCCAGTGACAAGAGAAAGCACAAGTAGGAGGATCCCAGACCAGGCTAGCTGGTACACAAAGCAAATCTCTACCTCAAAAATAACTTGTGCAAAAAGAGGCTAGGGATGTGGCAGGTAGAACACCAGCCTAGCAAGCATAAGGCCCTGAGTTTACTACTCATAAAAGGAATTCAGGGAAATTATCTAGGACCACCATAAAAAGTTTATTGTACATAGCTACTTCCCTGGCCTCTGGCACATAGTTGTAAGGTGAAGAACGAATCATAGTCCTCATGGGTCTGAAGGTGCATAGCTAATGAGCAGAAAGTTATGGCATCAGAATGGCTTGATTCTAACATATTTTCCTTAGTGTGTACTCTAGGAAAACTAGCAGTCTATACAGAGAGGGATGCTGGTGCAATCTTACTAATGAGTTTGTTGAGAGCTCGAACTTTTTCTTCCAAGATGCGGCTCTTCCTCTCTGCACATAGTTGTTTCTCTTCTGTAACCTGAAGAGCTTTCATGAGATGAGAGTTTTCCACATACAGCTCCTTGAGCAACAAGTCAGATTTGCTGTTCTTTTCAAACTGAAAGTAGAGAAAGCCCTAATTACTGAGAATCAGGTGCAGAAATGCTATGTGGTTGGCCCACTCACATCCCTCTCCATCTGCCCTAGCATGGTCTCCTGGTTCCTAAGGCTCTGACACAGACAGCAGTGTTTGTTCCCTGGTATGAGGGAGGAAACTTGAGAATCTGTGGAACTGTGTAGTAAGGAAAATATAAGAACATTATGAGAATGGTGGGGTTTTTTGCACAAAATGAAGACCAGGAGCCCCCCTAGTGTAATGTAAAATCTTGGGGTCCCAAAAATGTTTGTTTCATCTCTACCCTGTTGCCATTGCCCAGAAAAGCCACATAACACATAGTCACATGGAACAAAGAAAGAAAGGCTTATTGCCAGCAAAGGGACTGATGAGGCCAATTCTCATAAGGAGAAAAAGTGCTTGTCTTTGTCTAAGGTGACTACTTATAATCTAGAAGGGGTAGGAGGTAGGGACCTTGGTGCGGACACGTGGGCCAAGGACTGCATCACGGCAGGCTAGGATTTATGGTAGCTGCCCAAATAGTAGATAAGGGGCCTGTGGCTGGTCAGACTGAATGTCACTTTAAGGGGGTCCTGTTAATTTTTTTTTAAATGTTATTTATTGTAAAAATCCTGTATAGAGAGGTTACAATTACATGAGCAAGGTAATGAGTACATTTCCTATCAAGCATTGTTACCTCCTCCTTTTTTCCCCTTCCCTCCCTTCCCTCCTACCTCCACAACTATACTCTCCCCTCCCCCTTCTTCCCTCCCCACCTAAATTGTAAAGTTTGTTTTTCAACATAGTGTCTTGTGCATCTCATTGTTACAATGTAGCCTTATTTAAGCATTTTGTTTGTTACCTTCCCCTCCCCAAGCTAGAGAAGTGTATATACAAGATGCAGAGCACCATAATCAAATACAGTGAAAACAGGGGTTATACCATGGGGGAGGAACATAGAAAGAAACAAAAAAATCACATGGTACCTTATAAATATGTTAGAAACAATAGCAAGAAAGAAAAAACCACTTGTGTCCCTATCTTGGGGTTCATTTCGCTTAACATCATCTTATCTGGTCATATGTACATAGCTTTTGACCTTTTCTGCTTGTCCCAGACATACACTGGTTATTGCAAATAAGGGAAACCATGGGACCTATGTTTCTTTGGGCCTGGCTTACTTCACTTAATATAATTTTTTCCAAGTCTTTCCATTTCCTAACAAATGGGGCAATGCCATTCTTTCTGATGGAGGCACAGAATTCCATTGTGTATATATGTACCACATTTTCTTGATCCATTCATCTACTGAGGGGCATCTGGGTTGGTTCCATATCTTAGCTATGGTAAATAATGCTGCAGTAAACATAGTTGTGCTGGTAGCTTTAGTATGCTCTTGTTGGTCCTGTTACTTTTTATGGTTATAACTGACCCTATGGAGTGTCATCTCAAGGTAAGGGGGAGGAGGCCAATTATTTACTGCCTGCACCAAATTGGCCTTGTGTTGGTCACTCACTTTGGGAATGGTGCCTGCCAGGTCCTGGGAAGGAAAGGAACATGCTAAGCTATGGGAAAGGGGCCTATTGACTAACAGCCATGGTGCCACAGAGGACACGTGGAGGCCTTGCAACTGCCTTGGAGCCAAGTATGTGAGCTGCTCACCATTACCAGGTGGGTGTCAGCTCCATTTGGCAGCCCTCGCCGTGACTTTGTTCAAGACCCCATGGATCTGAGCACTGAGCTTCACGAATTCATTCAGCTACAAAGAATTTACTCGTTCGGCAAGTGGTTATGAATGCCCCTGTGTGCCCACAACTCTGGCAAAATCCCTGCTCTTGTGCAGCACACATTCTAGCAGAAAGGGCAGAGGGAAAATAAACACCCAGTAGGTGATAGATGACTGGTTTGGGTGAACAGAGGGGACCTGTAAGGACATTAGAATAGAGATGAATAAGCCACGGAATGAGTCAAGGCTGAGTATGAACACAGTAGGAAGAAGGAAAAACTTGAGAAAAGGCCCAGTGGCTGGCATATACTTGGTGTCTGGAGGAACATGGAATGGGAGGCAGATGAAAAGTCAAACGTTCTATGGCAGGGAGGGGGCACAGGAAAAGCACAGAGTAGGAAAACTTTGGAGATCATTGTCTCGTCTTTACTCAAGAAATATGAGAGACTCAATAGTCTATTTATAGAGGAGGGACAGGACCAGGACGTGGTATGGGTTTTAAGAGGCTGGCTATGCTCCTGTGCTAAGTGTACATTAGGGAAGATGCAGGAAACATGTTAGGAAACAGGAGATAAGGTAGGAATTGTTTGGGGTTTGGAGTCAACTTGGAAATAGCACTATAGAATAGCTGTGGACATCTGATGGTGGTAGGTTCAGCTATGGCCCCAAGGTCTTACACCTGAACCTGTGGCAGGAAGAGAGGAGGCAGGCAGGCGACAAATTCACAAATTCTGAAGGGTATTCATAAGGGGTAGGTTGAAATGATGGGATGAGGGAGGGTGAGCAGTGAAAGGTCTGTCCTATGGTGGCAGCCAGGCTCCAGGAGGCAGCTATGGAGTGGCAACCCTGGAGGAGGTAGAAGACACAGACATAGGATGGTGAGAGGTGGACATTTGAGAGCATGAGCAGGTCCCTGAACATATCTGGCCTCCCATGAGATAAACAGCCAAGTGGCAGATGAGAAGTTAGAAGACCTAGAAGTCAGAGGAAGAAGGAAGCAAGGAGGTAGCCTGCAGGGAGCACTGAGGGAGTAGAAGGGAAGAGGCAGATGGGCAGGTATGCAGGGAGTCACAAGGGGTTCAACCAGAATGAAGGTTTTGAAGGCCAGGAACAAAAGGGTGAGTGAGTGCAAGGAGTGACTAGAAAGGTCACTGCCGCAGATAGAGAGGAAGAGTTCCACAGAAGGGAACCTATCACCAGACCGATTAAGACTCATGATAGGAGTGACGATGGTCAAGATGTAGTGTGCTCATAAACATGTTGAATTGAAACATCTTTGTACAACTAAAGATAATCAAAAAAAATCTCATAAACAAGAGGCACAGACATCTGTTGACTCAGGATCTTTCAGGTAAAGGATCATACTCAATTCCTTGGAAGAAAAAATATTTGTTTAGGTTTCACATTTCTCTTGAAATGTCTGTCAGTCATTTCTCCCAGCAGTGAGTGGTGGTGAGTGGATCTCCGGATAGCTGGTGCCTTGTAGTCAGGGCTGTCCCCCATAGCCGGTTCCTGCAGGGCCCAGGTCTTGTCCTTCACTGCATGCTAAACAGGTTGTTTCCCTTTTGGTGCCACCTTCTTTCTCACCTGTATAGAGGACTACTAGTTTTTATACACCTATGAGCTGTAGTTGCCTTGTTTTTTAAATTTTTTTTAAATTACTTTGCCACTCAGAGCAGCTAAATTTACCAGAGTAATATCACTAGAAATACAGACCATATTGTACTCTTCAGTGGCTTCAGATAAACGAGATCCAAACTCCTGACCTTAACCTAAAGGACACACAGGCTAGGCTCTGCACATAGGCTCACACAATGTTTGTTTTGTTGGTCGTGGGGTTTGAACTCTGGGCCTGGGCACTGCCCCTGAGCTCTTCAGCTCAAGGCAAGCGCTCTACCACTTGAGACACAGCACCACTTCCGGTTTTCTGATGGTTTTATTGTAGGTAAGAGTTTCACAAAGTCTTTCCTGTCTTGGCTGGCTTTGAACCTCGATCCTCAGATCTCATCCTTCTGATTAGCTAGGATTACAGGCATGAGCCACTAGGTTCACACAATTTTTGGTGACTTCCTTGTGGTCCCCAGCACACATGGATAAGTATCATTCATGCTGCCCTGTGGCCAGGTTACAACTTGTATTCAATCGCCAGTGCACAAGACAGTCCCATAGTGAACAACAGAGCCTTCTAAAATCTGCCTTGCTGATTCCAGGGACACAGCTAGACATGCCATGCTAAGTAACTGGGCATCTGCTCCAATGCTACTCAGAGCTGTCCCTACCACACCTGTGCCCTCTCCCTCCACTCCTTCCTCAGAGGGCTACCATAGCCAAGGTCATCTGTGCTGCCAGAATAAGGTCCTCAAGGCAGGTTCAGGCTGTCCGCCTCAGGATCTGCCTACAGCAGTGCCTCTGCCAAGAGTAGGTGCTAGGAGTGTTTGCTATGTGACTGAAGCAACCAACAATTAAATGAATGATATCCTTTCTAAGATGGAGTAAAACAC
The DNA here is from genome assembly GCF_024711535.1 of Dipodomys merriami. Lineage (NCBI taxonomy): Eukaryota > Metazoa > Chordata > Mammalia > Rodentia > Heteromyidae > Dipodomys > Dipodomys merriami. Next base: position 50,246,218 of record NW_027206290.1, on the reverse strand, counting down.
CATCAGGATTTTGAGCCCATGCTTGTAAATCCAGGAGGCAGGGAGAAGGACTGCAGGTTTGTTTTTTCTTGGTCCATTGTGGGGTTTGAACTCAGGTCCAGGGCACTGTCTCTGAGCTCTTTTGCTCAAGGCTAGCACTTTACCACTTGAAGCCACAGCTTCACTTGCAGATTTATGGTAATTGGAGATCCGAGTTTCTCACACAGCTGGGTGCTGGTGACTCACACCTATAATCCTAGTCACTCAGGAGGCTGAGATAGGAGGATCTAGGATCATGATTCAAAAGCCAGCCAGCCTGCGTAAGAAAGGCTGTGAGACTGTTCTCTAATCAACCACAAGAAAACTGGAAGTGGTGCTGTGGCTCAAAGTGGTAGAGCACTAGCCTTGAGCTAAAGAGCTCAGGGACAGCACCCAGGCCCTGAGTTCAAGCCTCACAACTGACAAAAAGGAAAAAAAAAGTTTCACAGTTTCCTGCCTGGGCTGGATCCTCAGATCTCAGCCTCCTGAGTAGCTAGGATTACAGACATGAGCCACCAGTGCCTGGCAGGACTTCAGTTTTAGAAAGGCTCTAAGCAAAAAGTTAGCATGACTCTTGTCTCATAGTGGTTCACACCTATAATCCTAGCTACTCATCAGACTGACATCTGACAATAAAGGTTCAAAGCCAGCCTCAAAAGACAAATCTAAGAGTCATTCCAATTAGCCAGCAAAAAGCTAGAAGTAGAAGTGTAGCTCAAGTGGTAGAGCACCAGTCATGTGGAGAATGAGAGTACAAGGCTCTGAGTTCAAGCCCAGGTACTAGCACAAAATAAAATGGGGATTTAAAAAAACCCTGCAGCTGGCACCAGTGGCTCATACCTGTAATCCTAGCTATTTAGGAAACCAAGCTCTGAGGATTGTGATTTGAAGCTACCCAGGCAGAAAAGTCCATGAAACTCTTATCTCCAATAAACCACTCAGGGACAGCACCCAGGCACCGAGTTCAAGCCCCAGGACTGTCAAAAAAAATAAACTAAAAAACCCTGCATAATGCTGACCACATATATGGTATACATATGTGCACATCGGAGGGAAACTAGGAGGAGGACATAGACCCAGAGGGAAACGGGAAAACATACAACATCAGCTTCACTGGACGAACTAAGCAACTCAATGGCAGCGATGAGAGGGAAAGAATGAGTGGGAAAGAGGGAACAGCTGACAGTATGCAAAAGAAAAGGAATGTACATATCACCCGATATGGAAGAAATAACTATACTTTCAAAGCTCATAGAAGTCATAAACTTTATAGACCACGATAGAGACCATTTGCCCCAAGAAGGTTAGAATGTGCTGTGACTTTAACTAAGTATCACTATCCCACAATATTGTGAAATTTGATGTAATCACTTGATCACAATGTAAAAAAAGAAGCTATGTATGCTAAAAATGAAAATAAAACAACAGCAAAAAACCCTGCATAGTAGTTGATGCCTGTGATCCAAGCTTTGTGGGAGGCAAAGGTAGGAGACTTTCCATCCTAGGCTGGCCCAGAAATACAAGATCAAGTATCTGGGCCAAGTACTTTATCTGAAAAAAAAATGAAGCATGGCTCAAGTGGTAGAGTGCTTACAAGATTGAGGACCTGAGTTCAAGGACCAGTACCACCAACACAAACAAAAGTGATCTTGAATTCCCCACAGTAAATGCACATGATGTGTGAGTATAGTATGAGATATGTATTTAGGAAAATCAGTCTTCTATGGGTTACTTTTTTTTTTTAACTCTGGGGCTGAGCGCTGCCCCTCAGCTCTTCAGCTCAAGGCTAGGGCTCTAGCACTTAAGCCACAGCGCCACGTCCAGTTTTCTGGTGGTTTTATTGTAGGTAAGAGTTTCACAGCCTTTCCTGCCTGGGCTGGCTTTGAACCATAATCCTCAGATCTCAGCCTCCTGAGTAGCTAGGATTACAGGCGTGAGTCACCGGTGCCTGGCTATGGATTACTTTTAACCTGAAAATATTTGTACTTTTTCTGGTGACGTTTAGCTGAATCTAAAGGCTGCAATTGGCCCCAGGACATGGCGCCTGCTGGATTCTCTGTGCCAGTTGCTGGGCAAGGTGGTGACAGGGAGAGAAGAATGCATGGAGCGGGCCGCTGGCACTCACCTGATCTTTCAGCTCCTCCACCTTCTCCTGCAGGAGCCACTCCACGTTCTGTAGCCGCATCTCCGCCTCTCTCATCTGTTCTTCCCTGGATCTCAGCTGTTGCTGGTGTTCTTCCTGACACCAAAGGTGACAAAACAATGTTAACTTTTAAGAAGAAGCCTTGGGGCTGGGAAGGTAGCTCAGCGGTACAGTGCATGCCTTGCAAGCATGAGGCCCTGGGTTCGATTCCTCAGCACCACATAAATAGACAAAGCCAGCAAAAAACAAAAAACACCCTTTGGGCTGGGAAGGTGGCTCAGTGGTAGAGTGCTTGCCTTGCATGCAAGAGGCCCTGGGTTCAATTCCTCAGCACCACATAAGCAGAAAAAGCCAGAAGTGGCACTGTGGCTCAAGTGGTAGAGTGCTAGCCTTGAGCTGAAGAGCTGAGGGACAGCACCCAGGCCCAGAGCTCAGGCCCCATGACTGGCAAAAAAAAAAAAAAAAAAAAAAAGAAGAAGAAGCCTTCTAGGATTTATTTATAATAAAGTGGAACTTGGCTAAAATGCAGAAATCTGTGTGTGACATTAGTGATCTTTCTTCTGTATGGAATTTAATCCCAGCTAGGTGGGAGGCATAGATAGTTTCGAAATGTGATTATATGTGCCATTTGCAGTTTAGATATATCTGTCGTAAGCCATAAAGTGACTGTCATTCTGTAGACCCTGCTTTATCCTCAAAGAACCGATCTGAGATTTTAATCTGAAACAACTTACACAAAGCAAATCTTGCTAACTGTTGTGTTCTGATGATCCCCTACTTGGATTGCTTTATGGTATAAAGACAGAACAGGTCTGTCTGAGCTGAGTGGGTCAGCTGGTTCCATGTGCACCTCAGACTAACCTCCCATCCCTGAACCCTCCTCATTCTTTCTTTCAAGGACTAGGATCCTACAACTTCCCCCATTCCATGAGCTGGCCTTCAGGGCCCTCTGTTTACACAACCAGCTTAAAACAACCCTACTCACCCATTGTGAATCCAGTTTTCTCCTAGCCTCCTCCTTCTGGAGGCTGAGCAGGTGCTGCAGTTCTGCCACACGGGCCCCAGGCACCAGCTGGCCCATCTGTTCCTGCAGACACTGGACCTTCTGCTCATGCTGACCCTGTGCTGCCTCTAGTCTCCGGTGGGCACTGTACAACTGCACCTCAGATGGACAACAGTTTTGGTAGAAGTGAGTGTCCAGGGACATCAGGAGACCCAGCAAAGGTGCTGGTGAGCTATACTCTGAGCCTAACACCACCTCCACTGTCAGGGCAGTAAAACCCACTCCCTCTTCTGTGGTATAGTGATCCTTAAAGGTATATCAGCACCCAGGGATCCAGAGCCCAACTCTTATCAGCTAGAGCATCCCCACAGGATAGAGGCAGAAAGGCTTGGTCTGTCAACCTTTGAACAACAGTGCAGGGACTTAACATGGGATCATTACAGAATAATCAGATTCTGTCCCTCCCAGATTGCTTCATAGAACTGAGTGAAATAGAAACTATGTAAGCTGCATGTGGTAATTTCCTTTTCTGTCGGGCTTTCATACTTCTAAGAAGAAGCTATGCCCTTGGTTCCAGAGTGTGATCACTGCAACTTCTGGGTCTTCAACCACAGTGGGGTGCTCAGAGCCCATTGGTGTTATAAGTACACATTGTTACTAAACTATGCATAATTTAGCCAATAATTTTGTTGTTGTTGTTTTTTATATAGTGAAGCAGCAAGCTTACTGAAAGCAAAAGTAGAGTACAGACTCTATAATGAGGTGCCCCAAAGCTGGGAGACCCAACAACTTTGATTAAGCAATGAGAAGTAAGATCTGAACACAATTTAAAGCAATCTAACTTGGGAGCTTCCATCTAAAAATACACAGAATTTCCTTTGGAACCATAGAACTGACTGCGTCAGTGTGATTCACCTCTGAGACTTCATAGACAGGAGGAGGAGTCACAACTCTCACAGGGGCTCCTTCTGAGGCAGGTGTGATGTGACCCCATGGTCAAGAGGAAAGGAAGACACGTGGGCCTGGTTGTGTCTGACAAGCTGTGCGACCTCCCACTAGCCCAATAATCTCTCTAGGCTGACTAGGCACAGCAATGCAGTCAGCATATTATCGACACTTTTCCTGGACTGGGACTGGATTAAGTGCCTACCACCATTGCATGTACCCACCTGCTCTTGAGTTTCTTGAAGGCTTTCTGTCAGTTCTGACTGTGACAGCCTCAGGTTCTGACATTCCTGATTCATATGCTCAAGTTCAACTTCAAGTTTTTGGATTTGTTTATCCTGTTTGTAAAATATCAATCTCTCAGGTCTAAGAAATATCTTAACAGCCTGATACATTCAATACAGAAATTTCAGAGAAGAAATTGCAAAATATAAACCACTTATGAGCCTGGGGCCCATGCCTGACATATTATCACAATTCTATGCCCTTTTCTGCCCAGAGCAGGTCCATCAAGATGCTGACATGAGAACACAAAGATGGCATGCTGCTTTCTTCCTAACTGTCCCTGGACAATTTTTCCCCAGACACTCAATGTTATTGAGAGCTAGGTTTTTAATGGTTGTACCCTAATGTATCCATGCCCCTAATGTTGATGATTCAAACTAATTCAAGTTCTATTTTGCTATTATAAATAGCACCACAGTTGGGTGCTGGTGGCTCACACCTGTAATCCTAGCTACTCAGGAGGCTGAGATCTGAGAATGGCAGTTTGAAGACAGTCCAGTCAGGAAAATCCATGAGACAGTTATGTCCAATTAGCTGCCAGAAAACCAGACGTGGCGCTATGGCTCAAAGTGGTAGAGTGCTAGCCTTGAGTGAAAAAGCTCAGGGACAGCATGTTGGCCCTGAGTTCAATCTACATGACTGAAATAAATAAATAAATAAACAAACAAACAGCACTGCAACAAAAATAACTTCCAGTTAAATCTTTCTATAATGTTTCCCCCAAGCGAAATTATGAAGTTATAACATGTCGACAATTGTTCTGATTTAACTTCATGCTGCTGCTTTTTCTAGATCCTGGAGATGTGCCAGGGCTGCAAGGGTCCACTCACTTCTCTAGGACTCCTGAAGCCCTTCTCCTCATGCTGGGGTCACCACCTCCTGGACCATAGGGTTTTTCTTGACTTGTTAGCATCTGGGTCCCAAATGCCTTGGTCCTGAACACAGCTGCCTTTCAGGGCCTCTTACCTGCTGCTGCTCCCTTTGGCTAGCCTCCTCCAACCTCTGCATTAACAGCTGAATGGCAACATGACGTTTCTCCTTCCAGGCCTGGTGGGTGGAAGTGTCCCCTTCCAGCTGAAGGACCCTGCAGTTGATCTGTGACAATTCATCCTTGTAGTTCTGGATCTACAGTAAAAAGGGTAAAATGATTGATTGACAAATATGCTTTTAAAACGGCAGTTCCACTGAGATTATTCCAATGGTTCCCATCAGGCACAACTTTGTTCCTCTGGGAGCATTTGGCAGCTTTTAGACAAATTGGATTGTCACAGAGGGGACAGGAGGAGATACTGGTTCAAGTGAGTGGAGGCCCTCAACGTCCTGCCAGGATGGAAGGTGAGGGTCAAAACTCTGCTCTGCTTCTTTGAAAACACACCAAGCAATTGTCTAGAGACCTTCCAGGACTCTGGTCCTCCATGGTTATTTCAAAGGTATTTTAAGCAATGTAAAAATTTTAAAACGTCGCTAAAATTGAAGCATGAGAAAGAATCTCCTCAAAATGTCACCTGCTCTATAGTTGTAAACCCAGCGTTTAATGTCTCTAAATTGTGCCTTTAGCTTTTTTTCAACAGCCACTGCCTAGCAGTCGGTTCAGCAAATGCTCAGGGGTAGACAGGGAAGGCATTAGGCACAGAAACAGCAGCTAGGAGGGTGGCCTTACAGTTTTTCCCCCCATGGAAATTCCAGTTGTGCTTATTTGCTTTTCCCACAGGGGTCAGTTTGGAAAAGAGGGAACAGCATTGTGGGGGGGGGGCACGAGGTGGGCAGGATGTCCTCTGAAACACACTCCCAGAACTTGGCAGTGTTTTGTGGGTTTTCAAAGCATATAATGAAACCTTGAAAGTGCCTCAATTTGGCTTCATGCAGGGTTAGCAAAGTGTCTACACTATTCTGGAGCTCCTCTCTGAGAGTTAATCTCACCTTAATCCCTCCCCATAATCTCAGGATTGAGGGTAGAAATGTTTTGAATACACCGTAAACCCCTGGAAGCTCTGGCCAGTGAGATACCTATCTTCTCCCTCTTTTTCTCCTCCATGTCCTCCTAATTCTCCTTTTCTTCTTGTCTTTCTCTTCCTCCCCTAGTGTTTATTATGTTTTATGGTGATTTTTTTTTTCCAGTCATGGGGCTTGAACTCTGGACCTGGACGCTGTCTCTCAGCTCTTCAGCTCAGGCTAGCGCTTCACCACTTGAGCCATAGCGCCACTTCCGGTTTCTGGTGGTTAATTGGAGATAAAAACCTCATGGACTTTCCTGCCCGGGCTGGCTTTGAACTGCGATGCTCAGATCTCAATCTCCTGAGTAGCTAGGATTACAGAAGTTAGCCACCAGCATCCGGCTTTTGTGAAAATTTTTAAAAATTGTTTTTCTATATCAATAAACGTATCACCTTGTCTTTTGAGGATAGCCTTGATTTTATTAGTAGGAACAAAATAGTTCTTTAGCTCCTAAGCTAAATGGACTAGTCCATTTTCTTCTATTCATCTGTAGTATTTAGCATTTTTGGAAACAATTTCAAACTTAAAGAATGGCTGCGAGTATAGATCATTATAAGGATTCTTACAACAGTACCTTCGGCATGTTCCCTGCTAGATGTGCACACACATGCCTGCACAGGACACACAGGCATAACCAATGTTTCCTCCACCCTAGCCCTGCTGTGAGTTTCTGAGAACCGGTATGCTCCTGCACAGCAAAAACCTTGATATCACACATGCATTTGTTTTAGCAGCTGGTCCAGTGACACCCTTTCAGTCATGCTGAGTTAGCATCTTTGAATCTGGGCTGTTCCTTAGCCTTTGTCTTCGCCGTGTATGTGTGCATGTGCATACATGGCAGTGTTAGGACTTGAATTTAGGACTTCACTTTTTCACTCAAGGCTATACCATTTGAGACACACTTCCATTTCTGGCTTTTTGGTGGTTAACTGGAGATCACGGTCTCATGGAGTTCCTCTCTGAGCTGGCTTCAAACTATGATCCTAAGATCTTAGTCTCCTCAGTAGCTAAGAATATAGGCATGACCCACTGGTGCCTGGCTCTCTTTTTGACATGTGTCTGGCCAAGTGTTAGAGCATGTCACCTAGGCAGGAGTATGTATCTACAATTTCTGGTTTCAAGCATGACAAGAGCTTAGAACTTCCAACCTCCCAATGACAAAAAAAGCAAAATAAGCAAAATCATCAACTCTTCTTAAATCCATCAGAGAACCAAGGTCACAGGGCAAACCAAAGCCTGACAACCAGAGAGAGACTGGAAATGAGAGGATCACAGTATGCCAGAGGCAGAAGGCAGTGGCCACAAACCATTAAGCAAAGTTGAATGGTAAAGACAAATGCCAGAGGCCAGGCTAGCTTAAGAGTTATAGTGCTGGGTTCCATAATGTGGGTCCACTTACTGTGAGGGGTCCCAAACATCCTTGACCTCATCAAGTTCTCATAGAAGAAAAGGATTAGAGAATAATCCCCTACACCAGACTTCCAACAAGAAGAGGGGAATTTACTACTATGGATTGTAATTATGGTTGGAAATAGGGCTTTCAAGAGATAATTATAGTTACATTTTTCCTTAAGGTGGGATAGCAATTGAACTAGTACCTTATGAGAAGAGACCTCTCTCCCTCACATGTAAGGACAGTGAGAAGCTATCTGTAAGCTACGAAGAAGGCCCTCACCGGAAACCAAGCCAGACAGTATTTCCATCCTCCAGACTTAGAAATAAATGTAAGTTTGGGTGTGTCGTATTTTATTATGGCATCCTAAGCAAATTAAGGCACTAAGAAAGTTTGAAGGACATTCAAAGTTTTCCCTCAATGAAAATGACTCCACCAGAGCCTGTCCAACCCAGGAGGAGCACCCAACTGTACGCCTCCAGCCTTCCTGTCTTAATATCTACCTACCAGGATGGCAAGAAGAAAAGTAAAAGCCCCAAGTGTCACAAGGATGTAGAAAAACCAGCTCATGCACAGTTGCTGGGATCTAAAATGCTCTACCATACTGAGATGCAAGCCTGGGAATTTCTTATAAAACTAAAGATGTAATCACTACCACACAAGCCAGCCATTAGAGTCTCAGGCATTTATCTTGGTGAAATGAAGGTGGGTTTTTTTGTTTGTTTTTTGTTTTTGTTAGCGGTAGGTCTTGAACTTGGGGCCTGAGCACTGTCCCTAAGCTCTTTTTAGCTCAAGGCTAGCACTCTGCCATTTTGAGCCACAGTGTCACTTCCAGTTTTCTGGAGGATAATTGGAGATAAGAGTCTCACGGACTTTCCTGCCCAGGCTGGCTTTGAAGCACAATTCTTAGATCTCAGCCTCCTGAGTAGCTAGGATTACGGGCATGAGCAGTTCAAAACCAGCCTGGGCAGGAAAGGCCATGAGATTCTCATCTCCAATTAACCACATTAAAAACAGGAAGTGGAACTGAGGCTTAAAGTGCTAGAGCTCTAGCTATAGGCAAAACAGCTCAGTGACCATGCCTAAGTTCTGAGCTCAAGCTCCAGAACACACACACACACACACACACACACACACACACACACACACACACACACACACACACACACACACACACACACACACACACACACACACACACACACACACACACACACACACACACACACACACACACACACACACACACACCATGCTGCGATAAGGTGATCTATCATAGAAAATTGATCTCTTTCCAAATCTAAAAGTAAACAGTCCCCCAGTCTCCTTCTTACAGAAAAAAACAATGAGAGCTGTGACATGGTAAATAAAAAAAAGGAACTGATGGGGCTGGGAAGGTGGCTCAGTGGTACAGCGCTTGCCTTGCATGCCAGAGGCCCTGGGTTCGATTCCTCAGCACCACATAAGCAGAGGGAAAAAAAGTCAGAAGTGGCGCTGTGGCTCAAGTGGTAGAGCGCTAGCCTTGAGCTGAAGAGCTGAGAGACAGTGCCCAGGCCCAGAGTTCAGGCCCCACAACTGGACCCCCCCCCAAAAAAAAAAAGAAAAAAGAAAAGGAACTGACTTGTGCAGGCCATCTGGCTGGAGAGTTACACCATGAGTCAAATGTATCTAGTTAACTCCAGTGATATGGTTTTTCACAGACAACAGGAATTTGAGATTGAAAGTAGCTTTAACTTCTAGAGAGAGAAAGGTATATGCATACTTGAGGCAATTGGTGAGGACAGGGGATATGGAGTTGTGCTGGACTGCCTTCCTGTGCCCAGCACAGTTTACAGAAAGAAACCAATGTATCTCACTTAGCTGCTTTGTGCACTTGTCTATGGTAAAGAAATTACTTAAAAGCAAATTTGTGCTGGATATGTGTGGCTCAAGTGGTAGAGCACCAGTGTTGAGCAAGTAAGCTGAGTTAAGTGCAAGGCCCAGAGTCCTGCCCACCCTACCCCAAATCAACTGGTGGGGGAAAAATGGAAATTTGAAAAAATATGCAACAGTAACATAAAGGTGATGGTCAGAAGTATCCAATATGGAAGGTATATATGATGTAAATAAATTAGGCAAAGTGCCTTACTCTTGTAATCCCAGCTACTCAGAAGGGAGAAATCAAGATTATAGTTCAAGGCCATCCTGGGTATAAGCAAGACTACCATCCCAGTGAAACAGCTGGGTGGTGTGCGCCTGTTATCTCAGCTACAATGTTAAGTAGGAAGACTGCATTGCAGGCCTGCCAGTGCAAGGAAAATGAGACTCCATCTGAAAAATAACTAAAACAAAAGGACTGGAAGTGTGGCTCAAGTGGTAGGGCACCCACCTAGCAACCTTATCCCCAGAGTTACCAAAAAAAAAAAAAAAGAGTTGCTTGGGTTCCAGGATATTCTGGTAACAGAGGTAAGAATGCACATGCTTATTTATTATAATTGCACTGAAAGATTTCATCGATTAAAAGCATTTGGTTATTATACACATTACTGGACTATAATTCCCAAAATATGTCTTTTCTGAGAACTGTGAGCTGTTGAAGAAATCAAAATCATTTTTTCTTTTGAAAAGCCACATAATGGAACCACTAATGAAATTCCTAACAACCTACTTCACATTGAAATGGAAAAATAACCAAAGAAAGCAGCTTCAACTTGCAAGAGTTTCAAGTGCCCTATGAAGATTATTCCCCTGTGCTGCTTTCAGGATTTGTATGGCATTTGGTAATATTGTCTAACTACCAGTCTTAATACAACCATGAAAAAGAATATAACTTATACTAGGTAAAAATAAAACAGGGCTAACAACTAAGAACTACCTAGACCACCATTAATTCTTACTGTGGTTTATACAAAATACACAAAAGTATGTACCTATTTTCTTATGCTGAAAAGTTAAAAATACCATACGCAAGTCACCAATATCAAAACATTTTTCTGGGTGTTTATGGTTCTATCTCAAAAATAATGAGCAAAAATCAGAGCTGGAAGAATGGCTTGCAATAAAAGTGCTTTAGTTCAAACACTAGTACTGCTAGTATCTATATAGATACTGCATTATGCAAAGTATCTTTTTTTCCTTCTGGTACCAGGGCTTGAACTCAGGACCTCATAAACTCTTGGCTCGTTTTGCTTGTGGCTGGCCCTCTACCACTTGAGCTATGCCTCCAACTCAGCTTTGGCCCCAGCAAAAGCCTCCTGTCTATGATAGAGTTTCACAAACTTTTCTGCATAGGCTGGCTTCAAATCATAATCCTCCAGATCCCAGCCTCCTGAGTAGCTACGATTACAGGTGTAAGTCACCAGCACCTGGCAAGCCATAATTATTATTATTTAATTTTTTTTTTTTTGCCAGTTGTGTGTGTGTGGGGGGGGGGGTGAGGTCTGGTCATGGGGCTTGAACTCTGGGCCTGGGCACTGTCCCTCAGCTCTTCAGCTCAAGGCTAGCACTCTACCACTTGAGCCACAGCGCCACTTCCAGCTTTTTTCTTTTTGCTTATGTGGTGCTGAGGAATCGAACCCAGGGCCTCAGGCATACAAGGCAAGCACTCTACCACTGAGCCACCTTCCCAGCCCCTTATTTTATTTAATTTTTTGGGGGGGGGAGGTCAGTCATGGGACTTGAACTCTGAGCCTGGATCCTGTCCCTGGCTCTTCAGCTCAAGGCAAACTCTCTACCACTTGAGCCACAACACCACTTCCGGTTTTCTGGTGGTTAATTGCAGATGAGAGTCTTACAGACTTTCCTGCTTGGGCTGGTTTTGAACCGAGATCCTCAGATTTCAGCCTCCTGCGTAGCTAGGATTACAGGCATGAGCCACCAGCACCCAGCAAGCCTTTTTTTTTTTTTTTTTGTCAGTGTGGAGCCTGAACTCTGGGCCTGGGCGCTGTCCCTCAGCTCTTCAGCTCAAGGCTAGCTCTCTACCATTTGAGCCACAGTGCCACTTCCAGCTTTCTCTGCTTATGTGGTGCTGAGGAATCGAACCCAGGGCCTCAGGCATGCAAGGCAAGCACTCTACCACTGAGCCAACTTCCCAGCCCAGGCCTTAATTATTAATGAGCAAATACCAATGTTCATTTTTAAAAAATTACCACCAATTGTGTTTCTGGAATGATAAAATCTTGGAATTAAAGTGAGGCTTATATTAGCAAAATTACACTAATGGAAGAAACTTAACAAAGTAACTAATTAATCTATATTTCTAACAACTTAGATATGTCTATAATTATCAATATAAAATAATGGAGTAAGAAATTCTAGTATACTATTGCATAGTATGGATCACATATATTGCATATATGGATCACAATAATGTACCATGATTTAAACATTGTATAATATATATGTATCAAAATATTACATGACACCTCATAAATATACATGATTTTATATTTTTGTATCAATTGTTTCATTAAAAAAAGTACTATAGCTCGGTGCTGGTGGCTCACTCAAGGTGCTGAGATCTGAGGACCATGGTTCAAAGCCAGCTAGGTTAGGAATGTACCAAAACTCCTATCTCCAATTAATGACCAGAAAAAAACAAAACAAAAGCAGAAGTGGAGCTGTGGTTTAAGTGGTAGAGTACTCACCTTGAGCTGAAGAGCTCTGGAAAAGCTCCCAGGCCCAGAGTTCAAGCCCCATGACCAACAAAAATAAAATAAAATAAAAAATAAAACAAAAAATAACTGTAGCCAGGCACCAGTGGCCTATAATCCTAGCTACTCAGGAGGCTGAGATCTGAGGATGGTAGTTCAAAGCCAGCCTGGGCAGGAAAGTCTATGAGACTCTTACCTCCAATTCTCCAGTTAACCATCAGAAAACCAGAAGTGGCACTGTGGCTCAAGTGAAACAGAAATAGCTTTGAGCTGAAGAGCTCAGGGACAGCGCCCAGGCCCAGTTCAAGCCCCACAACCGACAATAAACAGTAACAACAAAAAAAACCTGTAAGAAGAAAAGTTCATGTCCTTAATCCTTACTAATTCAATCCAAAAGCTATTAATTGGGACCGATTATGGATGACATCTACAAAAAGGAGCAAAAGGACAGCAGAGTGGGTGGTCAGTGCCATACTGAGTGAAAAGGACATGGGACATTGGTCAAACAAAAAGCAATGATATTGAGGATGATGGAAAGCAGATCTCATTGTTGAAGAAATAAGCTGCAAATACAGAAAAAAGGGGGGAAAAACAGAATTATTCCCATGATATTGGGTGGCAACTACTGACATGGGTCTGAATTCTTAGTCTTCAAGAACTGAGAGATATTTAACTAAATATACTTGAAACTATATAAATGTGTCTATATATGTAAGCACACTCAAGTTTCCTATCTATCCATTAAGAGCATCTGGAAGAGAGAGAGAGAGAGAAAGAGAGAGAGGGGGAGAGGGAGAAGGAGAGAGGGAGAGAGAGAGCGAGAGAGGGAGAGAGAGAGAGGGAGAGGGAGAGAGGGAGAAAGGGAGAGGGAGAGAGGGAGGGAAGGAGAGAGGGGGGAGGGGGAGCAAGAGCAGGAGCCAGAGCCAGTGTGCATGCATCAAGGAACACTAGGCAGGTACATCAAGTGACCAGATCTTGGTCTCCAAAGACCATTCTATGGTACAAGTAACCAACACTTCTTGGAGAAATGGCTGGGGCTCCAGGAATGGCATCAGGGCTAGGGCAAGGGAAAAAATTCTAGAGAACCTGGAACATCTTGAAATGGCAGGAAGAAGCAACAATGCTAGATAGGAAATGTACTCATTACTTTGCTCATGTAACTGTACCCCTCTGTATAGTATTCTTACAATCAAAAACATACAAAAAATGGAGGTGTGGATCAAGAAGTAGAGTGCCTAGCAAGCAAGCAAGCAAGTTCAAATTCCAGTACTGCCAATTTTTTGTTGTTGTTGTTGGTCATGGGGCCTGACCTTTGGACCTGGGCACTGTCCCTCAGCTCTTCAGCTCAAGGCTAGCGCTCTACCACTAAAACCATAGTTTCACTTCCAGCTTTTTCTGCTTATGTGGTGCTGAGGAATCAAACCCTGGGCTTCATGCATGCAAGGAAGCACTCTACCACTGAGCCACCTTCCCAGCCCCCCCCCCCCCAATTTTTTTAAGTGCTGAAAATAAAAAGATTAGTGGGCTGGGGAGGTGGCTTAATGGTAGAATGCTTGCCTAGCATGCATGAAGCCCTGAGTTCAACTCCTCAGTACCACATAAACAGAAAAAGCCAGAAGTGGTACTGTGGCTCAGGTGATAGAAGAGTGTTAGCCTTGAGCAAAAGAAACTTGGGGTCAGTGCCTTGGCCCTGAAGTCAAGCCTTGGGACTGGGAAAAAAAAAAAAAAGATTAGGATGTGTCCAAGGAACACAGAAGTTACTCTGAAGGGTTCCCAATGATCAATTTGGACATCACAATAAATACCGATGGTAATATAACCCACTGGATAGTAATATAACGGTATAATTAGATGATGATATAAATTAGTGACACAGATGATTCACTTATAACATTATAGGAGAATACCCACTTATAAAACTGGCCACAATTATACTGACTCCACCAAGGAACAAAAGGATGCTGGGCTGGAATGTAGCCAAGTGGTAAAGTACTTGCCTAGGGTTCAATCCCTTGCACTGAAAAAGACAAAGAAGGACAGAGACAAATGGAGGGAGAGAAGAGAGAGACTAGGGTATTTACATGATAATGTCTCACTCATCTTATAAAACCACTCATTAATTACAAAGGAAAAAGTAACTCGATGGTAGAAAGCTCCAGCTAACAACCCATTTACCCAAGTAATCAAAAGTGGTCATCACCAGCAATAGGACAAATTATCATATCCCAAAGGAGTTAGGTAGGGACACATTAGTTTCTAACTGTTCCTGACCAAAGCAAACAAACAAAAAAAGATAATTTGACTCAAATCACAAGAAGACATCAGAGAGACTCAAATGCAGTAACCCACTATACAGTTACCACCTGTAATCTTGAAAAATGTAAAGCCTTCAATGGCCAGGCACAGACTGACAGAAGGAGATCAATGCCACCTGTAAGCCTTCATGTTCTGGATCCTGTGCTTCAGATATTCTTTCCAAGGTGAGGAAATTCAACTCAGTCAGATTTTTTTTTTGTCAGAACATTCTGCCCTTCTTTTCTGTAAATGTGATTATATTTTAAAATAATTAGAAGAGTAGCATAGCTGCATGCCAGGTATCAATACTTGACCTGTGTATTGAGCTTTTCCACTTCAAAGCAGGCCTTTTCCTTGTCTCTCTTTAAAACCTCGATTTCTTTCCTGTTGAAAAAGCAAAATTAAAATAGAGCACTTTTCTTCTTGGTCATCACTTTCTGTGCTGTCTGTGATTTAGCCTACAATCACGGGACAGATAATATGACCACTCTGTACTGTGCAGACTGTCTCATCTCTAGGTCATTGTTGCCAGTGCTGACTGGGGTCGGGGGATGGGGGAGACACCAGTCACAAATCATGGGGTTTAGGAATATGCAATATTTTAGATTTCCAGAATGATTAATACTTATAGTATTGTAAAAACACATCCTCTATTAAATTCCTATCATATTAATTTTTTCAAACTATGGAACTATTCATACTCAGAGCTGTAAAGAGCCCAGATGCCTTACACAAGCTGAGGTATGTACATCTTCAAAAGGGTCTCTCCAAAAATCAGTTGCCTTCCTATACACAGATAATGTACAGGAAGAGAGGGAAATAAAGGGAGCAACCCCATTCACAATAACCTCCCGAAAAATAAAATATTTAGGAATTAACCTAACCAAAGATGTAAAAGAACTATTTAATGAGAACTATAAAAAGTTAAAGAAAGAAATTGCAGAAGACACTAGGAAATGGAAAGACCTCCCATGCTCCTGGATAGGCCGACTTAATATAGTAAAGATGGTAATACTTCCAAAACTAATATACAAATTCAATGCAATTCCTATTAAAATCCCAATGACGTACATCACTGAAATACAGAAAACAGTCCAAAAATTCATATGGAACAACAAAAGACCTAGAATAGCCAAAACAATTCTAGGGGATAAAGACAATATGGGAGGGCTATCCATGCCGAACTTCAAACTCTACTACAGAGCTATAATAACAAAGACAGCATGGTACTGGCACAAAAACAGACCCGAAGACCAATGGAACAGAATAGAAGATCCAGAAATAAATCCACAGGCCTACAGCCAGCTGATATTCGACAAAGGAGCCAAAGACATACAATGGAAGAAACACAGCCTCTTCAACCGTTGGTGCTGGGAAAACTGGGCAGCCACATGCAGAAAACTAAAAGTGGACCCCAGCCTATCACCATGCACCAACATCAACTCAAAATGGATTAAAGACCTTAACATTAAACCTGAATCTCTGAAACTACTGCAGGACAGAGTAGGAGAGACACTTGAACTAATAGGCACAGGAAGGAACTTCCTGAACAGAGTCCCAGGGTCACAACAAATTGGAGAGAGACTCGACAAATGGGACTACCTTAAAATAAAAAGCTTCTGCACAGATAAAGCTATCGCAACCAAGCTAGAAAGACAACCAACTAATTGGGAAAAAATATTTACCAGCAATATATCAGACAAGGGGTTAACATCCTGTATATACAGGGAACTCAAGAAACTAATCCCTCCCAAACCCAACACACCAATTACTAAATGGGCAAGGGAACTAAAGAGGGACTTCTCAAATGAAGAAATAAAAATGGCAAAGAAACACATGAGGAAATGTTCATCATCCCTGGTGGTGAAGGAAATGCAAATAAAGACAACCCTGAGATACCACCTTACCCCAGTCAGAATGTCCCACATCCACAAATCAGCCAACGACAAATGCTGGAGGGGATGTGGAGAACGAGGAACGCTATTACACTGCTGGTGGGAATGTACACTCATACAACCACTTTGGAAAGCAGTCTGGAGGGTCCTTAGAAAGCTAAAGATTGACCTCCCTTACGACCCAGTCATACCACTTCTAGGCATCTACCCTGAACAACAGGAACCAATATACAAGGACACGTGCACCTCCATGTTTATTGCAGCACTGTTCACAATAGCTAGGATATGGAAACAACCTAGATGCCCCACCACAGATGAATGGATCCAAAAATTGTGGTATCTATACACAATGGAATATTATGCAGCCATTAGAAATGACAAAATAATGGCATTTGCAGGGAAATGGATGGAGCTAGAAGGAATCATGTTGAGCGAGGTAAGCCAAGAACGAAGAGACAAACAGTACATGGTCTCCCTGATAAGTGGATGATGAATCCAAAAGGTTAGGTGATATGACAAAACTAACAGGACTTAAGAAACAAAGAACTCCCACTCATCTGGTTGAACCACTACTAAATATCCCCATGCTGCTGATCACATATATGGTATATAACATATGAGCACCGTTATATATTACAGACTGTGATAGACAATTTGCTCCAGGAAAGTTAGAATGAACTTGTGACTTTAAATGAGCATCATTATTCCACAATACTGTGAATTTCTGGAAATTAAGTAATCACTTAATCACGATCAAAAAAAAAAAAAAAAAAAAAGAACCTTGGGGAAGGGAGGGAGGGAGGGGATGGTAGGGGGAAGACAGTGGAGGGGGTAACAATGTTCAAGAGGAAGTGGAAGTGTACTCATTACCTCACTCATGTAACTGTAACCCTCTGTATAGTATCTCTACAATAAAAAAAATTAAAAAAAAAAAAAAAAAAAAAAAAAAAAGGGTCTCTCCAGTGTAGCACACTCCAGGAAAAAAAATAATTTCCTTCTGCAATTTCTGCAGAATTTTTTGAAATACACTAACTCCTACTCTGGATTCCATATTTTTATTTTTATTTATTTATTTTTGGTCGGTCGTGGGGCTTGAACTCTGGGCCTGGGCATTGTCCCTGCACTCTTTAGCTCAAGGTGAGCGATCTACTGCTTGAGCCACAGCGCCACTTCCAGTTTTCTAGTGGTTTATTGGAGATAAGAGTCTCAGGGACTTTTCCTGCCTGGGCTGGCTCTGAACCCTGATCCTCAGATCTCAGCCTCCTGAGTAGCTAGGATTACAGGCATGAACCACTGGCACCCAGCTTGGATTCCATATTTTAAATCTTTTCTTTTGGGGGGGGGTCAGTCGTGGGGCCTGAACTCTGGGCTTGGGTGCTGTCCCTCAGCTCTTGAGATCAAGGCTAGCACTCTACCACAGCACCACTGGATTCAATATTTTAAACACAGCAATTCTATCAAACAAAAACCACATCCCCAGCATTTTATCACTGAGCTGATCTTGAAAAAAAAGAGACAAATAGTCTGTGGATACAGTTAGAGCAGTGACAGAGGAAATCCACATTCCTCTGACACACATTGTTTCCCTTTCCTGTGCAGGTCCCTGTCATGCCACCCGCATTCAAGAGAGGTCCCAGCCCAACACTCACCTGCCTAGTGCTCAGTTTCTGACACCACCCTTTCTCCCAGCTCTGACTCACTGACCTTGAAATACCCACAGTGGACTAAGAGAAATGCACAGCTGAAGCCACAGGCCTGACTGGCCAGAGGGGCCCAGCAGCATTTTCTCCCCCATTAATAGCACTTGCTGTCTCTAGCCTATGAGTGACATGAAACATTTCTGTAGGGGTGAAACAATGTCCTGTAGATGGAATGTCAACCATGAGACCGTGTACACACACATGATCTAGGCCTCCACATTTGAGTCCAAGGGACATAGGAATCAAGATGGCTGCCAACCTGCGGAAGACCCCTTTGCCTGCCATGTGTGCTTACAGATCAAGTCCAGCTACACAGGGCTTCCTGGAATGAAGATTAATCTTTGAACTCCTCCCACTTTTTAACTCAAAGCCTGATATGCTCACCCTAGACAGCAAACAGGCCAGAGCCTCACAGGACTGGGTGGAACTCAGAGGCACCCCTTACCTCTGTGCGCCATTTGTGTTCTCTGCAGCTTCTAGCTCCTGCTGAATCTTTCTCAGGTCAGTTTGCAATAGAGTGTTTTCTTCAGAAAGCCTATGAAACTCGATTCTGCGTGAAAAATTGAAGAAGCCTGTGAGAACCATTGGCACCACCAATCCCAGCTCTCCAGTGAAAACACTGAAAACCAGCCTCCATTCCCTGCCCTGGAACAGGCAAAGGACACTACGCCCTCTCCAGTGGTTAGCAGGCTCTGCTTTGCATGTGCCAAAGATCATGCCACAGGAAACATGGCTTTCTCCAGCCACAGCTCTGGAGTTCATTTAGCAGTTTGGTCTTGTTTACTTTGTGCTTACAGCTGACTTCTTCCCTGCATCTCATAACCTTTGCCAAAACATGAGAGTACTAGCTACTGATGCCAAGTTTTGGGGTGAGTCTTCAGGATTGGCAAAGTATATTTACCCCCACCAGTGAACTGCAGCACGGAGTTAAGATGCACAAGGAATCAGAAGACCAAGATCCATCAGCATAATTCTCAGGAAAGTTTTTACCCACCCCACACTCTGAAACAGAAATTTAGGAAGATGCCCACAGAAATTCAAAGACTCTTGTCAGGGGAAAAGGCAGAAGTGAAACCCAGTCTTCCTGGGCCACCTTTGCTTTTGACAACCTGAGAATCTCTGTGGGGTAACATTATTGTTTATGACAGATTACAGTTCCCCAATACAGGTGACTAATGAGACAGCTTAAAATCCCACTTGGTACCTGAAGAATTTATTCTTAAATTGTTTTGGATTATCTGTGTGGACCTATTGCAATCACCAAGATATTTTAAAAAGGTGGAAGACAGAGGCAGAAGGCTTAGCATTGGGTACTGTGATGGAGGAAAGACCCATCACTGCTGGGTTTAAAGATGGAGAAGCCATAAACATAAGAAGTGGTGGGCAGCCTCTAAAAGCTGAAGAGGCAAAAAGATTTTCCTCTCTAGAATTTCCAGAAGGAAGCACAGCTCAGGTGGCACCTGAGAGACCCATTCTACTTTTCTAAACTCCAAATATAGTATAATAAGTCTGTGTTGTGTTAAGCTGGGTTTAAGGTCAGTTGTCAGAGCAGCAACAGATAACTAATAATCATGCAAAGGAACAGTTAGACTGGAGCAGAGGATCTAACAGCTCAAAGGCAACAGGGAATTTCTTGTACTGAATGAATACGTGCGAAGAACTACTAATCTGGATTTGTGTTCCGAAGAATATTGTCTTTCAAAAATATAAAACATTTTTTCAGATAAATAAAAACTGAGGAAATCTGAACCAAACAGAATTTCATAAAAGGAACTTCCTTCCAAAGCAAAAACATGGTCCAACTGAACAGGCATAAGATATCAAAAGGAATGGTGAATCTTCAATGGTGACAGGCTGAAAACTATGCAATGTCAGCAAGTTGTAACTACACCTGAAATGCCATCCAGAAATGGTCTTGAGTCTTCAAAAATGTTAGTGTCCAGGCTAGGAGTGGAGATTAGTGATAGAACACTTGCCTAGCATATGTAAGGTACTGGTTCTATCTCCAGCACCCCCCAACACACACACACACAGCAGGGTCCAAGTTCCTAAAATAATCTCTCAAAATAGACTTACAAAGAACTATAAAAAATGAATAGACCTCGAGTCAGGAGATTGAATAAATAATTGAGAGCAAGGAGCTTAGAAGCATAGGGTTTCACTAGCAACTTCTATCAAACATTACTAGAGAAAAATTATCACCAGTCTTTCTCAACCTTCTAAAAAAATGGAGGTCAGCATCATCTTGATGCTAAAAACAGACACCACAAGAAAACCACAGATCCTATCTTTGTGAAACACTCATGTCAAAATTGTCAAACAAAAGACTAACAAGTGCTATTGCTTGATGGATTCAGAGTTTCTGTTTGGAATGAATGAGACAAATCTGAAAGTGAATGGTGAAGACACATGTAAGACATTGTGAATATTTAATGCCACTGAATAATACACAAAGGTGGTTAGAATAATTAGTTTTAAGCTACATGCATTTTACCATGATAAAAAAGGTTACTATTCACTGATACCTCCCCACCAAATAGAAGTCGAATACACTTTCAGCTTAAAGGACATTACAGATATGGTAACTAGGTGGATAGAATAATCCTCGATTGGATCCAGGAAGGCAGGGAACCATCCATAAAGAACACATTGGGACAGTTGCTGAAATCAGACTGTAGAGTGAATATCAATATTAAAATTCTTCTTTTTTAAAATGCCAGTACTGGGGATTTACCTCAGGGCTTGAGCACTGTCCCTTAGTTTTTTTCACTTAAGCTGGTACTCTGCCACTTGAGCTATATCCTTACTGCTGGCTTTCTGCTGGTTATTGGAGACAAGAGTCTCATGGATTTTCCTGTGTGAGCTGGTTTCAAACTGGAATCCTCTGATTCCCAGCTTCCTGAAAAGCTAAGTGGTTGGCTATTGTTAAAGTTCTTGTGTGTGATAAAGATATCATAGATGTTTAAGAGAACGATTCTGCTCTTACAAAATAATATACTGAAATATTTAGCAGAAAACATTATGCCTGAAATTTTCTTAAGGAAATCAGAAAAGAGGAGTGTGAATGTAAACAGAATAGAGTCACAATGGACACATCTGGGCCCTGGAGTATTCAGAATCTTCCTGAAGCTCTCTATACTGTGAGCTCAGATTCATACAACACAAACTGACTAGGTCCTTTTCTCTGGACTTGGCTTTCTCTATGATAAAGGCCTCAAACTTCACCATGGCCTCCAAGATCTATGTCTGACCCTCACCCAGCTTAGGGCTCTGTGGCTCTGGTGAGCTTGGGGAGGTGGTTATGCATGTTTCTCTAGAAAGACTGAAAGGCTGACATTCTGGCAATTGTAGCTAAGGGTCCCTGGCTAGTACTGGGAAGAGACCTGGCTGGAGCAGGATCTAGAGCTGGGGACAAATTGGGCAAGGAGTAAGGGGACAGAGGGGACATCTCCAAGCTGCTGAGCCTCATAGACTTCTTAGCCACCTGTCTTTGTCTGAACTATCACCTCATTGGCTCTGCATACAGGTGGAGAAAGGCTTTCTCCAAAATACCAGCCCCTTGGTTTCCCTCCCCCTTGAGGGTCTTCCTATCTCTCCACTAATCTGATTTTTTGTAGGAGGCAGCATTGTGGGATCCTCAAGCACAGAGAGATGCCCTCCATTTCCTCACATTAAGCAGGTAGCACCCCTGGCATCCACTAATGGTGCCTGATCCATGTTTAACTTTCTTGGCCCAGAGCTTGCTTAGAACTAGCTCTGTCAATATGGTCTTCAAACTCCTGCATCTCTACAGCAACCACTCTGGCCTCAGCCACAATAACCCTCTCCCCTCCCCTGACTTCTTGACATGAGTTAGCTCAGTTTCCTAGCCAGGCCCTAGCATTTTGGTCTCTGAAATTTCTCTATGTTCACATAAGAACCACCTTACCCTGTCTCCCCATTTACCAATTACTGTAGCTTAGGTCTGGCAGTTCTCATGTCTGAAGCAGGCACAGCAGCCTCAAAGTTGTTGTGCCATCAGGCCTTAACCTACCTTCACCAAAGTCCTCCCAGGGAACCCCTTCCTTGAGTGCACACAAGTTCACATCAATTGATTTTTACATCTTCCCTGGGCTTTCACTACAAACATATGTTTTCCTGAAAAATGTAAGCCACTGAGTGGCATAACATTTAAATTCCTTATCCTTAAAATGCAGTGATGTCCTATTTTGTAACACTGGGACATCCACCCAATAGGGTGGAGAGTTTGAAACACTTGTATCATTTCTTCTGCAATTCCCACCCTTTATCCTGGCACAATGCAGCTGCCCAGAAGACACTGTCCAATGACTGTGATTCCAGGCTGTCAGCAGATGGCACAAGTACAGCTTTCTGAGACTCAGAGCTGGGGAAGCAGCAGTACTCAGGCTGGGGACCAAGTAGAGGTAACACTCTGAGTGAGAGGAGTCCAAGGGAACAGTAGAAGAGGATTCCAGGATCTAATAAGCAGCCACATGCTTAGGTCTATGGCCTCTTCCAGGACAAGCATATTACCCTGAGCTACATTCTTAGCCCTACCTATTTTCCCCTAAGGAAACCTGCCCATGATCCACAATGAGCATGTGCTGGTCCTTGGACTGGATTCCAGTCCCATCACTCATTCTGTGACCATGCACACTCCTGGAAAATGTCCTATGCCTGCAGAGATCTCCTGCAGCCTGCAGATATCTCCCAAGCATGCTGTCTGGGATCTGATGTATTAAATGAAGAAACAAAGAGCATGACCTAACTTCACCTGACTGTACAAGTGCCTATAAACATATCCATCTCCAGAGGAAAAGCCAGAAGATAGGCTACCTCTGTAGCCACCATTCTGGCCCAAAGCCATGCTCTGCAGCCTGCAAAAACCCTCACCAAGGAGCCAGACATCTGTGACAGAGCATAGCTCCACCTATGTCTTGTGTCCCCTTGGGGAGTTGGGAAAGCAGCAACCCTGGCTCCTTGGGCATCTGGGCATCTTATTTGGTGGAGAGATCAAAATCTACAACCTCCTCTCCACCTCTTGGTATCTACTGAAGACAGCAGCTGTGGCAGCATCTCTAGTCCCTGAAGGCATTGAGTCCACCAGCTAGCTTCAAGTGTCGGGCAAGCCCAGAATGTGTGAGTTCAGAGGCTCTTTCCATGCACAGCATCTTTTGTTTACTGCTCTTCCACCAGCACAAGAACTCGTTGGGCTACTGCAAGGATAGAGGCTGGTACATACAGATGAAGCTGCAGCTTCTCAGCCATCAGCCTCTCCCAAGTTCAACAGGTAGGAAAGCTCACAGGTGACTCACAACTAATATGAGGCCTCTGAACACAGATCCTGACCTTGTGAGATCAGAAGCGGGGACACCAGAGCCTGTTGAACTGCCTCAGAAAGACCCATCCTTTCTCTCTACGCACATGCTCATTACCTAGGTGCCCAGGGACAGGGCTACACTCATGATAGCCGGCTTGGCAGTCTGAGAGCTTGTCAGTGGGGAAAGACCGGATGACATTCGATAGCAAGAGGCCAGTGGGATCAGTTGGGCATTTGGGAGACCAAACCTGTCATTTTCTCTGGAATTTGCATCTTTCTCCAAGGCCCGAACAACATCTTCCAGGTGTAGAAGTTTGATTTTCACATCGTGCTTCTCTCTCTCAGACAGGGTTTCAGCTGCTGTCTCCTCAAAGGTGGCAAGTCGCTCTGGCACCACCTCCTGTGGGTCTGGGAGCTTAGGGCAAGTCAGCAAGAGCCCTGTGCTAGCAGCTTCTCCATCAAGTTGGAGCTGAGTCTCCAGGGCACCTTTACTTCCCCTAGCTAATCCTTCCTGGCTTCCCATGGAGATTGGATCCCTGACCAAGCAGCCAGCTTGCTCCTCCAAGAGCAGCTCCTGGTTGTCAGGCTGCCCTGGGCTTGCTGAGGCCCTGATAGAAGGTGGCAGACCTTCTAGGATGGCTCCCTTGTTTATCCCACATGGCTCCACATGTGACTTCCCCTCCAAAGGGACAGCACTGGATGGACCCTGATGGTTCTCTTGGAGGCTGGGGTCCTCTGAGAGGCTTCTGGACCTCTGGGTGGGGGATGGGCTCTGGATGGCATACACATTGCAAGGCTGGCCCTGGGTTTGTCCCTGGCTAGGCCAGTGTCCTACTGATACCCCCATATCTCTATCAGCACAGGGGGCCATTTGGACCAGGAGTTGATCACCACTGTCTGGATACAGGGGTATGGGGCTGCATGGCCTTTCTGACTCATTGCTCACTTTAGCATTTCCATTTTTCAAGAGAGCACGCAGTACCTCTGCCTCCCGGGCAAGCCTCTCTACTTGGTCCCTGTAGGTACGCTCCAACTTTTCCTTCTCCAGAGTGAATGATCTGCATATCTGTGCCTGCTCCTCATTCATCACAGCCTGCAGCTTCAGCTGCTGCCTCCGACAGCGGGCCAGGATCTCCTTCTCTCTCTCTTCCTGTCGCCCCTTCTCCAGGTCCAGCTGTACTGCCAGCTCATTAGCTCGGCGTAAATGTGTCTGCAGCAGCTTGTCCTTCTCACACTGATGCTGCAGGGACAGACTCTCACAGTAGGCAGCATGCTGGGCTTCCAGCCATGACAGCTTCTGACTCAGCTCATTTCCTGCCTCTCTCCTGTGGAAACATAAGTCACACATACCGAATTCTGTCAGTATGAGGCCCAGGCCCTTCTCAGGAAAGAAAAGCCACTGGGCTCCTATTCTAACCACCTAACTTCTCTCTCTTCACTTGCTTTCTGTACTTCTCCTTGTATCCCTGTGCCCAGGGATTCTGTCTACTCGTAAGACCCTCCATGGAGTCTGCAGGGATATGCCCATGGGTTAGGTTCCACATACAGAAGCCAGAATTCATAACTCCTATGGTCAATGTAAAGAGGTTATAATTATGTGACTAGTTCCTCTGTCTCACTAGCCACACTGCAAGTGCTCAATAGTCAAGGGTGGCTGATGGCTGGACCATATTCATCATCACAGTCAATGCTATTGGGCAGTACTAGCCTCAACTGTTAGTAACATGCATGAAAATCACCAACAAGAAAAACTACCCTTGAAAAAATCCTGTAAACTGCTGGGTTGGGACCTTTAGCAGCTCAGGGGGAGTGGAATGTAAGTGAAGTGAGAACTGGACAGAGCACCAAGTCTGGCAAGGTATGCAGTGCACTATAGCCAAGGTGATCCTTCTGGTGGATGTGTCACCCTTTTGCACAGAGGAATAACTGGAAGCCCAGCTGGGCAGCAACCCAGGAGTGAAGGGCTAGTGCACCTAGGGCTGGGGATAGCTCAAGGTGGGAGGCCAGGCATACTGTACATGCTAAAAAGGACTCAAAACTAACCTCAGCCACCTCTGACAAGGAACATCAGTTGAATTCTATATTACACAGCCTTAGGTTTAAGAAGAATAGCTTAACACTTAAAAAAAACCCACCAAAACAAGAAAAACAACATGTGGGGGGGAGGATTGAGTGGGGGGGCTGGGGAAGGGATGTGAAGGGTAAACAAAGGAGGAGGCTGCAATGCTTGATACGAAATGTACTCATTATCTTGCCCATGAAATTGTAACCCCTCTGTACAGTATGTTCACACACACACAAAAAAAAAAGAATTAAAAAAAAAAAAGAAAAACAACATGTGGCTGAAATAAGTCTTCTCTGTCCTCCAGGGTAGGGGCAGCCAGTTTCTGTAAGTCACCAATGGCCTGATTGGCTCCAATGGTGTCAACTTGGAGTAGAAAGCAGAGGGAGTACTTACTCTTTCTCAGCATATCCCATGTTTCTGGTCATCCCCAACTTCCTCTGGCCAAGAGCAGTGCCCACCTCATCTAAGTCAAGAGCATGCCTCGGTCACTGACCTGCTGCTGTCATGATGATGACATGTGCTCTCAGGGTCAGTATCTGGACCTCATCTTCCCTAGCACAATGCCCAACTAAGCCATCTGCTTAGACCAGGCCAGTGGGAGAAGCTGGTCCCACTGGGGTAAGGGTGGTGAGATCAGGAAGTAAGAGGGGTTATCTCCTTAGTTTTGGCAGGATAACCAGTACCAGTAACAAGTACCATATCCATAGTAACCAGGCACTGACTGTACCAAGTCAGCCTCACAGGACAGAATGGCACAGGTGGCATTCCTTAGGTAACTCTGATATGATAAAATACAAAACACAACACTCAAGTTTTCCAAATAACCTTTTTTTCCTCCTTGGTATGAACATTTTAGTATTTTCAAGACTCTCACTAACTCAGATTAACTGTCATTATCATTTTGAGGGACTTTTACATTTTCTCCAATGTCCCATCTGCTAACCCATGAGCTACTGAAACTAGAGTGTGCTATTAAATGGTGAAGAACATGTTGCTCTGGCTTGTCAGCCAAGCTTGAGGCAGAAGAGAAAGAACACTGAGTTCAAATTCTACATGGAATTTGTGGCTCACGTGGTAGAACTAGCCTTAAGCAAAAGAAGTTCAGGGACAGCACTCAGGCCCAGAGTTCAAGCCCAAGACTGGGGAAAAAAAACAAAAACAAAACAACAACAACAACAAAAAAAACCCTCTTACACAAAAGAGAGCTGGGCATGATGGTACATGCCTGTAATCCTAGCAACATGGAAAGTAGAGATGGGAAGATTGCTGTTTGAGGCTAGGCTGGGCAAAAAAAAAAAGTTAGCAAAACCGCATCTCAAAATAGCTCTCCTTTGCATACACAGGACTGTGAACCCAAATAGTGTCATATTTTCTATGGATTCCTTTCTCTGTGAATTGGCATCATGAATCTTTCTTGGCTCCCATTTAACACATTTTTAGTTTGACAGAAATCAAGCAAAAAGTTTCTTCCATATTCTATTTTTCCTTGTGCACACAGGATAAAAGCCAATTTAGTCTGATTTTATACCCTCTCATAGCAAATGATTTCTTTTTATTGACTGGTTTCAAAATTTTGATCCCTTACAGAAGTTATAATAGACTCCATTTAAGTTAGGGTTGCTTTGTATTGTGATTTTTTTCTCCATGTGTTGTTGTATTGGCTAATCTATATAATTGGATTTTTTCTTATTTATTCCTAAGTATACAATGATTCTTTTTTCAGTTTTATAAAAGTATGTAATGTTACTTCAAAAGTGGTACTTCAATGGAAACAAGAGTTTTATTCTTTAAAAAAAAAAACAAAACTCAAAGCCAGACACCAGTGTCTCACGCCTATAATCCTAGCTACTCAGGAGGCTGAGATCTGGGCAGGAAAGATTATCGCCAATAAATTACAAAAAAAATCCAGAAGTGGTACTATGGTTCATGTGGAAGAGCTAAACTAGCCTTGAGCAAAAGAAGCTCAGAAACTGTGCCTAGGCCCTGAGTTCAAGCCCCAAACAACAACAACAACAACCAACCAACCTGACAGCTCAAGCATGGTGATATAAACCTATAGTTTTACCTATGTAGGAAGAAGCAGCAGGAGGATCACGGCCTGAGGCTGGCTCTAGGCAAAAGTGCCAGATGCCTACCTGAACAATGAATGAAGCAAAAAGGGGTAGGAGCCTAGTTCAAGTGTAGAGCAAGACTCTGAGTTCAAACTCTATCACCACCAAAAAAACCCAAAAAACAAAAGAACAGTTTTTTTTGTTTTGTTTTTGGTCCAGTCGTGGGGCCTGAACTCTAGGCCTGGGCGCTGTCCCTCAGCTCTTCAGCTCAAGGCAAGTGCTCTACCACTTGAGCCACAGCGCCACTTCTGGCTTTTTTTTTTTCTTTTTGCTTATGTGTGCTGGGGAATCGAACCCAGGGCCTCAGGCATGCAAGGCAAGCACTCTACCACTGAGCTACCTTCCCAGCCCCAAAAGAACAGTTTTAACACAGCAAACTGTAGCATTGACCAAGCTCTATTTAACATTTTTTTTAATTTAAAGAAAAAAATTGGGTGGGGGGGAGCTGAAGAAAATGAGGGAGCGGTGACACTGTTCAAAAAGATATGTACTCAGGGGCTGGGAAGGTGGCTCAGTGGTAGAGCACTTGCCTTGCATGCCTGAGGCCCTGGGTTCGATTCCTCAACACCACATAAGCAAAAAGAAAAAAGCTGGAAGTGTCGCTGTAGCTCAAGTGGTAGAGCGCTAGCCTTGAGCTGAAGAGTTGAGGGACAGCGCCCAGGCCCAGAGTTCAGGCCCCATGACCGACACCCCCCCCCCAAAAAAAAAGTTTCAAAAAGAGATGTACTCATTACCTTACTTATGTAACTGTAATCCCGCTGTATGTAACCTTTACAGATAAAATAAAATAAACAATAAAAAATGGAGCGGAAAAATTTTTTTTATACAACTTGTTCTTCCAACCCTCAATCACTTGCCCAGAAAAACCTACCTCTCCCTTAGCGGTAAGCACTGCAATCTTGAATAGTTTAAGCAAACCTAATGTCAAATTTAGTTCTTATTAGACAGCTCTGGTATATACTGTAGCAACTGACCTTATCTGCTGTAGCTGGTTCTGGTGCCGCAAGTTCATTTCTTCCTCCAGGCGCCGGGCTAGGTCACACAACTCCTGTGCACAACAGTGGGCCAGACCAGTCTTTGCAAGCTCTGGACTGTGCATCTTGTCTTGAAGCTGCTCTTGCAGCCCTTGGATGACCTCCTGTGACTTTGTGTACAGGGCCTCCAGGTCTTTTTTCTGGCCCTCCAGAGTGCTGACCTCAACCTGGTGAGCCTGCTTCATGTCCCTTTTCTCCTTCTCAAAGTTCTTCTTCATGACCTCAATGTCCCTTTCATAGTAATTTACCTAAAGAGAGACACATGAGCAATGCTAATCAGGAAGTCCTAACAATGACCTGGTCTACCAATCAACATAGAAATATGTGCTATCAGACAAGAGCCATAGCTCAGATCTGGCCAGGCCTAGAAGCTATAGAGGGGATGGCAATGAAATTACAGTGGCCAGTTTGATCACATGTATCACACCATCCCTGTGACTTTCAGTGACTCTGAGGCAGGTCCGGCAGGTAGTCAGGAGACCTGTGAGCTAGATACCAAGTGGAACAAGGCACACAGAGAATGTGACAACTACTGAGATAATTAATCTTTACAAGCCCAATGGTGCCCTTTAGCATTCAAGAAGCTATGACGGGCTATCCAGATACCATGTTGGTAAGGACATGTTATAGCTGCCAGGGGACTCACAACAACAAGATGAAGGTGGACTCTTTATTGAAGACAATATCCCTTAAACCTCACCAGAGTGTAACAAGCAGGAAATAGGACAGACTCAGCCAGAGAGGTCATGGACATGAAACCACAGAGTTCTTAGGCAAATCCAAGGCCCTTTACACAGAGTAAAGCCAGTGACTTTGACAACTCATGACATCCAGCACATCCCTATGCAACACACAGCTCCTCCCTAGGATTCAAAATTCCTACATCCTGTTTCCCTCCAAAGAGAGTACGGATCTAATGTAATTGTATTGACCACTTGTTTGATTTGAGGTAAGAGCATCACAATTCTCCTGCCTCAGAGCCGCCCTGGTGCTAGGATTTCAAGTGTGCAACACCACATTCGACTGTTTCTTTATCATGAACAGACTTATCACCAGGCAGAGGGGGCTAAGACAAACATGTGACAATGTCAGCACAACAGAGCAAGGCTGCCTGTGGCCTCCCATTCCTCTTACCTTGGCCTCCAGCTGGATCTTGAGGTCCTGGTAATGTTCCTTCACCTGCTCCAACATTATTTCCGTTTCTATGCTCACTGGAGTAGAGTCGCCCACAAACAAGATGCCTACACACAAGAGGACATTTGGCTTACATTACGCTCAGGATGTCCCAGGTCCCTTCTGAACCCCCCAATCTAACCCTGGAGATCATCAGTGCTCTTACCACCCTATGACAAAGCAGTCTTCTGTGTACATGACGAATATGGTATTGGCAGGAAGAAAAACACATTAAACTTTGAAAGTTATTCCTTAGCAATCAGCAAGTGGTCTTTACAGGTTACTCAGAGAGCCAGAAGACTTCCTGCAAGAGGAGGGGCCTTTAATTTGCCCCCAAAGATGCCTACAAGATGGCATCTTTAAGCTGGATGTGGTGGCTAACACTGTAGTCCTGCTACTCAGGAGGCAGAGATTGGAGGCCATAGTTGGAGGCCAGCCCAGGCACAAACTGACAAGACTTCATCTTAATCAATAAAAAACTGGACATGGTGGCACACACCTATCATCTCAGCTACACAGGAAGCATAAATAGGAAAATCATAGTCCAAGCTGGCCTAAACCTGTATCCAAGATTCTATTTTAAAAAAAAAACAACTAAAAGCAAAAAGCTCAGGGTGTAGCTCAAAGTGGTACAGTGGCTGCCTAACAAGCACAGTGCCCTCAATATCACTATAAATACATACATAAACTAGACAGTACATTCACTATACCCTAAATTTGGCTGCTGATGGCAGTGTATGAGCAATCGCAGCGCACCTCCAAGTGATTTGGTGCATCACATCTGTCTGGTGCAGACCCAGCCTGATCATAATTATCATGTGCACAGAATTTTCAAGCCTTCTATATTGTATTTTCTTGGTGGACTAATACTATTTATTATTATACTAACTATAATGTGGGCTCCTTTCAGTAATTCTAGCACACTAGATTCTGAAGTATGACGGTTCTGACAGGGGCCTCAATAATGGCAGACCTTGATGCAAGGAGGGGTGGGGCTGCAGGACCTCTCCCCAGGGTCCTGAGATGCTCTGCATAGCACAGGCTCCCCAACTGACCAGGAGACCTGAAAATCATCCTTTCCCTGAGACTGGGCTGCATGCCACACTAAGGTGGCAATCTGTAAAAAACTCCATGTATGTCTGCACACCAACACCTCTGTCCTCCCTGGCACATAGAGTATGCCAAGGGCAATCTTTCATGTCTAGGATTGAATGTGGATCTGGGGAGTCCTCTAATTCCAGTAAAGAGGGCTGCCTCAGTGGATCCCATGTACAGAGACACCCATTAGATTCCCTTTGGATGTCCCCATGTTGACTCTTTAGGGTATTTTTTTTCTATTTTCTTAAGAAGTTTTAGGGCAACATGGGAACCTTACAACATGCTCTTTGAATTACATATGGAAGCACAGTGTTCTCTGAGTGGTTGGGTTGTCATTACGTGTGACTGAGGGGGGTGTGGTAACTGTCGGGTCTCCACGGGCTCACTGGCAGCAGAGGGATGGGGTCCAAACAACTGCCCCAATATGACTGCTTGGCACAACCAATAGGACAGAGACCAAACAGCACATGCCATCCCCTGGCCTCCAAAAAGACCACTGCAAACCTCGAGCACCTCCCTATTCTGGCCTTCAGAAGCCAAGAATACCCCAACATAGGCACTGTTAGCATTTGGAGCTTGTCCCAACACATCACCTGGGAGGGTAGGAGCCTCAAGTAAGATCTCTGAGCCCAGGAAGATGGAGCAGGAACCTCCTCCTAGTGGTTACTGTCCTCTACTTGTAGCCACCCTGTCTAAGTGAGCTTCTAGTGTTCTGTGCTGCCTGTGATGTCTCACTGGATCCATCATTTGATCATCTATATGAACAAAACTTTCATCACCTGTACCCAAATGGTAAAACCTTCCACCTTCCTCGACTGATCTCTGGTATCTAGGAGGCTGTGTCAGTATCTAGCCTAGAAACCATCTCCATGGAGTGCCACCCCCACCTCACCTCAAGGGCTGACTCCTACCTGCTGGTCCACGTCCAGGAAGCCGCCTTCCACGGATACTCAATTCTCCTGATGGGCTCGGCCAGCTCTCATGCAACTGTGCCTGAAGTCCTTCCAGCTTGGATTGCAGTTCATCATTCTGATCTTGTAGGTCCTACATGGGCAGTGAGACACCTCCTCCAGCTACTGCAGCCACTCAGTCCAGAAAGGACAAACCCAGAACCAGCCCTATCCACAGGGAGCATCCTTTATCCACTCTGAGGACAGCAGGTACTGATTCTCTATACTCCTTGTCTATAACAACCTGGATTTCAAGTCCCTAACTATACTATGGGCTAAGCACAAGTGGAGGCCATTTCTTGAGTTTCTCATGCATTAAATCACTTCCTATCAGTAGATACAGGAGAAGGACTCAAGGAAAAATGTAGATACTGAGTCAAAAATGTGTAAAATACAGACAATCATCAATATCTAACACTACTGGTACTGTTTAAAGAAATAACTGTGGTATCAGGTGTGACCTTCTGTTTTATGTGCTGAGCTATATGCTTCGATTCTTTCCTCAGCAATTGTGGAACTGCAAAGGGCTCTGCAGCTGTAGCTATTAACACCAAAGAGGGGCCATTTGCTTTAGATCAAATGCCACAAAGCAGAGATACACATGGCAAATAGATGCCTGAGGTGGTAGAAGCTGTACAGACAGCAGGAAGTGGGCTGGGGGAGAGATACTGTACAGGCAGGGGTGGAAGCTTCAAAGGAAGGGTCTTTATTGATGGCTGACATCATTTTGTATGCACTTGAGTAAAGTTATATCTTTTTTTTTTTTTTGCCAGTCTTGGGGCTTGAACTCAGGACCTGGACGCTATCCCTGAGCTTCTTTTGCTCAAGGCTAACACTCTACCACTTGAACCACAGTGCCACTTCTGGCTTTTTCTGTTTATGTGGTAGTGAGGAATTGAACCCAGGGCTTCAGGCATGCTAGGCAAGCACTCTACCACTAAGCCACATTCCCAGCCCTGAAGTTATGTCTTGACAAACAGGCTCAGATACTTCCTTATTAAAGGAATGAGAAAAGGAGTTTATAGCCCTGCAGACTCTGAAGAAGAATGGCAACATGACCACTCCTGCTGTGGGTCTGTGTCCCCAATTTGGGTCCAACCTAGAAAGCAGCAGAAAAGGCCACATGCCTTTGAAGGACAAAGTTCCCCCACTTCTCTAGGATACTGCCTCTGGGGGAGCTGGCCACCATGCTGTGAAGAAGCCTGAACTGAACCATGGAGAGAGGATCAAAGGCCAACACAGTACATGCATAGACAGCAGCTCGCTCCCTCTCTGGTTCTGAGTTTCTTTTTTTTTTTTTTTTGGTTGGTCGTAGGACCTGAACTCTGGCCTGGGCGCTGTCCCTCAGCTCTTCAGCTCAAGGCTAGCACTCTACCACTTGAGCCACAGTACCACTTCTGGCTTTTTCTGCTTACGTGGTGCTGAGGAATTGAACCCAGGGCTTCATGCATGCAAGGCAAGCACTCTACCATTGAGCCACCTTCCCAGCCCCTGAGTTTCTTTTTGATCCTTATAGTCTCTCTGGACAATTTTTTTGTGTTTGGGAGCTTGAACTCAGGGTCTCATGCTCTTGCTTAGCCTTTTTTGCTCATGGCTTGTGATCTATTACTTGAGCCCTACCTCTAGTTCGGTATTTTGCTGATTAAATGGAGATAGAATCTTATGGACTTTTCTGCTGGGCTGGCTCTGAACTATAATCCTCCAGGTCTCAGCATCCCTAGCAACTAGGATTATAGGTGTGAATCACTGGCTGGACAACTCTTGTTGGACAAACCTACTAATCTTCCTGGAACTAGCCCTGGAGGCCAATGGGCCTGCCAGCTACCCATTGGCTCATAGAGAAGGTGCTTCTCCTCAGAACTTCCCACCTGTGGGGAGAAACGACAGGCTCTGCAAATCATGAAGAAGCACTCACTCAGTGCCCTAGTGAGAATACACATGTTTCTCCCAAGGAAGGAGAGGCTCTGTTCTGTTAGAAAGCTAACTTGCTAACTTGTCCTGCCCATCACACTTTAGCCTCACATGGTTCAGATGGCCCCAAGCTGTCCAGAGTTGTATGCTATGAGCACTGTTGAGCTCCTGAAGTCTAAATATACACCTGATTTCAAAGGTTTACTCCAAAGAAAGAATATAAACAATCCCAATTATTTATTTACAATGATGATGCATTAAAATGACATTGCTGATTTTCTAGACTAAATAAAATACCCTATAAAAATTAGCATCACTTACATTACATTATTACTTAAAAATGTTAATATGCCTACGAGACAACTTGAAGCTACATGCCTCCATGATGTGGGAACTCACATCCTGAGTGGACTAGTCAGTGCCAATCTGTAAGGCATCATCCACAGAATCAATTCTACACAATGTTATGCCCCAAATGAAAGTATATACATATCCACAAATTCAGCAGTTCCAGAAATCCAGGACCCTCAGATGAAATGACTAGTTAGACTAGGTGTGATTGGTGAAGGTAGTGGGTATCTCCATGGAGGCAGCTGGCAGGGATCCTATTACGCACAATACATATTATTTTTTTGTGCTCATACTTCACATTGTTGCTCAACTTTTTGTTTTGTTTTGTTTTTTTTGGTCGGTCATGGGCCTTGAACTCTGGGCCTGGGTGTTGTCCCTCAGCTCTTCAGCTCAAGGCTAGCGCTCTACCACTTGTGCTACAGCGCCACTTCCTGTTGTTCAACTTTCTAACTCAAGGCTGGCACTCTACCACTTGAGCCACAGCCAAGCTGGTTAACTGGACATAAGAGTCTTTCAGATTTATCTAAATGGACTAACTTCAAACCTTACTGCTCAGATTTCAGCCTCTTGAGTAGCTAGGATTTTAGGCTTGAGCCATCTATGCCAATTTACAGTACACATTTATTCAAGTGGCTTAAGACACTGAGAAAACTGTGCGGTACTATTTCCCCAGCCAGGAAGACACTTTTGTGACAATGCCAACCAACAATCATGTCCTCTGGCCCTCAGGATTTGTGGACCATGAACCCTTGAGGATTTTTTTAGATGGGGAGGGAGGTCTGGTTACCAGGGAGAAGCAAGCTCACAAAGATAATCAGGTGAGAGAATGACGTCCAACACCACTGCCCAGAAGCAGTTTTAGGAGATGTGAGAGGAAGGTAGATCCTTCAGGCTAGCTGTGGGGACAAGATGGGTTAAACACACAAACACGATAGAATTATCTAGAAAGCAGGAAGAATTGGGCATCTGTTAGGAGCTGGTATGTAAGTGCTTAAAAGAAAGATCAATTTTCGGTTTTCTGATAGATGGCATGCTATTCCAAGGTAGCAGTGAAATAGGAACCATAGAGACTCTCTCAGTAGGGTCTGAATGACATTTCAGAATCCCCATTAACAAAAACAACTCATTAAAACGAGATTAATGGCTGAAAGAGGCAACACTAAAGTGACAATTACATAGAAAGGGAATTTGGCATCAAGGCATGGTGACCTTGCTAACAAACACTCTTACTACAAAGTACAAGGAACCCCCCTGAAATATGACTTTGGGAAGATGGGAGAGACACAGTGGAGAAAGGCACAGGTTGCCTACCTTGTAGATTTGAAGGCTGAATGAAAAATATGCCCTCAGCCAAGAAGCAGTGATACCTAGGAGCAATATATTCACCAAGCATATTATCTCTAAAATAATTTCCTCATGAAAGGAACCGGGACTCATTGGAGAAATGGCAGATTTCAGAGTGAGTGCAGGCACACTGTAAGGTAAGTTTGCATAAGTTGCTTTGTCAGGAGGGGTAAACAAAACAAAGCAACAACAAAAATGATGATAGCATGTCACAGGGACATGGTTCAGGGAGCTTGCTTCTCCCTGAAAGGAAAGAATGAGAGTGAGGTACAACCGCAATACCAGAAAGAAGTTTTTGGAAGTTTGAGACTGCCACTGGCCAAATTTGAGTATCAAAATTACTAACCTCTCTGGGCTGGGAAGATGGCTCAGTGGTAGAGTACTTGCCTAGCATGCATGAAGCTCTGGGTTCGATTCCTCACAGAAAATTTGAAGGAAAAAAAAATGAAAAATAAATTGGGTGCTGGTGGCTCACTCCTGTAATCCTAACTACTCAGGAAGCTGAGATCTGAGGATCATGGTTTGAAGCCAGCTCAAGCAGGAAAGTCTGGGAGATTCTCATCTCTAATAACTACCTAGAAAAAGCCAGAAGTGGAACTGTGGCTCACGTGGTACAGCACTAGCCTTGAGCACAAAGAGGCCAGGCCCTGAGTTCAAGTCCCAAGACCGGCAAATAAATAAACAATGACTAAAGAATAAAATTTGTTGATCTCAGATTTTTGTCGTCTTTGTCAATGGAGTTTATTACACAGGATTTTTTTTTGTTTTTGTTTATGGTGATAGAGATGAAACCCAGGCCTTGTAGATGCTAAATATGGTTTCTACTACTGAGCTATACCTCCAGTCCCTATGTAGTTTGAATGGCCATAATCTGAGGATTCCTATTATTTATCTTTGGTCACTCAGCAATGTTGCCTATGTAAAATTTCAAGTCTAGAATCATCACTTCCATGTTATTTTCAAGGCTATGCAGAATTCTATTTAAAATAATCAGGACAAATTGTCACCATTTCAATACTGAGCATTTGGAGGTTTGTTTTCTTTTTTTTTTTGCTTTCTATTATCTTCCTGTCTCAATGCGACCTTCTTAATGCCATGGGTATGAGAAGGGCAAGTGGGCTATGGTTGGAGCTTTCTTTTCAGACTGGGGACTTGCTAGGTTGTCCAGAACTACCAGGCCTAAGTAATCCTTCTTCCTCACCCTCTCTAGAAAATGGGATTACAGGGGGCTGGGAAGGTAGCTCAGTGGTAGAGTGCTTGCCTTGCATGCATGAGGCCCTGGGTTCAATTCCTAAGCACCACAAAAGCAGAAAAAGCCAGAAGTGGCATTGTAGCTCAAGTGGTAGAGTGCTAGCCTTGAGCTGAAGAGCTCAGGGACAGTGCCTAGGCCCAGAGTTCAAGCCCCACGACCGACAAAAAAAAAAAAAAAAGAGAGAGAGAGAAAATAGGACTATAGACTCACACCACAGCACCGAGATTCAAGGGTAGAAGTTTTCAGTGGTGCCTAATTTTAACCACAAATATTCTTGTCTTTGTAAAGGTTGCTTTTACATAAATTAACTTTTGATAAATTACATACTAAGAGCTAATAAGGAAATTAACTTCTGGTAAATTAAATACTAACCAAGAACTAACCATGAAACTATATGATAAATTACTGTGTAAATCAGAACTGTTTTGTATTGTTAATTAACCCAACTCAATTCTGATTTGCTTCTGTGGGTTTTCTGTTTTGTTTTTTAAAGTAAACTTTAATTTCTTCAAAAGAACTTACCCTAAAAGAAACTAAGGAATTCTTAGACACAGCACAACTCAGTAATGCCCATGTGGTACTGAGAATCTCTGCATTGAGAAGATACTCCTGCTGCCTGTCTCTCATCTGACCATGTGAAGACAAAGAGTGTAGCACACCCATGAGGCGAGGGAGCCAAGGCCTTGCACATTGCCACGTGAATCTGAGCCAGATAGGCTTTGCCAACCCACAGTGCTGGTGCTGACTCAAAGGCACCCCTTTCCTCCATTGCTTCAGTGACTGGGAGTGCAGAGTACCTGAGGGGCCTGTGCACCTATGACAGAAACAAGGGCCCCAATACTGTACTGCAGGACACAGGGCTACTCTGGATGGCTAAGTTGTCTGGGAAGGGCACATACCCGGCATTTGCGCTCATATTCCTTCAGGACTGCTGCAAACCGCTCCTCCTGGGCCAGGAGCTCTGTGTTCTGTGGCTCCAGCTGAAAGTCAGAAAGGCAGGTAAATAAGCATGTGTGAAGCCCTGGGTTCAAAGCTCAGCAGACGAGGAGAACAGGCAATGATGGGAAGAGCCCATCCCCACTCCCCTTGCACTCCAGCCCTGGATCTGAGAACCTGATTGACTCCTTCCCATAGGCTACGTACTTCAGAGTACAACCTCTCAGACCCTTCTCCTCTTCCCCTCCTTCTCCTCCTCCTCTTACTTTATATATCTGGGAAGCCTCTGCTCTCCTCTTGGAACAGACAGGTAAAGCCATGTGAGAGCTTCCTAATAACAGCTCCAGCCTCCCTCCTTGGCCCCACTCCCTAGAAAAGGGACTGAAGCCTGATCTGACAGCCCTAGCATGCCACTAAAAAGCCTGCGAAGTGCTGGGCACTTCACATTGCCATGAAGGCACAAAAGGCAAGGTCACCATGCTAGTTCCCATCCAGTCTTGAATCTCAGTGCAAGTAATTATATTCAGTCATGCACATACTCTTTTTCAAGATTTTTTTCAAGCCCACAACCAACAAAAGGACTTGCCTTATCCTTCAGCACAAACTCCAGGTCACTCTGCAGTTTCAGAACCAGCTTCTCTGAATCTGAAAGCTTTTCTACTACTTCCACGATCTCCTTCTGTAATCGACTGTTTTCCTAGGAGACACAGGCAGATGTCCACCAGGCCCATGAAACAAAGGAGGGAATTATTGGCAGGTCTTAATATCCTTTCTCTTAAGTTAGAGTCTTGTTCCCAGTACCATTCAGGGGAAAACCCTCAAAAGGCAAGGCCTTTACGTAGGACTACGCCACCATGGACCATGCCTGCCAGCGAGACAGGCCCCCATGTCCCACCAAAGCCCATGGCTTCCCCATTGTCTCTGCTTTCCCCCAACTCCATGATCAGTAAGATCATAAATAATATATCATTTCTAAGCTGCTGTCTATGTGAAGTATTTGAAATAGCACCAGTACGGCTAAAGTCCAGCAAGGAACTCAAGAGGAAAAGGTCTGTAGGCACTGAGGAACAGGCTGAGAAGGTTGAAAGGACAAAGTTGGTAGGTGGCTTGGGTTATGTCCAGTCCTCCTCCCAGAGAAAGCAGAGAC
This sequence comes from Dipodomys merriami, assembly GCF_024711535.1. Lineage (NCBI taxonomy): Eukaryota > Metazoa > Chordata > Mammalia > Rodentia > Heteromyidae > Dipodomys > Dipodomys merriami. The sequence continues at coordinate 50,207,223 of NW_027206290.1, read as the reverse complement.
TGAAGGGAACCAGGACAGATATAGAAGAGGCTACTGAGTTAGAAAAGAAGAAAAATCTGGGCACAGAGTAAGGACCAGGCATGTGGGTGAGTACCTCTGTGTCTCAACTATCCATGCAGCCTGGACATCTCACTGCAGCCAAGTACAGGATGAATATAGGGCATGGGACATAAAGCAAAGCCCATAGAAGCCATGTCTGCTCCAGGCCACAAGTCTGGATTCTGGTAGGCTACACCTAGACTCTGGGATGCAGCCATGCTGTCTAGGGTGGCTGCCCCTCCCTGCATTCACATCATTTTGGCCCAGAGTAGAATGAGAGCCAGAGGAAGGAGTAAAAGGGATTCCTTGAAAGAACAGGTCACCTGCTCAGGCTGAGAATGTAAGGTCATTTTGCTCTTCCAACCATTTCTGTCTGAACAAGGTACCCCAGGGATGTACCTCCACCTACCTTCAGAGACAAAGTCAGCTTCTCTCGGAGGCTGACCTCCTCAGCCCGCAAGCGGCTCACATCCTGCTCCAGCACAGACCTCTGCCTGCGGGCCTGTTCCCAGAACAGCTCCCTTTCCATTTCCACCTCAGATCGCAGGAGGCTCAGCCTTCCCCTGTACTCCTGCTCCAGGTGTCTGAAACACAGCACACAACCAACACTGGGGCTCTTGCAGGTACCACCTGCCTCCTCAGGATTCCTCCCCTCCTAGCCCCCCTGCCCTCAGCCCTAGTCTGACCACCTTGGACCCTATCATCCTATTTGGAAGATGGGATTGACTTTCAGCAAGTAAACTGTCCATGCTAGAAGGAGGGCATGCCTGTTGGTGGTGTTCCTCCCTCACAGGCTGCCAGATGAAACCTCTAGACAATGGATGCTGGTAGCTCAGATGTCAAACCCCTGAAGTCCTTCTCATACCTGTGGGGAAAGTGAGTATATGGAGTTATCTGGGATGGGTCCAACTGATGTTCTGCCTTCCACCTACTGTTTCTGCATTTCACATACATAACTCCACAGCAGCCCTGTGATAAAGGCCTTTTACACCAGATGCACATAAAAGTCAATCTCCATCCTCAGAAAATAGGCCAAAAATAAAGCATGGTCAATAAATTCCCAAAGTCAGATGGAGAGAATGAGGCATCTTCCCCTCAGACTTTGCATTTATCTTTAGCAACAACTTTTGCTCTTATGGGAAAACAAAATCAAGTCTTAGTCTTATCACTGAAACAGTTTCACAGATTTCTCATACTAACTCTATCTTGACTATAGAGAAGTGAGTCTCTTACTTCCACAGGAGACTTGGCAGGGCCAGCATCAAACATAAGAGAAGATACAGATTCATTTTACAATCCACACAGCCCAGCCTTTAATCTCAGCTTATAACTTTAGAGAAATAATACTCAAAGGGGAAGAAAAGGGATACAAGGCAGCTGTTACTTAGGGGGAAATACTATAAAAGTGACTCTTTGCACTGTATTGTATGTACTTTTCTGTCATTTTTAAATGTCTTTGGGTAGGCTCATGTCTTAATCCTAGCTACTCAGGAGGCTGATTTCTGAGGATCTCGGAGATAGAAAGGATGATGGTTCAAGGCAAGAAGTTAGTGAAATCTCATCTCAATCAGTAGTTTTGGAGTAATGGTATGGTATAGACCCAGCTGTGCAGAAAGCATAGTTAGGAAAACCCTTAGCAAAAACATGAAATTCTAACTAAATAATAACCTAAAAGAGAGTTTGAAGGCATGGCTCAAGTGGCAAGAATGCCTGGCACTAGGATCTGAGTGCAAACTGTAGCACCCAAAAAAATAGAGAGTAAAGTTAAGATATAATAGCCTCTGGGAAGTGATGTTTCTGGTTTTACTTTTGTTTGTACTTTTATAAGTTTTCTACAAGAAATATGTACCACTTACTACATCTGTGGTAAGACCTAACCCAACCATCAGAATTATTTATAGGAACATCTAATTCCCACTGCTTACAGAAGATTAAAAGACCCATACAGCACATGGGGTGCTGGGCTTTGACTCAGCATCTCTTCATGCATTCCTCAACCACATTCACATGCAGAAATACTGTCTCAGAATATAAGATCCTCTGACCTCAAGCAAAGAAGCATCCCCAAATCACCCCCCCCCCAGATCTTTAGGAGGAAACTAAGCCCTATACATGCTGCTGATCAAGGTAAACTAGCTCTCAGTTTATTTGAGCTGTGATCCAAAATCAATTTGCTTTTAGCTTTTTGGAACATATTTGCTTAAAAAGGAGTCTCTTTCTTTGTGAACATCACTAACTGAGCCATTCCTCTGGAGAATGGCTGGTATAGAACTATAAGAGGAAGGGTCTTGTGAGGGTCAGGGTCTGCCTCTCCCCTCACCCTTTGCTCCCACTCTCCACAGGGATTCTGAAGAGGCATCATTAAGGTCTCAGATATATCAGTAAAGAGGCGGCCAGAAGCAAACCTGCAGCCACTCACCTTGGATCCCAGCATTTAGGGATAAATGTGATAAGGCTGATGACAACCCTATTAAAATAGCAATCAGAACAGTGTGAAGGGGATACTGAGAGAAAGGAAATGTTCTAGCAACCAAGGTGATGGCCTCTCTTAGTAATCTCTCTTGTGGGGGGGTGGATTCTTGGGGATCAAACCCAGAGACCTATGCATGCTAACCAAGTGCTAACTCTGAGCCCTATTTACTCTTTTTTTTTGGGGGGGGGGCGGGGAGGGAGACAGTTTTTCTATGAAGTCTCAGACTGTTCTTAAACCTGGAAATCCTCCTGCTTCAGTTTCATGAATGTGGATAATAAAGGTGTGCACCATAAAGCCCATCCTCTCTCTCTCTCTCTCTCTCTCTCTCTCTCTCTCTCTCTCTCTCTCTCTCTCTCTCTCTCTCTCTTTTGAGGGAGATGGTACTGGGGTTTGGACGCAGGGATTTGTTCTTTTTAGGCAGGCTCTTAACTGCTTGAGCCATGCCTCCAGCCTTTTGCTTCTCTTTCTTAAGTTTTACACAATTTGGAAACTCAGACTGACCTCAAAAATGATTCTAGATGGCAGGGAAATGAGACTATCTCAGAGAAGTGAAGGTAAGCATCTTATTACAGTAGTCAACCTCCACAATTGAGGATGTGTTAACTTGGTGCTCAGGAATCCGTTGGACTAGAGCGCTGTAAAAGTGTAAAAGCTGACTTGTCAGACACTTCAGATGAATGGAGACTATCAATTGCTAACAAGATGAGAAACAACACTGAGTAATTTCTGTGAAAAACCCACCTGTCCTAGGTGATCCAAACCAGTTTGTCCTCAAGGAGGTCCAGTACCCCAACTACATCATTTGGTGGGTCTCCATATTTGCTTATGGGGAGGCCTCAGTGTATTCAGATTTGACTGGAAACACTTTCAAAAGTTTAGCAAAAGGATACTTCATTTTCAACCTCCTTGAAAAGTATCCCTATCCTGCAAAAGCCCTTGGCACATTCACCCCCATGTACTCACACTCATTCCTACATAAGTTCCACATACCCCCACATGCACCCATGCACTGAAGCCCATCCTTACACACCCACATACATATTCCTGTACAAACACAGCTGCAGTCAAATATATACCCTTTCTCCCACAAGGCTATTTCTCACACACTCCTCTGCACAGAGGTAGGAAAGCTTCAGACCATTGTGTCCAGCCTTCCCCAGTTACCGGAAAAGGACCTGGATGGTATATGTCGGTACAGAGTTCAGCTCTAACTAGAGCCTGACTATGTAAATCACTATGGGGTGGAGGGAGGAGAGAGGGAGAGAGAAGGAGAAGAAGGAGTAGAAAATTAAGGAGGAAAAAAGGGAAGGACGAAGGAAGAAGAAAAGATAAAGGATATCTCCAGATCTGTGTCTTCTCAATTTTTACTAGCTCCAGAGGAACTAAAGGGTCTCTGCCCCCAGCTGTGGCCTTAGCCTTCTAGCCTTCACTTCTGGCCATATTATATAGACCCTCTACCCTTAGATAGGGATCCTGGTGGCCCCAGGTATGGAATTGCTACTTTGGCTGCCCAGGGAGCTGCTGTTCTGAGCCCAAAACTTACTTGACCTTCTTCTCTGTGAGCTGCTCCAGGGCGGAGTGGCAGTCATCCATTTCTTTCACAAACTCCAGATTCCTCTTCTCAACTCTCTCTAGGTCCTGCCGTACCTTGTCCCGTTCCCGCACCAGCTGCTCCACTTGCCCTCTGCCATGGGAAGAAGACAGGTCAGATGCAGACCCTACCATCAGCCTGACATGCCCCACCTGGGCCTATTCTGAGCCCTTTAAACTCCATGTCTGTGTAAATTATAAAAACAGATGCATTAACTGGGGAGCCACATGTAGACCAACTGTGTACTAGCCTCACTGCCTCCACAACCACTCCTGGGACACTTTTTAAGATTGCTATGTCCATTTTACAGATGGGCATGCAGAGAGGGGGCGAGAGAAAAGGAGAAAAGGGAGGGAGAGTGATAGGGAGAAGGAAGGGGGAGAGGGGGATTGGAACAGGGGAGAAAGGGAGGGGAGAGGGATATGAGAGAGGAAGAAGAGAAGAGAGAGAGGGGGAGGGGAGAGAGAAAGAAAGAAAGAAAGAGAGAAAGAGAGAGAGACAGAGACAGAGAGAGAGAGGCACCAGCCAAATGACTCATGAGTCTGAGCCTAGAGCCCTGCAGTATGCCACACCTGCAGACAAGCTTAGAACATTAGAGAATTAATTTCTGGGCATGGACACATAAGAGGAGCAGGCTGGTTATTGGTATTAGTTACAGCCCTGCCCTGGCAGCTTGGCATCTGAGCAAGGGCAAGCAAGTCACCCAGAGAAAAAGGTGCTATGTATGTGTGACCTTGACTAGTCACCTGGCCCAAATGAACAAAGTTCTAAACAAAACACTTGTGGTTCCTGCTACTCTGGAGACGTTCCCCATGGAAAGAGCACTGGGCTTCGCCCTTTCTCTTCTGCTATTTCTATCTGTAGAGCTGCCCAAAGGAAGGCCCATCTGTCAGTACTTGACAAGGAGCGGTCTTTAGAATCAAAGTTTTGGTTTCTGTCAATCATTTTTGAAACTTCAGAACATTACTAAGAAAACAAAATCTAAATACTCAACTAAACCAAAACCCAATTCAATTATGATAAAATATGTTATCCCAACTCTGCTATTTGGAAAGGACTTCCTTCTCTTTTGCCAGCCTTAGCCTGAGAGCCCTCTGGATGCACTTGGAAGCAGGCCCCTGGCCCACTAGAGAGGTTTCTGCCTCCACACCATTGAGCTCTAGTAGAATGAGAGCTCCAGGGCTGGGAAGGTGGCTCAGTGGTAGAGTGCTTGCCTTGCATGCATAAGGCCCTGGGTTTGATTCTTCAGCACCACATAAGCAGAAAAAGCCAGAAGTGGTGCTACAGCTCGAGTGGTAGAGCACTAGCCTTGAGCTGAAGAGGTGAGGGACAGTGCCCAGGCCCAGAGTTCAGGCCCCTTGACCGGTCAAAAAAAAAAAAAAAAAGAATGAGAGCTCCAACAGGATAAGAGTCAAGCTCAAGTCCTTAGAACTCCAGTAAAAGGGGCTCAAGAAGGACCATGACAAATAGATCTCTAGCATCTCATCAAACATGAGGAGGAAGTGGTCATCCTTCGATTCTGTGGATATAAAAACAAAGGCAGTAACAAGTGAACAGTCCACAAGATCCTTAGGCCTGCCCAGCCTGGACATGTGGAAAACATCTACCTCTTCTGTTCTATACAACTATTTGCTTGCCTTTGCCTCTGAGTTATAGCTAAAGAGAAGAAGCACGGGAGATAGGTAGAGCGTGGAGCTTCCACATTCCAGGATAAACCAGTGGCACAGGTGAGGGTAGGGAAGGATGTGTCCTATACTCCATCCGTCGTTCCACATGGGCTCTTACTGGTGGTAGCTCAGTTCCTGGCGGTAGCAGGCCAGGGCTGCTTGCTGAATGACACCATCAACAGTCAGAAGCTCGTTGTCAAGGGCCCAGGTCAGCTCCAAAAGGTTCACTTTCTCTTCCACGTTGAAGTCCAGGCTCTAGAAGGAGCAAGACCCACTGGTCATCAGAAAATGAGGGACATCTCCAAGCATACTCTCTTATTCTCTAGGTCCCAGGGGCCTAGACCCATAATGGCTATTATAGCCAGCACCTGTACCTTTCATAGCTACCAAACTCTCCTAAGGGAGTGACTCAATTGCAAGTAATTCTGATGGGCTACCAACACTGTGCTAACAGTGACTGTACTCTAGTCACTGGTATACTCAAGGATGGGTACAACTCAGGCCGGATAGAGTTCTCTTTCCTGGACCAAGTTTGAGATACAGGCAGGGATGTACCCATTCAAGCACCATATAGGGACTAAGACAGAGACCAGGGGAGCAGGATTCTTCCCTCTGGAACCAACAGTTTTAATATCTGTGTAAGCCTTGGAAAGATTCATAGTAGAGGCCTGCTTACAGCCAATACCACCACAAAGCATGAGAGAAGAGTAGGAGGGAGAAGGATCCCAACTCTACTATGTGACTCAGATCCCATGACACCTGAATTACATCCCCCTGGCTGCCCACTAAAGCCCTTAATATTCTTTTGCTTAAGCCATATGAATTGACTTTTTTTGTCATTACAAACCAGAAGGATCCTCATTCATCTATCTCTATGACACATAGTCACAGATGGAAGATGTTGTTGTTAGAAAAATGATCTATCAAAAGAGGGTTTGGTGAGGATGTGGAGCCACTGAATTAAAAAAAAAAAAAGAGAGAGAGCAAGGGCAAGGGCAAACACTTCCCAGAAAGGAGCATCCTCACCCTCTAAGAGATTTTTTTTAAGCAGGCTGGACTGGATCTTGCATCCTCCTGAGTCAGCTTCCCAAGTGTTGTGATTAAAGGTATACAATAACACATATAGGATTTTGAAAAATAAAATTAATAGAACAGAACAAATTATATCATGTGTGTTTTTTCTCATATTTTCAAACAAGTAAACACTACACATCTCTTAGCTCAGTTGGCCAGTAACTAATACTATTCTTGACTTCAGCTTCTAAAAATTACAGTTACACCCAAGTCCAGTGGCAGGCACCACTAAGAGCCTATAAGATGAGTAATGATTCTTTTCTATATCCCTTAATAAGAGTGATCTATGTAGGTGTATGCATTTATTAAAAATCTAGTAAGTTGGGCACCAGTGGCTCACACCTGTAATCCTAGCTACTCAGGAGGCTGAGATCTGAGAATCACAATTCAAAGCCAGCCCAGGAGGGAAAGTCCATGAGACTCTTATCTCTGATACCACTAGAAAACTGGAAGTGGTGTTGTGGTTCAAGTGGTAGCGTGCTTGCCTTGAGCTAAAGAGCTGAGGGACAGCACCCAGGCCCACAGTTCAAGCCCCACGACTAACAACAACAACAAAAAAATCTAGTGAATGTATGCTTAAGATTACACTTTTTGCCAGGTACTGGTGGTTCATGCCTGTAATCCTAGCTACTCAGGAGGCTGAGATCTGAGGATTGCAGTTCAAAGCCAGCCCAGGCAGGAAAGTCCGTGAAACTTTTATCTCCTATAAACAACTAGAAACTGGAAGTGGCACTGTGGATCAAGCAGTAGGGCACTCGCCTTGAGCTGAAGAGCGCAGGGTCAGTGCCCAAGTCCAGAGTTCAAGCCCCACAACCAAAAAAAAAAAAGATTTCAATTTGGGGAGGGGGGAATAAAGCTCACACCTTCATGCATGCTAGGTAAGCGCTTTACCCTTGAAGCCTAGTCCATCAGTGTGGTTTTGATCTTCTTCTTCATCAGGAAGTAATTACTGTAGGGAAAGATGTATTTGTGTCCTAACAGCGCCAGCATCCTGTTATTCCTTATGCTTTCTCTTCAGGAGCACCCCCAGCTAGGTAGTAGACAATCAAGTCTCTCTTTTCCTAACACTTGGCAAGAGCTAGACATGCCACTGTGCCTTTTCTCATAGGCTTTTTTGTTTGTTTGTTTGTTTGTTTGTTTGAGTCTACTGCTATATAGTTGCTATATCACGATATCTCCCATTTTAAAAATCATTTTCTGCACATCAACTTAAACAAATCAGCATACTTCTCTTTAACTATTATAGCATACAGTCATGAACTGAAGTTCTGCATTTGCACATCTGGTGCAAAAATTGCAATTTTTTTTTTTTTGTCAGTCATGGGGCCTGAACTCTGGGCCTGGGCGCTGTCCCTCAGTTCTTCAGCTTAAGGCTAGAGCTCTACCACTTGAGCCACAGTGCCACTTCTGGCTTTTTCTGCTTATGTGGTGCTGAGGAATGGAAACCAGGGCTTCATGCATGCAAGGCAAGCACTCTACCACTGAGCCACCTTCCCAGGACTCCCCCAGAGTTCAAGCCCCACGACCGACAAAAAAAAAAAAGAAATAATAAATCTAGTTGGCAACATTTTCTTGAGATGGAAGTGGTTGACCCTCATCAGGCCAGTGCCTATCAGTCTCTGACTTGGCGACCCCAGGCAGAGCTCCATCCACATCCTGAAGGCTGACCTTGTGGCCAACTCTAAAAAAATCTGTAAAATCAGAAAAGAAAGACAGCCTTGCTATGTACCAGTGGCTCAGGCCTGTAATCTTAGCTACTAAGGAAGCTGAGATCAGGAGGATCAAGGCTCAAAGCCAGTCTGGGAAAAAAAATTCTCAAAACTCCATCTCTAAAATAACAAGCAAAAAGCCAGGCTGGAGGTGTGGCTCAAGTGATAGAGCATCAGCCAAATAAGAAAGCTATGCTAGAGCGGGGCCTTGGGTTCAAAACACTGGTACAGGCACTCCTGGGGACTCTGGGACAAACTGTGGCTTGCTAAGCAATAAGACTTACTATAGAGAAGGAGATTTCTTATTAGTAGTCTCTGCATTTCCCTCCTTGGTGTAACAATAGTGGTACAACAAATAGGATGCTAAAACTTGCCTTCAAATGGACTTTTTCAGACTGCTGTTTTCTCAGGCTTTTTTTTCTTGTCAGTCATGGGGCTTTAACTCGGGGCCTTGGTGTTACCTGAGCTTTCTGCAAGGCTAGTACTCTATCACTTAATGCCACAGCACCACTTCTGGTTTTCTGGTGGTTAATAAGAGTCTCACAGAGTTTTCTGCCTAGGCAGGCTTTGAACTGCAATCCTTAGATCTTGGCCTCCTGAGTAGCTAGAATTACCAGTGCCCAGCTGTTTTCTCAGTTTTATTATCTTAAGATGAAAAATGCCTATAGTTTAATAGAAAAATTTTGAAGGAAAAAAATGTTTCCTTAGATTTTCCTATGTGATTTTTTTTTCTTGCCAGTCCTGGGGCTTGAACTCGGGGCCTGGGCACTGTTCCTAAGCTTTTTTTTTGCTCAAGGCTAGCACTCTACCACTTGAGCCACAGTGCCACTTCCAGCTTTTTCTGGGCATGTGGTATTGAGGAATAGAACCTAGGGCTTCGTGCAGGCTAATCAAGCACTCTACCACTAAGCCACATTCCCAGCCTTCCTGTATGAATTTTTAGCACAGAGCACAAGCCTACCATGTCCGTAGCATGGGTGTTTCATCCATTTTCCTTGGTGAATATACAGCTTCCACTTTTCCCTTTCTTGTTTAGTCCCACCACTGCATGTCCCACCAGAACAGCTGTAAGTAGTGAATTCCAAACCTTCAAGATCTCTCTGCCATTCTGAATCCCCTCTTGGGCCCAGGCAGCAATAAGTTGCTCAGGAAATGCGAAGCCACTGCCATCATCGACACTGGAGAAGAAGCACAGACCCGAGCACACAGACACGAGGGATGAGGTGGTGGTGGTGGTATGGCAGCCGTTCTCCTCCAGGGCCTGCATATTGAGAAATACACTCTGAGTACCCAGGTATCCTTAAGTGTGCTTACCACACTTTCTACCCTCACAAGCCTCTACTCAGCACTCTCCCTGAAAGAGGACAGCTATGAGATTATCATCTGTTTCTTTTCCTAGAAAAGAAGCAGGACACTGCCATGGGATTTGTCAAGATCACATAATTCTGCAGAAGATGGAGTTGAGATTTATACACAGGGCTCCTGATCCCCTCCCCAACACTCTCTTGAGGACTCTTGAGCATTAGAGGCCTCATGTATGAGTAGCCTGTTGGCTCTGGTCAGTACACTGTCATGTAATTGGAACCACAAAGGGATTTTGACATCTCTCCTCTGAGTTAGTAGGCATCTGCCTCACAAAGAAAAGAGCCCAGAAAGCTGCATGTTGTGTCAGGAAAATTCAAGCTGAGGAAGGAAATGGCAGAGGGTATAAAAATGAAGAGATAGTTGCTGTCTCCCCAAACAAGGAGCTCAAGAAATCAACCTGACCCAAAGCTAATAAACCAATCACTAAATGGAGCTAAAGGCAATAAGGAGAGACTTCTCAGAAGAAGAGGCAAGAATGGCAAAGAAACAGAGGAGAAAATGCTCATCATCTCTGGCCATACAGGAAATGCAAATCAAAACAATAGAGATTCCATTTTACCCCAGTTAGATTGGCCAACATCATGAATATTAATGACAAATGTTGGTGAGGAAAGGTGGTGGGGAAAAAGGTACCCTATTGCATTGCTGATGCAAACATAAACTAGTACAATCACTCTGGACGGAACCCTATTACACTGCTGATGCAAACATAAACTAGTACAATCACTCTGGATTGCAGACTGTAGGTTCCTCAAAAAACTAAATATAGATCTTCCATACGAGCCCAGGTATACCACTCCTGGGCATCTACCCAGAACATCACAAGCCAAGATATCATAAAGACATTTACGCATCCATGTTCATTGCTGCACTAGTCACAATAGCCAAGTTATGGAAACAGCCCAGATAGATGAGTTGATCAAAAAATGTGGTACCTATTTTACAATAGAGGTTTACATATACATTAGAAAGAATAGTATTATGTCATTTGCAAAGAAATGGATGAACCTAGAATAAATCATGTTAAGTGAGGTAAGTCAAGCTTAGAGAATGGCACATGTTTTCTCTCATACGCAGAAGCTAGATCTAAGATATACTGAGGCATGATAAATTATACAGCACTCTAGGCATCCACACACAGACCAAAGAAGGATATTCTTAGGAGAGGAACACAAAGGTACAATACCTGTGTGCATTTGATCATACAAAATAATATTTATTGAAATGAACTCCAGGAAATGGAAACAAGAAGCTTTTTTCTTTGTTGCTGTTTTTGTTTTCTTTTCTTTTTGTCTTGTTTGTTCATTTATGTCTTTGGGAGAGCAAGGGGAGGTACAGAAATGGAGGGACAACCAGGTGCCAGAGGGTCACGCCTGTAATCCTAGCTATTCAGGAGGCTGAGATCTGAGGATCACGGTTCAAAGCCAGCCCGGGCAGGAAAGTCTGTGAGACTCTTTATCTCCAATAAACCACTCAGAAAAGCCAGAAGTGGCACTGTGGCTAAATTGGTAGAGTGCTAGCCTTAAGCTTAAGAGCTGAGGGACAGCTCCCAGGCCCAGAGTTCAAGCCCGGTGACTGACCAAAAAAAAAAAAAAAAAAAAAAGAAAAAGAAATGGGGGGACCAAGGGAAAACAAAGGCAGTAGTGGTACTCACCGGACATTGTTGAAAATGAACTATACAATTTGTGGGAGAGGTAGGAGGGAAAAACTGAGAGAGAACAAGAGAAGGGGTGACATTGTCCAATGAGAAATGTACTCTTTACCTATTTTATGTAATTGTAACCCCTCTGTACATCACCTTTATAATAGCAGTATTTTTTTTTTAAATGAAGAGGTAGAACGGCCCATGCAGGATCCCACATTTCCCCAGAACTCACTGTCACAGCTCATGTCTGAGCCCTGCTCAGGTTTGTAACACAGGCCAACAAGTCTCTCAGACAGAAAGCTACCTATAAAGTTTTAGTAATATAAAAATCCAAAGCCAGGTGCAGATGGCTCACGCCTGTAATTCTAGCTACTCAGGAGGCTGAGATCTGCAGATTGCAGTTCAAAGCCAGCCCGGACAGGAAAGTCCATGAGACTCTTATCTCCAATAAACCACTCATAAAACTGGAAATGGTGCAGTGACTAAAGTGGTAGAGCACTGGCTTTGAGCTGAAGAGTTGAGGGACAGCGTTCAAGCCCAGAGTTCAAGGCCCATGACCACCACCAACAACAACAAAAAAAAATCCAAAGGGCAAGAATTATTTCCCACTGTTTTTCTGTCCCAAGTAGATAGCTCACCAACAGACTCTGTTGTCTGGGATCACAAGACAGAGGGTGGCAGAATTTCTTGTATACTAGGCATCTGTGCTCAGAATCTCCACATTCCCACCACACCCAGAAACACTGCCCATGTCCATGCACACATACATGACCTCTGCGTCAGCCCTCCTCTCCAGGCACCAGCTCTAGGGTCTTCTTGCTCTTCCCAGTATTCCAAGCCTGTCCTGTCACCTGAAATCCTATCTCCATCACTTACCAGTCTGTTCTTTTCCCCAGTGTGTCGTGTCCTTTCCTTAGACCCCCCCAAAACACCTGCAGTGATTTCCCAGTCCTTACTATCCTTCCTTCCTTACAGCATCAGCATCTCCTAAGCAGAGCTCGCTACAGATTGAGCCTTTTTTGTGTCTCACCACCTGTTCTTGCTGTATCCCCATCTTTCTACCCAGTCCCTTAGAAATGAGAACTTGCTGAGCTATGTGGATGCTTCACTATCCCTGTCTAGGGGGGAGGGAGGATGGGAAGGGTAAACAAAGGAGGAGGCTACAATGCTGGATAAGAAATGTACTCACTATCTTGTCCATGTAATTGTAACCCCTCTGTACAGTATTTTCACAATAAAAAGAAAGAAAGAAAGAAAAAAATACAAAAAAAAAAAAAAAAAAAAAAAGAAAAGGCAAAACACCTGGCCCCCAAACCAGGAACTGCCATTGCTTTAGGTCAAGAAATTGTTACAGGAGTATTTATGGTTTTGTTTCAGGAATGTTTGTGATTTACATGTTTGCAAAATAACTACTAAGTTCTGCTTCTGTACACCAGCTTGCTTGCATCTGTTCTTAAAAAATGCATTTTTTTTGCCCTTATAAACCCTGAGCTATTTGAGTTCAGGGCTGCTCATTCCCCAGATGAGTTAGCCCTGGCCGGCCAATCGAATAAACTCCATCTTAAAAAAAAAAAAAAAAAAAGCCGGGCGCTGGTGGCTCACGCCTGTAATCCTAGCTACTCAGGAGGCTGAGATCTGAGGATCGCGGTTCAAAGCCAGCCCAGGCAGGAAAGACCGTGAGACTCCTATCTCCAATAAACCACCAGAAAACCGGAAGTGGCGCTGTAGCTCAAGTGGTAGAGCGCTTGCCTTGAGCTGAAGAGCTGAGGGACAGAGCCCAGGCCCAGAGTTCAAGCCCCACGACCGACAAAAAAAAAAAAAGAGAAGAGTAGTGCTGAGGCCAATCTATTTGAGGTTTGCCTCCATGAGGCCAACCAAGTCACAACATGCCAACAGAGACACTGAATTCTCAACCCTCCAGCTTAGCAGACCACCATGCCATTCTGGCACCCCAGCTGGTGCCCCAAAACAACAGTGAAGATGTTCTGAGACAGGAGGCATGAGAAAGGTAGGAACTCTGTGTTCTACACCCTACAGAATAAAGTCAACCTTCCCTTGTCCCAGTCTGGCTCTGTGTGTGAACATAGTGTATGTGTGGGTGGGGGAAGGGGCACAGGGGTATATATGTGGAAATGGTACATGTATAATGAATATAGGCTTATGAGGAATATGTATATGCTGCAAGTATACATGTGTACAGTGTGTATACAATGGTACACAATTAAGTGGGTGTTCATATACACGGTGAGTATATACATATAGGTGTCTATGGGTATACAGTGGTATAGGCACATTATGCAGCTGTGTATGGGGTGTGTGTGTAGAGTACAAGGTAGTAAGAAAAAACAGCTCAGAGTCCACAGTGCCCAGAAGGATGGAAGAAACTCAACATGGATGGGAAGGGATAGGACCTGAATTGTTCATGAGGGGGCTACAGCTTCCTGCACATTCCAGATTGTGTGACCTATGCAGGGGATAAGGTCACCAAGTAAGAAGCCCATTGCTGAGATGCATTTGGAACCCACAGTTCTCCTCATGTGCCAACCTGACTCAGGTGCAGCTGCTGACCCCTCTATTTCAGTCACTGAGGACACATTTCACGAACCAACAGAGGCATCAAAGTACAGAGAACAAGGTGCCTTCACTCAAGAGGAAACCTCCAGCTTGACCAATACCAAGCACAACTTGGCAGAACTCCTATTTTTTTTTTACTTTTTTTTTTTTAAGAACTGGAGATGAAACCCAAGCCCTGACTCTAGTTTCTCACCCATTCTCATTATTTTAGACAGAAATTTCGGCTCTCAGATGAACATACTCCAGTAGAGGACAGTACTAGTTGTTCCACACCATATCTACCAGCGGACACATCCTGTGCTCTGTCCCCAGAGCAATCCTGGTGCTGAGGACAACGAAGTGCCAGACCAGAAGCCACTAAACAAAGCCACTAATTGGCACATCTCCAGCTGCTTAGAGGCAAAGATTAGGAGGATTGCAATTTATCCAGTCAGCCTGGACAAAATGATAGCAAAATCCAGTATTATTCAATAAGCTAGGTATGGTTGTACATGCCTGTGCCTAGAGCTTCATGACAGACCACAGGTAGGTCTGCAGTCCAAGGTGGGCCTTGGGTGAAAATATGGGACCCTACCAGAGAAAGAACTATAGAAAAAAAAGTGCTGAGGGTGTGGCTCAAGTGGCAGAGTGCCTGCTTAGCAAATGAAAAGTGAATTCAAATCCCAGTATTGAGGGGAAGGATAGTAATGGCCTCTAGTCTGTTGTCATAGAGATGTACCACCTGGGTGAGATAAAAAAATCAAGACTGCAAGAAGGGCAGCACACAATTAAGGCACCCTGAGAACTAATCTGAGATAAGCTACAATAGAAGGTGTAAGCAACATCCTCACTTCACAATGAGGAAGAAAGGAGGGAATGGTTTCACAGATATTCCATATCTGTGAGAACACACTGACAGATTGTCATGTCCCACACATTGTGCATTATCCTCTGGAAGCCCTGAAGTCTGAGCTGTCCTCATTCTATGCATGACCTTGGAACTCAAAGAAGTTGATTATCTTCCTCTTGTGACATTGACAGATCAGTTAATTCACTCAGTGTCAGGAATGGCAGGTATTATAGGGTTCAACATTTAATTGCTCTATTTTACCTGATAATGAGACCAAGGCCTGCTTGGTTTGATTGGAGTTGAAGATTCAGGAAGTGAAGCAGGTTCATGACTAAATAGGCCAAGTTGGAATTCTGCAAGACTCACTCTGCCATCGCCATCTTGATCCAGTTTGTTGAACAGATCCTCAAGTTCCTAGAAAAAATTCATCAGTCTTCAGGCCTAGAGGGTTATCAACCTTCCTGCCTTTGGCTCTAAGTGCCTAAATAGGGCAGTCTGTTTGTTTTTACCCAAAATTAAGATTATCTAAGACTGTCTACTTAGGTTTTGGGTTGAGACCTATGTGCCCACTGTGAGTGAGAAGCATCTGAACTTTCTAATTCCACAGATATCCAGTGTCGCATGGGGATAGGAACTTGCTAGACATTAAGCTGATGTACACAGAAAATGTAATTTGTAGTCCTGCAAGGGCATCAGGTTAAGAACAAATGTGGCAAATTGGTACCTACTATATCACAGCTGCTGCCTTGCCTATTCCCACTGAAGAACATGGGTACAATGACTGCTGGGGGACCCAGGAAAGCTGAGAGGTGGAACTGATGCATGCAGAGAAGGGGAAAGGGTAATTACTGCAGCCAGAGCAAAAATTATGAGGGTATACTGCCCAATATGCTTGAGAGAAGTTTGTGATACTAGGTAGAGATAGACTCTCAAAAGTGTCTTGGACAGAAGCACTGAGAGTACAATTGTAGACTAGAAAGTGACAGATCTGAGTTAGGAGTCTGAAGGATGAAGTGATACTCCAGATGCAAGTAAATTGGGACCACTATAGAGAGTAAATCACCATCTGGTCTACCTGGACCCCTCACCTCTTTCTCAAGTCCATGAAGCCCAATGCTCTGGCAGACCACAGCCAGCTCCTGCTCATTCAGATGACCACTGCTGCCAACCCCCAGCTCTTCCCATATTTCCCGGACTTGATTCTCAGGTGTGTTGGAGAGATTGCAGGACTTCCGAGGGATTCCAAAGACCTCAGAACCCCAGTTTTGCAGCTGGCCTGAAGCAAGAAGGATTCAGAGTAAAAGCCCAATAAATATATAATGTGTCTCTTAGGTCCTCACCCAACTAGAGGTGTCTGAAAAGGCCCCTTCCATATTCAACCAGCATCAGACTCATCCTTTGCTGAAGCCCCACACTCTAAAGCATCATTTTCTCCCATCACTACCCTCTTCAAAGACCGCTTACCCTTACATCCCAGGCTGCACAGATCTGGCTTTAAGGACTCAGTTTCCTCCCCAGAAGTCTACTGATACCTCCAGTTTTTCTGGTTAGTGAAGTACATTAATACCTTCATGTTAGAACTCTTCCCTTCTTCTGAAATGCCTATATGTTTTCAACTTTTCCTATGAGGCAGTTTAAACACAAGACCTCAAAATCTTTGATACTACCCATCAGTAAGTGGAGTCTGTGGTACTTCTCCAGCGCACGCAGCTTTGTGACAACTTCCACAAACAGAACATGCAGAACAGATGCTACCCATGAGGCTAACTCAGCTTTGCTTGTGGGGTTCCAAGATGTTATGCTATGAGAAAGTCCAGCCATGCTGAGAGGCTACTCCAAGGGCAGACCTCATCTAAGCCCCTAGTCACACACGTGAGTGACCGCTGACATCTCACATGACTTCAAACTCGGCCTTCATGCTTCTCAGTAGAGACCTTGGACAGCACAGAGTCCATTCTAAGTCTTGTCAGCTCCAATCATTGCCTAAGCACTCCACCTTCTTCCTCAGAGAAGCTCTGCACCAGTACTGTAAAACATTTGGACTTTGTGGCTGAAATGAATATCACTCTTGATCCCAATCTCAGCAAGACCTTCACCTCTGAGCCTCAGGCTGTGCAGTAAGGAAAGTGGTGCTGGCTGCTTTGAGCCTATTGCCAGGGGTAGACAGTTTCCTCAGGGCTCAACATTGTAACTATACACTCCTCTTACACCAATGTTGTTGACAATCTTTTCTCACTAATATAGCACACAGTTCTACACCATCTATGGTCTTTTGCCACACATACGGGTCTTGTTTCCACAGTTATACTTTGCCTAGGCCAGGTGGAAATTAAGTAGCATCTTTTTAAAAACATTTTTTCAATCACAGAAGTAAACACTATTACAAGGTAAGTCAAATGAGAAAGGAAATCCCCTGCCTCTAGACTACCTGAAATTTTTTTTTGCCTGATCAGAAACAAATTTTTTTTTTTTTGTTGGTTGTGGGGCTTGAACTCTGGGCTTGGGCGCTGTCCCTGTGCTCTTCAGCTCAAGGCAAGGGCCCTACTGCTTGAGCCACAGCGCCACTTCCGGTTTTCTAGTGGTTTATTGGAGATATGAGTTTCACGGACTTTCCTGCCCAGGCTGGCTTTGAACTGTGATTCTCATATCTCAGCCTCCTGAGTAGCTAGGATTACAGGCGTGAGCCACGGGCACCCAGCTCAGAAACAATTTTTTATGTTACATATCCCACAACTACATGTAAGACATATGACACCTCAGAAAACGTGGATGGACTTCCCATTCTGACCTCACTTCCATTTCCAGCCCTGGATCACAGGGACATAGCAATGCCAAAAGATAAGCTGTCCTTTTTCCAACCATGCAGTGTTTTTTGGTGGTCCATGCCTTGTTCTAGCTGCTGGCCTTTGGTTGCTACATCAGGTTTTTAAGACCAGGATCCTGTCTTATACTCTAATGGGAGAAGAGACAGTGGGTGCTAGTGACTGCTTCAGGTGATTGCCATAGTACTGTGTATAATGGGCCTATTGGAAACATCACCTGTGACATTCATTTATAAAGAAATTATTCTTGTGGCTATACCCTGTCAAATGACTCCAGACTCTGAGCTATCAAACCACTAGTCAAACATCGGCTACAGCATTACCTTGTGCTTCAAATAATTCATTCTGAGGTTCTTTGGCACTATCAGTTTCTTCATCTGACTTGAGGCTCTGAAGAAAACATAAACAGAAGAATATGAATCCTTCAATGAGAATTGGTTTGTGCAGACCACCAGGGACATGCAGAATAGGACATTTTGGGTAGGATAGGAACAACCAAAGATGCACTCCAGGCTGGCAACCCTACAATGAGATCCCACAAGGTATGGTCCCCACTGAGCAGCATGTATTATGCCACATGGATCAATGCCTCTCAGAAGCACAGGACTCAAATATAGGAAGGGCATGTATTTCTTTCTGCACACTCCTTAACATGAACCTAAGCTATTAGGAGTTCACATTGAAAACACAGTAAAAACTTCACACCCTAACAGAAGAAAACTGGGCTCCCAACATTAGCATGAAGCAGTGTTACTAGCTTCAAAAGCCAGTACTTGACAGGAGGTGGTCAATATTCCAGTCATAGGATACCTCCCCACCCCTAATCCAATGAATCTTGTGAAATCATGGTCCTCTGCACTGACCCTTATCATGATTTCAGGTCAATAAACAGAAGGTGAGAGAGGATCTCTGTGCTCTCTCCTCCAACAAGGGCTGTAGATGTACACTGTATAGCAAGCATGCAACCTTGGTGGCCTTTGTAAGCTTGCATATAATAGTAAAACAGACAGAGCCATTGAGAACACAAGACTTAAGTCAAACCCTTATGCTCCAGTGGCCAAGAAAGTAGGCCAGAGTCAAAGTCTGCTTCTGACCAAGATTTGTATGTCCTCACCACTAATTCTGGAGTGCCTTCAAAGCTGGCATTAAATGTCTAGGGCCAGAATTCAAGCTGGCAACAAGTACTCTATCCTATTTTCCACATGCATTCAACTCAACTGGCAATTCCAATCCCTGTGTCCATATTTTGAGGGTCAAAGATGACATAGTACAGTGGCACAATGGAGGTGAAGCATCATGCGCCCAGGGGAAGACAGACCCACTCAGCCCTCTGCATCTGAGGCCCAAAGTTAGTAAAGATTTAAAAAGGAGGCCCTGGATTTGTTGGTATTGCTCAGATACAGCAGGCCCCAAAAGAACAGTCTTCCTCTTTGGCTTACCAAATGTTCAACATGTGTTGAACATTTTAGACCTTGAAGATCTCACTAAAGATAACTTCCTAATATGGCCCTATCTGTCAGAAATTCCCATCATTGACATTAACCACTAAGAACTTTTCTTTTTGTCAGTCCTGGGCCTGAACTCTGGGCCTGGGTGCTGTCCCTCAGCTCTTCAGCTCAAGGCTAGCCCTCTACCACTTGTCCTAGCACCACTTCTGGCTTTTTCTGCTTATGTGGTACTAAGGATCGAACCCAGGGCCTCATGCATGCAAGGCAAGCACTCTCTCACTGAGCCACCTTCCCAGCCCATCACTAAGAACTTTCGAGAATCCTTTACAGGTCTAATGAGTCTATGAATACCTCAAAAGCTGTAGGCCTGTATCATGGATATATTTCTTTACAGGAAGCATGCAAAACTATGGCAACTGGACCCCAGACATCAATAGTGAATGGCCCAAGGCAGGCAGGAGAATGCATCAATTCTTAAGGCTCCAAGGAGGAATCTAGCTCAAATCTGCCAGGTTCAAAGTATATGAACCTTGGTATATTTTGAGGCAGGTGGAATCATAGATTTGATACAACCACTTTCCGAACCTTGAGGGCTGCATCAAAAACATTTTTCCTCTTGTATCCCTTAGCATATTAACATTTCTCTTGCAAAGCCATAAAAATTGGCTTCTTGGCATATGCATGGAAGTAGGAAGGGTGAGCAAATGTAGTCATTGTAGCCAATGTACATTATGTAAAAAATGAACTATGGAACTCAAGAGTAGAGATGGGAGGAGGAAAATGGGGGAGAACAATAGAAAGGGTGACACTGCCCAAGAAGCACTATACTCTCAACCTGACTTAAGAAACTGTAACTCCTTTGTACAACTACTTAATAATAATAAATAAACAGCCAAAAAAATTGGCTTCTTGCAATGAAAGGAAACATGTTGGTAGTGAGGAAGAAAAGAAACAAAGGATCTAAGCATAAATTCTCCACTGCTCCAAGTCCGAAGAAGAGTGTCGGTGGTCAGGATTAGACAATCAAACATAGGATAATTTTAAATGAAATACCATTCACATTGTGAACCCAGGCTAGCAACTTAAGATGCCTGGAAAAGTGGTCAACCTTCCGACATCCTCTGTGATTGTGGCAAATGATGGGCAGTGTTAAATTCAAACATTATTTCTCCAATATTGGGCAACCTGGGATAGGATGTGATGGCTGACTTACCTCCACACTTTCCAGAGATGCAGAACGCCGGAGCTGCTGCTTCTGGCTGGCTTTGGCTTGCTGTTCTGCTCCAGAATATTTGGCTTCAGTGACAGAGTCCCATAGCTCAGGTTCGCTCCGACGACCATACCACTTAGAGCCATTCACATACTTTGGTGGGACAGCACAAGAGGCAGCTAAGAAGAGATCAGGAGATACGGGTATAGAAGAGAGCCCATGAAGTGGGCCCCGTATGTAAATAAGACACCCTAAGAAGCTATAGAACCAGATAGTGTGACTTACAGATGCACTGTTGTGTACACAGAAATGTAAATGGTTAATAGTGGCTGTTCTATTGTCTGGGTGAAACAGAGCCAGGGGAGGCAGAAGTAGCCTTTTCACTAAACTCCAGGTACTGTTTGCAATTTTTCAAGCAAAGTTTGTTTTGTTTATGAAATGAAAGACTACTATATAATGTACCTTTTATGTAAAAGAAATAAACCTTCTAAAAAGCCAAGATTACATAGCTCCAGAGACCTGATGACTCTTCTCACAACTATATGCCTTAGGTAAGACTTTATTCAAATAGGGCTGAAGAAATAGACATCTGCTTCTCCACAATCCTGTGGCAGGTATGAGGGGCTAGGACAGAAACAAGCAATTATGTTGGTCTCTATATTTCTTTCTGTCTTTCTTTCTTTCTTTCTTGTCAGTCATGGGGCTTGAACTCGGATAGGGCACTGTCCCTGCACTCTTCAGCTCACTTGAGAGCTCTACCACTTGAGCCACAGCAGCTCACAGAGGTTGGTGATAGGAGAGAAAGTGTCCTTTTCACTTCTTTATATCCTGAGAAGGTACCCTGAGGTAACAAAGGAAGATGGAATCCCTGCCACATATAGTAGGACGCATGGCATAGACAATTAGGTAAATGGAATTCAAGGGTGCTCACAACCCTTAGACTACCAAAGTTGCTATATCATGGCTTTCATGCTAGCTGCCTATGGTCCCATCCTGGAGGTCAGCCAAGCACCTACATACCTGGAGATGCCGCAAAAGCCTGTTTCTGTTTCCCAGGCTGGATTTCCTTCTAGCCACTGGCCCTTCTTCGGCATCCCTCTTGCCCATAATTGGGCCCACACTGATATCAAATTGTGGTATTACGCTACCGTACTCACTGTCAGTCAGCCAGCACTTCCCTTAGAATAATAGCTGCCTGAAAATACATCTGTTCTTTTCATAATACACCCTAATGCTCTTATCAAAGCAATGGAGGAAAAACCTCTCTTTATCAAGTAAATGTTACTCGGAGAAGAGTGTCATGACAACAATGAATGGACAGCTTTTCAGTCCCCACATAATCACAGGGTCAGTCCCTGTGGAGTGGGAAGCACCATAAGTCATCTGGGCTCAGAGTCATTCACTATGTCCCCAACCAGTCCCTCATTTCATCCCTCAAGGGCACCTGAGGAAGAGACCCCAAAATATCTCAGAGAAGTCTTCATGGTTGGCACACTTTTTGACCAAAATCTTGCACATTTATATGCTTTCTCTGTGTGTACTTACTACTGGAAAAGTACCCCAAAAGCAAATACATTTAGCTATATGTTCAATAGCAGCCTTCAACAAAAGGAGGGAAGATGATAAAGGAATAGAGATACTCTTTACAACCCTGGGCCCTGGAGAATACAAAGCACATTTTTCTGGTCACAGTGAAGGTAGACAAGCAAAAATTTTGGAAATCCAGAAGATGATATGAATAGAGCCCTGAAGACAAGCAGCACCTAAGGACAGAGTACATCAGTCCTACATCAGTATTGAAAGGCAAGGAACAGGATGAGGCACAATGAACAAGAGTTAGACATTGTGGGCACCGGTGGCTCATGCCTGTAATCCTAGCTACTCAGGAAGCTGAGAGCTGAGGATCATGGTTCAAAGCCAGCCTAGGCAGGAAAGTCCATGAGACTCTTATCTCCAATAAACCAGAAAATTGGAAGTGGCGCTATGGCTCAGTTGGTAGAGTGCTCACCTTGAGCTGAAGAGCTGAAGATAGCGCCCAAGCCCAGAGTTCAAGCCCCACGACCGACAAAAAAAAAAGAGTTTAGACCTGAGACATGTAGAGTGGGCAAGTAAGATGAGCAGGATTGGGCGGGGGGAGGGGGGGAACACTGAGCCAAATTCAGCCTTACAAAGTGCAAGTGGCACTGACTGACTCTCCATGAGTATCTGTGGCCACAGGCTCTCAAGCATATGGTCAACCCTTGGAGAAGTGAACAGGCATTTGGAAATGGACAGAAGGAGGAGCTCCTAGCACTAACCTGAGCTCAGCCAAATCATAGGATCATTTAGTTGAGAAAATCTTTTGGATTCTAAAAATAAGGGAGGGGTTGACAAGCTTGACAAGAAACGTACTTACTACCTTACGTATGTAACTATAACCCCTCTGTACATCACCTTGACAATACATTAATTTAAAAAAAAAAAAAAGAAAGAAAAGAAAAAGCGGCCAGGCACCAGTAGTTCACACCTGTAATCCTAACTACTCAAGAGGTTGAGATCAGTTCAATGCCATCGTGAGCAGGAAAATCTGTGAGACTCTCATCTCCAGTTAACCATAAAAAAGCCAGAAGTAAAGCTGTGGCTCAAGTGTAGAGCACTAGCATTGAGTAAGAGGCCAGGGTTGGCTGCACATCAGAAGCACTGACTTCCTCTTAGCTGAGTGCTCCCTCTTCCACACTGGTCTTGCCACCAGCCTTCTGTTGCAGGCAATACAGGCCACTTTGTGACCCTGAGTACAAAGAAGGAAACAAAGGGAGAAAAATCCAGGTCTACAGAGCTTGGTATTGATGGCAATAAGGTTAGAATTTACTTTCCAGAATGGCTAGGTTATTTTGAAAGGCAACAAGTAAGTAAAAAACCTGAAGTTGATAAGAGAAAATCTTCTTACCTGATTCCAAAGAACTGCTTCCTTCATCTGAGGAGCTAACACCAGCATTTGAAGACAACACAGACACAAAACCTTCCTTAAATTCCTCAAAGTTAACCTGTATGAAATGGAGTAAAGAAAGGACAGGGGCACTTTCAAAAGATCTACGTTTAATATGATTGCTTGTGGATTTTTTTGTCAAACAGCAACATCCGTTGCCTTTTAGATTAACAACATTCAAATACCTACAGAAGATTACTTATAATAGAAGAATATAATAAAAAAAGGTAAAAGTGAACCATCATCCCACTACCAAATAAGCACTGCTAACAACTTTGAAAAGGCAAATCAGTTGCACGTGCTTATAATCCCTAGCTACTTGGAGGGATTCCCTAAAGTAAGGAGCTTGAGACCCCCCTAAGTGACAAATTTTATTTTTATTTTATTTTTATTTTTATTTTTATTTTTGTCAGTCGTGGACTTGAACTCTGGGCCTGGGTGCTGTCCCTCTGCTCTTCAGCTCAAGACAAGCACTCTACCACTTGAGCCACAGCACCACTTCCAGTTTTCTGGTGGATTATTGGGAAATTAGAGTCTAACAGACTTTCCTGCCCAGGCTGGCTTTGAACTGTGATCCCTCCTCTCTCAGCATCCTGAGTAGCTAAGACTACAGGCTTGAGCCACCAATGCCTGGCTCAAATTTTATTTTTAAAAATATAAAAATATAAAGAAAGGAAAGGGGAGGGAAGGGAAAGAAAAAGGAGGTACGAATAAAGGGAAAAGGAGAAGTTAGGAGGGAGAGAGATACATAATACAAAGAAATTTGATAACCATTTAACAATACACCCAGAGCAAATACCATGGTATCACTACCCCATCAAGAAATAAAAACCCTCTTGCCTGGGGTAAGGGTATTAGTAGAAGGGGAGAGAGCAAACGGAGAGGATGAATATGGTCAAAATACTTTATGTACACATTTGAAAATGGAATGATAAAGCTATTTGAGACTGGTATGGGGAGGAAGAAGGCAGATGAAGGAGAGTATAAGTCAAACCAAGGTACACTGTATGTATATGTGGACATGTAAAAAATGAGATCCCCTTGTGATAATAATCAATGCTAATATAGAATATTAAGACCCAGGCACTGGTGGTTCATTCCTGTAATTCTAGCTACTCAGAAGATGAACTCTGAGAATCAAAGCCAGCCCAGGCAGCAAAGTCCCTGAGACTCTTATCTCCAATTAACCAGCAAACAGCCAGAAGTGCAGCTATAACTCAAGTGGTAGAGTGCTAGCCTTGAGCAGAAAGACCCAGGAACAGCACACATAACACCCACACCACTCCCATCTTCCGGCACCCCACACAAACACAAAAGGGGAGAAGAAGGGAGGGGAGGGGTGGAGAGGGGAAGGGAATACAAGGGTCCTACCAGTATGCGCAAGGCCCTTCTAACCTGGATCCCTTCTCAATAAATCTCCACTTACTCTGACTTACAATGATAACTTCCTCGCTTTCATGCATCTCTAAAATATGATTTAGTTTTTGCCTTTTATAATTTGAATTACATTGAACCACATGTAAACTTTCTTTCATATTTGTTTCAGTGACTCAATACTTCTGCATTATTCACCTAAGTTTCTGTGATAGATATAATTACTAATTTTCTCTGCTATATAGTGTTTTGCTCTATTACTTTGCAATAATCAATTCATCATCCTGATAAATATTTCCAATGTTTCTTACATTTGCTTACTAAGAACAAAATTTCTGGGCTGGGAATGTAGCTTAGTGGTAGAGTGCTTGCCTAGCATGCATGAAGCCTGGGTTCAATTCCTCAGTACCACATACACAGAAAAAACCAGAAGTGGCACTGTGGCTCAAGTGGTAGAGTGCTAGCCTTGAGCAAAAGAAGCTCAAGGACGGTGCCTAGGCTCTGAGTTCAGGCTCCAGGACTGGCAAAAAAAAAAAAAAAAAAAAAAAAAGAACAAAACTTCTTTGAACATTGTTGTACATATGATCTTTGTGTTTCTTCATGTTATATGCCTAAGAATGGACATCCTGGGTCACAGAATGTGAATTCAGGCCCTTTGATAAACTGAACCTTTACTATCAATTTTTTTACTTAAAGTCAATTTTCTCTTATAATAAAAAGCCACCTAGGATTTCTTTTGGTTAGTACTTACACAATGTAGCTCTTTATGAAGATCTTCATTTCAACTTTCTATGCTTTTATGTTTCAGATTGTGTGTCATAAACTGAATTAAAATTTTTCCTAATATGATCATTTGTATAATTTAACTGAAATATTTAGTCTATATACATTTAGTGTAAATACTGATATATTTGGATGTAAGTCTACTATTTTACTTAGTGATTGAAATTTGAACTGTTGTAGAATTTTTTTCTTTTCTGTTCCTTCCCCTCTTTGGATTTACTGGTTATATTTTAGGACTCCATTTTTCTCTTCATTAACTTAGAAGCTTTGTAGTCTATTTCCATTCTCTTTCTGTTTATTCTAAAAATCATGATGTATCTTTAACTGACCAAAGCAACATTATGTCCTTTTCTGTGACATTACATAGCCTGTCATGTTTCACCTCCATTGACTATACTCTTGACTTCCATGCTCTTGACTTCATGACTTCCATCATATATTTTAATCCTTTGTAGTTTCCTCACATAATTTTTTTTTTGGGGGGGGGTCTGGTCGTGGGGCCTGAACTCTGGGCCTGGGCACTGTCCCTTAGCTCTTCAGCTCAAGGCTAGCACTCTACCTCTTGAGCCACAGCGCCACTTCCAGCTTTTTCTTTTTGCTTATGTGGTGCTGAGGAATTGAACCCAGGGCCTCAGGCATGCAAGGGAAGCGCTCTACCACTGAGCCACCTTCCCAGCCCCTCCTCACAGAATTTTTGTGTAGTTAATGTTCATTTAAAATTATCCATATATTTATAACTCTCTCTCTGTTGTGCTGAGGTTTCAACCCAAGGTTTAAATCTAGGAAGATGTTGTAATGCTTGAGCCACACCTCCAGTTATATTTTTCAATTTTTGTTTTGCACTGCATTTGAGACTTTTCGTGTAGGATAATTTTCCAACTATTTAAAGACATATATTATAGGTTCATTTTTCTTTCATATATTGGTGCTAAACTCTTTTATTTAGTCTGGGATGTCTCAGAATCAACTATAACTTTTTATTAGGATAATTTATAACTTATAATAATTTATAACTTATTTATGACTAATACTAATTTACAACTTATAAATTAAGATCTTATAATAGTAATGTCTTTTTGTTGTTAGTGCCAGTATTGGGGCTTAAACTCGAGGCCTTGTGCTCTTGTTTTTTTTTATTCAAGGCTCTCATCACTTGAGCCACACATCTACTTCTGGTTTTTTATTGGTTAATTGAAGATAGGAGTCTCTTCAATTTGTCTGGTCAGGGTGACTTCAAACTTCAATCTTCAGATCTCAGTCTCCAAGTAGCTAGGATTACAAACATGATCCACTGGCACTCAGCTTATTTATTCTTCTAAGAGAGGAGAAATGACTCTGCTATACATTTAAACAATCATACATATCTATGAAATGAGAACAAAATACAACAAGAAGAACAAGATACAACAATGTGAATGTGTCATAGGAAGATAATATTGAATAGAAAAAGCCAAAAAAGAGTATTACTGAGTAAATATTGTATCTTTCCTTACTTACATAAGGTTCAGAAACAGGCAAAACAGACCTATAAGGTCAGTATCAGAAGGATGAGTGGTCAATCTCAGTTGATTAGGGGACCAAACAGGGATATGAGGAAGAATACAGGGTGATTATATAGGTGTGATCACACTGGAGTACTGACTAAAGTCTTTATGCTGTCATCAATGCCACACAGAAAAATAAATAATAAATAAATGTAAAGGTCATTAGGCCACAATATCATCAGCAGGTGTTAGGTTTAGGGTTAGGGGCAGAGCATGACTCCAAATTTTTGCAAAGAAATTGAAAGAGTAACTCTGTCATTGGGGAAGGGCTGCTTTCCAGTGTCTAGTTTATGAAAGTAGATATAGTGTATGATCTAGACTACCACTTTTGAATTTTCCCTCAAATGTTCTATCTGGCCCAGTTGAAATTAATAGCACGTTAGATATGGTATCCTTCATTCCTGCAAGAGTAGTTTTGCACTTGTTTTTTCCAATGCTTGCTGAATTTCAAGCTGTAAAAATGTTCTAAGATAATCTATCATCAAGGTATTTTCAAGTTATCTTTCCAGCATATGCACTATTCTTAGATCCAATCCAGTGTGTTTGTAACCAGGCTACCCACTCATATAAAACCAAACCTTTACCCTACCCTATCCCAGCAACAAACCACTAAAACATCTTTCTGTTTGTTTTAGTGCAAATTCATGGAAGTTACTACATTACAAAAAAAAAAGAAAGAAAAGAAAGTAATCTTTAAAAAAAAACAACAAAACATTCTATACAGGGTTAGGAGAAATGGGGGGTGACATGGCAACATTAGTCAAGACGCATTATCTTCATAAACAGATATGTTGAAACTTCTTTGTTCAACCACCTATTTTGAAAAATACTCAAAAAAAAATTAAAAAGTCCTTCTACCATACAGGATTCCCACAGAAGGAAACACCATTGCATTTGCTAATAACATTCCCTTGACAAGTGTCTTTTTTCAGCCGAAGTTTGCAAGTACCATGAGAACCAACTAGAGAGCTTTATGCTCTCTTCTTCATACAAAGAATCCATACCAGCTGGGAGCCTATGACTCACACCTGTAATCCTAGCTACTCAGGAGGCTGAGATCTGAGGGTCACAGTTCAAAGCCAGCCCAGGAAGGAAAGTTCATGAGACGCTTATCTCCAATTAACCACCAGAAAACTGGAAGTGGTGCTGTGGCTCAAGTGATAGAGTGCTCGCCTTGAGCTAAAGAGGCTCAGGGACAGTACCCAAGGCCCAGAGTTCAAGCCCCACGACCGACAAAAAACAACCACCACAACCACAACAACAACAACAAAAAGAATCCACACCCACCCTGGCAAAGTGGTCATCTCCAAGAAGAGTCTGCAGGAGGGCCGGCAGCTGCTCTTCTAGGTGAAGCTTATGGCAGAGTTGGGTCAGCTCCTCCCGGTCCAGAAAGCCTGTGCCAGTGCTGTCACAGCTGCAGTAGACTTCCCTGAGCCGTGAGACATAGTGATTCTCTTCTTCGTCATCCATCCCATAGCAGGCTGGTAGTGCTGGAGGGAAAAGACAACTTCTAAGACATGTTTTTTGCCACCCACTCTTACCACCACCTGCCTACTCTTCAGAAAAAAGAAAACCAGGGAGCTGATATACGAGAAGAGACATTAAAAGCCCTCTCAGGGTGAAGTGCAGCTGGAGAAGTCAGCTCTATTTTGTAGAAGAGGCCAGAACAGGTAACAGTGACCCAAGATAAAGCAGCTGGTCATAAGGCAATCAATAGGCAAAAATTTCTGTTACACATTTTTTTTTAAGCCAGTAGTCCCAGATACTTAGGAAGCTGAATCAGGAAGGTAGCTTGCACCCAAGAGTTTGAGGTGACCCTGGGCCACACAGTAAGATTCTGTTTCAAAAAGAAAAAGGGGGGAAAAGGAAAGGAAAAGATAAAAGATAAGTACAGAAAGACTAAAACCACTCAAATTTCTTTAAAAAGCCATTATGGAAGGGATGACATTGATCAAGATGTGTCATACTTAAACCTTTGTCCAACTTAATAAAATAAAATTTAAAAAATGCTTCCATAGCTTGTAAAAAAAAGTCAAGTGAAAGAGGCCCTGAGTTAAACTCTGAGGTAGAAGGAAAGGGGCAAGGAGAGACAGAGGGAGATGGAGAGGGGGAGAAAAGGAAAGTAGAAAGGGAGAGGTATGGAAGTGCATACTGTAATCTCAACTATAAGAAGATCACAAGCTGAAGACCAACTTGGCAATTGACTGAGACCCATCTCAAAATAAAAGAAATAAAAAGGAAGTAAAGGGCAGGTATAAGCTCATGCATGTACAAGGCCCTGAATTTAATCTTCCGGTCCTCAAAACACTAACATAAATTTATAGTAATTTTTAAATACAGCCAGCACCAATGGCTCATGCCTATAATCCTAGCTACTCAGGAGGTTGAGATCTGAGGATCACAGTTTGAAGCCAACCCAGGCAGAAAAGCTCCCATGAGACTCTTATCTCCAATTAACCATCCAAAAACCAGAAGTGGTATGGCTCAACTGGCAGAGCACTAACCTTGAGCACAAAGAGGCTCAGGGCCAGGCCCTCAGTGCAAGCCCTACAATAGGGGGTTGGGGAGAGGAGAGAGGGAAGGAAAGAAGGAAGGTAGGAAGGAAGGAAGAAAGGAAGGAAGGAAGGAAGGAAGGAAGGAAGGAAGGAAGGAAGGAAGGAAGAGAGGGAGGGAGGGAGGGAGGGAGATGTCAATGAATACCAAAGAGGGCAGGACATGATTAACTTAAAAGTGCTCAAACTAAAAAAAGTACAACCAGTAAATATCTCTGGAGGATATTGTGTCTATGTATCAAAGAATCTTTAATATTCTGTTTTTCCATTTACTTATTTATTGATAAATAATTGAACATATATGGTATATGATACATAAAAATATACATGGTAGAATTCATGTTAACTTTCATATCAGTTTAAATATCATTTCTTTGTGATAAAAACATGTAAAGTCATCTACTATTTTGAAATTAATATTATTACTATTAACTATATCACTAGCTATATTTCAATAACATTTACCCTTTATTCGTCACTCCCCTTTTGCTTCTGCCAGTTACTTTTAGATTCCAGGTTTGTGTGTGTGTGTGTGTGTGTGTCTGTGTGTGTGTGTACTGGTGCTGGGTGTGTGTGTGTGTGTGTGTGCTGGGGGTGTGTGCTGGGGGTGTGTGCTGGGGGTGTGTGCTGGGTGTGTGTGTGTGTGTGTGTGTGTGTGTGTGTGTGTGTGTGTGTGTGTGTGTGTGTGTGTGTGTGTGTGTGTGTGTGTGTGTGTGTGTGTGTGTGTGTGTGTGTGTGTGTGTGTGTGTGTGTGTGTGTGTGTGTGTGTGTGTGTGTGTACTGGCGCTGACCCTGAGCTTTTTTGTTCAAAGCTGATGTTCTGCTACTTGTGCAACAACTCTACTTCCATCATGTAATTTTTTTCTAAAGGTCTAGAATCTGAATATGAGAAATAACATGTAATCAGTCTGGCTTATTTCCCTTAAAGTGCTGATTTTCTGATTCCATTCGTTTTGGAAATGGCAACTTCATTCTTCTTCATGGTTGAATAGTGCTCCTTTGTAAAACTATTTTTTTTGCCCATTCAGTCAAACCAGCACCTAAGCTGATTCCTGTAGCTAGGCTCTTTATTAGGAACAGTGCTACAATGTGCAGGGGTCTGTGTGTATGCTTACTTACATTCTTCAGCTATACACACAGCAGGCTGGATGGTAGTTTTTTTTTCTTTTTCTTTTTTGCCAGTTCTGGGCTTGAACTCAGGGCCTGGGTACTG
This sequence comes from Dipodomys merriami, assembly GCF_024711535.1. Taxonomy (NCBI): domain Eukaryota; kingdom Metazoa; phylum Chordata; class Mammalia; order Rodentia; family Heteromyidae; genus Dipodomys; species Dipodomys merriami. Next base: position 50,176,346 of record NW_027206290.1, on the reverse strand, counting down.
TCCCTAATCTTCTTTTGCTCAAAGCTAGACACCACCACTTGAACCACCTCTGGTTTTTTCTGTTTATATGGTTTAAATATTCTTTTTTAAGTAAAATATTAAGTTTAAATATTCTGTTTTTGGGGGTGTGTGCAGTCGTGGGGCCTGAACTCTGGGCCTGAGCACTGTCCCTCAGCTCTTCAGCTCAAGGTTAACCCTCTACCACTTGAGCCACACTGCCACTTCCGGCTTTTTTCTTTTTGCTTATGTGGTGCTGAGGAATCGAACCCAGGGCCTCAGGCATGCAAGGCAAGCGCTCTACCACTGAGCCAACTTCCCAGCCCTAAGTTAAATATTCTTATCTGACCTACTTGTCCCACTTACATGACATACTTATAATAATTCCTTACATTAAAAAAACAGATACAAAGATATGAGTTAACCAGAGTATTTTTTACATAAGGACAGAAAAGAAAATAACCTAAAGTACAAGTCAAAAGAATTGCTTGCTAAATTCTACGGTATTTAAATGACAGAATGTTACACCATCTCTAAAATTATATTTCCAAAACATACTAGCATAGAAAGTATAGTTAGTACTATCAGAGCAGGATAAAATCCGTCCATCATAATAACAGTGACTTATCAGTTACTTTTCAGTCATTTTATATATAATAATTCAGTTAGGCCTGACAACAATTCTGTCAAAAATCTTCTACAACTTTTGGGAGACAATATATTCAAAAAAGGAAAATGATAAGAGTTTCCAAGGAAGATATATTTATATTTCCTATTATACAGTTTTTATTTCTCAAAAAGTAGACAAGTAGAACACTTAACACTAGAAAAAGTGTTGTTAAAACATGACAAAACACCGTCCTAAAAAACATTAAGAGGAACTATTAAAAAAGAGCAACATTTGGCCATTTTAAATCATAAAAATGGTAATTCCATATGGTCCAGCCTATGATACAAGCACAAGAAGGGCCCCTACAATAAAGTTAGACAAGCTTATATAAGCAAATAAGTTACGAACACATAACAATGAAGCAATAGCTATTACTAGTAGGCACAGCACAATTGCCAAGTTACTACAGATGCAATTCTAATATGCAGATGGTGTTTATCTGCTCTCACCCAAAGGGGAAGGGAGTTCTGAGTCAAAACTGTAGGAAGGGGCTGGGAAGTTGGCTCACTGCTAGAGCACTTGCCTTGCATGCATGAGGCCCTGGGTTTGATTCCTCAGCACCACATAAGCAGAAAAAAAAAAAAGCTGGAAGTGGTGCTGTGGCTCAAGTGGTAGAGTGCTAGCCTTGAGCTGAAGAGCTAAGGGACAGCGCCCTGGCCCAGAGTTCAGGCCCCATGACAGGACCAAAAAAAATTAAAAAAAAAAAAAAAAGAAGAAGAAGAACTGTAGGAAGGACTGAAAGAGAAATCAGCATGCCCAACATCTCACTCAGAAAAGCAGCATAACAAACTGGGCACAGTGACTCAATGACTGTAATTCTAGCTATGCAGGAAGCAGAGATTGACAGGATTATGGTTCAGAGTTGGCTTGGTCAAAAAGTTCATTTCATAAGACCTCATCTCAACCAAAATCTGGGTACGGGCATACATGCTTGTTGCCCCAGCTATGTAGTCAGTATAATAAAGAAGATTGTAGTTCAGGCCAGTACAGGCATAGCACAATATACTACCTGAAAAATAACTAAAGCAAAAAGAGTTGGGGACAGGGCTCAAGTGGTCAGAGCAGCTCCTAGCAAACACAAAGGCCAGTTTAAAAAAAAAAACCCAGTAGCACCAGAAGAAAAGAAAAATAACCAGTGACATAAAAGTTAACATTAAACAAAATTCTCATTGTGATCAATGTGATCATAAGCAGACAATGAAGCATCCTTCTGATATCTTACCACCTGTTGGTAAATTATAAAAATCAGCCAGCATCCTATAGAGAAGGAATTGATTTGTAATCTCAATAGGTACACATATGGTAATGCTCAATGACATTATATAATACCCCTGCATGCCAAAGAGTGTACAACCATATTGGCATTGAAAAATCTTTCACACCAGATTAAAAAAAGTCGCCAAATGATATGTCCAGTGTTCTGTGAAAATAATGCACATCTATGTAGGTTACATATGCACACATGCATGACTGACTGTGCATCCCAAAGACTTGAAAGAGTCTCAAAATCTGCACACAGGCTGGGAAGGTGATTCAGTGGTAGAGTGCTTGCCTTATATGCATGAGGCCTTGGGTTCGACTCCTCAGCACCACATATGCAGAAAAAGCCAGAAATGGTGCTGTGGCTCAAGTGGTAGAGTGCTAGCCTTCAGCTGAAGAGCTGAGGGACCCTGCTCAGGCCCTGAGTTCAAGCCCCAAGACTGACAAAAAATAAATCTGCACCCAAGGCTATAGTTTTCCCTGGGATGTGGGTTTGGGGATAGAGGGACAGGTTTTGTAGGGCTTTCCCCTTCTAATTATTAATTACAACTAAAGATAAAATAGGAAAAAAATTAGAGGAAATTTAGAAACAGTTTTGTTAATTCATAGAGACATGGGATAGGAATGAGGCTATAATTACTGGAGGGAATGTAGTGCAGTCTGTGCCAGAGGAGAGGCAGTGTGATGAGCTCCACTGGGTACGTTCCTCTTTGTCACTCTACACCTACACCTCACTCTTTGCCATTTAGATACAGAAATTTTGTCACTTGTTTTCCTTATGTGTACTCTCCCATGAGTTCACTTAGGGCTTATCAAAAATTAGCATGTGCAGATTTCAGCAGTTTTCTGTAGCCCAGAAAGAAAAGAAGGAAAGTCCTTGTTACAGCAGGTTAAAGCATCCAACTCAGGAAGGGAGACATTTGATAGGTTTGAGGCCAGGTACAGGGGCTCAAGCCTGATCCCAGCTACTTGGGGGAATGAGATTAGCCAGAACAGCCAGAGACTCTATTTCACTCAATGGCTGAGTGTTGTGGCATCCATCTGTCATCCTCAGTAACACTGCTAAGAACTACTAGAAGAACTGCAGCTCACTCTGTCCCAGACATAAAGTGAGACCCTATCTGAAAATAACCAACACAAAAAAGCACTGAGACATGACTCAAGTGGTAGAGTGTCAATTTTGCAATCATGAAGCCCCAAGTTCAATCCCCAGTACCACCAAAACAAAACAAAAAAGCAGGCAAAGGACTTGGATATACATTTCTCCAAAGAAATTATACAAATCATCAAGAAACATGAAAAAGTACACAATTCTACTCACAAAAGTTATAAATAAACAACTCAATAAGGAACCACCTCATATTCACAGGATTTAGGATAACCATTTAAAAAAAAAAGAAAAAGAAAGAAAAGACAGAAACAAATGTAGAGGAAGATGTGGAAAAATTGGAACCCTTGTATATTATGAGGGGGAATGTAAAATGATACAGCTATCAAAAACATTACAGAACACCTTTTTTTTTTTTTTTTGGAGAATTGTCACATAAGCTAGAAAGGGTATATGCCCAAAGAATCAAAAACAAGGTACGGAAGAGATATTTGTACTCTTACATTCACTGCAGAATTAGTTCCAAATATCCAAGAGGTAAAGGCAATCACAGTGTCCAATAGATGATTGAGAAAGAAAATGTGGCACATCCATGCAATGAAATACTAATCAGCCTTAAACTGGAAGGAATTCTAACACAAGACAGACTGAACCAGGAGTATATTACTACTAGTAAAATCAGCCATCATAAATCATCTATGAAATTCTAAGGGATGTCCAGAATAGTCAAAATCTCACATGTGGGGGGGCGGGGGGAGGCTGGGAAGGGATGGGAAGGGGAAACAAAGGAGGAGGCTACAATGCTTGATAAGAAATGTACTCATTATCTTGCCCATCTAATTGTAACCCCTCTGTACAGTATTTTCACAATAAAAAATAAAAAAATAAGATTAAGAGCAATAAAAATTTCATAGTATTTTAGAAAGAAAACAAATCTCTCATATACACACATATACACATGTATTATTAGTGATTACTAGAGAGTATAAGAAGGGAAAAATGAGAAGAAATTGTAGAGTTTCCGTTTTTCAAGACAAAAGAAGTTCCGATATGGAATCAGTCTAATTTACCATCAAGGGGTACATAAACACACATACACATACATACATACATACATACACAATTGAGTAATGAAAAAGAAGACAACCTTGTCATTTTCAACAGCATAGATGAACCTGCACAACACAATGTTAAGTAAAATAATCAAGGCACACATACAATCTGACTTCCCTGTGGAATCTACGTGAGTCAGTCTCACAAGCAGAGAGCAGAATATTTGAATATAGAGGGGCGCCAGTGGCTCATGCCTGTAATCCTAGCTACTCAGCAAGCTGAGATCTGAGGATCATGGTTCAAAGCCAACCCAGGCAGGAAAGTCCATGAGACTCTTATCTCTAATTAACCACCAGAAAACCAGAAGTGGCTCTGTGGCTCAAGTGGTAGAAGTGCTTGCCTTGAGCTGAAGAGCTCAGGGACAGCACCCACTTACATATGGATGGATTTGTAACAGCACTGACAAAGATTTTGGAAAAGCCCTTGATTTTTATCCCAGAAAATAGTATCCATTACAAAGCCAAATTTAACAAAAGAATGGAAATGCAACTGTTATCAACCTTTTGGTTCTGTGGTTACAATACCTTACAGTCCAAATAGTAAAAATGCATGCTGACTACTAACTTAGAAACACATCATGAAAGAACAAAATGCTCTAACAGGGATGAATACATCTGATTTTTTTTATTTTTATTTTTTTATTTTTTATTTTTTATTTTTTATGTTTTTGTCGGTCGTGGGGCTTGAACTCTGGGCCTGGGCTCTGTCCCTCAGCTCTTCAGCTCAAGGCGAGCGCTCTACCACTTGAGCTACAGCGCCACTTCCGGTTTTCTGGTGGTTTATTGGAGATAGGAGTCTCACGGTCTTTCCTGCCCGGGCTGGCTTTGAACCGCGATCCTCAGATCTCAGCCTCCTGAGTAGCTAGGATTACAGGCGTGAGCCACCAGCGCCCGGCTTACATCTGATTTTTTTTTTAAAGCCCAAAGATTATGAAAATAAGAGCAAAGGCATTATTACACAGAAATGTGGACATAAATACCAGGATAAACAACTAAGAGAGTTAAAAAGTGATTGCCTCTACGCTTGCCTAGCATGATCAAGACCCTAGGTTCAATTCTCTGTAACATACAGTCACACATACAGTGGTTGCCTCTATGGAGTGGGACAGGTTAGACATGCAGAGAAAGGAGGATTGTCATCATCACTATACACTTTTAAAAATTAATTTATTATTATTATAAAGGTGATATACAGAGGGATTATAATTACATGAGTGAGGAAATGAGTACATTTCCTTTTATACAGTGTCTTCCGTTCCCTCATTCTCTCCCAGTCCCTCCCTACTATCTCTACCCAAGAGATAGTTGTATAGTTCACTTTTAGCAGTGTCCAGTGAACCCTACTGCTTTTTTACTTTTTTAGCTTCCCCCTCCCTGCAAGTTCTGTACCCTTCACCCAGCCCTCCTGAAACTATACATTTGAATATACCATACATAAAAAAGACAGAATCATCAAAAAGTAAAAAATTAAAATTTTTTTAAAAAGAGGAAAGAAGGAAAAGAGAGGTCTTAGGCTAGGAAGGTGGCTCAGTGGCAGAGTGCTTGCCTTGCATGTATGAAGCCCTGGGTTCAATTTCTCAGCAACACATAAGCAGAAAAAGCCAGAAGTGGCGCTGTGGCTTTGAGCTGAAGAGCTAAGGGACAGCGCCCAGGCCCAGAGTTCAGGCCCCACAACGGACGAAAAGAAAAGAAAGAAAAGAAAAGAAAAGAAAAGAAGGGTCTCTTGCTTCCATACCCTGGAGTTCATTTCAGTCTGTATATTATTTTGTATAAATATGAAGGGGCACTTAGGCATTGTGCCTTTGTGTTTCTCTCCTAAAAAGAGTATCCTCTTTTGGTCTAACTGTATGTGAGTATCTAGAATCCTGTATAGTTTGTCATATTCCAGTGCATTTTATATCTGACTTCCACATGTCAGAGAGAACATGTATTATTTGTCTCTCTGAGCTTGGCTTACCTTACTTAAAATGATTTGTTCTAGTTCCATCCATTTCCCTGAAAATGACATTATTTTATTCTTTCTAATGGCTGTATAAAATTCTGTTGTATATAGATAGCACATTTTTTGGATCCACTCATCTATTGTGAGGCATCTGGGATGTTTCCATATCTTGGCTATAGTGAATAGTGTGGCAATGACCATGGATGTGCAGGTATCTTTATCATATCCTTGCTCATGATATTCAGGGTTGATGCCCAGGAGTGCACTATACACTTTTTTAAACTGTTATTTTTAACCCATCTGAGTATGTTACTTAGAGAAACTAAAAACTGTTTCAGTCAAAAAATGGTTGGATCATTTGTATATAAGTCATGTAAGAGCTCTTAGAAGATGTGGAAGTTGATTATATGCCAGTCTTTCCCACACACACAAATTTAAAAGTAATATAGGCTAATATAAAGCAAATGCTATATTTAATGGAATTGACCACTCAATATATACACTGGAATAGACACCAGGTGGTAACACACCCTCTGTTAGATGATGGGGATGTGGTTGCAGGAATACCACCAAACAAGGTGGCCTTGGGCTGCTGCAAGTAGAGAGAATTGTGGGGGATGACCTTACACATAGTCGGCAATGTGTCTGCATCTTTGTAGTTCAGGAAAGATTTGGGTACCTTAAGACACGGTCTCCTTTATGGCCCACAGTGACATTTTACAGGGACTCAGCCCCTACCACCACAATGATGATGTCTCACAGTGTAGCAACTACCCCTGTTGGGAAATTCTCCCCAAGTCAAGCTTACTTGGGATTTCATAAACAAGATATGACCTGACCTGAGGTACTATAGACCAGTTTACACTCAGGTGAGCTCTCCCAGGTCTAAACTACTTGCAATATCAACAGAGAGCTAAACATATATCAACGTTCAGACTAGGAGTAAAGTATAGGGAAGGGCAGGATATGGCATTTGCATTTAGTCCTCTAAGTGGAATGGAGCCCATGATTACTAAGCTCTGGGAACAGTTTTTGCTCAATTTTCTTCCACCTTAAGAAACTAAGCACTGTGGAGTTTTTCTACAGTAGAGGCACACTTTTGTTTCTGCCTAAGACATTCTGAGAAATATCACTCCAATACAGTTGAACAACTCCACAAAGATAGCAGGTCTGTTCTACATCATGTGAAAACATTTTTTAAAAGATACATTTTTCCGCCGGGCGCTGGTGGCTCACGCCTGTAATCCTAGCTACTCAGGAGGCTGAGATCTGAGGATCTCGGTTCAAAGCCAGTCCGGGCAAGAAAGACCGTGAGACTCCTATCTCCAATAAACCATCAGAAAACCGGAAGTGGCGCTGTAGCTCAAGTGGTAGAGCGCTCGCCTTGAGCTGAAGAGCTGAGGGACAACGCCCAGGCCCAGAGTTCAAGCCCCACGACCGACAAAAAAAAAAAAAAAAAAAAAAAAAGATACATTTTTCCCACAAAATAAGTTATACCAAAATAAGTTTTCAATTATTCTTAACTCCCAGCTTCCTCTGGGTAAAGAATCCTTTAATACCATAGACTTAGTGAGCAGTTCTGGGCATTTCCAGCAAAACAGTCATGGTCCTAAGTCATCTACTTATAGCTGGCCAACTAAGGGTGCCAGGCAGGCCCCCAATCTAGAGTACTAATGTGGTTTGATCCCTAGATGCTAGGATTCTGGGTCTGGGAAGGAAATGGAACACAGTCACAGCAAATGCTCATGAGCTAGGGATCTGAAGGCTGTCACATAGCTATTGGATCAAACTTTCCCAGTGATATTTTGAATCTGATCAAATGTGAACAGTGCTTTGCAATGTCTAGTGGGTACTTAATAAATGTCACCAAAATGTACATGAAAATGGATGAGGCCATAAGTCAATTCTCTGAAAGGAATGCTGACATCCCTGTCTAAGGCTCTCATTTCCCTGGAAACCTGGCTATGTGCATGCCAATGATACCAGCTAGAATAGTGGTAAAGAGGCCAGGTTACAGACACATTCCTAAATCAATGGACAGAGGCCCTGGATCATATGCCAGTGTTTCACAGTGCTAGAATCTTCTGACTCATGTAAACTTAGCTCCAGACCAGTTATGTCTCCTGCAATTAAGCTTCTGGAATTGTGGTCACGGTAGATTGCTTAGTGAGATGGTTACAGAGAATGCAATAACAGAACATAAAAACCACTAGTTACCCATATTCCTTTCCGGAAAGCTAATACCAGTAATACCACATGAGTCTTTGTTCTATTCCCAGAAGGGCCTAATTGTCCCTCCCTCTCATCTCCTAAATAAGCAGTCAAAGTCACAGCATATGATCCTCTCTGGATTTTTCTGTTTAAGATTTCACAAGCCAGGTGCCGGTGGCTCATACCTGTAATCCTACTCAGGAGGCTCAGATCTGAGGATCATGGTTCAAAGCCAGCCCAGACAGGAAACTCCCTGAGACTCTTATCTCCAATTAACCACCAGAAAATCAGAAGTGGTGCTGTGGGTCAAGTGGTAGAGCACTAGCCTTGAGCTGAAGAGCTCAGGGACAGCACCCAGGCCCAAGCCCCATGACCAAAAAAAAAAAAAAAAAAGATTTCACAAGGCCTCTGCATGAGGGGAACATAGCCATCCCCTATCATCCTGCCACAGATCCATGAGAAAGAGAAAAAACACAGGGAGAGCCTTTCCTGAATTCTCAGGTTGGACCTGGGGTGGCTTTGATGAGAATATTCATCTAGTACTGCCTCCTAACAACCCTGCTAGTTCCTGGGGTAGCTGCTGGGTCTGCTCAGGAGCTAAAGCACAGATCTCACAACAAAGTGGCTTGTTACACATAATAAACAGTACTTACCTGGACAGCTAAAGACTCTTCAGCTTCTTCATCAAAACTGATTTCTGAATACTCCTCAGGATTTATACCTACATATAAGATGTTTCCTGAAAACCTGGCAGAACTCAGCAGCTAAATGCAAGTCTGGGGTAATATTTCAGATAAAGAGGAATGCTTGGTTTCTCAGTTTGTTTTGGGTTTTGTATGTGTGCGTGTGTGTGTGTGTGTGTGTTTAAGTTGAAGTAAATAGAGTCTCAACAGTTGCAATTCAATAACACATAATTTAGAATGTAAACTTAACACGACTACCAGGTGAATACAAATTCTGTTTTCATCCAGGAAAGGAAAATCTATCTCTGAACAAACTGATCCAACCCAGAGACAGATGTCCTTGGCCTTCACTCGGGACAATGCAGCCCTCTGGAGGCAGAAAGAAGCACAGTGTTGGTTGCACTTAATTTATGCAGTAATGAGGGAATTTAATCTGTGTTCCCTGAGAATCTGTTGAGTATCAAGGACAGTGAAGAGAAGCTGGTCTTCAAGAAGTAGGCTAGTTGTGAACTTTGTCTGGGGACCCAGACACCCCTCAAATAGGAAACCATTCCAAACAGTACCTGCTCACCCAGAATGAGTCTAGCGTAGCCATTCTACAGAGGTTCATTCTTTATCTGGAAAGATGTTACAACTTGGATAAAATGTTGAAACCAATCCTTGGGTTCCATTTAAGCAGACCTTGGCACCACTCGGTGGCTTTGTACCCAGTAACCAACCTTCATACCTCAGCATTTCTGAGCAATCAGCAAAAACTTTTGCATGAATTGCTTTCATAGTTCTTTCTTATTTTTCAACATGCATTTTTAATTCACACAGGCCCCAAATATCTCAGTAATTAAAGTTTGAAAACTGCCTTTCCCATGCCCCTCAAAACAGAACCCTAACTTTGAGGATGCTAAGTAAGCAATCTATCACAGAGCTATACCCTCACCTATGAAAGCTATTTTTGTAATTATCCGAGTTTCAACAACAAGCTGATACCCCACTTAACTGTTGCTATTATAATATACTCTTTTCTTTCAAAATTCATATTTATATTAAAAAAAACTCTAAAGATATTAAGCTTAAAAACTATCCTGGGGCTGGGATTGTGGCTCAGTGGTAGAGTGCTTGACTTGCATGTGTGAAGCTCTGGGTTCCCTTCCTCAGTACCACATACACAGAAAAAAGCTGGGCATGATGCTGTGGCTCAAGTGGTAGAGAGTGAGCCTTGAGCAAAAGAAGCTCAGGGACAGTGCCTAGACCAGAGTTCAAGCCCCAGGACTAGCAAGGAAAAGAAAGCAAGAAAGCAAGAAAGCAAGAAAGCAAGAAAGCAAGAAAGCAAGAAAGCAAGAAAGCAAGAAAGCAAGAAAGCAAGAAAGAAAGAAAGAAAGAAAGAAAGAAAGAAAGAAAGAAAGAGAGAAAGAGAGAAAGAGAGAAAGAGAGAAAGAGAGAAAGAGAGAGAGAGAGAGAAAAGGAAGGAAGGAAGGAAGGAAGGAAGGAAGGAAGGAAGGAAGAAAAGAAGAAAGGAAGAAGGGAGGGAGGGAGGGAGGAAGGAACGAAGGAACGAAGGAAGGAAGAGAAATAAATTAATTATCCTGGAAGCCAGGCGCCGGTGGCTCATGCCTGTAATCCTAGCTACTCAGGAGGCTGAGATCTGAGGATCGCGTTTCAAAGCCAGCCAGGGCAGTAAAGTCCATGAGGCTCTTATCTCCAATTAACCAAACCAAAAGAAAACCAACTGAAGAACTGAGGGATAGCGCCTAAGCCCTGAGTTCAAGCCCCACGACCAACTAAAAAACAAAAAAACAAAAAAACAAAAAGTGTCGCTATGGCTAAAGTGGTAGAGTGCTAGCCTTGAGCTGCAGAGCTGAAAGACAGTGCCCAGGCCCAGAGTTCAAGCCCCACGAACAACAACAACAACAACAACAACAAAAAACTATCCTGGAAATTTTACATATCTTGGATCTCTTAAAGATATCTTAGCTTATGTAATGGCAGATTCTGCTGTCAGAGTCCACATTTTAACTTGGGATCTACTACTTTCTAGCTCTGTGACTCTGGGCAATTTACTTCACCTATCTGAGCCTCACCTATCTTACCTCACCTATCTGAACAATTTCATCAGAACATTATGAGCATTAAAGGAGATATTGGTAAATGCAAACATGTTAGGTGCCAACCAAGGCCAATGCCTGGCATATGGTGAGGGTAGAATAAATTTCAGCATGCCCACTGTTGCCCAGGCAGACTTTTTATCAATCACTGACAAGCTACATGGACATGTATAATTTAACAGATAAACATAGCCTGGGAGCTGGTGGCTCACACCTATAATCCTAGCTACTCAGGAAGCTGAGGTTTGAGGTTCATGATTCAAAGCCAGCCCAGGCAGTAAAGTCTGTAAGACTCTTAGCTCCAATTTATCACCAAAAAAGCCGGAAGTAGATCTGTAGCTCAAGTGGTAAAGTGCTAGCCTTGAACACAAAAGCTTCGCCTCAGTGTCCAGGCCCTGAGTTCAAGCCCCAGGACTGGCAAAAAAAAAAAAAGAAAAAGATAAACAAATACAGATAAACCTGTATATTGTTAAACTATCTATATCTATATAGATATAATAGATTTTTATAACCACATTTACTTGTATTTCTACTAAGACTCTAATGACAAACAAAAAAATCTGTAGTTGTATAGTACAAAATACTTGAACAGTCAATTCTATACACAAGTTATTTATACATAGTTGTGTGCATATAAGATGAACTCTCTTTGTTGGCATGTTGGCACATGCCTATAATCCCAGCACTTGGGAGAATGAGGCAAGAACACTAAAAGTCCAAAGCTAGCACAGGCTACATTATAAGAACCTTCTACAAAACAAAACGAGTGCTCTCTCTCTCTCTCTCTCTCTCTCTCTCTCTCTCTCTCTCTCTCTCTCTCTCTCTCTCTCTCTCTCTCTCTGTGTATACATATATATATATATTCCTAGGGCTTGAACTCAGGGCCTGGACACTGTCCTCTATGCTCAAGGCTAGCATTCTACCACCTGAGCCCCTGCACCACTTCTGGCTTTTTCTGTTTATGTTGTACTGAGGAATCAAACCCAGGGCTTCATGCATGCTAGGCAAGCACTCTACCACATTCCCAGCCTCATATATTATAAATATGGAAAACTTTACACTTCCTGTCAACTAAGAGGAAAGTTTTCTATATCAACTTCTAACTTAAATTCAATTACAAAATTCTACTGGAAAGCTGTAGTTTCTCATTTTACTGGAAATAGCCAATAACAACACAGAAGAAATAATAGAACTGAAAGGAACCATTTTTGCAGGCACCAGTGCAGGGATGGATAGGGTCAGGATCATGAACATGTGACCAGGAACAAGGGAGGAGTAATGTCTTGAAAATGATGGCGCAAGCAGCTTTGGGCATCAGCAGCTCCACCAAAGTAACCATGGAGCAATTAGGATCAATTATCTAAAAATTCTGGAGTCAAAATGGACATTCCTAAAAGGAGAAGGTAGAGATCTTTCTAGAGTAATTACAGGTGTGAGGACAGGAGCCCCCCGCCCCCGGTTATCTAGCTGGTGCCAGGCGGGAAGTGGGGCCCCTGACCTCCACAACACAGTTGGGGTGGTAAATTGGTGAGGGTGGAGCAGACACTTGCCTCACTTTCAGTCTTCCTGGGCTGCAGCAGCTTCCCTCAGAGGCATCGCTCCGGCGATATTAAAGGACAGACTCCTGTCTTCTTTTGTGAAGGAGGACTTCTTTCAGGCCACTGAATGTCTGTGAATAACAGAAATTTCAGTCACTACAAACAACAAAGATTACACAATTTGAAAAAGAGTTTGAAAAATTCACAAAGACAGCTGCAGTCCTCAAGAGTAAAAATCTTTGATTCCTGAGTGGAAAAATTAGAATTCAGTGTTACCACTACATAATACGAAGAATGTTCAATTCCCAACAAAAAAAATTACATAGAATACAAGGAATCTAGAAGATATACACAGTCCATTCACAAGGAAAAATATTACAAAAATCAGATGTGAACCTGGAAGTCCATAAATTAAAACCAAAATATTACCATTACATTGATTTATCTTGGGCATTTTGTCAATAACAAAAAGTTGATACATACCATTTCTACTAACATAGTGTTGCAAGTTCTAGCAAGAATTATTAGGCAAGAAAAAGCAATTAATGATTTCATAATGGGAAAAAGGTAGAATTATATGTTTATAGATGGTATAATCACTTATGAAGAAAATCCTCAAAATTACACACAACAAACTTGTTAGAGCTAACTAATTAAGTCAGCAAAACTTCACATTATAATTTAATATTTTGACAGGCCTGATAATGTTGCAAATGTCTGGGAGACTGGAGTGCAAAGAAGGAATAGACACCAACTCACAAGGCAAAGTACTTCTGTAGAAGGGCACGTTACTGCCAACTACTGACACTACTGGCCCTCATTCCGACTGATCAGAATTTAGGTTCACAATCTTGTGAGACTGACTAGCTTGGAAAAGATCAAAAAGTTTAACAGGCTGGGCACTGGTGGCTCATGCCTGTAATCCTAGCTACTCAGAAGGCTGAGATCTGAGGATCGTGTTTCAAAGCCGGCCCAGGGCAGGAAAGTCCGTAAGACTCTTATCTCCAATTAACCACCAGAAAACAGAAAGTGGCACTATAGCTCCAAGTGGTAGAGCACTAGCCTTGAGCTGAAGCGCTGAGGGACAGCACCCAAGCCCAGAGTTCAAGCCCCACGACTGACCAAAAAAAAAAAAAAGTTTAAAAGGATGTGGATTAATTTAAAATATAAAATTGACAGGAGAATGTAACTAAAATTCAATAAACTTGTAACACGATGTCTTAATTAAAATTTAACAGGATCTAAATGTAACTAAAATGCAATCAGTGGAGGCCAAGCCACCAGGCCAAAGCACAACTTGTCAGAAAAACAATTCTGATTGAATTGAAAATTTGAAAAAGGTTGCCTGAAAGGAAGCAACCACTCTGACAGAAAAGATGTTAATTCTTACAGTGGCATAACACCTTAATCTCAGCACTCTGGAGATTGAAGTATGAAGATCACAAATTTAAGGCCAGCTTGGATTACACAGTGAGACACTGACACACACACACAAAAAACCAAAACCAAAAACAAAAAAGCAGGTAGGAGTAAGTGGCTAACACCTGTAATATTAGCTACTTGGTTGGTTATGAATATATCACAGTTTGAGGCCAGTCTGGGAACAAAAGTTTGACAGACCTCTTTCAACCCGTAGCTGAGTGAAGTGATGTGTATCTGTTATCCTTAGCTACTTGGGAGGCTATGACTCTAGGCTAGAGAAACAAAGTGTATAAGACTCCATATTTCCATAGAAGTAAAACTGGATAGGAAGACTAAAATAAGGGGGCCATGGTCCAGGCAGAAGCTTAGATAGGAAATCAGAATAATTCTTTAAAGAGAGAGAGCACCAAGCACCAAAGGCTCACACCTGTAATCCTAGCTACTCAGGAGACTGAGATCTGAGGACTGCAGTTCAAAGCCAGGATAGACAGGAAAATCCATGAGACTCTTATCTCCAATTAACTACCAGAAAAACTGAAGTAGAGTTGTGTCTCAAAATGGTAGAGTGCTAGCTGAGTGAAAGAGCTCAGGGACACTCCCAGGCCCTGACTTTAAGCCCCACATCTGACAAAAAAAAAAAAAAAAAACCAGATGATTAGAGGTGTGGATCAGCAGTAGAGCAACTGACTAATCTAAGTCCCTAAATTCAAGCCCTAGTACTACCAATCAACACAAACCAGCTGCAAATTCATACATTAGCAATAAACAAGCAAAGCAGCAACTAGTATAACAATTCCATTTTACAATAACATAAAGAGGAATAGAATACTCAGAAATAAATTTAACCAAGGATGAAAGAAATTTTTATTCTGAAAACTGAAATATTTCTAAAAGAATTGAAAAGATATATAGTTAAATGAAATATATTCCATATTAAAAGACTGAAAGACTCTATATTAAGAGGACAATACTATACAATGCTATTTGTAGACTCCACATAATCACAATAAAAACCCTGGCTGTATTTTAGAGAAACTTAAAAACCCATCCTAAAACTCAATTTAAATCTTGGGTGATCCCAAATGGTCAACCCATCTCTAGAAAGATAGCGTAAAGCAGGTTCCTAATCACCAATGCCAAGAAAGGACACTTCAATAAGAAAAACAAAAATAATGCTATAGAACCAGAAACAAGAGTCCTTCATGGAGGGCTACTGTTTAGACCCATTACCTACTGATTACCTATATGTATTCAGAATATGCTCAAATACAAGTTAAGTAAAGTAGGTTTATTACTTACATATAGGCAGCAAGAGGCAGAGGTTTTAGATCCATTGTGAGCCAGTCCCCTAAGCCTCAAAAGAGCTGCTCCGAGTAAACGGAGTCTTGACTGTGCATATCTCACTTTGTACCACAGCTGAGGAGTCCCAAAAGGCAGCCCGCCTTCAGGGGCATGTGACACACTGGGCAAAACTTTGAAGGACATCCTGCTTCCTGGGAAGAAGAGAACAAAGCCCAGGCTGCCCTCCTGGCAGTTACTCCCTAACTCAAGATGTTACATTCTCTAGGAGAAACATGAACAAAGACTAGGCTGTTTCAGGCTGCTCCTCTCTCATCTCAACACTGCATTCCCAGCACATTCTAGCTATTCTTGGGAGCATAAACAAGAAAGGAGGAAAAAGTGGGTTGATTTAAACACACTCAAGAGAACCATCCTGCAAAACTAAATGAGAGGGCTGCCTTCAAATTTTACAGTAATTTACAGTAATTGAAACAACACAGAACTAGGAAAACAAAAAATTAGGCCTTCAATTTATATCATACAAAAATTAATTCAAAATTGATTAAAGGTTGGGCATAGTGGTATGCATCTGTAAACCCAGAACTTGGGAGATGGAGGCAGGAGGGTCTCGGATTCTAGGCCACAATATGCTGGATTTGAATAATTTCCTGGTTGAGACACAAAAGTACAGGTGTTATGGTTAAAATGTGTCCCCCAAAACTCATGTACTGAAAACTTAGTCCCCATATGCAATGTGTGGAGAGGTGGCATCTTTAAGAGGTTATTAGGTCATGAAGACTCAGCTCTGCATGAATGGATTAATGTCACTGTCATGACATTAGAAAAAAGAGATTTGACTCCCTCTTGCTCTCTCTCATCCTCTCTCATTCTGTAACAGGATGAAATTGCAAAAAGGGTCTTCACCAGATGCTAGCACCTTGATACTGGGCCCATCAACTGTCACTGTGAGAAAGAAATTTGTCCTCTTCTTCTGTTTTTGTTTGTTTTGAGACAGCAATTATACTACCCAGGCTGGCATTGAATTCCTGGACTCAAGTGATACTTCCACCTTTCCTTGAGTGCTGGGACAAATGGGCTCCTTTATTTATAACTTACCCAGCTTCTGCCATTCTGTCATAGCAGCACAAAACAGACTAAGTCAATATGCAATAAAGAAAACAAACAGATAAGCCAGGTGCTTGTGGCTCACACGTGTAATCCTAGCTACTCAGGAGGCTGAGATCTGAGGCTTACTATTCAAAGCCAGCCCAGGCAGTAAAGTTCATGAGACTCTTCTCTCCAATTAACTACCAGAAAACAGGAAGTGGTACTGTAGCTCAAAGTGGTAGAGCACTAGCCTTAAGCAAAAGAGCTCAGGGACAACGCCCAGGCCCAGAATTCAAGTCCTATGACAGACAAAAAAAGAAAAAGAAAAAGAATAAAACTTCATCAAAATTAAAAAACTTCTGTGCATCCAGATACCACCAAGAAAGCAAAGGCAAAGAATAAAATGGGAGAGAATAGTTCCAAGACATTTCATCTAATAAGGAATTAATATTAAGAATACACAAAGAACTCTAACAACAACCACAAAAACAACAATCAAATTCAAGACCTACAGGGTTTAAGTAGAAATGTCTTGGAAAAATACATATACACCAACAAAAGCACATAAAAAAGATGCTCAGCATCACTAGTCATTAGGGAAACACAAAGCAAAACCATAATGAGGTCCACCTAAAACCCCTAAGATGACCACCATCAATAAAACAGAAATTAACAAGTGCTGGTAAGGATGTAGGAAAATTGGAATCCCCACTCAGTATTGGTGAGAATATAAAATGGTACAGCCCTTTGAAGAAGTTTGGTAATTTCTCCAAAAGTTAAATATAGAATTGCTATATGATCCAATAATAGACCTCCCTCTCTATTCCTATAACCCAAACAATCAAAAGCAGAGATTCACACATACATTTGTACAATAATATCCACTGCAGCATTGTTCACATTTAGCAACATTTATCCACATTCTGCTATTGATAGGCAGAATAGAAGAATGAAGAAACAAGATACACACAAACACACACACACACACACACACACACACACACACACACACACAAGAATATCATTCAGCTTTTATTTATTTAGTATATATTTTTATTGTAAAGATACTGTACAGAGGGGTTATAGTTACATGAGTAAGGTAATGAGTACATTTCCTATCCAGCATTGTTACCTCCTCCTTTCATTAAAAAGAAAAAGAAAAAGAAAAAGCTTATCTTGAACAAATTCAAATCCAGGCACCAGTAGATCATGCCTGTAATCCTATTAGGAGGCAGAGATCTGAGAATTGAAGTTTGATGCTAGCTCAGGGAGAAAAGTCTGAAAGACTCTGCTGAATAACCAGCACAAAGCTGGGTTGAAAGTGCTATTCAAGTAGTAGAATACCAATTAGGAATGAAAAAGCTGAGTGGGCTTGGGGCTCTAAGCTCAAACTCCAATACTGGGGGTGGGGAGATATAGGGTGGAAAATAATAGTAAGAACTTACAAATGAATTCCTAAGAGCTAATAAAATGCTTCTGGGTAGGAGAATTCAGCTACCCAAGACCACAGGCACCTTTCACTTCATGGGCTCCTTCACTGGTGTTCTCTTGCTGGCCCTGGCCTCTCTCTGATTGTGTTGACCTGCATACTCACCAAACACAAACCATATCTCCAATTAAACATTGCAAGGAAATGGCCACACTCAATATCAGTGATAAGACCTGTTTAGCACATGCCAAACAAAGTGCCCAAACATCATAAAAGTAGCCGCATAATCAAGCATTTCCTTATCCTATCTACAGATATCCCATCCTCCGAGGAGCTGTCGTTGGTACCCCGAAGCTCAGCCAGCTTAGATTTTATAAGAATAAACTAAAACCTCCTTATCCTATCTAAAATCCACTCAACGGTACTACCACCAAAGAAGACCTGCCCAGGGGCAGGCCCTAGATGTCTCTTCAACATTAATTTAACACCAGAAATAATCAAAACTCTGTACTGATGACGGGAAAAAAAAAACAAAACACCAGTCTGGATTATCTTACACAGACTGCCCTTTTGAAAGCCAGAAAGAGAAAGTCTATGCATGCTCTGCCTAGCCAATAAGAGCCTAAGAAGTAATATTGTTATCATCAAATAACTTGATTCAAAAGCCATGTAGGGGAGTGATGTAGTGAAAATGGAGAGAGGACCTTTAAAAGTTCAACCCTGAATTAGAACAACAGAAAAGCTGGCAAAAACCCATCAGAATCATTCTTAGAACTCTGGAATAGTCAAAGATTTGCCCCAAACAAGTGAACATCCAAGTAAAACAAACTAACAAAAAAAAAAAAAAAAACATAGCCAAATGCAGGTAACAGCAGTAAGTACTGTAATATTCAAACTTACCCAGGCCCCATCCATCCCTCATTCCTTAGCTCAGCAGTAGGTTGAAAAGTGATGGCTTTCATTCTAAGGACAAGGGAAACAGAACACAGTAGAATTCTTTACAAGCTTCATTTCCAAAGAAATGTCTTTATTTGTTCTATCTAGTGGTTCTATGATAAATCTACCTAAGTGTCTCATTTTCATTTGATCTCACACAAATCTGTCTAGAGCTAAAATCCTTTTCCTGGAGGTAAATGTCCAGTGTTCCAACATCACAACAGCCTGAGATAATGGCTATCCACTGTGGCATATAACACATTAAGGAGAAAAAAGAAAAGCAAAAGCTAAGGAATGGGGATTTGAAAAGAGCTGACGTATTCCTGGGAATCTAGAAAGTCACACATTTACACACGCATGACTGTTTGCATCTTCAGTAAAGAACTAAGAAAGTCTTAAATTCTGTCCTATGAGGGAGCTGAAGGCAGGAAGAATAAGGCAGAGTTTTAAACAGTGTGGCTGAGTATTAAAAGGTGATCTCTAGGGCTGGAAGAATGGCTCAAGTGATAGGGTACATGACAGCAACATCTCTCACATTAAACATCATTAATGAGATCAAATTTATTTTTTAAAAAAACACAACAAAATAGAAATTCTGAAATTGAAAAGTACAACAGGCAAATTGGAAAATAGATCAGTTAGGATATCAAATCTGAAGGACAAAAAGGAAACAGGCCATGTGCTAGTAGCTCATGCCTGTAATCCTAGCTATTCAGGAGGCTGCCCGCTAGGGCAGAAACCTTTGTGAGACTCTTATCTCCAGTAAACTAGTAAAAAGCCAAAAGTTGAAGTGTGACTCAAGTAGTACAGTGCCAGCCTTGGGCAAAAAAGCTAAGCAAGATCAAGAGGCCCTACGTTCAAGCCCCAGTACCAGAAGAAAGGAAGAATGAAAGAGAGAAAAAAAACAGAGAAAGAAAAAAAAGGAGAGAAAGAGAAAGAGAAAGTGGGGAGGAAAGGGAGTGAGGGAAACAAGTGCCTGTGGCTCATGCTTGTAATCCTAGCTACTCGGGAATCTAATATCTGAGGATTGCAGTTGAAAGCCAGACAGGGCAGGAAAGTCCATGAGACTCTTATTTCCAATCAACGTCAAAAAAAACTGGAAAAGTTTCTGTGGCTCCAGTGGTAAAACACTACCCTTGAGTTAAAAAGCTAAGGGACAGGCCCTGAATTCAAGCACTGAAACTGGGAGGGAGAGAGAGAGGGAAAGAGGCAGAGGAAGAGGGAGAGGAAGAGGGAGGGAAATAAAGGGACAAAGGAAGGGGAGAGAGGAATGGAAAATAAGAAAAAGAGCCTAAAAAGCCTGAAAAACCTGTGAGAAATTATTGAAGACAAGAGCATACACGTAAGAGCTCTCAAAGGAAAGAAAAGGACAAAAAATACTGGAAGAAACAGAACACACTAGAAACAGAAAAGCAACTAGCAACTATCACATTTAATGGGCACAATTTGACTAACAGATAACAGACTGGTGCATGGTAGTCCCCATCTCCTGGTAGACTCAGAACTAAGCTGATGCAATCTCAGCTACTTATAAGGTTGAAGAGGAAGGAGGATTGAAAGTGTGAGGCCAGCATGGGCAAAAAATTAACACTATAAATCTAAAACAAAACAAAAGAAACATCTGACTTGGACGCTTAGTGCTACCTAATTGTTTGTATACTAATGGAGAAAAATTCTGATACCTTCTAAGACCACAGAAGTGTTCTGTGTTGTGGTATAAGAAAACATGGTGCAGGGCGCCGGTGGCTCACGCCTGTAATCCTAGCTACTCAGGAGGCTGAGATCTGAGGATTGCGGTTCAAAGCCAGCCCAGGCAGGAGAGACCGTGAGACTCCTATCTCCAATAAACGACCAGAAAACCGGAAGTGGTGCTGTAGCTCAAGTGGTAGAGCGCTCACCTTGAGCTGAAGGGCTGAGGGACAGCGCCCAGGCCCAGAGTTCAAGCCCCACGGCCAACCAAAAAAAAAAAAAAAAAAAAAAGAAAACATGGTATTTTCTAAACAGCTACATATTGTATGGTTCTAACTTTATGACTATGGAAAAGAAAAAACTGTGAGGTAAATAAAAAGATCAATAATTGTCAAGGCTAGAGGGGAGGTAAGAATGAAGTCAGAACATAGAGGATTTTCAGGGTAGTCAGACTATTCTATATGAAACTATAATAGTGGTGATATTTTGACTTTTGTCAAAAAACCATAAATGCCAAGTATGATGATACACACCTGTAATCTTAGCATTCAGAAGGTAGAGGTGGAGGAGTATAAGTCTAAAGCTAGCTTGGTCTACAAAGCAAATTCAAAGGACACTTAGGCTATGTAGTAAATTCCTATCAACAGAAACAACAAAAATCATAGATTATGCAGAACCAAGAGTGAGCCCTAACGTAAACTATGGACTCAGGTAAAAATTATGTCAATGCAGGTTCATGAAGTATAACAAGTGGAGAAGGCTGTGTGTGAGTCAAGGTAGAGAGCATATAAATTCCTCTGTACTTTTTGCTCACTGTTGTGTAAACCATAATCTGCTCTTTAAAAAAAAAAATGAGGGCTGGGAAGGTGGCTCAGTGGTAGAGCGCTTGCCTTGCAGGCATGAGGCCCTGGGTTCGATTCCTCAGCACCACATAAGCAAAAAGAAAAAAGCCAGAAGTGGCGCTGTGGCTGAAGTAGTAGAGCGCTAGCCTTGAGCTGAAGAGCTGAGGGACAGTGCTCAGGCCCAGAGTTCAGGCCCCACGAGCGGACACAAAAAAAAAAAAAAAAAAAAATGAAAGCAGTGTCAGATAAACAAAATCCCAGGCCAGTCCTTTAGCAGCAAAGCTAACAAGAAATACTGGATTACTTCACTTAATATGATTTTTTCCAAGCCTTTCCATTTCCTCATAAATGGGGAAATGTCATTCTTTCTGATGGAAGCATAGAATTCTATTGTGTATATATACCACAATTTATCGATTGATTCATCCACAGAGGGGAATCTAGGTTGATTCCAAGTCTTGGCTATGGTAAATAATGCTGCAATGAATATAGTTGTGCTGGTAGCTTTAGTGTTGACTTGTTTGTAGTCATTTGAGTAAATGCTCAGGAATGGAATTGCTGGGTCATAGGGGAGCTCTATGTTTAGCCTTTTGAGGAACCTCCAGACTGCTTCTGGAGTAGTTGAACAAGTTTACATTCCCACCAACAGTGTAATAGTAATCCCTTTTGGCCATATCCCTGCCAATATCTGTTATTGTTAGTTTTCTTGATAATGGCCATTCTAACTGGGGTGAAGTGGAATCTCAATGTTGTTTTGATTTGCATTTTTTTTGGTCGGTTGTGGGGCTTGAACTCTGGGCCTGGGCACTCTCCCTCAGCTCTTCAGCTCAAGGCTAGCACTCTACCACTTGAATCACAGCATCACTTCTGTTTTTCTGGGGGTTTATTGGAGATAAGAGTCTCATGGACTTTCCTGCCAGGGCTGGCTTTAAACTGGGATCCTCAGATCTCAGCTTCCTGAGTAGCTAGGATTACAGGCATGAGCCAATAGCGCCTGGCTTCTCTTTAAGTCTTTAGCCTACTTATTAATGGGCAGTTGTTTCTTTGAGGACTTTTTTTTTTGAGGAATTTAATTTTTTTAGCTTTAAGTATATTTTAGATGAGGCCCTTGTCTATTATATAGCTGGTAAAGATCTTCTACCAATCTGTGGGCTTTCTATTTTCTTGCTAGCTATGTCCTTTGCCATGCAGAAGCTCTGCAGTTCAATACAATCCCATTTATCCAACCTTTCTTTGATCTGTTATGTTTCTAGGTCTTTATTGAAAAAATTGTGGCCTGTGCCAAGGAGCCCTAGTGTTCCCCTTATTCCTTCCTGTAATATTTTCAGGGTATCTGATTTTACATTGAGGTCTTTGATTCATTTCGAGTTGATTCTAGTGCAGGGTGATATATAAGGAGCTAACTTGAATGTTCTACTCGTGTATAGTCAATTCTGCCAGCACCATTTATTGAAGAGGCTGTCTTCCTTCAGGCTGAGAGCAAAGACACTAAATAGTAACTCAAATCCACATGAAAAAATAGAAAACACTGTTAAAGTACTGTACATAGCTTCTTTTTCTACTCATTGATTTAAAAGACCAAATAATACATAACTTGCAAAATTCAACTATAAATCTAAGTTAATGGGTACAAAATGTACAGACATAGTTTTGTGATGGTAAAAATATAAAAAGGGGAGAAATAGAAAATAACTTGAAAAAAAGACTTAAAATGGTATGCTAGAAAATATTTAACACAAAAGGAGGCAATACTGGATGAACTAAGGAATACAAAAGACACATAACATGTAGAAAACACACACACACACAAAGTTGGCCATGTGATGGTGGTTCATACCTATAATCCTAGCTAGTTAGGAGACTAAGATCTGAGGATCACAGTTCAAAGCCAGTCCACACAGGAAACTCCTTGAGACTTTTTTTTGGGTCTGGTCATGGGGCCTGAACTCTGGGCCTGGGTGCTGTCCCTCAGCTCTTCAGCTCAAGGCTAGCATTCTACCACTTGAGCCATAGTGCCACTTCCGGCTTTTTTCTTTTTGCTAATGTGGTACTGAGGAATCAAACCCAGGGCCTCATGCCTGCAAGGCAAGCGCTCTACCACTGAGCCACCTTCCCAACCCCTCCTTGAGACTCTTATCTCCAAGTAACTACCAGAAAACTGGAAGTGGCACTGTGGTTCAAAGTGGTAAAGTGCTAGCCTTGAGCAAAAGAGCTCAGGGACAGCACCCAGGCCCTGAGTTCAAGCCCCAGGATCGGCACAAAAAAAAAATTTTTTTTTAGTTGCTACTAGGGAAAATGGTGTTGGAGGATTCTGAGTCCAATGCTAAGCTAGTCTATATACTGGTTCTAGGCAAGCTTCTGATACATAGTGAGTAGAAAAAGAAGTTTTTTTGTTTTGTTGGTCATGAGGTTTGAACTAGGGGCCTGGGTGCTGTCTCTAAGCTTCCTCAAGGCTAGCGCTCTACCACTTTGAGCCACAACACCACTTCCAGTTTTCTGGTGGTTATTTGTAGGTAAGAGTCTCACAGATTACTGTCCATGCTGGCTTTGAACTTCGACCTTCAGATCTTACCCTCCTGAGTAGCTAGGATTATAGTCATGAGCCACCAGCACCTGGCTAATTCATTACTTGTAACCTACAAAAAGCTACCTTCATTCACAGAAGGCATGTGCTTGTTTCATGTGCATGAGTCCTTAGGACCAGTTGTTCTGTCTGAATTGCACACACTATAGAACTATGGACAATGGACAGATAAATGGATAGATGGATGAATGGGTGGATTTATTTTTTGGTTTGTTTTTGAGACAAATTCTCACTGAGTTTCCCAAGCTGTCCTTGAATTCCTGGATTCAAGCAATCCTCCTGCCTTAATCTCTCAAGTAGTTGCGACTACAGACATACACTGCTATTTACAGCTTTACAGTCTTTATTTTTTACAGTAGAACTTCAAAACAATTCTCTCCACGTCAACTCAAATGCTAAACAGCATCTGTGTGAAATGAAAGTGACACAGGGATTTTCCTCTGGCAGAAACTCAAGTGAATTCAGTGGAAGGGAATTTGCTAAAACAGACTTCTGACCTTGAGCACCCTCAAAATAACTTCAATCTAATGACGATTGTCCAATGTTCTTGGCAGGGTGAATTTTAAATAAACAAATTTCTCTTAAGTTGCATGTGTTAATGGCATATATTAATGGCAGTAAGTATGAACTAGAATATTTAACATTAAAAAGATCTGGCAGGTTTTCTTCACATTGATTCTTACTGAATGCACTTCACGAGTGATTTCTCTAATCTTGTTATTCAATACAAATCCACTCTAGAAAAAGGGCTTTCTTACTTTCCCATGCCTCCCAATCTGAAGATAACATTACAGAATATCAGTCAGAAGATATTCAGAAGATACCAGAAAACACCTAGCTCAATCAGTATATTTTACAGATGAGGAATTCCAATTTAAGTATGAACATATAGATAAACACATGTTCTCAGTAGGCTGAAAGAGAGGTGAAGCACATACAGGCTCAGCAAAAGCACAAAAATAAATGTTTCTAATTGAACCATCTTCCCTTCCATTCAAAGTGTGGATGGCATCCTTCTTGATAGAGGTTTTCCAACTACAACCTTATATCTAGTTTAAACCACTGCTGATATTATGTAGCTCAAAGGCCAAGAAACATCCTTCACTGTCCTTTCCTCCTGTCTTAGACTTTAATGGCTATCTTATCAAAAAAGAATCACATGACTAAAAATAATCTTAGGTGGCTAGAGCTGTTTATGTTATCTAGTGAAGGCTGTTTATCTCAGTCCAACACAAAATTACGTTGGCAAGTTGAAATCTATAATACTGAGATTATTTATACCACATCATTGGAACAGTAATTGGGACTTTTTCTTTTCTTTTTTAAACAGTCATGGGGCAAACTCTGGGCCTAGGCACTATCCCTGAGCTCCTTTGCTTAAGGCTAGTGCTCTACTACTTGAGCCACAGCTCCAATTTCAGATTTTTCTGTGATTAATTGGAAAGAAGAGACTTACAGACTTTATTGCCTGGGCTGGCTTTGAATTGTGATCTCAGCCTCCTGACTAGCTAGGATTACAGGCATGAACCACCTGCACCCAGCTAGTAATTGGGACTTTGGGGGGAAAAAGGGCTGTTCAAATTTTCCAGTATCCTATACCACTGATTAAGATATAAGACTGATCAGATCAAGTGCTAGTGAAGATATGGAGCAACTGTGATGTTAATACTCTTGCTGGTAATAATACCAACAAGTAACACCAGCTTGTAACTAATAATACCTTTTTCCTAATACTTTTCAGTATTTTGTCCTATAGCTAAACATAGACTGACTTGGTCAGTTCAATCTGCTGCAATAATAATAATAACAATAACAACAACAACAACATAAACTGAAAAGCATTAGAAATTCCTTTCTCATAGTTCTGAAACTAGAAGACAATCATAAGGGTATCAGCATGGTGGGGTTCTGATAAAGTTTCTCTTCCAGTTTACAGACTAATTTCTCACTGTATCTTCACACAGTAGAAATAAAGCTCGCCGGGCGCTGGTGGCTCACGCCTGTAATCCTAGCTACTCAGGAGGCTGAGATCTGAGGATCGCAGTTCAAAGCCAGCCTGGGCAAGAAAGACCGTGAGACTCCTATCTCCAATAAATCACCAGAAAACCGGAAGTGGCGCTGTAGCTCAAGTGGTAGAGCACTCGCCTTGAGCTGAAGAGCTGAGGGACAGCGCCCAGGCCCAGAGTTCAAGACCCACAACCGACAAAAAAAAAAAAAAAAAATAGAAATAAAGCTCTCTGGAATCTCTTCTTCTTGTTATTATAGTGAAAATATCTCATGTTTGCATGTGAAAAAAATTGAAGGATTTTGTAAAATATCTTTTTATTAAGACAAATATATAAAGGACCAGATGTGATTGCATTTGCCTATAATCCTAGAACCTAAGAAACTGAGGTAAAGGACTTTAAAAAGTTTGGGCTGGGAAGGTGGCTCAGTGGTAGAGTGCTTGCCTTGCATGCCTGAGGCCCTGGGTTTGATTCCTCAGCACCACATAAGTAAAAACAAAAAAGCCGGAATTGGCGCTGTGGCTCAAGTGGTAGAGTGCTAGCCTTGAGCTAAAGAGCTGAGGGACAGCGCCCAGGACCAGAGTTCAGGTCCCACTACCAGACCCCCCAAAAAAGTTTGAGGCCAACATTGGCTACCTTGTTAGACACTGTCTCAAATGAGAAAAACCTATTTCCTCAGTTCCAAATGTACCACACTCTAGATGCTTGTAACTAGATTTATCTTGAAACTGGTATTTTCAGTAATGAGGATTTTGCTGCCAAGTCTCCAGGATAGAAAGACATGTAAATGAGGAAAGTGTTGAAAATACACTGGACTTGAAAGAAGATTTAGTATGGAGACAATGCTACCTGCAGTCAGAATCCAGAGGCTTCTGGCTACCACAGTCCCTCTGGTCTTCTCTCATCCAGAAACTTCTAGTTTGTGCAGATTGTAGAAAAGACTGCCAATATGAAAGTACAGCAAATCAGAAGAGAAAACAACAGGTGAAATGGTATGCTCCTTGATTAATCACAGGAAATCTAGAGGCAAAGAAAGCAGACACACTCTGCCACATATTCCTTAGTATGGGTTGTAATGAAATTTTTTATAATACTAAAACAATGACACTTGTCCATCTCAAGAATAGGAAGGAGCAATGAAGATGACAGGAGGCTTATAATCACCTATGCTTCATTCCTGGTAGTCCTTCCTTCCTTCCTTCCTTCCTTCCTTCCTTCCTTCCTTCCTTCCTTCCTTCCATCTTTCCTTCCTGCCTTCCTTCCTCCCTCCCTCCCTCTCTCTCTCTGTCCCCTCCTTTCTTTCTTTCTTTCTTTCTTTCTTTCTTTCTTTCTTTCTTTCTTTCTTTCTTTCTTTCTTTCTTTCTTTCTTTCTTTCTTTCTTTCTTTCTTTCTTTCTTTCTTTCTTTCTTTCTCTCATGTACTGGTACTCGGGGTCTAACTGCCATACCTGACATTTTGCTCAAGGTTAGCATTCTACCACAAAAAGCCACAGCTCCACTTGTGGCTTTTTTTTAAATAGTTTACTGGAGATAAGAGTATCATTGGCTTTCCTTTCCAGTCTGGCTTACAACTGTGATCCTCAGATCTTAGCCTCCTGAGGAGCTTACAGGTGTGAGCCACTAGTGGTCTTCTTGAATTGGGGGGAGGAAAAGGAGAAGAGTGGTACTGGAGTTTGGACCATGGCCTCACACTTGCTAAGCAATGTTCTTCCATTACCTTAACTCCTAATTTCTTAATTTTTGTGCCATTACTGGAGCTTAAACTTAAGGGTTCGTGCTTTCCCTTGGCTTTGTTGCTTGTTTGGTGTTCTACCACTTGAGCCATACCTCCACTTCCATCTTCTTAAATTTTGTAAATATTCACAATCTGGCAATCACAAACCGTGTTATATTTTCCCAAACTTCTGTGACTGCAAACATTTTATTTTTTAATTTTTTTTTGCCAGTCATGGTGCCTGAACTCTGGGCCTGGGCACTGTCCCTTAGCTCTTCGGCTCAAGGCTAGTGCTCTACCACTTGAGCTTTTTCTGCAAACATTTTTAAAGATTCAAACAAATTTATTAGCAAATATTTTATTGCCAGCTGAATAAAAACTACTGACTAAGCTGGGCACTGGTAGCTCACATCTGTATTCCTAGCTATTCAGGAGACTGAGATCTGAGGATTACAATTCAAAGCCAGCCTGGACAAGAAAGGCCATGAGAGTCTTATCTCCAATTAACCACCTAAAACTGGGAAGTGGAGCTGTGGCTCAAAGTGGTAGGGTGCTAGCCTTGAGTAAAAAAGCTCAGGGACAGCACTCAGGTCCTGAAATCAAGCCCCACAACTGATTTTTTAAAAACTATTGACTAATTTAACAGGGTATAAAATCACAACAGAAAAATCAATAGCTTCCATATGTATAAGTAAACAATAACCAATTAATAGATATAATGAAAAAAATTCATTTTTGATTAAATAAGCTCAAGAAGAATGCAAAATCAGTTTAAAAAATGTTAAGGCCCTGAAGGACCACATACAAAATACTTTAATCAATGGTAAAAAAAAAAAATTCCATTTTTACATATGGGGGCTCCAGTCTGCTTAATTTTTATAATTAATATGATTTCTAACGAAAAAATACCACTGGGGTACTTTTAGGATGTAAGTACGTTGATTATAGGGTTCAGATAAACAAGAAAAATAGTAAAAAAAAAAAATCTATTTTCTTACAAAGTCAAGGGAAGATGTGAATTACCCTAAAATAAACAAGGTTAGTATTAACTTATGTTCCTTTAAGACAAATACATAGTCATGTCCCTGGTTGAGTGAGCCTGGGAAGGGGAAAATGGCGCACCAAACACCTTCCCAATAAGAAAGATAATGAGAAGGAAGAGGCATTCTGGGGTGACAAACAAGGTAGGAAAAGGTTCTGAAAAGTGGCTCATGGTGTTGACCCCTTTCCTACTCCCTAGTCCCTTTCTCACTTAGGGGAAAGAATAATCTGCTTCTGTCGCCTCAAAAAAGGAAGGTCAAGCAGAAAGACACAAACAGGTAGATGCTTCTTGGTGTGCGAGTTTCAAATGCCTAGTTCCTGGAAAGCTGCCAGAAGCTGCTAATAATTTATAAGCAATACTCCCTAGAGCAGTTAAGGACAGGCCCTTTACAGGTAACTGGGGGAGCTCAGTGTGAATTTACTCTTCTAGGCATTCAGGAGAGAACAGAGTCCAGGGTAGGATGGGCCTTGGAGATGAATAGCAGCCACCAGGAAGAGCAAAGAAGGGACCAGAGAGAGGGAGGACAGGGCTCAGCAACGCACTAGGACAAGAAGGAGGGCTTCAAGCAAGGGAAAGCACTAGGCCATTATTCAGGCTCAAAAGACAGTAGTTGCCAGAGTGATTTAAACACAACCCTCAGTAATATGCCCCTGCTAAACTGAAGTCTGATTTTTTTTTTAGACAGAGTCCCACTATGAAGCCCAAGGTAGCCTTGAGCTACAATCTTTCAGACTCAGCCTTCCAAGTGATGGTACTACAAATGTGTACCACAATACCTGGTGAGGGTGACCTCTCAATGTATCATAATGAAATCTCGGATACCCAACAGAACGTGGGCTCATGAAACAGACCATATGTATTCCAGACAACAAAATGAAATACATTTGACAGCTGAAACTTGAAGTTGGCAATTTATACACATTAGGAAACATGTGACTCAAATCTGTAGCAGCCCTGCAGAAGAAGAAAAGACCAAGTGTGTAGCACGTGGCCTGAGGCGGGCAGGAGGGGCCTTTCTTCTTTTGTAAGGGTGAGGGCTTGATGATATGCTGACATTAATATTTCAGGTCAGGATAGCAATAAATTTTAAAACACTAATAGCTCTAAACAACCTCATTTCTCTTTGCAGGTTAATTACAGGTTTAACCCTGATATTTGAAGGTAAATATCCCCCCTCCCCCCCCCCCCCCCCCCCCCGCATCCTGAAGTGGTGTGAGGATCAAACGCAGAGCCTTACTTATACTAGCTACTACCCAGCCCTCCTTTATCTTTGTTGAAGCTCACAGGGCCAGTCACCAACGGCTTCCACACTATTCTTCCACTTTGCTTCCAGGATTCCAATTATAAAGATGTCAGACCTCATGGAATGCTCTGTCTCTATTTTACATCATTCTGTCATTTTAGATATTTTCTTGCTTCCAGGATTCCAATTATAAAGATGTCAGACCTCATGGAATGCTCTTTCTCTATTTTACATCATTCTGTCATTTTAGATATTTTCTGGATAGTTTCAATAGCTGCACCTAACATATTCAATGGGTTAATGTTTGAATTTTTTCATCTCTAGAATTGAGCTTATGAAACTGATTACAACTTTTTTTGTGGTGTTTGGAGATAAAATCCAGAGTGCCTTGTGCATGCTATGTACTACAACTCTTCCAATGAGCTACTCCACAAGCCCTATAATCCTCATTTTAATTATTTATAGTTAATTCTTTATAAAAATTCTCAATCTCACTTTTTAGCTCTTTTAATACAGTGTAATTAAAGAGTTTTACCTTTATGCTTGAGCTTGAATTCAGGGATCTTCCTTGACCCTGTTCGGCTTGCTTGCTCAGCTGGCACTCTACATATACATGAGCCACACATCCAGTTTGGCGTTTATTGATTATTTGGAGATAAAATCTCATAGACTTTCTTGCCCAGCTGGTAGAATGTTTTAAGCTTCAACAGCCCACTCAAAAAACAAGCAAAAGATATGAGAAGACACTTCACTGAACAAGCTACACAGACAAAAAATAAACAAAAATTATCCTCAACAACTTATACCATTAGAGAACGTTAAATACATGGAGATGCTACTGCATACCCAAAACAATGGTATAAACCCAGAAGAACCCTAACAGCAGATAATATTGGTGGGTTAGAAGCAACAGTAATTCTCCCTCATTCAGTCTGGCAGTTTCTTACAAAACTAAATATATTCTTATTTAATTATCCAACAGTCACTGTCCTGGGTGCTTATCTCAACAAGCAGAAAATGAACTAAACCAAAACAAGCAAAAAAAAAAAAAACCCACATAAACGTTTTTAGAGGTTAAAAGTATCAAAACTTGCTAGGTGCCCGTGGCTCATGCCTGTAATCCTAGCTATTCAGGAGGCTGAGATCTGAGGATCGTGGTTCAAAGCCAGCCCGGGCAGGAAGGGCAGGAAAGTCCATGAGACTCTTATCTCCAATAAACAACTAGAAAACCGGAAGTGGCGCTGTGGCTCCAGCGGTAGAGCGCTCACCTTGAGCTGAAGAGCGCAGGGACAGCGCCCAAGCCCAGAGTTCAAGCCCCACGACTGACCAAAAAAAAGTATCAAAACTTGGAAACAATCAAGATGTTCTTTAGTAGGAAAGTGGATAAATAAGCTGTAGTAGTACATCAGACAGTAGATTCTTACTCAGAGCCAAAATGAAATTAGCTACTGGGAAGATGTGGAGGAACCTTAACTACACTCATATTGCTAAGTGAAAGAAAAGAATCTGAAAAGGTCACACGTTATAATTTAAACTATACAGCATTTTGGAAAAGGCAAACTGTGAGGACAGTGACAGTAAAAGATCAGTGGGAGGGGGACAAAGACACTGAGTGGGTAGAGCACAGAGGACAGTTAGAGCATTGAAACTATTCTGTGTATTATAATGGTGATACATGTCATTTTATACTTGTCAAACCTCACAGAATTGTACAACATCAAATGCACACCCTGATGGAAACTGTACGAAATAATGAATCCATTTGGGCTCATGGGTTCTAACATGTATACCATACTGGTGAGGGATGTTGATGGTAGGAAAGGCTCTGGGGTCAGGAAGGAATGAGAAAATGCTAGGTACTTTCCATTCAATTTGGCTATAAACCTAAAATTGCTCTTAAAAATACAGTCTCCTGGACTGGGAAGGTGGCTCAGTGGTAGAGCTCTTGCCTTGCATGCATGAGGCCCTGGGTTCGATTCCTCAGCACCACATAAGCAGAAAAAAAGGCCGGAAGTGGAGGCTGTGGCTTAAGTGGTAGAGCACTCACCTTGAGGTGAAGAGCTGAGGGACAGTGCCCAGGCCCATAGTTCAGGCCTCACGACCGGACCCAAAAAACAAAACAAACAACAACAAAAAAAAACACAGTCTCTTAAAAGCAGTTGAGATAGTTTTTCTGAACAACTTATAGTATTTGCATGTATGTAATACCATGGTAGAGCTCTTGGTACCATTAATACATAGTACTTTTAAATGAAAAAAAATCAATGACAGGAAAATAGGAAAAGCTCTGTTAGAGGAATAGACATCAAGAGAAGACCCGGAAGGCTAATAAGGTAGGTGAATAAAATAAACATAGTCCAAGTAGTTTCTTTGCACAGATAAAAATAAAACAAGCTGGGTGCTGGTGACTCAAGCCTGTAATCCTAGCTACTCAGGAGGCTGAGATCTGAGGATTGCAGTTCAAATCCAGCCTGGGCAGGAAAGTCCATGAGATTCTTTAATTTACCACCAGAAAACTGGAATTAGTACTGTGGCTCAAAGTGGTCCAGTCCTAACCTTGAGCAAAAAGAGCTCAGCGTCAGCATCCAAGCGCAGAATACAAGCCCCACAACCAAAAAAAAGAAAAGAAAAAAAATTAAACAAGCTAGGTGCCAGTGGCTCACATCCATAATCCTAGTTATTTAGGAGGCCAAGATCAGAGGATCATGGTTCAAAGCCAGTCCAATTAGGCAAGTCTATGAGACTCTTATAATTAATGAACAAAAGGCCAGAAATGGAGTTCAAGCAGTAAAGCATTAGTCTTAAGCAAAACAGCTCAGGGACAGTGCACAGGCCCTGAGTTCAAGCCCCAGGACTGGAAAACATACACAGACACAGACACACACACACACACAGACACACACACACAGACACACACACACACACACACACACACACACACACACACACACGCACACACACACCACAAAAATAAAATAAAAATAAATAAGCAATGAAATTTTTTCAAATTGTTTCGTTAAGGATGGAGTGAAATAGGGGAGGGAGAGTAATAGAAGGGGTATATTGGGTCAGAATACCCTGTATACATTCCAGAGGATATGTTACAATAGAACCCTGTGTAGAGTTAATGTATGCTAATTAAAAATAGCTTCCTCAACATCCCTGTGGTGGCACAGAGGTATAATTTCAGTATTAACAGGTGGACACAGGTGGAGAAAAAGAAGATTAAGAATTTGAGGCTAGACTCATAAAGGGAGTAAGAGCCTACATAAAAAATAAGTAAACAGGGGCTGAGAAGTTGGCTCAGTGGTAGAGCGCTCGCCTTGCATGCATGAAGCCCTGGGTTCCATTCCTCAGCACCACATAATCAAAAAGAAAAAACCCGGAAGTGGCGCTGTGACTCAAGTGGTAGAGCGCTAGCCTTGAGCTGAAGAGCTGAGGGACAGTGCCCAGGCCCAGAGTTCAGGCCCCATGACCGGACCCAAAAAAAAAAAAAAAAAAGTAAACAAAGTTCTAAACATTTTAAAAACAGAGAAATGTTTGGATGAAGTACTACTAAATTAATGAGCCTTGAAAACATATGCTAAGTGAAAGAAGTCAGTCATAAAAAACCAACCACAAGTCCAGGCATGGTGGAGCCTGTGTCTCGTTTCATATTGAGCAAGTTACCTGAAGAGTCCCAACATCAAACAGCAGAAACAAGACACCGACTTATACATTTTGCTTTTCCCAGTCAAGTTGTTTTGCTTCCAAAGCGTTATATTATTCTCCAGAGCTTTACATGTTTTGTAATATTTTTGCTTTTCAGCAATTACCTGCAAGCTTCTGTTTGTCTCAAGAGACCAGTCCAACCTTGTTCAACGTGAGTTATTATCATGTGATGATTACCACTGAGCCTTAGGGATCTGCACACCCAGAAATCCTTGCTCCTGTGAATGAAGCCAAGTCAAAAGTTCCTTCTCCCCTAATGCAATAACCCAAGGCCACGGAGCATGTTACCATCTGTAAGCCATCCCCAGCAAATATGGACAGCCTATCTTTAGAAAACAGAAAGGTGAAACAGTGGTATAGGTATGTAGTCCCAGTTACTCAGGAAGAGACACAGAAGGATCACTTGAGCCCAGAAACTTGAAGCTAACCTAACCAAGACAGTCAAACTCTTTCTCAACCAAAATCAGAGTTGCGGGGAACACAAGTTGAAAGCATTATTCTACAAGTATTTACTGAGTACATTATCCTAAGCTTTTGGGATACTGCAGCAAACAAAACAAAAACCTTTTACTTGTGAAGCTTACATTCTCTAGAGGGAGACAATAAATAAACAATTATACTTTTTAAAATCTGATTTGGTAATGCTGAGGATGGAACCCAGGAACTTATACATGCCAGGCAATGAACTAGCTATAGCCTTTGTCCCTCACAAATCGTATTTAAGATAATGTAAGTGGTGTGGAGAGAAATAAAGCAGGAAGTGTGGGGGAAATGACTGGCACATTTAAATAAGGTACGGGGAAGGCTCACGAAGAAGATAACCCCCACTGGTATCTACAAACACATGCCTCTAGATGCTGAGGAAAACTCTGGAAGGTTATGTCTTTGTTTTCCTAAAACAGCTAAACAGTGAACTTTCAGAATCAGCCAAGTACCCTCAAATGACTTCAGGGGGTCTTTGAATCAAAGCATTCCTCAGCCAACTTTCTAAAATTTGAAATTCTATTCTTTTCCTTTTTCTTTTCTTTTTCTTTTTTCTCTTTTTGGTGTGCCAGATTGGGGCTTGAAATCAGGGCCTGACCACTATCTCCCAGCTTTTTTGCTTATGGCTGAAACTCTACCATTTGAGCCAAAGCTCCACTTCTGGCTTTTTTGGTTAACTGGAAATTAAAAAGTCTCACAGATTTATCTGCCTGGGCTGGTCTCAAAACACAATCCTCAGATGTCAGCCTCCTAAGTACCTAGGATTATAGGCATGAGCCACCAAAACCCAGCCTGAAATATCATTATTGGGGGGAAGGGAACATTTAATTCTATACTTTCTAAGAAAATTGCTAATGGAGGGCTGGGAAGGTGGCTCAGTGGTAGAGCGCTTGCCTTGCATGCATGAAGCCCTGGGTTTGATTCCTCAGCACCACATAAGCAGAAGAAAAAAAAAGCTGGAAGTGGCGCTGTGGCTCAAGTGGTAGAGCACTATCCTTGAGCTGAAGAGCTGAGGGACAGCACCCAGGCCCAGAGTTCAGGCCCACAACCGGACCCAAAAAAAAAAAAAAGAAAAAGAAAAGAGCTGATGGGTTCCAAAGAGCTGGCACAGTGCTCCACAGTCACAAGGAGATTATGTATATGACTGATGGTGAGGTACGGAACATTCTCAGAAGAGGGGCAAATTTTTCAGGAATTCATGGGGACAGAATCAGGAGAGGCAAAGGTACATAGAGAAAACAGGCACATCTCAACCTGCATTTTCCCCAGCTCAGCCACCTTCCATGGGTACAGGGTATGGAACGGCTGTTTAACATAGTGTTTTTGTCCCCTGGTTCAAACCTAGACAATTCTAGTACACTAATCTCATGAAGTTTGCAGAAAGTAAGTTCATGGTGGTTGAACACCCTGGAGTTTTACCAAGCATAGTACCATCAGGCTGAAGCCTTGCTGTCCCTAGATTATCCATAAAAAGGCAAGAGGAGAAATTACAGAACATAGTTTCTCAAATCTGTGTCCCCCATATATATGCTCAAGGGACAGTTTTCTATGTGGTACTAGTTTTTTGGGTTTTTTTTTTCTGCCTCAAAGTCTCAGTACTGCATTTGCATCTACAGATAGAAAGACTAGAAGCAAACTTAATCGTGAATCACATGGAACAGCAAGTTACATTATGGCCCACTATGCAGAGCTCTTTTCATACTCGAGAAAATATAAGCAAGTCCATGGTATGCAGCAGCAGAAACACACAGTGTAAAAGCAAAACAAACCCAGAACACTAATTCCACAGCAGATAGGATGTTCTTGTATACCCTGTGGAGATTTCATCCTAACAGAAAACACTTATTACACTAAATTAACAGTTGATTTGAATTGTTTTGTAGTTTTATTGCTATTTAAATTATATTTTGACTACATAGTTGTATAACATGTTTATTTGTCATGGTTTGGATGTGTCCCCAACTGCCTCTGCACGAAAGATGGGCTCCGGGCATGGCGGTAAGGGGGAGGGGGAAGTTGTAAAACCTATAGGTGGAAGTGGAGCCTATAAACAATGGAAAAAAGGTAACATGCTCATAATTGGGTTGGAAAAATTGGATATCCACATATAGAAAACTAAAAGTGGATCTCTGTTTATCACCATGCATTATCAACTCAAAGTGGATCAAAGACCACAATTTCTGACCTGAAACATTGCTCCAAGAGGAAGAAGAAGCATCAGAACTTATAGCTATAGACAGAAACTTTTTGAAAAGAGTCCCAGGGGCCTAGCAGATAGGAGATTGAAAAATAGGATTACATCAAATTAAAAAGCTTCTGCACTGCATAGGACACAGTTACTAAACTAGAAAGACAGCTGACAGACAGGGAGATCTTTACCAACAATCCATTTGACAAAGCCTATTATCCAAAATATACAAGGAGCTCAAGAAATGAACTCCTCTGAAAACTAATAAAGCAATCACTAACTGAGCAAAGGAGCTAAAGAGAGACTTCTCAGAAAAAGCAAGAATGGCACATAAACATAAGGAAATGCTCAGCATGCTTGACCATAGAGGAAAGGCAAATCAAAACAATTTCGAGATTCTATATATTTCACCCAGTTAGATTGGCCAACATCAATAATTTGAACAAGAATTGCTAGTGGAGATGTGAGGGAAAGGAACATTATTGCACTGTTGGTGGTAATGTAAATGAGTGCAACCACTCTGGATGGCAATCTGTAAGTTTCTCAAAAAACTAAGCAGCACTTCCCTACAACCCAGCCATACCACTCGTGGGCATCTACCCAGAACATTACAAGTCAGAATACCATAAAGACACTTGTACATCTCCATATTCACTGTTGTACTATTCACAATACCCTAGTTTAGAAATTCCCAGATACCCTACAATAGATGAGCTGGATCTAAAAAATGGAATTTTACACAGCCATTAGAAGAAGAATATGCAAGCCCGGTGCTAGTGGCTCACACCTGTAATCCTGAGATCTAAGGCTTGCTATTCAATGCCAGTCTGGGCAGGAAAGTCTGTGAAACTCATAACTCCAATTAACCACCAGAAAACCAGAAGTGGCATTGTGGCTCAAAGTGGTAGAGCACTAGCCTTGAGCAGAAGAGCTCAGGGACAGCTTCTAGGCCCTGAGTTCAAGCCCCAAGACTGACAAATAAATAAATAAATAAATAAATAAATAAATAAATAAATAAATAAATAAATAAATAAATAAATTGGAATAATAACATACAATAATAATATATACCTAACAAAAATTAGGTCATGTAAGGTAAGCCTCAGAGAGACAAACGGCATATGGTTTCTCTCATATGCAGACGCTGGAACTAAAAAACACTGAGACATGATAAATTATACAGAACTCCAATCATTCCCACACAGTAAGACCAAAGGAGGATACTCTTAGGGGAAGAACTCAAAGGCATAATGCTTCTGAAAACTTATAATACTGTTTATAGAAACAAATTCCAGGAAATGGAAACATGGGGGATTTTGGTGATAGTGGTGGTATTTGTCTTTGCTTTTTTTTTGGGGGGGGGTCCGGTCCTGGAGCCTGAACTCTGGGCCTGGGTGCTGTCCCTCAGCTCTTCAGCTCAAGGCTAGCGCTCTACCACTTGAGCCACAGCACCACTTCCAGCTTTTTTATTCCTTTTTGCTTATGTGGTGCTGGGGAATCCAACCCAGGGCCTCAAGCATGCAAGGCAAGCGCTCTACCACTGAGCCACCTTCCCAGCCCAACACCTCAAAATATTAGTCAAAGAAATTAGAGATCTAAATGAAATGAGAAATAATATGTTATTTTTATTTTTGGTCATGGGACTTGAACTCTAGGCCTGGGTGCTGTCCCTGAGCTCTTTAGCTCAAGGCTAGCACTCTACCACTTGAGCCATAGCACCACTTCCAGTTTTCTGGTAGTTAACTGGAGATAAGAGTCTCATGGACTTTCCTGCCTGGGGTTGGCTTTGAACTGCAGTCCTCAGATCTCAGCCTCCTGAGTAGCTAGGATTACAGGTGTGAGCCTCCAGCGCCTGGCAGTATGTTCTTATACACTAGAAGACACAAGACATCAATTGTCCCCAAACTAAGCTATAAAGTCAATATGATTCCAAAAGAAATCCCTCCCCCCCCAAAAAAAAAACTCTGAAATATAGACAAGCAAATTCTAAAATGGATCAGGCAGAATGAGGGACTACAGTTGTAAGCTTGAGGCCCTGAGTTTAACCTTAATACAGAGAGAGAGAGAGAGAGAGAGAGAGAGAGAGAGAGAGAGAGAGAGAGAGAAGCATCAGGCAATGAAACTACAATAACTAAAGCTTCAGGGCCCAGATTAGTACTGGGGATGAAACCCAAGGCTTTACACATGCTTAACATGTACTATACATATCCACTTTACACCTCCAATTCTCTGAAACTGTTTTTGTGTGCTGGTCTTGGGGCTTGAACTCAGGGTCTGGGCACTGTCTTTTAGCTCTTTTTTTCAAAACTAATGTTCTACCACTTGAGCCACAGCTCCACTTAATAGCTTTTAGTGGTTAACTGGAGATAAGAGTCTCTTGGACTGTCCTGCCTGGGCAAGCCTGGAAGCACAATCTTCAGATCTCAGCTTCCTAAGTAGCTAGGATTACAAACTTGAGCTACAGGAACCTGGACCAAAAAAAAAAAAAAAAATTGGTGCCAGTCCTGGGGCTTGAACTCAGAACCTGGGCACTGTCCCTGAGCTTTTGTGCACAAGACTAGTGTTCTACCACTTGAGTCATAGCTCCACTACCAACCTGTGTGTGCATGTGATAGTTAATTGGAGATAAGAGTCTTGGGGACTCTCCTGCACCAGCTGGCTGATAGTTAATCAGAGATAAGAATCTTGGAGACATTCCTGCCCCAACTGGCTTCAAAACAGGATCCTCAGATCTCAGCCTCCTGAGTATCTAGGATTGTAAGTGTGAGCCACTAGCATCTAGCCAAAACTGTTTTTTTAAGAAATAACACTAGCCAGGCTGGGAAGGTGGCTCAGTAGTAGAGCGCTTGCCTTGCATGCATGAGGCCCTGGGTTCAAATCCTCAGTACCACATAAGCAAAAAGAAAAAAAGCTAGAAGTGGCGCTCTGGCTCAAGTGGTAGAGCACTAGCCTTGAGCTGAAGAGCTGAGGGACAGCGCCCAGGCCCAGAGTTCAGGCCCCATGACTGGACCCAAAAAAAAAAGAAATAACATTAACCTTACTCTTGTAACTGTAACCCCTCTGTACAGTATTTTTACAATAAAAAAGTATTGAAAAAAAGAAATAAAATTAGATAATTCATAAGACCTAATTCTACGATTTATTTTAAAGTCACAATAACAAAACAGTATGGTATTACTGAACAGATTGTCCCAATATACATCAATGGAATTCAGAACGACTCTGCAAATATGGTTATTTTTGACAGAATTGTCCTGTGTTCTCATTGAGGTGACCGTTACACAAATCTATACACATGTTCCAACTTTTCAGTGTACATACATGCATACATAAGTCAATTTTTTTTAGAAACTTCTGCCTTTAGGCCTGTAACATAAACTCATATTAAAAACAGGAATACAAAGTTGTGGCTGTTGTCTTGGAATGGGGAAAAGCAGAAAAAAATACATTTTTTATTTCAACAAATTGTCAAGCTCCAAGTTATAAGGATTTAGATGTAGTTTTATCAAGGAAAATAATTTGCATTTACTTCAAAGGGTCTGTGATCATCAATCCCCCAAAAGGTCTAACCCTTACTACATGTTGGAGCAGCCACAGAATGCTGGTTCATAAGCTACAAGACTCACTGTGGTATTAGAACTCGGGAAGACAAGACAGTCCTACTACATAGTCAGGGTAGGTCACCACCTCCTGAGAGGCCACTGTGCAGGGGACAGGAGAGATTCAGACAGATACACTCTGAGAGACACCTGAGAAGCCCGGGACTAGTAACCTAGATTTTTCTCTTTGAAAGAGAAGACAAGACCTGTGCTGGAGAAAGCAGGACAAATTGCACCCTACTTCCTTATCATCGTGGAAATGTCACTATGGGTACCAGAACCATCCAGAGCTTTATCAGCCAACTAGCTGGTGCATTTGGTTCTCTTCAAAAGCTAGAAATCACAAAGGAGAATTTACCTTTTCATTTGCTTTCCAAAATATCTGGAAAAAAAAAGGATGTATACTAATTGATCTATGTGTGTTACTGCGAAACTCCTTTTTTTACATACTTTTTTATTTGGTGGGAGTGGGGAGAGAAATTAAGTCTCAAAGTGCAGCTGGCTTTGAACTCTGGACTCAAGTGATCCTCCTTACCTCAGCTTCCCAACATCCTTGGACTATATGTTCACACCATTTTTGTCAAACAAAGTCAAGCAGGCAGTGAGACTAAGAAGATGCTGCTACTTTTCTTATTCCTAAAACAATGTTAAGTGATGAGGAAGAAGACAGGCTTTCGGGGTACAATCTTATTTTGAATGACAAAATGTAAGCAAATATTTAATAGGCACAGTATTGCTAGTCACTAGGGAAAGAAAAGAGGTGGAAAGGCTTCCTACAGTTTTCTATGGCAAAGTGAGAGGATTCCATGAATGTACAGACGGGTCTAGGGAAAGCAGCCAGCTACAGTACTTTCTCTAGCACTCCAGCATTGACAGAGCAGCCAGCAGGGAAAATTTGATCAGAAATCAAATCCACTGTCATCCAGTCCACTAATTACCTGAGTATTCAGTGCAGGACTGCAGGAAGAAAGGAAGATATAGCTGTTTCATACCCAAAAAGTAGAAAAATAAGACTCAGAAACCTTATAGAAGGATCTTTTTAAAAGTCAGTGACTAAGCAGGGCGCCGGTAGCTCACACCTATAATCCTAGTTACTCTGGAGGCTGAGATCTAAGGATCATGGTTCAAAGCCAGCCCGGGCAGGAAAGTTCATGAGACTCTTATCTCCAATAAACCACTAGAAAACCGGAAGTGGCTCTGTGGCTCAAGCGGTAGAGCACTCTCCTTGAGCTGAAGAGAACAGGGACAGTGCCCAAGCCCAGAGTTCAAGCCCCACGACTAACAACAACAACAAAAAGTCAGTAACTAGGGTTGGGATATAACTCAGTGGCAAAGCATTTGCCTAGCAAATACACCATCTTAGGTTTGATCCCTAGTACCAAAATGGAAAAAACATTATTATTATTATTATTAACAATAATACAGTAAAAAAAAAGTCAGTGACTGTGCAGTACCTCATATCTGTGATCCTCATTACTCAGGAGACTAGCATCAGGAAGATCTTGATATGAGTTCAGCCCAGATAAAACAGATGGGTAACTTTCTACTTCAACCAATAAAAATGGGAAAGGTATCCCACATCTGTCATTCTATGCTGGAAACATCAATAGGAGGATCCAAGTTAGCCCATGTGTAAACGTAAGACCCTATTCAAAAAATAGGGTCTTACAAGCCAGGTGCTGGTATTGCATACCTGTAATCCTTGTTAATCAAGAGGTTGTATTTCATGCCAGTAATCCTAGCTACTCAGGAAGCTGAGTTCTGAGGATCTCTCTCTCTCTCTTACACACACATGCACACACACACACAGATATTAAAATCCAAATGATTATTAAGGAATATTACACAAACTTATACTCTAGAAACATATATAAACAGATATAAACCACATGAACACATCAATAGCAAGCAATAATAATCTTTTTTTTTTTCTGGTCCTGGGGCTTGAACTCTGGACCTAGGCTCTGTCCCTGCCTCTTTGTGCTCTACCACTTGGGCCACAATACTACTTCCAGCCTTTTCTGAGTAGTTATTGGAGGTAAGAGTCTCATGGACTTTCTTGCTTGGGCTGGCTACAGCCACAATCCTTAGATCTCAGTTTCCTGTGTAGCTAGGATTACAGGCATGAGCCACCAGAGCCCAGCTAATAAAGAATCTTACTGAAGCAGTAATAGAGTCTCCCCCCCCTGCAAAAAAAAAGAGCCTAGGACCAGATGGATTCACTGCTGAATTCTACCAAACCTTTAAAGAAGAATTAACAACAATGCTCTTCAAATTATTACATAAATTATTACATAAAATAGAAATGAGAAATACTTCCAAACTCTGTCTATAAAACTACACTCTATTAACCTGATAACAAAATTAAGTAATAAAACAACAAAAGAAAACAACAAGTCAATTCTCTGAGAAACATACAGCAAAAGTCCTTAATAAAGGGGCTGGGAATATGGCTTAGTGGTAGAGTGCTTTCCTAGACTGCATGAAGCCCTGGATTCAATTCCTTAGTACCACATAAACAGAAAAGGCTGGAAGTGGCTCTGTGGCTTAAGTGGTAGAATGCTAGGCTTGAGCAAAAGAAGCTCAGGAACAGTGTGCAGGCTCTGAGTTCAATCCCTGGAATAGCAAACCAAATTCAATGCTACACTAAAATAATCATACACCATAATGAGGTTGGTTTCATTTCAGAGACTAAAGGACAATTCAACACACACACAAAACAACAGAAGTAACATAGCACATAAATGGATTCAAGAAAAAATAATCACATGATTATTAAAGAAAAAGCCTTTGACAAAATTAACATCCCTTCACATTAAAAATCCTAATAGGGCTGGGAAGGTAGCTCAGTAGTAGAGTGCTTGCCTTGCGTGCATGAGGCCCTGGGTTCCATTCCTCAGCACCACATAAGCAGAAAAAGCCGGAAGTGGCGCTGTGGCTCAAGGACAGTGTCCAGGCCCAGAATTCAAGCCCCACAACTGACAAAAACAAAAACAAAAACAAAAAAAAACCAAATAGCCAGGCACTGATGGCTCACACCTGTTACTAGTTATGCAAAAGGCTCAGATCTGAGGATCAAAGTTCACAATTTTTTTTGGGGGGGGGGCGGGTCTGGTTGTGGGGCCTGAACTCTGGGCCTGGGCGCTGTCCCTCAGCTCTTCAGCTCAAGGCTAGCACTCTACCACTTGAGCCACAGCGCCACTTCCGGCTTTTTTCCTTTTGTTTATGTGGTGCTGAGGAATCGAACCCAGGGCCTCAGGCATGCAAGGCAAGCGCTCTACCACTGAGCCACCTTCCCAGCCCCAAATGAGGAATATTTGAAACCCATTGTCACTACTCTCTTTTTCCCTTGTGCAAGTCTTGGGACTTGAACTCAGATAGGGCCTGGGCACTGTTTCTGAGCTTTTTTGCTAAAGATCAACACCCTGAGCTACAGCTCCACTTCCGGCTTTTTCGGTGGTTAATTGGAGATAAGAATCTCAAGGACTTTTCTGCCGGAGGCTGCTTTGGAATTACAATTCTCAAATCTGACCTCAGAGTAGCTAGGATTACAGTCATGAGACACCAGGCCCAACTTCTTTCTACTCTTATTAAGTTTAATGCTTGAATTCTTCACCAAAGTAACAACATATGAATAATAAATGACTAGAAGCATGGTTTTAAGTGATAGAGCACCTACCTAGCAAGCCTATAATCCTAGCTACTCTGGAGGCTGAGATCTGAGCTTTGCAGTTTGAAGCCAGCCAGGGCTGAAAAGTCCCTATGAGATTCTTATCTCCAATTAACCATTAAAAAACTGGAAGTGAAGCTGTGGCTCTAAGTGGCGCTAGCCTTGAGCAAAAAGTGCTCAGGCCTGAGTTCAAGCCCCACAATTGACAAAGAGAGAGACAGACAGAGAGATAGAGAGAGACAGAGAGGGAGGGAGGAAGGGAGGAAGGGAGAGAGAGAGAGAGAGAGAGAGGAAGGAGAAAGAGAGAAGAAAGGAAGGAAGGGGGAAGGAGGGAGGGAGGAAACAAAGGGAGGGAGGGAGCGAGGG
This sequence comes from Dipodomys merriami, assembly GCF_024711535.1. Taxonomy (NCBI): domain Eukaryota; kingdom Metazoa; phylum Chordata; class Mammalia; order Rodentia; family Heteromyidae; genus Dipodomys; species Dipodomys merriami. The sequence continues at coordinate 50,132,415 of NW_027206290.1, read as the reverse complement.
AGGAAAGGAAGGAAGGGAGGAAGGGAGGGAGGAAATGGAGGGAGGGAGGGAGGGAGGGAGGAAAGGAAGGAAGGGAGGGAAGGAACGAAGGAAGGATGCAGAATGTAGTTAATACATAAACTTTTAGTGAGACAGCTGGAAGACAGAGATCTGAGGATCAAGGTTCAAAGTCAGCCTTGGCAGACCAATCTGGAGTGTCTTACCTTGACTTAATTAGAAAAAAGCTGTAACTAGAAGCATCACTCCAGTAGTAGTAGAAAGCTATCCCGGAGCAGAAAAAAACAAGTGAGAGCATGTGGCTTTCAATTTAAGCCCAGTAACAGTACAAAACGCAAAGAAACAACTGTTAGTAAGATTGGTGAGATTGTAATTTCAGCTAATATAAAAATCAATATGGAGGTTCCACAAAAAAAAAAAAACCACTAAAAATAATAGGCCTACTATGTGCTCTTTGTTATACTATACTTCTCTTGGGTTTATGTCCATAAGGAATCTCAATCAACAAACAATAGAGATAGCTGCACACCCAAATTTATCATGACACTATTCTTTTTTTTTTTTTTTTTTTTTTTTGGTCGGTCGTGGGGTTTGAACTCTGGGCCTGGGCGCTGTCCCTCAGCTCTTCAGCTCAAGGCAAGCGCTCTACCACTTGAGCTACAGCGCCACTTCCGGTTTTCTGGTGGTTTATTGGAGATAGGAGTCTCATGGTCTTTCCTGCCCGGGCTGGCTTTGAACCGCGATCCTCAGATCTCAGCCTCCTGAGTAGCTAGGATTACAGGCGTGAGCCACCAGCGCCCGGCTCATGACACTATTCTTAATAGCCAAGTTATGGAATCAACCTATGTGCCCATTACCAGATAAATGGTTAAGGAAAATGAGGTATACACAATGGAGTATTATTCAACCTTGTATAAATTATATGCATTATGAAAACAAAGTCCAGGAGACACAGAATTCAACTCAACAAACACACATGCATGTACTACTGGACATGATAACAGTCCTAGTGTGTGTGTTTTTTTTAATTTTTTGGTCAATCACGAGGCTTGAACTCTAAGCCTGGGCCCTATCCCTCAGTTCTTCAGCTCAAGGCTAGCACTCTACCACTTGAGCCACAGCACCTCTTCTGGTTTTCTGGTGATTAATTGGAGATAAGAATCTCAGGGACTTTCCTACTCGGGCTGGCTATGAACCACGATCCTCAGATCTCAGCCTCCTGAGCAGCCACCGGTGACAAGCAAGCTAAGATCTTAATTTAATAGAGTCTTTCCTTCTTCACCAACATATTGAATTCAAGGCCTCACAATTGATAGGCAAGACCTCTATCACTTGAGCCACATTCCCAGCCCCCTTTTTTTGTAGCTTATTTTCTAAATAGGGTCTCAGGATCTTTACTTGGGGCTAGTATTGGGCCAGGATCCTCCTACTTCTGTCTCAGGAATAGCTGGGATTATAGATATACCTCATTTTTTCCAACCAGCCTTGAACTTCAATTCCCACCTATCCCCACCTACCAAACAGCTGCCTTGTACCACCACACCTAGCTAGAAACTTTTCCGTTAAGTGATCTGAATTTCTAATTGTTTAGTGTCTGCACTTTTTTATATACACTAGGGCAGGAGAGGAACACAAAGGCACAATACCTATGTGCAACTGATTATATAAAATATTTATCAAAATGAACTCCAAGAAATGGAAATGAGAGGTTTTTTTTCTTTGTTGCGATTTTTGTTTTCCTTTTGTCTTGTTTGTTCATTTATCTATCTTTGAAAGGGTAAGGGAGGGCACAGAAATGGTAGGACAAAGGATGAACAAATTCAACAGTGATATACATAAGACAGTACATTGAAAAAGAACTATACAACTTGTGGGCGGGGATGGGAGGGAAAAACTGGGAGAGAGCAAGGGAAGGGGTGACACTGTTCAAAAAGAAATGTACTCTTTATCTGACATATAGCTGTAACCCCTCTGTAAAACACCTTTTTTATCAACAAAAAAAATGCATGAAAGGACAAAGAAAGAGAGAAAGAGAAAGAGTTTGCATTTTGTAATTCTGAATAGTTCTCTTTTGTGGGCCAGTTGTGGTTTATTTTTGTTTTAGTCAAGTGACCTTAAAGGTTGAAGGAGACAAACAGAAAAAGAGCCAGGAGATTTTTCTGAACACTCTCCTTCCTGCCGTGTAGGTCCTGGGGTCTACTGTTTGTGAATAGTTAGAATCGCTAGAGAGATGCCTCTACTCTGACCCCTCAGTAGAGTACTTGCTTTGACTAAATAACCTTTTGATAATAAAAACTAATATTTATGGAGCATTCATGTCATGTCCCAGGCACATTCCTAAGTTCATAGAAATTTAGCCTTGTGAGGAAAACACTATTATTACCCCCAGTTTGTAAGAGAAGAAATTGTCACCTAGAGTCTAAGCAATATTTTCAAAGTTTGTTAACAGGAGAAACCAAAATAAACCCTCCAGCTTTACCTTTTTTTAGGTGATCTTAAAAGTCATTGATTTGGGCTGGGAAGGTGGCTCAGTGGTAGAGCGCTTGCCTTGCATGCCTGAGGCCCTGGGTTCAATTCCCCAGCACCACATAAGCAAAAAGAAAAAAGCCGGAAGTGGCACTGTGGCTCAAGTGGTAGAGCGCTAGCCTTGAGCTGAAGAGCTGAGGGACAGCACCCAGGCCCAGAGTTCAGGCCCCACAACTGGACCCAAAAAAAAAATAAAAAATAAAAGTCATTGATTTTGGAGTTTATATAACTAAGTAATATTGTTCCTTACCCTCTGGTGTTGCTGTAGATAATGCTTCAGACCCACTTAAAGAATTAAAGCCATTGTGTGGAAACTTACATTTTACTATCTTGCCTCTGGCAGTTGTCTTCAGTTATCTCTACCCCTCCAGGGAAAGTTGCTTTTTTTCTATCTCCTCCTTCCTTCAGGAAAAAGTAGCCTTTTGCTATCTTTCCTTGTAGGAGGAATAAGATGCCTTTTGTATCCTAACAATAACTGCAGAGTTAACTATTCCTAGGAAAAGAAACTAAGAAGACAGGAGTCAGAGACTTTCCAATAAGTAACTTTTCTTCAAATTACATCACCCAGGCCATCGAGTGACCTACAGATCCCAGAATTCCATGCACTAAAAAGCAGATTGGTAATTGTCCTGGTATCTTTAGAACTTCAGTGTTTCCCATAACTCCCTCTTCAAACCTTACCCCTGCAACCACAGACAAGATAGTCTGTCGTCACAGCCTCTACATCTCTGGCTTGCTAGCTTTCCAAATGTAGCTCCTACCCAACAACCTATGCTCAGGACCCAGGTTTTTTTTTGTTTTTTGTTTTTTGTTTTTGTTTATGTTTTTTTTAATGTAAGCAATAAATGTGGATTCACAGTTACAAGGTCACAGAGCTGGTGAAATAAGCTCACAGCAAGGTCAAACTCCAGTTGCAACATGACTTTCTTCCTCCAGCCTACTAAAAGCACACAAGCATGAAGTAGTTTTGAATAGTTTAAAAAAAAAATCTATACTGCTGGGAAGGTGGCTCAGTGGTAGAGTGCTTGCCTTGCATGCATGAGGCCCTGGGTTGGATTCCTCAGCACCACATAAGCAGGAAAAAAAAAAAGCCGGAAGTGGCACTGTGGTTCAAGTGGTAGAGTGCTAGCCTTGAGCTGAAGAGCTGAGGGACAGCGCCCAGGCCCAGAGTTCAGGCCCCATGACTGGACCCCCCCCAAAAAAAAAATCTATAAAGCACAGGACTTTCATATCCAGAATACTAAAAACTTATCTCTTTCAGTTCTCAACTAACCTGGAAAGTTTTCATGTTATGCAAGAAACTGTATAAGGAAATCTAATTATAAGGAAAAGACATTGACTTGAATAGTTCCCAAAATTAAAAAGCAATGATTCAAACAAACATAAAATGTCCCAACACAGTCTATTCATCTGTGACACAACAGTTAATACGCTTTTTCTTCACCAGAACCAGAGTATAATTTTTCTTGGTTGTGTTGGCTAAAAAGAAAATAAAAGAAAAAAATATCAAAGACTAGAAACCCTAAGAATGATTCACACCCCCTTCTTATGATTATTCCAACTTTCCTATATGAAATTTCAGCCATGCAATTAGAAGCCTGAAGCAAAACACACACACTGCTGCTCTTTTTTTTCTCTTTACACATATGTCACAGACCACAGAATCTGAGAAGACTGAGTATTTGGAGTTTCTACTTCTAAAGAAGGAGCCTGCTGTGAGGGTCAATGTCAACACCAACAATTCAAAAGTTCTAGAAAGGATTCTGACTTGCCAAGCATAGATAACCATGGCAGTTCAAGAAAATGGGTAATAAAGAAATGACTATATTTTGCTATTGCAACTACTTAAGTCATGCCAAACAAAATAAACTAAAATAATATGCTACAATCCTAGGCTGATGTGAAGTTTTCTCTGAGTCAAATAGGATTTCATAATAATAAAAATACTTAGATGAGGTCAGGCATGGCAGCTTGTGCCTGTAATACCAGTTGCTTGAAAGGTAGAAATCAGGATTTCAGTTCAAGGCAAAAAAAAATTAGGAAGATCCCATATCAACCAAAAGCTGGGCATGATGGCAGGTGCCCGTGGTCCCAGCTACTCAGGAGGCCATAGGTAGAAGGACTGGAGAAGCAGTTAGACCCTAGGAAAAACTCAAGACTCAACCTGAAAAATTACTACAGCAAAAATGGTTGGAAGCATATATAGCTGTAGTGGCAGTGCACCTACCTAGCGACTATAAGGCTGTGAGTTCAAACCCTAGTAACACCAAGAAAAGGAAGGAGGAGGAAAGCCCATGAGTGAATAAATTAAGCCTTGAATGAATAAACTAAGGGATAGCACCCAAGCCTACTACGGGAAGAAAGGAAAAAAGAAGAGAGAGAGAGAGAGAGAGAGAGAAGGGGGGAGGGAAAGACGGAGGGAGAGAGAGACAGAGACAGAGACAAAGAAAGAATAAAGACAGGGAGGAAGGGAGAGAAGGAAGGAGGGAAGGAGGCTCAGTCACATACCTGTCCCTCACTGACAAGCTCAGAGAATTGCTTGTCTAATGTGTATCTGTTCTTTGATGATCATGGTATTAAATATTTTTTAAATCCTCCTATTTTAAACAATAGAATTTCAGAGTGTTACAACATCTCATCCATTAACTCACTTAGGAAAACCATTCTTACTTGATAAATGGGGAGAATGAGGCACAGACATCTGAACTCCAAAGTCACTTCAAGAAATGAGTAGCACTCGGAAGTGGCGCTGTGGCTCAAGTGGTAGAGAGCTTGCCTTGAGCTGAAGAGCTGAGGGATAGCGCCCAGGCCCAGGCCCCACAACCAACAAAAGAAAGAAAGGAAAGAAAGAAAGAAAGAAAGAAAGAAAGAAAGAAAGAAAGAAAGAAAGAAAGAAAGAAAGAAAGAAAGAAAGAAAGGAAGGAAGGAAGGAAGGAAGGAAGGAAGGAAGGAAGGAAGGAAGGAAGGAAGGAAGGAAGGAAGGAAGGAAAGAAGGAAGGAAGGTGTAGCACTAAAACTAGTCTACTGCATAAGGTTAAAACAAACTATATACGTGAGTGGCTGCATAAGATTACATCACTCATAGGCATCTTACTTTATGCAAAAATATTCTCTGTGGTTAGGCAGTGGTGGTTCACACCTGTAATTTTAGCTACTCAGGAAGCTGAATTTCAGAGGATCACAGTTTGAAGCCAGCCTGGGCAAAAAGTTTACAAGATTTTATCTCCATATAACCAGCAAAAACAGAGACTAAAGTTACCACCCAAGTCAAAATGTATTTCCCTCATTTAGCATCATATGATTATGTATACAGAGAGCCTCATACCTACCTCACATACTACACAAAGGTTTAATCTCCTGGTCTACCTTCCAGCATAGGGAAGATTCTCCCTTCAGGCATTCTGGGGCTAGCACTACTGAAAACTCAGCTGTCTCATTCCTGAGGCAGCAAACAGAAGAAAAATGGATTGGGACATAGAGGAAATCCAGTCTGAAGTGCCTGCTATATCAGATGAGGGGGTGAATATAATCAAAAGCCGATTGTCAGGCTGGGAAGGTAGCTCAGTGGTAGAGTGCTTGCCTTGCATGCATGAGGCCTTGGGTTCAATTCCTCAGCACCACATAAACAGAAAAAGCCAGAAGTAGTGCTGTGGCTCAAGTGGTAGGGCACTAGCCTTGAGCTGAAAAGCTGAGGGACAGTGCCCAGGCCCAGTGTTCAGGCCCCATGACCAAAAAAAAAAAAAATCTGATTGTCTTGCTTAGGGTATTAATGTAGGCATCAGAAACAGAAAAATCCTTATGTATAAAACTACTAAAGGGGATGGGAATATGGCTTAGTAGTAGAGTTCTTGCTAGCATGCATGAAGCCCTATGGGTTCGATTCCTCTGTACCACATGAACAGAAAAAGCCTGAAGTGGTGCTGTGGCTCAAATGGTAGAGTGCTAGCCTTGAGAAAAGAAGCTCAGGGACAGTGCCAAGGCCCTGAGTTCAAGCCCCAGGAAAAGAAAAAAAAACTCTCTACTAGAAGTATTGTCATTTTTTTCCTTCTTGTTTAGATAATGCAGGCAGGAAAATCATCTTATTTCATTAAATCCAAGATGCCACTGATTTAAGACATATGACAAGGAAAGAAAATCAGCTGTCAAAATCTTAACCCAAGCCCACATACTGGTGGCTTACATCTGTAATCCAAGATGCTCAAGAAGCTGAGATCTTAGGATCACAGTTCTAAATAAGCCCAGGTAGAAAAGTTCATAAGACTCTTATATACATTTAGCTACCAAAAAAGTCAGAAGTGGAGCTGTGGCTAAAGTGGTAGAGTGCTAGCCTTGAACAAAAAAGTTCAGGGACAGTTCCCAGGCCCTGAGTTCAAGCCCCAGAACTGGTACACACACACACACACACACACACACACACACACACACACTGAACTCAGTGCCAAGATAGCATTAATTTTAAAATGTACCCTGAGTTCAAAAATTTTATAATGGAAAAAACAGTGTAACATAGAATAATATGCAATACAATAAGCCATTTAAAAAAATGTTTAAATCCATTGTTAGGGGCACAGCTCAAGTGGTACAGTGTCTGTCCTAGCAAGCACAAGGACCTGAGTTCAAACCCCAATACCTCCAAAAATAAAAACTAAAAGGAAGCATTCACCAATCAGAATCTAAAGCTATTCACCATAAAAGGGAAGGTCTGTATTCTTACAGTTAGAACTTTGTGGAATATTCAAAGGGATGTCCCATATAGGACAAACTAATCCTAAGGGATTTACAACATAATTTTAACAAATGACCAGATCAGCTTACCTACCTCAACCCTGTAAATGTACAGAACAAAATATGAGTTACAGAAAATCAGTTTTCTATTAAACTTCATATAAACTCAATTAAAAGTCATTTAAAACCAAATGTTCTTTATACAATTTTCTCCTTTTAATTTGATGTTATTAAATACTATCTAAAGTTCTTTGGAGAAGGCTTGCTATTTTCTCATTGTGGAAAACAAAACACTATAACCCTCTAAATTTTATTGAATTTAAATTTTATGTAGACAGATTCATTTTGTGTGTGTACATCCATCTTGGGGCTTGAACACAGGGTACTGTTACTGAGCTTTTGTGCTCGTGGCTAGCACTCGACCACTTGAGCCACAGCTCTCCTTCCAGTTTTTTTGGTGCTTAACTAGAGATAAGAGTCTTACAGACTTTCCTGCCCAGGCTGGGTTCGAACTTGAATCCTCAGATCTCAGCCTCCTAAGTAGTTAGGATTATCATCGTAAGCCACCAGCACCCAGCCAGATTCAAATTTTATTTGCCAATATACAGTTAAGTGTACAGACAGAACTACATTCTGACAGATGAATTGTCAGGTAATTCTGTCATTGTGTAAACATCAGAGTGTGCTCATATTAACCTAGATGGTGTAGGCTCATCACTTAAAATGGATTTTTAATGCAGTCAAGAGATGTATAGGGCTGCTGATACAATTCAGCATACTTTTTTACACTACACTTTTAAGTAAGTAGTACAAGTATACTCTAACATAATAAAACATTTAATATGCAGGCACCAGGGGTTCACAGCTGTAATCCTAGCTATTTGGGAAGATGAGATCAGAGGATGCTGGTTCAAAGCCAGCCCAGGGCTGGGTGCCTGTGGCTCACGCCTGTAATCCTAGCTACTCAGGAGGCTGAGACCTGAGGATCACGGTTCAAAGCCAGCCCCAGCAGAAAAGTCTGTGAGACTCTGATCTCCAAAAACAAAACAAAAAAAACACTAGAAAACTGGAAGTGGGGCTCAAGAGGTAGAGCACTTACCTTAAGCTGAAGAGCATAGGGACAGCGACCAAGGCCCCAAGTTCAAGCCCCACAACCAACAAAAACAAAAAAAACAAAAGCCAGTCCAAGCAGAAAAGTTCAAGAGATTCCATCTCCAATTAACCAGCAAAGAGCTGAGCTGGAGGTATGGCTCAAGTGGTAGAGTACCAGCTGAGCAAGCAAACCTAAGCAAGTGTAAGGCACTGAGTTCAAATTCTACTAATGGCACGCTCACAAAAAGTACAGAATAAATTCATGAACCAGTAACGTAGTTGTTTATTGTCACTATTAAGTATTATGGGGCTTAAGATTCCTAATACCATCACAAAAAACATATTATACACTATACACAACTGTATATGCTAATTCTTATAAGACTGATAGAAAAGTACTTTTATTTACTTCAGTTATCACCACAAAGGTATAGGGATTCCTTGAACTAAGATGTTACAATCACTACAAGGTGATGTATAGTGGCTACATCACTAGCTGATGAAGATTTTTCTGTTCCATTATAAGCTTATAGGATTACCCTTAAACATATGGGTAGTTGAACAAATATCAATCAGTGGCAAATGACTACAAACTAACAAGATCTGTAATAGTTTAAGTCACTAACAGATATGTAGGTCACACAAGAAAGGACAGCAGGTGAAAACAGACTGCTGCTCTAATCACCTGAGCATTGTGTTCTAATGTACACTCTTGCACTCAGTTCATAAAACTGCTTGGCTGAGTGTTCTGAACAGACCAATTTTAATCTTTTCAGTTTTTGGTTGTTTTTTTTGTTTTTGTTTTTTAGTTTTTCTGTTTTAAAAGTTGCCTAAGTCCATTTGTGAAGCCTCTGGAAATCACAGCAAGGGCCTCTAAGGAGAAACTCAGCATCCTTTATAGTCCCTCCCAGCCAGAGAGCATCTCTATACCTTCCTCAATTCTCTGGTCCAAAACTTGATCCAAGTCCTGTTGAGGGGGTGGGGGGCGACACGACACAGGACAGGACCATCCTCCTTCACTTCTATGTTGTGCAAACCCAGGATCTTACAAGGAGCTAGTGGAAGTGCTATTAATACAAAGGCACAGGGAATTAATGTCAAACACCCTAAGTGGCTTAGACAGACCCCTACTGGAATCTGATACTGCTGAAGGCGGAAAGGGGAAGTTCGGAAAGTCTTCAACTGACAAAATTCACAAGAGCCTTCTTTTAACCCCAATATCAACCATCTATCCACGTGCTAACTACTGAAAGAACCAAAGGAAAGCAGGTAGGTGGCTCAGAGTGGGGCATTTTACAGAAGAATGCTGTGCAACAGTTGGGCACCAGTAGATGCACTGGGGATCAGAGTCTTCCAGAGGAGGGGTAACGAGAAGGGTCTTTGGCAGGGATGCCCCCTCCCTCACCCCCGGTCTCGGCACACGGTCCTGCAGCTCGGGAGGATCTGGCACACCCTCAGGGCGCGGGAGGTACCAGGCCCCGCACGCCTCTACCCAGCCTTCAGTTTAACCCTTTCATGACGGAGAGCACAGCTTGTCTCACACACACACACACACACACACACACACACACACCTCCCCCGTGCCCCCCGACCACCCAGCGCACACCCCAGAGCGAAGACCACTGGGTAGGGACAGGACAGCGCGAAGCTCCTCCAGGACGCACGGGTTTCCATGGCCGCCTCGGGAAACCCTGGCGTGTCCAAGTTTGGTCCCCGAGGCCAGGCTTCCTCGAGGACCAAGGACCTGGAGGGTTAAGCGCCGCCCGGCCCCGCCTCGCCCGGGAGGATGACAGAAAACGCCGGGCACCACCACAGACTTACCGGAACCGGTGTCGGCACCCAGAGGAGTCCGCGCACCTGGACACGGCGCGGAGATGCGCACCCCGCGCGGGGCGGGACTGGGGGGACGCCGAGGGCCCGGGCCCGGCCGCCGGGACTCCCGACCGCCCCGGCGCCCCGCCCCGCTCACCTGGAGAGCGGGCGTCCCGGCTCGCCGCCCGCGCGCGGGTCGGAACCGCGGGTCCCGACTCGGGGGCCCTGCTCGCTCCCACCGGGTGTCCCGCCGGCCGCTCTTTGTGTCCCGCGCCCGCGGAGCCGCGCTCCTCAGGCCTCCCGGCGCCGACCCCTCCTCCTTCTACTCCTCCTCCCTCCCCTCCCTCTCCTTCTATTCCACCTCCTCCTCCTCCTCCTCCTCCTCAACCTCCTCCTCCTCGCAGCACCTCCCTGAGGGAGGGGGAGGAGCGAGGTCTGCCCGGGGGCGGGGCCTGATCCTGGGCGGGGCCTACATTTAGGGGCGGGGCCTGGTTTTAGAGGCGGGGCCCGGCCTCAGGGGAGGGGCTGGTCCCGGGAAGGGGCCCGGCCTCAGAGGAGGGGCTGGTCCCGGGGCGGGGCTGGTCCAGAGACGGGGCCTTGTCCAGGGGCCCAGCGAAGAGTCTAAGAAATGGTGATGGTGAAGTGAGACAACCACCACAGCCCTCTCCAAGTGCTGGGAAACTTTAGAGCCTCCAGGACTGGAGCTCATCTCTCTGATGTGCCCTGTGGTATTCAGCTATTCACAGCTCTTAGTCTAGCATCTTCTGGAAACAGTCAAGAAGTCACATCAGCAAGGGTAATATCCAGACTCGCAACTAAGAAAACTGGGAGCAAGAAGACTTAGTAACTTATATAAAATATTTAGCCAATCAAAGTGTTTTGCAGAAGTGAAGACACACACTCTCCAGATTACTAGACAGCAGTGACAATAGGGAGGCAAGGCGTTAGCCTTGAACGGAAAAAAGCCAAGCAAGAGCTCGAGAACCTGAGTTGAAGCCCCAGTACCCAGCAAAAAAAAAAAAAAAAAAAAAAAAAGACTAAGAAAAATCTGTCTCATCTGGGCATCTGGGGGCTCACAACTGTATTCCTAGCTATTCAGGGTGCTGAGATCCAGGGAAAAGTGGCAATGGGAGGCCAATCCAGAGAGAAAGTCCAAAAACTCCATCTCCAAAAATAACCAGCAAAATGTCAGGCTGGAGATGTGGCTCCAGTGGTAGATTATATGTCTGGCAAACACAAGGCCCTGAGTTCATCTCCATTACTATCAATTAAAAAAACATAGAATAATATTATATTATTATAAATGCTGAGGGAAAACAGGAAAGAAGGTTAAGATGTACAGGATTTTTGCCAGAACATTAAAGAGAGAATGGCCTTTATGTGAAAGTAGAAAGGAGATGAACAGGCCTAGGTAACAAGGGCAGGCCTCAGGTTGAAGCTGCAGGTGAGTTCAGGACTCTAAGGACTGCCCTGTGTAAGCTCCAGTGGGGGGAAGAGAGGGAAAGCCCTTACAGAGCCTTCTGCCCCAGTGAGGACATGGCTTCTACTCTGAGGGTGTAAAGAAGAAGAATCTTGTTTGTTGATTAGTGTAAGGGGGAGGGAGGGTTGTGGACTATTGGCTAATGTAATAATTGAATATAGTTATGGGGTTAGATGTAGTAATACACCTGTATTCACATGCAATATCAAATCAGGGGTAATTAGTATTTCCATGTCTTTATCATTTCTTATGCTTGGAGACCTTGAGTTATTTATAGAACATATAATAGTTTACTGCAAATTTAGGTTTGGCAAGATCACTCTAGCCACAGGTGAGACTAGGTAGAGGAGGAAGAACACAGGTAGGACTAAGGAGAACACTAAGAAGCTACAACAAGCCAGGGCCAGGGGCTCACGCTTATAATCCTAGCTACTCAGGAGGCTGAGATCTGAGGATCTCGCTTCAAAGCCAGCCTGGGCAGGAAAGTCCATGAGAGTCTTTTTTTTTTTTTTTTTTGTCAGTCGTGGGGCTTGAACTCTGGGCCTGGGCTCTGTCCCTCAGCTCTTCAGCTCAAGGCTAGCACTCTATCACTTGAGCGTCAGCCCCACTTCCGGCTTTTTCTGCTTTTGTGGTGCTGAGGAATTGAACCCAGGGTTTCATGCATGCAAGGCAAGAACTCTACCACTGAGCCACCTCCCCAGCCCCATATCTCCAATAATCCACCAGAAAACTAGAAGTGGTGCTGTGGCTCAAGTGGTAGAGTGCTAGCCTTGAGCTGGAGAGCTGAAGAAGCACCAGGCCTAGAGTTCAGGCTGCGCAACTGGCAAAAAAACAAAAAAAGAAAAGAAAAGAAGAAAGAAATCAAAAGTAAATCCTAGATTTTGACCAGGGTAACCATAACTATTTTTTTCTGTTATTATAAAGATGATATACAGAGGGGTTACAGTTACATAAAGTATGTAAAGAGCACCTTTCTTTTTGGACAATGCCACCCCTTCCCACACTCTCACCCAGTTTTTTCCCTTCCATCCCCACCCACAAGCTGTGTAGTTCATTTTCAACATAGTGTCTAGTGCCCTTTATCCTCTCAAAGACAAATAAATGAACAAACAATACAAATAGAAAAGAAAAGAAAAACAGCAACAAAGAAAAAGTAACTCTCGTTTTCATTTCCTGGAGTTCATTTCCATAGATATGATTTTATATGACCAGATGCACATAGGCACTGTACCTTTGTGTTCTACTACTAAGAGTATCCTCCTTTCAGCCATAACTATTAATTTTGTGCTGGACTCTTTCTCTGGGTGGTCACCTCATTTTAATCTTCCCCAATCCCAGGTCCTAATGGGAGGAAAGCAAAGCATGAAAGATTAAATAGCAAGCAGGGATCCATTCAACTGTCAGCACTAAGGTCTGACCCCAAAACCTGCATTGGCATTGGCTGGTCACTGAGCCAATATCTTGAATGTCCTCCACCCATGCTTTCCATGCTGGGTGTCACTGAGGTGTTAGTCATCTGCTTCTCTCAGCCTATCACCATGGAGCCACCGCCACCAACACTAGCAACTCTGGCCCTCACAGGCTACTTCTTATTCTCCAAGTTGTGTATCCATATTCCCCATTGTCATCGATTTCCTCCTCCACCTCCCCTGAAACCGGAAGTCCTGGAGCCAGTGACCCCACTGATTTCCCTTTAGACAAACCAAGTTGTTGATCTTCATTCCTCCTCCTTACTCCTAATGGTCCTGACTCTAGGGTATGAGTGCCTTTCATGCCTGTCCTCTCCACTCAGTGACCTTCTTCCCTAATACTCCTCTGAGGGCCTCCTTTCCCTTTTCTTTTTTTTTTTTTTTTTGGGGGGGGGGGTCGGGTCGTGGGGCCTGAACTCTGGGCCTGGGCGCTGTCCTCAGCTCTTCAGCTCAAGGCTAGCGTTCTACCACTTGAGCCACAGCGCTACTTTTGGCTTTTTTCTTTTTGCTTATGTGGTGCTGAGGAATCGAACCCAGGGCCTCATGCATGCAAGGCAAGCGCTCTACCACTGAGCCACCTTCCCAGCCCCCTCCTTTCCCTTTTCTTTTTTTCATTTTCAGAGTTCTAAGCTTTGCTTCCTGATCTCTTTGGATAATAGGATTGTCAAGGTAATTTAATTCTGGTCCCCTCTCTAAAGTCACAAACTTTAGGACATCTCAGTGTGTGTGTGTGTGTGTGCGCGCGCTTGAACTTATTTTTGAACTTATTTTTGAGATAAGATCTCCCTTTTTGCTTGGGTTGGCCTGTACCAGATCCCTCTACTTATAATTCCCACTATAGTTAGGATAACAAACACTACGGTGTCTAATTATTGTTGAAATAAGTTCTTGAAAACTTTTTGCTCAGCTGGACTTAAACCATGATCTTGGGGCTGGGAAGGTGGCTCAGTGGTATAGCACTTGCCTTGCATGCATGAGGCCCTGGGTTCAATTCCTCAGCACCACAGAAGCAGAAAAAAAAAAGCCAGAAGTGGCATTGTGGCTCAAGTGGTAGAGCGCTAGCCTTGAGCTGAAGAGCTGAGGGACAGCGCCCAAGCCCAGAGTTCAGGCCCACAACCGGACTCCCCCCCCCAAAAAAAAAAAACAACTTGAATGTTAAACCATGGTCTTTCTGATCTCAGTCTCTTGAGTAGCTAGCATTACATATTAACATGTAAAGTACTTCCTCGTTCTTTTGTTTGTCAGTTGTTGATTTAGGTTACTTTTTTTTTTTTTTAATAACCCAGTTTTTGTAAACCAGATTGGCCTAGGCTACAAAATCCTTCCAAGTACTGGGATTTCAGGCTTGGACCACCATGCCTTACTTACAATTCAGTATCTTGATATACTTCTCTATAATAATAATTATATCATTAAGTGATACGACTATATACAATACTATTCAATTTCTGTTCATCAAAAATTAACCAGGTGTTGGTAGCTCATGCCTGAAATCCTAGCTACCTCAGAGGCTAAGAATGAGAGGATCTAAAGTTTATGGCCAACTGAGGTAGAAAAGTTCATGAGATCCTTTAAAAACTAATAGCAGGGGGCTGGGAAGGTGGCTCAGTGGTAGAGCGTTTGCCTTGCATGTCTGAGGCCCTGGGTTCGATTCCTCAGCACCACATAAGCAAAAAGAAAAAAACTGGAATTGGCACTGTGGCCCAAGTGGTAGAGCACTAGCCTTGAGCTGAAGAGCTGAGGGACAGTGCCCAAGCCCAGAGTTCAGGCCCCATGACCGGACCAAAAACAACAACAACAACAACAAAAAACTAATAGCAGTGGCAAATACCTGTCATCCCAACAAAAACAAGAATTTTTTTTTTTTTGTCAGTCATGGGGCGGGCCTGAATTCTGGGGCTGGTCTTCAGTTCAAGGCTAGCACTCTACCACTTGAGCCACAGCACCACTTCCGGCGTTTTTCTGTTTATGTGGTGCTGAGGAATGGAACCCAGGGCGTATGCATGCAAGGCAAGAACTCCACCACTGAGCCACCTTCCCAGCCCCAAAGACGAGAATTTCAAAAATAGGCATAGTCCAGGCATATACCTTGGCAGGCAACAAGATTCCATCTTAAAAATAATAAGCAAAAGGCTGGGAATGTGGCTTAGTGGTAGTGCTTGCCTAGCATGCATAAACCCTGGGTTGGATTCCTCAGTACCACACAAACAGAAAAAGCCAAAAGTGGCTCTGTGGCTCAAGTGGTAAAGCACTAGCCTTGAGCAAAAGAAGCTCAGGGACAGTGCCTAGGCCCTGAGTTCAAGCCCCATAACTGACGAAAGTAATAATAATAATAATAATAATAATAATAATAATAATAATAATAATAAAGGCTAGAGGCATGGTGCTGATGGCGCATGCCTATAATCATAGCAACTCAAAAGGCTGAGATCTGAGGCATTGAGGCTCAGAGACAGCTTGGGCAGACAAATCTGAGAGAGTCTTTTTCCCCAATTAAGCAGGGGACTGTAGGTGTGGCTCCAGTAGTACAGTCCCAGCTGTGAGTGAAAATGCTGAATACTCAGGACCTTGGGTTCCATGTAAATAGGCAGGAATGGGTGCATGCCTGTGATCACTCAGGAGTCTGAGACGGAAGAATGGGGAGTGCAGGCTAGTCTGGACTACAAAGCAAATTCCAGGCCAATCCTGGCTATAGGTGTTTTTCCCAGTGAGATGAGTTTGCTGTACACAGCAGAGTTGCAATTTTTTAATATTCATTTGAACAATCTGCATCTTTTAATTGTAAAGATTAAACCATTTCCCTTTAGGGTTATTATTGAGAGGTATGTGTCCCTTATTTATCCTAGAGTTTTGCTGGTTTACTGAATAAATGGTATTTGATTCGTTTCTACTTCACATTTGTTTAGTTATTTTCCTAGTGAGACTTATTTATTTTCTGAGCTGTCATGCTTTCTTATACTTTTCTTCTACGTGTAGTATTCCTTTAAGTATACTCTGCAATGCTGGCTTAGTGGTCATGAATTGTTCAGTTTCTGTTTGTCATGGAAGGTCTTTATTTCTCTTTCAATTTTAGTGGATACTTTTGCTAGATGTACAGCTTGACAGATATTTTGTTTCAGGGCTTGAACTGTTTTTTTTCCTGCCAGTCCTGGGACTTGAACTGAAGGCCTCACATTCCTACTCAGGTTTTTCATTAACAGCCTAACACTTTACCACTTGAGTTTCAGGACCTGGAATATATCAATCCTTTATCTCCTTCTCTAGGTTTCTGCTGTTATATTAATTAAGTTTGCCTTTGTGTGAGACTTGGTGCTCAGCTTTATGTATTCTTTCTTAGTGTGTTGTCTTGCCTCTTTAATTATATTAAGATGTTGAGATGTTTTTTCTAATCCCGTCTACATGGGATCCTAAATGGCTCATGTACTTGGAAGTCCATTTCTTTCCCTATAATTGGAATTTTTCTACTATGATTTTATTAAATGTTATGTCTTTAGTCTGTATCTCTTTCCTCTTCCTCTTCCTCTCTTCTCCTTCCTTTTCTCCTCATTCTTCTTCATTCTTTCTTCTTCCCCATCTTCTTCCTTCTTCTTCTTCCTTTTCCTCCCCCTTTTCCTCCTTCTCCTCCCTTTTCCTCCTCCTCTTTCTTCTTTGAATTCAGGGGCTGGACACTGTCCCTGAACTTTTGTTCTCAAGACTACCACTGTACCATTTGGACCACAGATCCACTCACAGCTTTTTGGTAGTTGATTAGAGATATAAGTCTCACAATCTTCCTGCCTGGCCTGGCTTTGAACCACAATCCTCAGATCTTGGCCTTCCTAGTAGCTAGGATTACAGGCATGATCCACAGCTACACAGCTCTAGTCTCAATCTCTTCTAGTCTCAATCACAGATTCATAGGTTTGGTGTTCCAGAGGTCTTGGATGTTGTCACAGTGGCTTCTCTTTTTTTCTCTCTCCTTTGTTGCTATCTGAATGTAGTGATTCCTCAGTCTTGTCTTTGGTTCTCTTATTGTTTCTTCTGCCTGGCCTATTCTATTGTTGCTGATTTCCATTGAGTTCCTTATTTGATTTACAGAGCTTTTTGTTTCCAAGAATTCCATTTATTTGCCCGTTTGTTTCAGAATCTCTATGTCTTCCCTGAATTTCTTGTCTACTTTGTTGAATTTTCCATCCAAGTTGTTGATTTTCTTGCTCATGTCTTGAACTGACTACTTTATCTGTTCATGTGAAGCCACTTTGAAGTCATTGATAACTTGTGTGTGTGCCAGTAGTAGAGCTTGAACTCAGGACCTTGTACGCTCACCTAGCTTTCTTGCTCATGGCTGGTACTTGAGCCACACTCCCATTTTGCTGGTTAATCAGAGGTGGAGTCTTCTGGACTCTTCTACCCAGGCTATCATGTATCTCAGTATTCCAGGTCTCCCCATCCTGAGAGCTATGATTACAGACAGGAGCCATCAGTGCTCAGCTGATTGTGTGTGTGTGTGTGTGTGTGTGTGTGTGTGTGTGTGTGTGTGTGTGTGTGTGTGTGTGTCTGTGTCTATGTGCACATGCATGCACATGCCATTTCTAGGGTTTGAACTTGGGGCTGGGCACTGTCTCTGAGCTCTTTTGCTCAAGGTGAGTGCTCTACCACTTGAGCCACAGCTCCACTTCCAGCTTTTTGGTTGTTAATTAGATAAATCTCACAGACTTTCCTGCTGAGACTGGCTTCAAACTGTGATACTCAGGTCTCAGCCTCCTGAGTAGCTAGGATTTCAGGCATGAGCTACTAATGCCTAACTTCATTGATCATTTGTTGTTGGTGGTGGTGGTGGTCGTGGGGCTTGAACTCTGGGCTTGATGCTGTCCTTCATCTCTTCAGTTCAAGGCGAGTGCTCTACCACTTGAGCCACAGCACCACTTCAGGTTGTCTGGTGGTTAATTGGAGATAAGAGTATCTTGGATTTTCCTGCCTGAGGTTGGCTTTGAACTGCAATTCTGGGGCTGGGAAGATGGCTCAGTGGTAGAGTGCTTGCCTCGCATGCATGAGGCCCTGGGTTCAATTCCTTAGCCCCACATAAACAGAAAAGGCAGGAAGTGGCACTGTAGCTCAAATGGTAGAGCGCTAGCCTTGAGCTGAAGAGCTGAGGGTCAGTGCCCAGGCCCAGAGTTCAGGCCCCATGACCAAAAAAAAGAACTGCAATCCTCAGATCTCAGCCTCCTGAGTAGCTAGGATTACAGGTGTGAGTCACCAGCGCCTGACTCATTGATCATTTTTAAAACTAGAATTTTTTGGCATTTCAGCTGTTACATTACCTTGCTTGTTTTCACATTTCTTGTTTCTAAATTGAAACTTGTACATCTGTGAGGTGGATATTGCTTTCGACTTTATTTGGGAGACTTTTTAGTGAGCAGCCTTCTCTCGAGGACTGTACGTGCCACTCAGAGAGGAGGAAAAAAAAAACCATGTAATGGCAAGAACACTGTTTAGCCTGGTGCAGAATGAGGGCTGGTCAAAGGACAGTTGTCAGTTTTGGAGCTGCATTCATTTTAGGAGTGTCCCTTCTTTTGTGTACTCAAACCAGTCACTGGCCCCAGTGAGTTTTGTGTCCTGTAGTCTGGGAAGTTTCCACTTATTCTAGAGACCCCCCCCCATTTGCACATCCAAGATGGCAAATGTCTAAACCTGGGAGTGCACTGAAGTGTACTCAAGAATAGAAGAAAGCACAACAAGCACCAAGGTCACATGGATAGAGAAAGGTGACAGAACCCTGCAATTTCTCTATTCTGGTCTCAGCACTTATAGTTCCCACCTCCTAATAAATCACCTTGAGGGAGGAAAGAGACTGGGGAAATTGAGAGATTCATTGATCTGCCTACCCTGGGCCCAATGCACCGAGAACCAATATGGCCAACCATATGCAATAGAAAGGCAGTTCTGGAGGCTGAGCAATCTGCTGGCCAAGAGGGCAGGCTCAGAGCTGTTTCATACAGCTGTTCAAGCTGTGTTTTTATATGCTTGGGGGAAAACAAAAGTTTCAAGATACAGCATATATCAAATGAAATAATTCAAAATTAAGTCAGGAGCCTGTGGCTATATTCCTAGCTACTTGGGAGGCTGAGATCTGAGGATCTCAGCTCAAAGCCAGCCTGGGTAGAAGAGTCCCCATAAGACTCTTATCTCCAATTAGCCACTCAAAAACCAGAAGTGGAGCTGTGGCTCAAAGTGGTAGCCTTGAACAAAAGATCTCAGGGACAGCAGCATCCAGTCCTGAGTTCAAGCCCCACAACCAAAAAAAAAAAAAAAAAATCAACAAAATTAATACGTATAGGGGCTGGGAAGGTGGCTCAGTGGTGGAGTGCTTGTCTTATATGCATGAGGCCCTGGGTTCGATTCCTCAGCACCACATAAGCAGAAAAAGCTGGAAGTGGGGCTGACGCTCAAGTGGTAGAGTGCTAGCCTTGAGCTGAAGAGCTGAGGGACAGCGCCCAGGCCCAGCTTTCAGGCCCCATGACTGACCAAAAAAAAAAAAAAATGAATACGTATATCATATGATTTGTTTTGAGGTTTTCATTTTCAAATGGTTTTGAATGATTTTTATTTTCAGATTTTGATATCAATGTCTATTTTACTGTTTGGGGATTTTTCATTTTTTTTAAATTGGTGTGGGCCTGAACTCTGGGCCTGGATGCTGTCCCTCAGCTCTTCAGTTCAAGGCTAGTGCTCTACCACTTAAGCCACAGAACCAGTTCCAGCCTTTTCTGTTTTATGTGGTGCTGAGGAATCGAACCCAGGGCCTCATGCATGCGAGGCAAGCATTCTACCACTGAGCCACCTTCCCAGCCCCTATTTTAATGTTTAAGTAACATGTATTTCTAAAGTTGGGTTTTAATTGCTAAGCATGTAGGACCATATATCATGAGTCGCATCAACACGAATTCCAAGAATTGGAAACAAGAGGTTCTTACTATGTCCTGTGTGTGGTTGGTTCTTTCTCTCTCTCTCTTTTTTTTTTTTTTGTTTCTCTTAGTTTTCTGTATCCTGTGTCTTGTATATAAGTTTATTTGATCTGTAGAAATGGAAAGGGAATCACAGAAACAGCAGGACAAAGGATGAACTAATGCAGCATTGATACTCACTTGACACTACATTGGAAATGTACTCTACAACTTGTGGGAAGGGGAGTAGCAAGGGAGTAAGTGGGAAAAAATGAGGGTTGTGATAACAATGTTTAAAAACAAATGTACTAGGATTGGGAAAGTAGCTCAGTGGTAGAGTGCTTGCCTCCCAGGCATGAGGCCCTGGGTTCAATTTCTCAGCACCACATTAACAGAAAAAGCCAGAAGTGGTGCTGTGCCTCAGGTGATAGAGCACTAGCCTTGAGCTGAAGAGCTGAGGTACAGTACCCAGGCCAGAGTTCATGCCCCACGACCGACAAAAAAAATGTACTCATTACCTTCACTACCTTACTTATAACTGTAACCCCCTGCTCATCAAAAAAAATTTTTTTTAAAGGATGAAAGAAAAAAAAGAAAAAAAAAACTCCAACAAAAACTCAAGTATTTATGTTGTAACTAGGATGTAGTCCTTTCTTTACTGCAAGACCACAGAAACATGAAGTATGCTGCTAGTTAATAATATCTTCCTTAGGAAGTGGTGCTGCAGCTCAAGTGGTAGAGTGCTAGCTTTGAGCTGAAGAGCAGAAGGATAGCACCCACTCCCAGAGTTCAAGCCCCACGACCGGCAAAAAAAAAAAAAAAGAAAGAAAAAAAATAATATCTTCCTTGATGATCTGATTAAATAAAAATTGAAGGTAAAAAAAAGTTTGGGTTTTTTAAAATTACAAACTCTAAGACATTTGCCTTTACCATTATCTTCAAAATAGTACTAGTCCTTCAGAAAGCAAGAAGATTGCCATACTTTTTCACTTTCTCAGAAAGTTCATCATCACTTGTCAGTTCTGTGGTATGAGTTGTGCACAGATGGCCAAATACCAGAAATCAAATTCAGTATGTTACCTATTCCTGCAGCTTCATTTCACCACTGAAAACACAACTCTGCAACCAATAGCATATTGTTGATCTTAGGGCTTTTGTCTTAGCCAAGAATCAGTAAGAGACTGAATCAGTGTGTGCATGGGAGCTTCAATAGCACAGGGAATCTTCTGAGAGGTCCCATGCAGCCTCCAGGTCCTGTAAGCTATGTAAGAGCTGTTACACTGCTGTGAATTCAGTGCCAAGCGCATCCTGCTATGCATATGCACAAATACACGTATGTATATCCTGCCTGAATATTTATTGACTGATAGAATAGACCAACCCCTGCAAAGGCATTCCTATTATTGTCTCCTGTGTTAGTAAGTGCAAGCCACCATGACAACACACACAGGCTGGGTCATTTCAGCATCTGTGAGAGACTGGCTTTCTCACAATTCTGGAGGCTAGAAGTCCAAGATCAAGGTGCGGCCTCTCCTGGACTTGCAAAGGACTGCCTTCTCACTGTTTACTCACACAGCAGAGATGGCTGAATAAGAGCAATGATTCCCTGGCTAGTATCTTAAAGGAGATTCGCAGCCTCTCTCTGGCTATTTCTCTCTCTCTCATGTGGACATGTTTTAGCCCATCTGTTCTTCATGATGTTCTTACTCAGTCACCACTATATAACACATAACCACTGTCACTCACCCTTATTAACATGGTATCCTTACAGACACCCAACCACACACACACACATATACATATTACAATAACACACACCAGTCACATACCCTAATTAACATGGTATCACTATACACAGATAGCCAAGCACTCACATACACACACACTAACACACATATCACACAGGCTTATTAACATGGTAGACTGTACCCAGACACTCAAGTATACACACACATATACATGTAAACATGTATACACAGCCTACTACTTCACATTCCCCTTCACTCTGAGCCACACAACTCTAGACTTGTTCCTCACCACTCACTCACATACACCTACCACACACAGACCTCACTAGCATATACATACAGACCACAACTATCGCTGTGTGCACATATATTACATATAATCAACTCAACACTTACACCTCTGCACACACACATGTGCTCACATATCCCAAATCACATATGCACACAGCTTTCCTAAGTCAGTGAATTTTCTCTGGTCAATTGGGCCTTATGTTCACAGCCTTCTGTTCCTAGCCTTCTATCGACACAGCTGTGAATGGTCCATCTTAGCTGTCCTCATTTCATTTCTTTTTTTCTTAACATAGCAAATGACAATTTGTTTTAATTAATGTAAACAAAGGGAGAAAAGCACCATAGCCCATTCAAGTATTTTATATCCGTATGTAATTATTGTAAACAATTAGCCAGGTGCTGGTGGTTCACACCTGTAAACCTAGCTACTCAGGAGATCTGAGGATCATGGTTCAAAGCCAGCCAATATAGGAAAGCCTATCAGACTCTTATCTCTAGTCACAGAAAAACCCAGAAGCAGTGCTGTGGCTCAAGAGTACTAGCTATACTTGAACAAAAAGAGCTCAGAGGCTGCAATGCTTGGTAAGAAATGTATGCATTATCCTGCCAATGTAATTGTAACCCCTCTGTACAGTATGTTCTCAAATAAAATAAAATAAAATTTAAAAAAAAAAAAAGGAGCTCAGAGACAGTGCCCAGGTCTAGAGTTCAAGCCCCAGAACTAGCCCTCCCCACCAAATAACACAAAATAACAATTAGTGGACAAGAAAGATGTTTCCATAACTATCTTCCAAATGAAAAACAAGTAAAAAAAAAAAAAAGTCAAGCCAGGCCTTGGTGGCTTGCACCTGTAATCCTAGCTACTCAGGAGCCTGAGAGATCTGAGCATCTTGGGTCAAAGTCAGCCAGGGCAGAAAAGTCTGTGAGACTCTTCTTTATAATTAACCTTTGAGCTGTGGCTCAAAGTGGTAGAGTAACTAGCCTTGAGCAGAAAAGCTCATGGACAATGCCCAGGGTCTGAGTTCAAGCTCCACAACCAAAGAAGAAGGAGGAGGAGGAGGAGGAGGAGGAGGAGGAGGAGGAGGAGGAGGAGGAGGAGGAGGAGGAGGAGGAGGAGGAGGAGGAGGAGGACAAGGAGGATGAGGAGGACGAGGAGGACGAGGAGGAGGAGGAGGAGGAGAAGGCGGAGGAGGAAGAAAGGAAAGAAGGAAGGAAGGAAGGAAGGAAGGAAGAAGAAAGAAAGAAAGAAAGAAAGAAAGAAAGAAAGAAAGAAAGAAAGAAAGAAAGAAAGAAAGAAAGAAAGAGAAAAGACAAGAGTCATGTTGGCCTGGATCCTAGACACATTCACACACACCGTGGGTGATTCAAAAAAACACTGAAGTGAACTTTGGGGGTGTTGTGCTTGGATTCTGTAGCATCTCTCCATCATAGGCTTCCTAGGGAAGGGGCACCTTTCTGATGTGCACCCCTGGCTTGCTTAGGAGCCCAGCAGAGATATACATGCATTAAATGCACATATACTATTCATTTAGAACTGGTCCTCCATTTGAAAAAAAGTCTGTCTTGCTGGGTGCTGGTATCTTATACCTGTAATTGTAGCTACTCAGGAGGCTGAGATCTGAGACTTGTGGATCAAAGTCAGCCCAGACAAGAAAGTTCCTGACACTCTTATCTCCAATTAACTACCAAAAAGCTGGAAGTGGAGCTGTGGCTCAAGTAGTAGAGTGTGAGCTTTGAGCAAAAAAAGCTCAGGGACAGTTCCAGGCCAGGACTGGGTGTGAGCAGTGTGAATGCATGTGCACACGCGTGCACACATGCACACACACTAATCGAAATCTAAGTCTTGCATACACTCATTCAAATAAGAACAGATTAGATCTGACCTAAGAAGAGACTTTGCTGTATGGTGAGAAGGGGCTACTATTGCAATTGGGGAGGAGTCCTGCAATAGAGCAAACACTCAGACCATAAAATCTGCAGGGGCAGAAAAGAGGTTTTCTTTTATAGGTGAAGTCAACAGGCCAAAAGGAATGGCAAGCAGGTAATAGCCACTTGGAGCAAGGGCCCCAAGCTAAACCTGCTACAGAGAGACAGGCAGGGGTGCTACCTCCCTGAGGTTCACATTTCAGAGACAAGCTCTAGGGTTGTAAAACTGGCAGGAGGCTAATTTAGCTACTAAAAGGATTTATATCCTCCTCTGAGTAGAGTCCTTGTTGACTCAGTAGACGAAATTCAGTTAAGTTTCCGTCCACCAACCTCGATCTGGAGCTTTGATTTACCCCCTAGCTAGCACACAGCCCCTTCCCAAAGTGATTGAACCCTGAACCATCCCCTGAACACAATTATTTTTAGTCATGATTACATCTTCCAATAAAAGAAAATGCCTTTTGTGGCCAACCTTTGGGATGTCTGCACATTTGGGCTAGGCTGACCTGAACATTCTTCCTATATTAAAAGGCCACTCGGGGCTGGGAAGATGGCTCAGTAGTAGAGCGTTTGCCTTGCAATGCATGAGGCCCTGGGTTCGATTCCTCAGCACCACATAAGCAAAAAGAAAAAAAGCCAGAAGTGGCGCTGTGGCTCAAGTGGTAGAGTGCTAGCCTTGAGCTGAAGAGCTGAGGGACAGCGCCCAGGCCCAGAGTTCAGGCCCCACAACCGGACCCCCCCCCAAAAAAGGCCACTCTTCTCCTATGAATAATGACAGAACTCTTACTCATGGTCTTATGATGATCCTTTAAATAAAGTCTCTCCTTCCCCAAGCCCCGATGTACTTGTATGTGAATGCACAGAAACACACTGAGTAGAGGAGGGAAAGGGGTGCACAATGGAGCTCTCCCCCACAAGCCACCAATGGGGAACAGCACCCAGCTCCCTAAACAGAATCAGGAGTTGGTAAATTGAACCACCTACCAAAGGTATCAATCAAATTTGAAAAATTCTACAAGCTTTCAGTTCACAGTATAATTTTATGGGACTAGAGATGGTATTACAATAACAGGGTCAGGGAGAGGGGAAGCAAAGAAATGACCACCTGGGGGCTGGGAAGGTGGCTCAGTGGTAGAGCACTTGCCTTGCATGCTCGAGGCCCTGGGTTCGATTCCTCAGCACCACATAAGAAAAAAGCCGGAAGTGGTGCTGTGGCTCAAGTGGTAGAGTGCTAGCCTTGAGCTGAAGAGCTGAGGGACAGCGCCTAGGCCCAGAGTTCAGGCCCCACGACCGGACCAAAAAATAAAAAAATAAAAATAAAAAATGAAATGACCACCTGGATTCTTTACAGCTCCAGGGACAGTGGATTTCAGGTTCAAAGGCATCGTGAGGTCTGATCACTATAATCCTCATTAAACAGGAGTTTGAGGTCCAGAATGGCTAGAACAGCTACTGTACAGAAAAGCCCTCAAGATTCCATCTCCAATCAACCAGCAAGAAGTCAGATTGGAGATGTGGCTCAAGTGGTAGGGACCTCAGCATCAGCAAGCAGGCCCAGTGAATGTAAGACCTTGAATTCATACCCTAGGACTGGGGGGTAGGGGAGGGGAAGGAAGTGCTATGAAGTCAACCATGGCTGTGGTACTGTCCCTCAGAGCTGGCCAGTCTCCTCACGTGAGGAAGAAAGGCTGCCCAGTCCACTTAAGCAAGTTTGCTTGTTTGTTTGGACTATAGAGGACCCTTTATTTCTGGGACCTAGACTCTAGCATGTGGCATTTTGGTGTAGTACTTCCAGCTTTCTGCTGGAATCAATCAGCAAGAAGAAAAAATAATGATTATGAGGCCACAAAGTCTATGTTAGGGGTATAGTATGGCCACCCCAAAGCATTATCTTGGTCCTTCCAACTCCATCCCATGTTTGTGGCCATATATATATCCCACACCTCCCACCTATCTACAAATCCAAGAGCATCAATTTGGTGCTACCTTTTGCAGAGAACCAAAGAACCACCACTCACCTCACACTGAGGTTCCCAAAAGCAAACAACTGCTCACTGCAGGAGGTAGGGAAGCCCTGGCTATTAGGCCAATCAGCATCTTTTGAGGGTATGAGCTGGCCTTTCCCAGCTGCCTTGCCTAGCAGAGCAAGCCTCTGTTCTAGACCTCAGGAAGACTAGGACTTGTCAGAATGCAGTCCCTATCTGCTCAGGAGGGATGGTCAGGTAAGGACTGTGGCAAGTTGGAGCAATGAAAGGAAGTAGATGGTTTAAAAAAAAATAGCTTGACTGGGGGGCAAAAAGGGGCCCACTGAGTTTCTGTTCACTATGGCCTTTGATGGCTGCCTTCTCTAGGGACTTGTATGGCTACACAGTTAGAAATAGGTCTACTGTCTGTTCACAGATCAACAGTCCCATCTCAAGCCAGTAAGCAGACCAGGAGGGATGCACAGCTTCCCTTGTGTGTACTTTTTGATGGCTGGAGTTCCTTGGCTATCCACTCCCTTTACTACAACTGCCACCATCCTTGGGGGACCACCCCTAAATGTAGGATAGTGGAGGAAGACTCTTACTTTGCTGATGTCACAAAATACAAAGATAGACAAAGCTATAATCCCCATGGCCACACCCTGAATCAACTCAGCAATGCTTTCAAGATCACTTCAGGAAATCTAGGGGTCACCCTATAAGGCAGGACTCTGCGGATGACAAGCACCTGATTATCAGTAAGTCAGGAGTGCTGAGGGTTTACTCCAAATCAGTATGAGGGTCAGAAGGAACAGAGACAGTAAAGCACAAAGCAGTGGGAAAGTACAAGAAAAAACACCCTAGCTATACTTAGGAGGCTGTGATCTGATAATTGAGGTTCAAAGCCACCCTGGCAGGAAAGTCCATGAGATTTTTATGTCTAAAGAAATACTTAAAAAGCTGAAGTGGAGCTGTGGGTGATGGTAGTATGCTAGCCTTGAGCAAAGGAAGCTTAGGAATAGTACCCAGGCCCTCAGTTCAAATCCTATGACCAGCACAAAAAAAGGAAGGAAAGAAGGGAGGGAGGAAAGAGAGGGGAGGGAAGGAAAGAAGGAAGAAGGAAGGGAGGGAGGGAGGCAGGCAGGCAGGCAAAGGGTAATGGATAATTGCAGAAATTAACAGAAATTATTAAGTAGCAAACCTCTGGTATTGGCTCAGAAGAAACCCAGGCTCCCCCTGCTGTTGGCACTGCTTACAAATAGTTACTGTCTAAGTCAGAGTAACACTGGAGAACTAGGGGACACTGGAGAGGATGAGTGGAGAAGGGATACAGCTTGTCACAGTCGACATGCGGTCATACAGCCAGGAGCTGTCACCTTGTCCAAGCTTTGACAAGAGACTCAATGGTGATCGATTTAATCCCTTCTCAATCCCCAAAACATAAGCAGGATATGGAAGGGCCAGCCTTGTCCAGCCTGAGACCGCTGAAGGAGACAAGCAACAGAAGCTCTCATGTATATCTCCACCATAGGATCTCCAAGTCCAGCTAGAAGGGTTGAGCAGGCTTGCCAAGCTCAAACAGCCTTAACCATATTCATGGGCACTTCTGCTCTAGGAGGTCAAATGGAGGAGCAACCACTGACCTTAGTACTCACCATCCTGCCTTGGCTGCTTATTACACAAAACAACACTTAAAAGCTTATCAGATGGTAGATCCTCTCCTCTTGGACTCCAAAGAAGCTAGGGAAATCTGAGTCCAGAAGGATTCCAGAGATGTGGTTCCAGGAGTCAAGGAGAGCTCCAAGGTACAGACACACAGACCTCTTCCAGATCCCTTATCCCTGGATCTTCTGTGGCATTGAGCATCCTCGAGAAACTACTAAATGGGTCTAGATCTGAGAGCACCTCCAAACCTCTGTAATTTATACTCTGGAAACATTGGGCAGGACCTGCCAGAGGCTAAGACTGCTGAGGGCCAGCAGGAAGGGGCTGCAGCATGGAAGCACCACCTAGCCTGGGGGGACGGTCCTGTGGCCTGGCACAGGGTTGATCGGGAAAGGAGGGTGTGTGTGTGTGTGTGTGTGTGTGTGTGTGTGTGTGTGTGTGTGTGTGTGTGTGTGTGTGTGTGTGTGTGTGTGTGTGTGTGTGTGTGTGTGGACGGTCCTGTGGCCTGGCACAGGGTTGATCGGGAAAGGAGGGTGTGTGTGTGTGTGTGTGTGTGTGTGTGTGTGTGTGTGTGCGTGCGTGCGTGCGTGCGTGTGTGTGTGTGTGTGTGTGTGCTGAGGATGAATCCCAGGACCATGGACATGCTAGTGATCTACTACTGAGCTGCCCTAGGGGATTCCTTTCTTTTTCTTCAGGTGTGTGTGTGTGTGTGTGTGTGTGTGTGTGTGTGTGTGTGTGTGTGTGTGTGTGTGTGTGTGTGTGTGTGTGTGTGTGTGTGTGTGTGTGTGTGTGTGTGTGTGTGTGTGCTGAGGATGAATCCCAGGACCATGGACATGCTAGTGATCTACTACTGAGCTGCCCTAGGGGATTCCTTTCTTTTTCTTCAGGTCTTGGAGCTTGAACTGATGGCCTGGCCGCTGTCCCTGAGCCTCTTTGTGCTCAAAGCTAGCACTCTGCCACTTGAGCCACAGCATCCCTTTCATTTTTTGAGTTGTTAATTGGAGATCAGAGTCTCACCAACTTTCTTGCCCTGGCTTGGCTTCGAACCATGACCCTCAGATCCTCCTAAGTAGCTAAGATTACAGGCGTGAGCCACCAGTGCCCAGCTGCCCCAGGGGATATCTATGGAGAGCTACTGTAATCTGCAAGTCCTCTCTCTCAGAGTAGAAGAGGAAGTGCTTTTTGTGTGTATTTGTGCCAGTTCTTGAACTCAGGGCCTGGGCACTGCCCATGAACTTTTGTGCTCAAGACTTGCACTCTACCACTTGAGCCACAGCTTTCCTTCTGGCATTTTAGTGTTTGAGATAAGTCTCAAACACATGAACTTTCCTTCCTGGACTGGCTTCAAATCAAAATCCGCAGATTTCAGCCTCCTGAGTAGCTAGGATTATAGACATGAGCCATTGGTGCTCATCTGAGGAAGTGCCTCCCTAGAGTGTGAAATCCCATGATAAAATTCAGAGCAGGTTGGCATGTGTCTCTCGCTGAGCATGAGCATTCAAGGGAGCTGTGGCAAGAGTGCAAAGACATGGGTAGTTTGTACCTAGTAGTCATTGATAGGACAAGAAGTTGGCTTAGAGCCATTTAAATACCTTTTCCAAAAAACATCCTGAGAGAAAAAAGGGTGAGGGCCAGTGGTGCTGGGGCCAGCCTGAGAGCCAGAGTCAGTTAGAAATCCCTTGGAGAACAAGAACAAAAGAAGCTGAATCAGGAGGTTCAGAAAGAACCACTAGAGAGCTCCTTCCAGAATAGGATACAAAGCCATAGGCCAGACTGGAGATTGTGTAGCCAATTCATGACAGAAGCAGACTCCAGTCAAGTGAGTTTCCCAGTGACCTTTATCATCTTTCCCTGAAGTTAAAAGGAGGGGGCAAATATGGAAGGAAAGATGCAACCTCCATACAGGAAAGCTCTCATCAGTGATGGCTTTGAGGGGACCAGGCAAGATGCCAGTCATTGGAGTATGGGACATGGAATCAGCCAGAACACAGGCTCTGTTTTGGTGTGTTTTTTTTTTTTCTTTTTTTGGGTCTGGTCATGGGCCTTAACTGTGGGCCTGGGTGCTGTCCCTCAGCTCTTCAGCTCAAGGCTAGCACTCTACCACTTGAGCCACAGTGCCACTTCCGGCTTTTTTTTTTTTTTTGCTTATGTGGTGCTGAGGAATCGAACCCAGGGTCTCATGCATGCAAGGCAAGCGCTCTACCACTGAGCCACCTTCCCAGCCCCACAGGCTCTGTTATTTTAAAATACATATTAATTGTGCACATTAGTGAGTTTCACGGTGACATTTCCATATATGCACATACTGTGCTTGGATCAAATACACTCAATTACTCCCCCTCCACTTACACAACCCTAAGATCAGAACCTCTGCTTTGATTCCCACCTCCATAACTATTAAATAAAAATTTCAGGGGGCCAGAAGTAGAGTACGTTTTTCCATCTGTATAGAGTTTAAAAATTAGAGTTGCTGAGCTATTTGCAGAAGCTGGTATAGCAAATTAACCAAGTAGTACACTATAATTGCCTACATGATCCCCATTTTCTATACCTGCTGTGAGGTTATGTTGTTAGTTAGAACTCTCAGAATCTGGTTGATACTGAGAGCTTTTAGATTTGTGATGTGGGGTATGTGTGTGTGCGCATGCATGCACAATATTTGAATTTAGGGCCCTATAACTGCTTGGCTTACTGCTAGGCTGGCATCATATCACTTGGCCATGCCTCCAGTTTTTCTTCTTGCTGGTTAGTTTGGAGATGGAGTCTCTCCACTTTTCCTGTCCATGTTGGCCTAAAAACAAGGTTTTTCTGCTCTCAGTCCCTACCCCTGAGTATTTAGGATTACAGGTATGAGCCATTGACATCCAGCTTGTGTTTTAAATTTTTTATTGCTTAAATACTGCACTGAATTTTAAAATAGATTGGCATATGAGCCAATCCAGTGGGCTGGACACTTTGCTTTTTTTCTTGAGAACCAAGACTCTATCTTGGTTCTATTTTGCAGTAATCACATGGCAAATTTCAGTAAATGAGCAGAAAAGGTTAGTTTCGAAGGAAGCTTCCCTCACTGAATAGGTGGTAAAGGAATAGCATACAACCAAAGAGTTGATTAAATCTAAGTGCCATCTTTGGTTAACACTGCAGTTACATCAATGTTTCCTGTGAAGTTGTTCTCTGGTTTGTGTATCTGCCAACTTAGTGTTCCAAATATGATCCTTGGATATGAATTTGCTACATATACTCAAGTATCAAAGTCCCAGTGAGTCAAATGAAAATTACTGGCAGGGTTCAGTGGCTCACGTGTATAGTCTTATAGCAACTGAGAAGGCTGAAATTGTGAAATCATGGTTCAAGGCCAGACGAGACAAAAAGCAAAAAGGAAAAAATAACCTAAAGCAAAAATGGTATGACTCAAGTGGTAGATAGCCTGCCTATCAAGTGCAGGCTCTAAGTTGAGCTGAAACCAGAGTGCCATAAATAAATACCACTTTTATAAAAATGAAGTAACTAAAACAGAGCTACTTGTTGAATATGCCAGACATTGCAGTAATTAGATTTTTTTAAAGTACAGTGGTTTATTTTACTAACATAAATAAGAGAAATGATAAAGGGATATGTTAGCTGGGCACTGGTAGCTCACACCTGTAATCCTAGCTACTCAGGAGGCTGAGATCTGAGGATCACAGTTCAAAGCCAGCCTGGGCAAGAAAGTCCATGAGACCTATCTCCAATTAACCACCAGAAAACCAGAAGTGGTGTTGTGGCTCAAGTGGTAGAGTGCTGGCCTTGAGCTGAAGAGTTCAGGGACAGCGCCCAAGCCCTGCAACAACAAAAAAGGATATTGTTACTATGTAGCACAGTTTAGCTTGTTTCTTGGCTTTGAGAAAACACCTCTCTTCTTACCTTTGCTCTTACCTCTCCTGGGCTTTGTCTGCTGACAGTTGGGTGGACAAAGCAGTCACCTGCCCCATTGACAGGGATGATACTTACACTCTTTGGATAGCTCTTGCCAGTGAGATGAGAGGGCATAAAGCAGACTGAAGTAAATTGGAGATTGCTTCCTAAAGTTTCTATGGCAGAACACATACCCTTGCTATGTGGGACACCAAAATAAAACCTTTGAGTAACTAGCATACACTAACAATAAATAAATATCAGGAATGTAAAATAGGTCCTGTCGGGTAGGGTGAACCAAGAAGGTAAAAGAGGGTGAATATGGTCAAATACTTCATGTACATGTGTGAAAATGGAACAATGAAGCTAGTTGAGATTAGTTTAGGAAGGGGAAGAATGAAGATGAGTGACAGATGGGTCTGATCAAGGTAAATTATATGTATGTAAGGACATGTCAGAATGAAACCAACCACTTTTTTTTTTTTTTTTGTCGGTCAAGAGGCTTGAACTCTGGCTTGGGTGCTGTCCCTCAGCTCTTCAGCTCAAAGGCGAGTGCTCTACCACTTGAGCTACAGCGCCACTTCCGGTTTTCTAGTGGTTTATTGGAGATAGGAGGCTCATGGTCTTTTCTGCCCGGGCTGGCTTTGAACCGAGATCCTCAGATCTCAGCCTCCTGAGTAGCTAGGATTACAGGCATGAGCCACCAGTGCCCGGCCCAACCACCTTGTACAACTAATTGATGCTACTAAAAATGTGGGAGCAAAAACATTACTACTGCAATTCATTTTTTTCTTTTTGGCTGTGGCAAGGATCAAATCCAAAGCCTCACACATGCTAGACAAGTACATTAACACTGAGATTAGTCCCCAGCTGTACATAGAATTTTTCTTGCTCTCTTCTAGTTTCTATTTAAATTACTGCAGCTACTTTTGCGTTTTACTTTTATTCTTTGCAGTGCTGGGGATTATAATCAGGACCTTGTGCTTGTATCATTGAATTTCACCCCCCAGCCTACCTTGCCCTCTTTCTTTTTGTGGTAGATACTTTCAGCACTACACTCAGTAAGTAGCCTGCAGCATTTCTTACAAACTCCTTTGAAATAAAGGCACATTCCAAATTGTTCTATTTTTCATCCTATGGATAGTTACTGCTGGGGTTTTAAATGTACTCATGAGGGGCTGGGAAGGTGGCTCAGTGGTAGAGCGCTTGCCTTGCATGCTCGAAGCCCTGGGTTCAATTCCTCAGCACCACATAAGCAAAAAGAAAAAAAAAAAGCCAGAAGTGGTGCTGTGGCTCAAGTGGTAGAGTGCTAGCCTTGAGCTGAAGAGCTGAGGGACAGCGCCCAGGCCCAGAGTTCAGGCCCCACAACTGGACCCAAAAAAAATAAATGTACTCATGAAATATTTTTTGCTGGGCACCAAAGACTCACAGCTGCAATCCTAGCTATTCAGAAGGCTGACACCTAAATCTAAGGATTATGATTCAAAGCCAGCCTGGCTAGGAGTGTCTTTAAAACTCTTATCGACTACCAGCAAAAAGCTTCAAGTACAGCCATGGCTCAAGTGGCTGAGTGCCAGCCTTGAGTAAAAAAGCCCCCAGTTCAAGCCCCAATACCAGCACACCACACACAGAGAAGGGGGGTCGGGGGAGAGAGAGAGACAGGTTTTCTTTTCTCAGGGCCTCAAACTTTTGGTTAGCTTTTTTCTGCATGGACCAGCTTAGCTTTTTTTGTATGTGTTCTCAGAATTTGCTCACTGTGCAACAGCCTAGGTGTTTACCATGTCCACAAGGACCCCCAAGAGTCTTAACTGCAATGTTTGGAAAACCAAACATGCTTTCTATGGCCCTGACACGAGGGGAAAGCAGATGACAAAACATGATTGTTGTATCATTGTTTAGTTAAAAACGACTGTAACCAGGGCTGGGAAGGTGGCTCAAGTGGTAGAGCACTTGCCTTGCAATGCTTGAGGCCCTGGGTTCGATTCCCCAGCACCACATAAGCAAAAAGAAAAAAGCCAGAAGTGGCACTGTGGCTCAAGTGGTAGAGCGCTAGCCTTGAGCTGAAGAGCTGAGGGACAGCGCCCAGGCCCAGAGTTCAGGCCCCACAACCGGACCCAAAAAAAAAAAAAAAAAAAGGACTGTAACCAAAACCAGTGTTAGTAAGATCATAGTTCTATTCTAACATTTTCTCTCTTTTTTTTTTGGCCAATACTGGGGCTTGAACTCAGGGCCTATGCACTGTCCCTGAGCTTCTTTTGCTCAAGGCTAGCACTCACTTGAGCCACAGCACCACTTCTGGCTTTTTCTGTTCATGTGGTACTGAGGAATAGAACCCAGGGTTTCATGCGTGCTAGGCAAGCACTGTACCACTAGGCCACATTCCCAGCCCTATTCCAAACTTCCTAATATCCTCTTTAACATTCTGTTCAGGTTAGAAGCCACACAGTTCCTCCCTGAGGAAGAGTACAAACTGAATGGATTGCAATGCTGTTCTGTATATAATGCAAACTGTGAAGACAAGTCAATTTCTTCTAATTTTTTTTTTCTTTTTTTTGGTTGGTTGTGGGCTTGAACTTGGGGCCTGGGTGTTGTCCCTGAGCTCTTGTTGTTTTTCCTATTGGTTCTGGGGCATGAACTCAGGGCCAGGGCGCTTAGTGAGCATCTTCACTCAAGGCTACTTACTGCTCTCTACCACTTTGAGCCACAGTGTCACTTCTGGTTTTCTGGTAGTTAATTGGAGATGAGTCACATGGACTTTCCTGCTTGGGGTTGGCTTTGGACTGTGATCCTCAGACCTCAGCCTTATATATAGCTAGGATTACAGGCATAAGCCTCCAA
This sequence comes from Dipodomys merriami, assembly GCF_024711535.1. Classification (NCBI taxonomy): domain Eukaryota; kingdom Metazoa; phylum Chordata; class Mammalia; order Rodentia; family Heteromyidae; genus Dipodomys; species Dipodomys merriami. The sequence continues at coordinate 50,098,065 of NW_027206290.1, read as the reverse complement.
TGCCTGGCTTTTTTTTTGCCAAAGAAATCTCATTTAATACTCTCAAAGTGATAAAACCCCACACTTAGCACAAAGACTGTGATGCTACACACCTACATCATCCACCCAGTAGAACAGCTAAGACAACAAACATGTCAACTGCTCTGTTAGGAACATCATGAACACAGTTCTTGCCCAAATCCTCCAACTTTTTTTTTTTCTGTCAGTGGTGGGGCTTGAACTCTGGGCCTGAGCACTGTCCCTCAGCTCTTCAGCTCAAGGCTAGCGCTCTACCATTTGAGCTACAGCACCACTTCCTCAACAAATTTTAAATAGGCAAAATTTCCTACAGGGATTGTACCTGGAACTCTAAACACCAAGTATTCAGCTTCTTAGCAACAGCTTCTTGGATCACAATCATCATGCTCAATCAAATCAGAAGAAAACACAAAACAGACATGTGCATAAGGCAGAAAATCTGGTTCTTAGCTGTAGAAGACAAATAGTTTTAGGTTTACAGATTACCTTGAATTTCAGAATCTCAGCTATACATTTCCAAATAATTTATCTTATGTATGTACTTGGGCATTCATTTTTCTTTTGTTGAGAAAGGGTTTTGCTAAGCAGTCCATGCTGGCCTCAAACTCTGAAACTTTCTGCCCTCCACAACCCAAGGATTGAATTACAGATGTGTGTCACTGTACCTGGTCACTAATACTTTTTTTTTTTTTAATACAGCCTACCAAAAACAATGCAAGCAATAGTTCCCTTAGTCACTTTTAACCTTTATTAGCTACTCCACTTCAAGTTGTATCAGTGGAATTATAAGCCTATGTAGCCTAATTGTATTTGGAAATTGTTCTAGTTGTGAACTAATGCCTTGCTACAGAGCCATTAATTAATAAGCTGTAAGTGAGCCTTGAAGCAGATATAAAAGTCTGTAAAATAATTACTTGGTTCTGAAAAAAAAAAAAAAACTTTAAGGCAGATGGTAACTCTAAGAAGTACTCAAGTGTTAAAATGGTACCCTGAAACTAAGTTAATAATATCTGATTTTTTATTAGTTTCATCACATGGGAGGAACAACTCCATAAACAAAGATAGGGGTGGGGAGACTAGCTGGTTAGGCACACAGAGGCAACCTTCGTCTTACAAACCCACAGAAGGAAAATGACTTTTAGTCAAATGGCTTGTAGCAATTTTCTTTAGCAAACAGCCCAGTCCCTTTAACTCGATTATATGCCTTGGAAAAGATATCAAAAAATATTTCCATAGGACTTAAGAGACTATATGAAAGCCATGTGTTTGCTCTAGAAAGGTGTGAAAATGGCATGAAGAAGGAGTACCACATGTTGGTTTATTAGCTTTTTTTTTTCCTTTTTAAACTGGAAAAAATCTACTTGCCATATACACAGCACAGAAAGACATCCCACACTCCAAAGTCAGGCAGGAACATCAGATTCACAATAGAAAAGAATATACACACCCAGAGTAGCCAAAAATATGATTTATGTTTTAAAAATATTCAACGTTTCACTAGGAAACACCATGATTTCCTAAACTTAGCACTTATTTCAATATTAACTAGATTATGAATAACTATGTTTTAGAATATCTATTTATTTAAAAATATCTATTTCTAAGCCAAACACCTGCACTTGAATATACAGGGGTATGCTACCCTGCTTAGTATCCTGAAGCCAAGATACTAAAAAATTATTAAAATAATTTTATAAATCTCAAGTAATAGACTAACAAATACTACATTTCTTCAAGTTTGCTGGACCTCCTACTAAAAGTAACTTGTATTAATACAATCTGGATTTTCAGATATAAATACAAATCTTACAGTTGCATATCAAAAGCAAAGAGTTGGAGAACCTTTATAATATAGTCATTAAATCCGAAATCACACTATAATTAGAACTGGACCATAATACATAAAATGCCTTTCCTCAGTTCCAACCCTGTAAATTGACTGTAAACATTGTCATCAGCCTTTAAATGATTTAAACTGACAAGCTGACTTTGCAATCTATACTTTGTAAGAGGGTTGGTAATTCTAGCACAGAAGAAACCACATAGTGTGGAACAGGGGATGACATCACTGGCACACTTCCACTTCTGTTTATCCAGACTGTTGCTTTCAGCCCTGCATTGAGGCCTCCTTGAATATCCGTTTCTAATGTGTCACCAACCATCACACAGTCCCCAGGCTGTACTCCAAGAAGATCACAACAGTGATAAAATATGGAAGGTGCTGGCTTCTCCTCTTTCTGCTCTCCACCTACAACGATAGCATCAAAGTAGGATTGACAGGCACAAGCCTCTATCTTCTCTCTCTGTGTCTGCCTATCACCGTTTGTTAACAAGAGCAGGCGGACCTCTTTGCGCAGTTCAGTAAGCATGGCTTTGACATCTTCTGGTAGGGTCATATGCTGTAAACGTGTAGATTTCCAGAGAAAATAACATTCTTCCGCCAATTTCCTATTGTCAGCACCACCTTTTGTTTCCTGGATTGCCTCTTCCCAGTGTGAAGTCCTCAGATCTGTAATACATGTACTGTAAGGATGAAAACATTCTTTGCTGAGTTTAACTTGAACTTTATCACAGATGAGTTCAGCCTCTTCTTTAGAGTGGTATTTTGACTGTAAGAGCTTTATTACCTAAACAAAGAAAAAGAATTTGGTCAACACACTGTTTTTTGTTTTTCTTTTTAAAATTGTTATACAGGTGATATATGGAGAGGCTGCCATTTCATAAGTCAGGTAATGAATGAATGTATTTCTTTTTTGGACAAAACATACTGTTTATAACCATTACTTCCTGAGAAGCTGTGATGCTACAGTGGTTGACAGGCTCTGAAGCAGCTTCTAGTACCAGTACCACACCATTCCTCATGGGAACTGGCCTTGGCTTTAGAAACACCCAAACAAGGAGGTCTTGCCATCTCTAGACAACTCATTCCAGTAATTTTCTTCTTTTAACCAATTTCCAACCTAAGATGATCCTTCATACAGTTAATAACCAGACTTCAGTTATTTGACAGTTTTTGAGTCCACCACGTTTTTCTTTCCCTCCCTTCCTTCTTTCCTTTCCTCCTATCTCCTTCCTTCCCCCCTTCCCCTTTTCCCTCCCATTCTATTTTCTTCTTCTTCTTTTTTTTTTTTTTTGTTGGTCGTGGGGCTTGACCTCTGGGCCTGGGCGCTGTCCTTCAGCTCTTCAGCTCAAGGCGAGCACGCTACCACTTGAGCTACAGCGCCACTTCCGGTTTTCTGGTGGTTTACTGGAGATAGGAGTCTCACAGTCTTTCCTGCCCGAGCTGGCTTTGAACCATGATCCTCAGATCACAGCCTCCTGAGTAGCTAGGATTACAGGCGTGAGCCACCAGCGCCCGGCATATTTTCTTCTTTCTTTCTGTGTTGGTTGTGTCTCTGTTGAACTCAACTTGCAACTCTGGCTCTGCTTTCTTGCTCACTCTATGACTTGAGTCTTGAGTTCTCATCTTTTGCTGGCTAACTAGAGATAAGATTCTCTCAGATTTATCTTCCCAAACTGGCTTTGAACCATGACCCCCAGAACTCAGTGTCCAGAGTAGCTAGGATTATAGGTGTGAGCCACTGGCCCCTCCCTGCAAGTCTACTACCTTTCATCTTGATCATGAAGATATGACAGTAAAATTTGTGCTTATATTCAGTAAAAAACACTTGAAATTATTATTTAAAAACAATTGGTCATAAGCTTGAACTCAGGGCATGGGCGCTTTCCCTGAGCTCTTTTACTCAAGGCTAGCACTCTACCCTTTGAACCACAGTTCCACTTCTGGTTTTCTGGTAACTGGATATAGGAGTCTCATTGACTTTCTTGCCTGGGCTGGCTTTGAACTGCAATCCTCAGATCTCAGCCTCCTGAGTAGGTAGGATTACAGGAATGAGCCACCAATGCCTGGCTCACCTTAACTTTGGACAAACATTTAAATTCTTCCCCTCAAATAACATTAATCCATCTACTCTTTCCTTACCAACATTCATTTCACTGTTTTTCCTTTGAGTGCTAAAAACTGAAACTAGCACTTTGTGCATGTTGGTCAAGCACTCTATTGTTGAACTATATCCCCAGACCTATTTCACTAGTCTTAGCCATTTAGCCTGCCTTTTACATTTAACTAAAGACCCTAATATGGCATTGTTACTAAATGAACACATACTTTTAATCTTTGCTACAACTCTGCAGCAATAGAGGTTCAGAACTGTTAAAAACTTGCTAGAGCCATTAGAAGGGACAAAATAATGGCATTTACAGGGAAATGGATGAAACTAGAAAAAATCATTTTGAGGGGCTGGGAAGGTGGTTCAGTGGTAGAGCGCTTGCCTTGCATGCCTGAGGCCCTGGGTTCGATTCCTCAGCACCACATAAGCAAAAAGAAAAAAGCCGGAAGTGCCTCTGTGGCTCAAGTGGTAGAATGCTAGCCTTGAGCTGAAGAGCTGAAGGACAGCGCCCAGGCCCAGAGTTCAGGTCCCATGACCGGACCCAAAAAAAAAAAGAAGGAAAAAAAAATCATTTTGAATGAGGTAAACCAAGAGCAAAGAGACAAATGGCACATGATCTCCCTGATACGTGGATGTTAAATACAAAATGCAAGGAGATATGACAAAGTAAACAGGATTCAAGAAACTAAGGACCTCCACTCATTTTGTTGTATCATTACTAAATGACCCCATGTTGTTGGCCACATAAATGGTATATATGCACACATCTGAGGGAAACTAGGAGGAGGACACAGAATCAGAGGCAAACAGGGGAAAACATACAACAGAGGGGCCCATCAGCTGCACTGGGGAATTAAGCAACTCAAGGGCAGTGATAGGAGGGAGGGAATGAGAGGATAGCGGAAAGAAATGTACATACTCACCCAATGTGGAAGAAATAGCTGTATTGTCAAAGCTATAGAATTCACAAACTTTATAGACCAGGATAATGACAATTTGCTTCATGAAGGTTAGAATGTGTTTGTGACTTTACCTGAGTATCACAAACTCACAATACTGTGAAATTTATGTAATCACTTAACCACAATAAAAAATTATTTTAAAAAAGAAAATGGAGCTGGGCACTGATGGCTCACACCTGTAATCCTAGCTACTCAGGAGGCTGAGATCTGAGGATGGAGGTTCAAAGCCAGCCCGGGCAGGAGAGACCGTGAGACTCCTATCTCCAATAAACCACCAGAAAACCGGAAGTGGCGCTGTAGCTCAAGTGGTAGAGCGCTCGCCTTGAGCTGAAGAGCTGAGGGACAGCGCCCAGGCCCAGAGTTCAAGCCCACGACGGACAAAAAAAAAAAAAAAAAAAAAAAAAAAAAAAAGGCAGATCTGAAAGTTAAACCCATACACGCCTATTTCCAAAGCCCATACTGGGCCCTAGAGAATGCCCCCTTGTCTTTGGGGCATTATCTGGTAGAGAAGTCAGACATATAAACAGCACAAATGCTGGTTCAAGTCCTTAACAATGGAATGGATAAGAACTGAACTTATACCCAAAGGCATCTGGAAGAGTTACATAGGCAGAAAAAGTAAACCAGGGATCTGCCAACCAGAAATGGTGGGGATCAAATTGATCAACTCTACACAAAAGGCCAAAGGCCATGTGATGTAGATAAGGCAAGCTGAGCCAAGTCAAATGGAAGGTATATAAGGGAAGGTGCTAAGTAACAAAGCTGAGAAGACACCAGGAATCATCTTGTAAAGAGCCTTGCACCCTATCCTGTGATAGATCCTGCTTGAATTACCTTGGCAACTATTATTCCCAGATAAATCGATGGCTTTATACTGCAAGATCTTGGGGTTATGCTTTCAGGTTTATCCACAGAAGAATCCATGCACAAGACTGGGTAAATATCACAGCTTTCTTTTCCCTTTTTTTTTTTCTTGATGGTACTGGGGTTTGAACTCCAGGCCCTGGACTTGCTAGCCATGTACTCTACCACTTCCAGTCCTTTTTGCTTGATTATTGTTGGTCTTGCTTTTATAAATCAGTTTGAACCCTAATCCTTTCTTTTCCTTCCTTCTCTTTCTTCTTTCTTTCTTTCTCGGTCATGGGGCCTGAACGTTGTCCCTCAGCTCTTCAGCTCAAGGCTAGCACTCTACCACTTGGGCCAAAGCACCACTTCCAGCTTTTTCTGCTTATGTGGTGCTGAGGAATTGAACCCAGGGACTCATGCATGCAAGGCAAGTACTCTACCAATGAGCCACTTTCCCAGCCCCCAATCCTTTTATATGCTTCCCATATAGCTGAGATGACAGGCACTGTCATGCCCAGCTTGTGTGGGTAGTGTGTGTGCCCATGCTGGGGCTTGAACTCAGGCCCTGGATGTTATCCCTAAACTTCTTTTCCTCAATGCTAGCACACTATCACTTGAGCCACAGCTCCACATCCGGCAGTTTTTTGTAGTTTTAGTGGAATTAGAGTCTCATAGACTATTGGCTGGGGACGTGGCTTGGTGGTAGAATGCTTGCCTAGCATGCATGAAGCTCTGGGTTCCATTCCTCAGTGCTACATAAACAGAAAAAGCCAGAAGTGGCACTTGTAGCTCAAGTGGTAGAGTACTAACCTTGAGCAAAAGAAGCTCAGGGTCAGTGCCCAGGCTTGAGTTCAAGCCCCAGGACTGGCAAAAAAAAAAAGTCTCACAGACTTCCTGACAGAACTGGCTTAGATTTGCGACCCTCAGCCTCGATTACAGGCATGAATCAATGGTGCCTGGCTTATACCCAGCTTTTTACTGGTTGAGATTTTGCAAGCTTTTTGTCCAGGTTGGGCTAGTTTCAGCCTTCCAAGTATCTAAATCACAGGCACGAGCCAACCCTTCCTTCCTTCCTTCCCTTCCTTTTTTTGATACAGGTTCTTTCTATGGAATGAACAAGCCTCACCTCCTTAAGAAAGGTTTTTTTTGTTGTTTGTTGTTTTTTGTTGGTGGTGGTGGGGCTTGAACTCTGGGCCTGGGCACTGTCCCTCAGCTCTTCAGCTCAAGGCTAGCACTTTACCACTTGAGCCACTGCAGCCACTTCCAGCTTTTTCAGCTTATGTGGTGCTGAGGAATGGAACCTAGGGCCTCATGCATGCAAGGCAAACACTCTACCACTGAGCCACCTTCCCAGCCCGAAGGTATTTTTTTTTTTTTGGTCTGTCGTGGAGCTTGAACTCTGGGCCTGGGTGCTGTCCCTCAGCTCTTCAGCTCAAGGCGAGCGCTCTACCACTTGAACTACAGCGCCACTTCCGGTTTTCTGGTGGTTTTTATTGGAGATAAGAGTTTCACAGACTTTCCTGCCCAGGCTGGCTTTGAACCATGATCCTCAGATCTCAGCCTCCTGAGTAGCTAGGATTACAGGCATGAGCCACCAGTGCCCGGCTCGAAAGTATTTTTTTTAAACCTATTTGAACTAATCAGAAGATGCAATGGTTATTAGCTAAAGGAAAAGACATCAACCCTAAGAATCTTTAGATAATGGAAAAAATACTGATTTCTTTCAAATGAATAAACCATGTTTACAATTCCATGGTATGTCACTGACTTTGTTTTTAATTAGGGATTCGTGCTTGTTACAGGTGGCCCTACCTTCTGAGCCACTCCCCCTTTTCTATTACTTTAGTAAGGTTTTGCTTTTGCCTGTTGGCCTGGACCACAATCCTATTTATATTTCCCACATAGCAAAGGTTACTCAACTTTGTATTGGTTGAGATGGGGTCTCATATACTTTTTCCCATGGTCCTCAATTTTCACCCTCCCAAATAGCTAAGATTACAGGGAGCCACCACACCTGGCTGTCAGTCTTTTCTAACAGTATCAACTGAATTACTCTAAGCTATGACTGAAGGGCATTCTCAAGTTTCAGCAGCCCACTACTACACAGTAAAAGGACACAGGCCTCCAAGATACTGGATAGATAAACAGCGATCTTCCAATAATAACCCAATTTCCTGTTGTTATACTTGACAATATATTTACCACACTCTTGAGAAGCAGGATTAGCTTAAAGAAGAGATGTAAAGAGGTATGACATACTGCTCTCCAACTTTCAAAAATTTTTCCCTATTATATCCTTTCAATTAACTTTGCCATTAGTCTAATACCACTACTAATCACACAGCAACTAACTACAGATTGGTAATTAGATTTAATAGTAATACTTTTATGGAAAAGTTTATTGGTCATCCACATGTTAATGATCAGTTCAGAGACAGGAACTAAGTTGAATCAGTATACATTATTACAAACTCTCCTAGAACCTTCAATTGAGAGAATGGGCCTTTTTTTGGGGGGGTGGGGGCTAAGTTGTGGGGCTTGAACTCAGGGCTTGGGCACTGTCCCCTGAGCCTCTTTGTACTCAAGACTTACGTTCTAACACTTGAACCACAGGGTCACGTCTAGTATTTGAGTGGTTAAATGGAGATAAGAGTCTCACAGGGACTTTTCTGTCCAGGCTAGCTTCAAACTGTGATCCTTAGATCTCAGCCTCCTGGGTAGCTAAGATCACAGGTGTGAGCCACCAGCATCCAGCAAGAATGGGCCTTTTGATTGGATTGGATCTGGAGGAAAAAAAGATCTCTAACTTGGAGTTGTGAAGACATTTTTATAGTTGGGGCAAGAGGCTTAGAAAGGATTATGATAAATAGAGCCCATCAGGTACCAGAAAGCCTTTATAAACAATATAGGGCTTATAGGCTATGATTACAAGCACCAGCCACAGGCACCCTGCTTATGAAGATTTGAGACTTAGAATGTTTAAGGAACATAGTAGGGTACTTTTGGCTAGGTGTTGAGAAAGCTGTTACTTGAATTCAAATGGCTGATTTTTTTTTGGGGGGGGGGGGCGGGGGTCAGTCCTGGAGCCTGAAACTCTGGGCCTAGGTGCTGTCCCTCAGCTCTTCAGCTCAAGGCTAGCACTCTACCACTTGAGCCACAGCGCCACTTCAGGCTTTTCCGCTTATGTGGTGCTAAGGAAGTGAACCCAGGACCTCATGCATGCAAAGCAAGCACTGTACCACTGAGCCACCTTCCCAGCCCCTCATTTGGCTGATTTTAAAGCTTCTCTCAAGTCCTGGCCTACAGGAAGAACTGGCTTAGAACTACAATTCAATTCTAACACATTGGGCTTAGCTAGCTAAAAACACACTGGTAAATAGGTATTTTGGCAGCTAGAGATAGAAGAGGTAGTATATAACTCAGAAGTACCCTTAAGAACAAGGTTTAGAGTAAGAAAATGGAAGCAACAATCAGGAATATAGAAGGACTCAGGGAATTAAGACAGATTCAAAGTGCTGGGGGTGTAGCTGAGTGGTAGAGCCCTTTCATAGCATGGTAATGCCGTGTTCAAACCCCAGCATATACATACATACATACACACACACACACACACATACATACACACATCAGATTCAGATTCAAAGTATCCACTGACAGGGGCTGGGAAGGTGGCTCAATGGTAGAGTGCTTGCCTTGCATGCATGAGGCCTTGGGTTCGATTCCTCAGCACCACATAAGCAGAAAAAACTTGGGGTGGGACTGAGGCTCAAGTGGTAGAGGGCTAGTCTACAGCTGAAGAGCTGAAGGACAGCGCCCAGGCCCAGAGTTCAGGCACCACGACCGACAAAAAAAAATAGAAAAAAATAAAATCAAAGTATCCACTGACTTTAGCACTTTGGTTGGAAAGGGCCTAATAAATTCCAAGTCTACTGCATTCTAATGCTGATGACAGAAACTATCTGGCAATGAGCTGAAGAATAATAAACAAACATGGAGAAAATGGGTATTGATTTCTTCTAAAAACATGGCTGTGTAAAAGAGGTAAGTGATATCTACTGCAGGAAGCAAAGTACAAGAGAGGTGTCTGGGATTTTGTTTGCTTTTTGTGGCACTGGGGTTTGATCTTAGGACCTTACACTTGATAGGCAGGAATTCTTGAGCTGTGCCTCCAGCTCCATTTGCTTTCACATTAGGATCTTCCCAATTTTTTTCCTGATTGGCCTGGCCAAGAATCCTACTTTTGTACCTTATGTAGATGGAATGACAAATGTGTACCATGGTTCTCAGCCTCTTTTTTGTTGTTGTTGGTGGTGGTCATGGGTCTTGAACTCAGGGCCTGGGCACCATCCTTGAGCTTTTTTATTCAATGCTAGTGTTCTACCATTTTGAGCCACAGCTCCACTTCTGGCTTTTTTTGCCCTTGCTGGCTTTAAACCATAATCCTCAGATCTCAGCCTCCTGTGTAGCTAGGATTACAGGTGGTCTGGTCGTGGGGCCTGAACTCTGGGCCTGGGTGCTGTCCCTCAGCTCTTCAGCTCAAGGATAGTGCTCTACCACTTGAGCCACAGCGCCACTTCTGGCTTTTTCTGTTTATGTGGCACTGAGGAATCAAACCCAGGGCCTCATGCATCAAGGCAAGCACTCTGTCACTAAGCCACCTTCCCAGCCCCCGTTTTTTTTTTCTGTACAGGAGTTTGAACTCGGGGCCTTGTGCTTGCTAAGCAGCTCTCTTTTTGGGGAAGGGGAGGGGAGGCAGTGAGTGCCAGTACTGGAGCTGGAACTCAGAGAATCATATACTCTTGGCTTAGCTTTTTTTAATCAAGGCTTATCATCTATCACTTGAGCCATATGTCCACTTCTAGCTTTTTTTTTTGCCAGTCCTGGGGCCTGAACTCAGAGCCTGTCCACGAGTTTCTTCTGTTCAAGGCTAGCATTCTACCAGTTGAGTAACAGTGCTACTTCTGGCTTTTCCTGTTTATGTGGAATTCTGGAATCAAATCCAGGACTTCATGTTTGCAAGGCAAGCACTCTACCACTAAGCCACATTCCCAGCCCTGCATCTCCACTTCTGGCTTTTTTACTGGTTAACAGAAGTTAAGAGTCTCAGGGACTTTTCTGCTTGGGCTGGCTTTGATTAGCCATCCTCAGATCTCAGCCTGAATAGCTAGGATTACAGGCATGTGCTACCAGTGCTCAATTTAAGAAGATCTTAACACCTGAACCAAGCTGCCAGCCTTATTTTGCTATTTTTATACTCTACCATTTGTGGTTTTTTTTTTTTTTTTTGGAGGGGGGTCCGGTCGTGGGGCCTGAACTCTGGGCCTGGGTGCTGTCCCTCAGCTCTTCAGCTCAGGCTAGCGCTCTACCATTTGAGCCACAGCGCCACTTCCAGCTTTTTTCTTTTTGCTTATGTGGTGCTGAGGAATCGAACCCAGGGCCTCAGGCATGCAAGGCAAGAGCTCTACCACTGAGCCACCTTCCCAGCCCTTGTGGTTATTTTTGAAATAGGGTCTTGCTTTGTGCCCAGGCAGGCCTGCACTTGAATACTCCTCTCTAATTCCCAGAGTAGCTGGGATGACAAAACAAAACCATCTTGTTCAGCTATTGATTGAAATGGAATCTTGAGAACTTGTCTGGCCAGGCTGGCCTTGAACTTGAACGATCTCCACCTCTGCTTCCAAAGAAAATAGCTAGGATTATAGACCTGAACAACTTTTTTTTTTTTTTTTCCAGTCCTGGGGCTTGAACTCAGAGCCTGAGTACTGTTCATGAGTTTCTTTCGCTCAAGGCTAGCAGTCTACCACAGGGCCACTTCCGGCTTTTTCTGTTATGTGGTACTGAGGAATCAAACCCAGAGCTTCATGAAAGCTATGCCAGCACTCTACCACTAAGCCACATTCCCAGTCTAAAACTTTTTATTGGTTGAAATGGACAGCTCCTGGGCTGGCCTTGATCATTGATCCCTATCTAAGCCTCCAAAATAGCTAGGATTACTGTTGTGCCCACATTAATTTTTTTTAAATGTATGAGAATGCACCAAGAAAGGATGAAAGGACTGAAAATACTGGAATATAAAAATTACCTGATGAAGCATGAAGAATGGGACAGAGCTGGAAAGATTGGCTTTTGAAAGTGAGATTTTTCAGTGCTGGGTGTGTGGCTCAAGTGGTTGAGGACTTGCCTAGCAAACACAACACCCTGAGTTCAAACCCCAGTACTGCCAAACAAAACAACAAAACGAAATAAGACATCTGATAATCCTTTGAATTCTCCTTTAAGCTGAAGGCAGAGGAAGGAAAACGAGTGGATTAGGTGCTGGAGAGAATGGGGATATAAAGGAAGGTCTCCGGTAACACTGGAAAATACAGGAAAGAGGTTGCTGCTTAGCAAGAAATCTACCAAAGGTCTGACCACAGAAGGTACTGGAGGCAGAAACAAAAGAAACAGCTCTGGCTGGGAATGTGGCTTAGTGGTAGAGTGCTTGCGTAGCATGCACGAACCCTGAGTTCGATTCCTCAGTACCACACACACAGAAAAAGCCGGAAGTGGTGCTGTGGTTCAAGTGGTAGAGTGCTAGCCTTGAATAAATGTAGCTCAGGGACAGAGCCCAGGCTCTGAGTTCAAACCCAGGACTAGGGGAAAAAAAAAAAAAAGGAAGGAAGGAAATCAAGAAAGGAAGGAAGGAAGGGAGGGAGGGAGGGAGGGAAGGAGGGGAGGAGGGAGGGAGTGAAAAACGGCTCTGATACAGGGTTTTTAAGTCCAGGCTCGCTTTTCTGTTCTGTCATTTATTGTGTGAAAAATGGGTGCCTTGTCTAAATCTCCTCAGAGATCCACTCACGACCACGTGGTGGGGGACTCCATTCTCCCCCACTAGGTCCATCACTAAGCAGCGTGTGCGCACAGGCCCAGCAGGGGTCCAAGCCCACGGGTGCCCGACCGAGCGCCAACCACGGCGGGCCACCGTCTCCCAGCGTCTGGGGGCTGTGTCAGTCTGTGGACGGTGCCAGCGTGGCAGTTTTAAGGACATCCTTCCGGGTCCCCGGCACTGGATCGACCTTGACCCGCACCCTGGCTGGGCCTGGGCTCGGCGGCTGGGGAAGGCAAGCTCCTCGCCGGTCTGAGCCCCCACCCCGACCCCGCTCGCCCCTTGCCGGCGGGGCCTTCCTGGCACCGGCTAAGCTTCCGAGGGGTCCCAGGCCGAGGGCTGGAGCCGGGGCGCGCGCGGGCAGGGGACGGTTAGGAGTGAGCCGCAGGGCCGGAGGGCCCGAGGGCGCGGGGACGTTACCTCCAACATGCCTCTCCGGCTGGCCCCGGCCGTGTCGATGAGCGTGTTGTCCAGGTCAAAGAAAACGGCACGCACCCGGTTTAACCCCATCGCGCCGGGCCCCTCCCCGGGCCCCTCCCCGCCCCCCCGCCCCCGGCAAAGCAAAGAAGACGGGGGCGGAGCCGCAGCCAGACCCAGACCCGAACCTCCCGCCTCAGCAGCCGCCGGCACGGCGAAAACCGGAGGGGAGGAAAAAATAATCCGTGCAACTCTCGCGAGACGCGTCGATTCCTGATCGGTGGAGAGCAGACCTCTCGCGAGATTCTGGAACTCCCTGAAGTTCGTGGGAAGAGCGTGCCTACGTCACCAGCGGAGTTGCGCGCGGGGTTGACGTTGGGGTTTACGCTCTTTGGAGCTTTGGTCTCGTGGCCGTCGGCGGGCGAGGAGTTCGTCGGACTGCGTGCTGTCTGGAGAATGGCGGCGGCTGAGAAGCTGGCTTTTCAAATGCTCCTGAACAGCGGGCTACAGAGCTCTGTTTGCTAGGGTCGGAACTCTGCCTCCTTGTGTCTGGATATCTTCACTGCAGAAGAGCAGGCGTAAAACAACTGGCGCCCTACCAGTACTGTTTTACTTTCCTAGAGGGAGATAATTTTGTGTGTGTGTGTGTGTGTGTGTGTGTGTGTGTGTGTGTGTGTGTGTGTGTGTGTGTGTGTGTGTGTGTGTGTGTGTGTGTGTGTGTGTGTGTGTGTGTGTGTGTGTGTGTGTGTGTGTGTGTGTGTGTGTTATTATCCTGGGCCTTGAACTCAGGATCTGGCACTATCCCTGAGCGCCACCTACCTACCTTTTTTCCTTTCTTCCTTATTTCCTTCCTCCCTTCCTTCCTCCCTCCCTTCCTTCCTTCCTTTCTTCCTTCCTTCCTCTTTCCTTTCTTCCCTGAATCTCAAAGTGTCTGTTGGCTTCATCTTTTACCGGTTTTATTGGTTTTCTTGAAACCTTGCACCCAGATTTCGGCATCCATTTAATTGGATGTTTTTCTGCAAATAACATAGTAAGGGACCTAGACAGTGTATTGCACCCTCTCCCCCAGAACAGCAATAACAAGTTTTAGCTTCTGTTACTAGAGCAAGAATCTTGAAACTTGTCTTTTATGATCCCTATTGTGTAACTTAGGAAATTTTGGGTAGGTGGTTATCGGTAATCAGAAATGGTGGAAACTGGTAGATCAAGGTCGCAGGACAAATGAGGCTTATCACTTGAGCCTGTGACTTGAGGATTTGTCCCTTCTCTCCCCTCCCCTTCTTTCTCCCTTCCTTTTTGTGCCTGTTTTGGGGCTTAAACTCTGGGCCTTGCACTTTCCCTTAGGGTTTTTTGTTTGTTTGTTTTGGTCTGTTTGTGAGCTTGAACTCAGGGCCTGGGCACTGTTCTTGAGCTCCGTAGGGACTTTTCTGCTCATGCTGGTTTCAAACCCGTGATCTTCAGATCTCAGCCTCCTGAGTAGCTAGGGAGTTAAATTTTATTTCAGCATGGAAAAGGTTCTGTAACAGCCCCTAAGTTCAGAGTCTAGTTGGCTCACATGCTCCTTCTCACCACATGTATATAATACAGCTGAAAGCTATATTGATGCCAGTGCAAAGAAAATGAGAAACAAAAACCACTTGATTCTCTGCAGTCCACATTTACCTTATATGGTCATATTTTTGGCAGCTTTCAGAATCTGAATAGCTGGAGGTTCAGCCATGAGTAGCTGAGAATCAGTTGCTTGATTATACTTTGTTTACATTATATAGAGGTAGATCAAAAGCCACTTTGGGGCTGTCATTCAAGCATGGAGACAGCTTTGTATCAGACGTAACACACTAAAAGTATGGACAGTAAAACTTGTATCTTGGGCTGGGAAGGTGGCGCAGTGGTAGAGTGCTTGCCTCACATGCATGAGGCCCTAGGTTTGATTCCTCAGCACCACATAAGCAGAAAAAGCTGGAAGTGGCACTGTGGCTTTAGTGGTAGAGCACTAGCCTTAAGCTGAAGAACTGAGGGACAGTGCCCAGGCCCAGAGTTCAGGCCCCACAACCTGCCAAAAAAAACCCCAAAAAACAAAAAAAAAAAACCCCTCAAACAAGTTTAATTGTATCATGAAATACTCATTATCCTTATAGTCAATTTCAAAGTAACTAAAACTTCCAACCCAGAAACAAACCAAAACAGAAGAAAAAAATCCATAAAAAATTCTGTAAATAATGACAATCAAAAGCTTTCTGCTGATACACAGCAAATCAATTGTCACACATTATTTAGAATGAGATAAACTATCTTCAAACAGCATTTTTGAATAGGAAACCCCACTTTGAATTAAAACTCACTTTGAAATACACAAAATTAGATACAAGCCTCAAGCACAGTAACATTTTTTTATTAATTTATTGTTATAGAGGTGACATACAGAGGGATTACAATTACATGAGTCAGGTAATGAGTACATTTCCTTTTGGACAGAGTCTTTCTTCTGTTTCCTTACTCTCTCCCAGTCCCTCCCTGCCACCTCCATCCATGAGTTGTATAGTTCACTTTCATCAGTATTCTGTGAGTTACACTGCTATAATCTTCCCCTTCAAGTTCTGTACCCTCCCCCTAGCCCTTCTGAAGATACACACTTGAATAAACCATACATAAGGAAAAGAAGACAGAATCATAAAAAAAATAAAGACTATAAACTAAAAAAAGGGGAAAAAAAGAGAGGTCACTTGTTTTTATATCTTGGAGTTCGTTTCAATATGTATATTTTATGTACTATGCGGCACTTAGGCATTGCACCTTTGTGAGTAATTAAGTTTTACAAGTTATAAAATGCATAAGTAGATTATCTGATGATACTTTTGGTAGGTCATTAATTTCTAGGGGCTGAGGCTGTAGCTCATTGATAAAGTGCTTGCTTAGTAGGTATGAGATCCTGGATTCCATCACATAACAACACAAAAGGTAACAACCCAAGAGAACTAGGCTAAAGAACAAAGTTTTATCATAATATGTTAGTGACCAACAAAGACTAGGCACAACTTCAGTTGATTAAATGGAAATCTCTACGAAAAAAGACTTTATAATCACTGATGAAGCAATTGTCTTTTTTTTCCTTTGGTAGTACTGTATTTGAGTTCCTAACTTCATCCTGACAAGGAAGTTGCTGTCCCACTTGAGGCACAACCCAAGGTGAAGTCTGCCATTTCTAAAAAGTAGTAAAGATAGAGAGTATAAATCAGAGTATCTTTATTTTTAACATTTGAGCTATATTCCTAACCCTATTGTGTTTTATATTTCATTCTCGAGACACTATCTACCTAACTT
Organism: Dipodomys merriami; assembly: GCF_024711535.1. NCBI lineage: Eukaryota > Metazoa > Chordata > Mammalia > Rodentia > Heteromyidae > Dipodomys > Dipodomys merriami. Next base: position 50,081,686 of record NW_027206290.1, on the reverse strand, counting down.
GGCCTAGTTCAGCCTCAGACTTAAAATCTTCCTCTTGGGCTGGGAAGTTGGCTCAGTGGTAGAGCGCTTGCCTTGCATGCATGAGGCCCTGGGTTCGATTCCTCAGCACCACATAAGCAAAAAGCAAAAAACCGGAAGTGGCGCTGTGGCTCAAGTGGTAGAGCGCTAGCCTTGAGCTGAAGAGCTGAGGGACAACACTCAGGCCCAGAGTTCAGACCCCACGACCAGATCCCCCCCCAAAAAATAATAAAATAAAAAAAAATCTTTCTCTTTGCCTCCCATGTACCTGAGATTACAAATATTTTTGTGTTTTCTGTAATGGTCATGCATACTGCCTACTTAATTCCTGGGCTCCAGACTGTCTGCTTATTTTAGACTTATGTTTCTGTTAAAGGATGACTGACTGTGTGTGTGTGTGTGTGTGTGTGTGTGTGTGTGTGTGTGTGTGTGTGTGTGTGTGTGTGTGTGTGTGTGTGTGTGTGTGTGTGTGTGTGTGTGTGTGTGTGTGTGTCATGCATGTGAGGCAAGCACTCTACCACTGAGCCACTTTCCGTGTGTGTGTGTGTGTGTGTGTGTGTGTGTGTGTGTGTGTGTGTGCGTGTGCCTCATGCATGTGAGGCAAGCACTCTACCACTGAGCCACTTTTCCAGCCAGGATGACTGGCTCTTGAGCCTTGGCCTCAGGTCTATTTCTTGACTCTCTCTTAAAGCTGTCTCTGAGATACTGAGAGGAGAGCAACAGAATAGAACTTATCAGTAGACTAGTCACCAGATGGGAGGAATAAAGAAGTCACCATTGAGATACTCCCATCCAGGCTATGAATCAGAGCAAAGAACACAGGATTGGACAGTATCGTCTGTAATATTTAGAGGGAACTTGGGTAACTAGGAATAGGCCCCAAATGCTGACATAAAGTTTTAAATGAATACAAGTGCTTTTGTTTTCACTATAGCATAATTATTGATGGAAGACAACTATATTGGGAGCAATTTCATATGAAAAGCATCTTGGGGTATTGATTAACTTAACCCGTTATGCTTCAGGGTTCATATTAGCATAATCTAAACCAAATTATTAATCTTAAACTGAGAGTAGGATATAGTGGCTCTTTTGAATTTATATATTAGACCGTGTCTGGGCTCTGGCTATGTGGTCCCTGGTCAGGGTATAATGACTATGATGTGACATTAGAAGAAAGTATTTCTAGGACACTAAATTCCCATATCCTGTGATCACTGGCTGCCAATACTCTTGAGACTTGCCCCTGCTCAAAGGGGAAACCTTTTCACTCAGGAAGGTTATCCTTAACTCCCAATGATTGCCTCAATACTGCACTAATAATTGCCTCAATAGAATATAAAATATTGAACCCTGATGGGACTTGGCCTCAACTGCATTCTCTAGTGTGCTCTTCCCCCCCCCCCCTCTCCTTTTGTCAGTAATGGAATTCAGGGTCTTGAATTAAAAATTCAGGGCCTTGAGCTTGTTAGATAGGTGCTCTACTGCTTGTACTATCCCTAAGACCACATTTTTTTTTTTAAGCTCTGCCTCTGCCTGATTCTACTTCCCCTTACCCCTCTACAGGTTTTTCCTGAGGCCACTCCTCAGTAAATCATTTATACCAGGATTCCCATTTCATACTCTAGATGAGGGTTCTGGAAATCATAAGGAAAGATGAGGACTGATTTAATCTAGAGGAAAAGAATTTGGAGGAAATAGGATTTTTAAAAAACTGTCTTGGCTGGGAATGTAACTTAGCGGTAGAGTGCTTGCCTAGCAAGCATGAAGCCCTGGGTTCAGTTCCTAAGTACCACATACACAGAAAAAGCTGGAAGTGGAGCTGTGGCTCAAGTGGTAGAATGCCAGCCTTGAGCACAAAGAGACTCAGGGACAATGCCCAGGCCCTGAGTTCAAGTCCCAGAACTGGCAAAAAATAAAAATAAAAAACAAAAAAAAAATTAAGAGAGTTAGCCAGGTGCCAGTGGCTCATGACTAATCCTAGCTACTCAGGAGGCTGATATCTGAGGATTGCTGTTCAAAGCCAGCTGGGGCAGGAAAGGCTGTGAGACTCTTATTTCCAATTAACAATTAGAAAACCAGAAATAGTGCTGTGGCTCAAGAGGTAGAGCACTAGCCTTGAGCTGAAGAGCTGAGGGCCAGCACCCAGGCTCAGAGTTCAAACCCCACGACCAACACAACAAAAAAAGAGAGGATGAGATTTAAGTATCACGGTTCAAAGCCAGCCTAGGCAGAAAGGTTTGTGATATATTGTGACAAGTCTCATCTCCTATCAAAAAAGCTGGAGGAGCTATAGCTCAAGTAGTAGAGTGCTAGCCTTGAGCAAAAGGAGCTCAGGGACCTCGCCTATGCCCAGAGTTCAAGCCCCATGTGTGTGAGAGGTGTGGGGTATCCAGAAACAGGCTTACCTGGCGAGAGGGTGACTCATGATCAGCTTTTGTCCTGTAACCTCCAGCAGGCACTGTAAGGAGAACCTGGGAGCTGGGAAATTGTGGAATGTTTTAAGACTTAGAACATTAAGGAGGTTGGGAAGATGGCTCAGCGGTAGAGTGCTTGCCTTAGATGCATCAAGCCTGGGTTTGATTCCTCAGAAAAAAGCCTGATGTGGCCCTGTGGCTCAGGTGGTAGAGTGCTAGCCTTGAGCTGAAGAGCTGATGAGCTGAGGGATAGCACCCAGGGCCCCCCCCCCCAAAAAAAAGGGAGAGAGAGAACATTAAGGAGATAGCTATGTAATTCACTTTGGAGGAGTGGGCTTTTTGGGTTCTCTATCAGAGGAATCTCTAAAGCAATGTGATGCTGAAACCTACAACTTCATTTATATGGGAAATAATAGCAAGTCCAGACCATGGATGATCAGCACAAAAATTCTTAGAGAAATACAATAAAGTATAAGATAGAGAGACTATGAGAATAAAGGAGGGGGGTCAGTGTGGCAAAACCCTTCACTCAGATTCCAAATCTTAATATGAGCAAAAAAAAAATTATATTGGAGTAAAACCATGTGAATACAGTGTGAGTAGGAAACTTACCATGTGTCCTCATCTTTTAATAGGCACCACTTATCTTGATACAAATCATAGGAGAAGTCATATAAATGTAAATGATGTGGGAAAACTATTAGTCTCACAAGTGTTCAAAGCCAACATGACATCCTATGATGTAAATGGACCTTGTGAATGTAAGGTATATGCAAAAGCCTTTGATTTTCTCAGTTCCTTTTGAAACTCAGAAAGTAGAAAACCCTATGAAATAAAAGCAACGTGGAAAGGCTTTTATTTGTCCTAGGTCATTTCAAACACATGGAAGGACTTACATTGTAGAGAAATCTTACAAATTAAATAATGTGGTGAAGCTCTCATTGAAGACATGAGAACTTACTGGAGGGAAAAATTCAAGGAATGTATGAAAATCATAGTTTTTCCAATTCTCTTCAAAACCGTGAAAAAAATGTGGTAAAGCCTTCAGATATCGTCTCCCTTCAAGAAAATAGAAGAAATTATATGGAGAAAAATCCCGTCAAGGTCAATAATGTAAGGCCTTCAGATTTTTCATTTCACTTCAAATGCAGGTGAGAAGTCATGAATTAAAAACCCATGTAAAGCCTTCAGCTTTTTCAGTTGTTTTCAAAACATGAAAGGACTCACCCTGGAGAAACTTATGACTGTAATAAATGTATTAATACCTTCATAGAAAAACCTTGAAGGCACAGCCTACCACACACCTAGAATACATGATACAGAACATGGCTTCTGATATGTGATATAAAAATACATGGGATAATTCTATGCCTCCATCAGAAAGAATGACATTGCCCCATTTGTTAGGAAATTGAAAGACTTGGAAAAAATTATATTAAGTGAAGTAAGCCAGGCCCAAAGAAACATAGGTCCCATGGTTTCCCTTATTTGCAATAACTAGTATATGTCTGAGTCAAGCAGAAAAGGTCAGATAAGTTGATATTAAGGAAATGAACCCTAAAATATGTATTCAAATGTTTTTTTCTTTCTTGTGATTGTTTCTAACATATTTATAAGATGATTTTTTTGTTGCTTTGTATGTCCCTCCCCCACGGTATAACCCCTGCTTTCACTGTATTTGATGTTATAATTTGTGGAGGGGAAGGGAAAAAACAAAATATTTTAAATAGGGATACAGGTGGACCCATTGCAACAATGAGACGTACAAGTCATTATGTTGAAAATGAACTTTACAACTTTGGTGGTGGTGGGGGGATGGGATGGGAAGGGGAAACAAAGGAGGAGGCTATAATGCTTGATAAGAAATGTACTCATTATCTTGCCCATGTAATTGTAACCCCTCTGTACAGTATTTTCACAATAAAAAAATAATAAATACATGGGATAGCACATTCCTTCTGTCCTTCAAATCTTTTTAGCCATTTACTGTACTGTACTTCAGGCAGTGTATTTTTGTGTCAAATATAAAGATGGTATAGTTGGGCTGGGAAGTTGGCTCAGTGGTAGAGTGCTTTCCTTGCATGCATGAGGCCTGGGGTTCAATTCCTCAGCAACACATAAGCAGAAAAAACCAGAAGTGGCCTTAAGCTGAAGAGCTGAGGGACAGTACCCAGGCCCAAAGTTCAGCCTCCACGACCAAAAAAAAAAAAAAAAAGATGGTACAGTTAAGGATATAGTAAAAGAAAAAAGACGTAAGAAATGATATACCTGTGACAAGTCATGTATTTGTGATTTTGTGTGGAGTATATACATAGTAGAATGGATTCTACTAACTTTGTGAAACCATTTCCTTTCCTTGAGAATAAGTTAGCTTACTATTAGCTTTTTACTTTATATACTTTAGTTTTTAAATTTTTCATTTTTAAATAAACCAAGCAGTCGTAGAGAGGGGATTCAACAAGTCAGTTAATGAGTTCAGTGCTTCTTGATCAATGTCACCTCTTTCATAATTCTTACCTCATCTCTTTGGACTCCACCCATCCTCTCAATTTTCTTAAACTTTATTGTTTTTTTTTTTCAAGGGGGGCAGGGATTGAAACTCAAGGCCTGGGCATTGTCCCTGAGCTTTTGTGCTCAAGGCTAGTCCTTGGAGCTGGGAAGGTGGCTCAGTGGTAGAGCGCTTGCCTTGCAAGCCTGAGGCCCTGGGTTCGATTCCTCAGCACCATATAAGCAAGAAGAAAAAAGCCGGGAGTGGCACTGTGGCTCAAGTGGTAGAGCGCCAGCCCTGAGCTGAAGAGCTGAGGGACAGCGCCCAGGCCCAGAGTTCAGGCCCCACAACCGGACCAAAAAAAAAAAAAGAAAAAAGCCGAAAGTGGCGCTCTGGCTCAAGTGGTAGAGCACTAGCCTTGAGCTGAAGAACTGAGGGTGACAGCACTCAGGCCCAGAGTTCACGCCCCACACGACCAGCCCCACCCCCCCCCCCAAAAAAAGGCTAGTCCTCTACCATGTGAGCCACACCTCTACTTCCTGCTTTTCCTGCCCTGGATGGATTTGAACCAGTCGTCAGACCGCAGCCTCCTGACTAGCTAGGATTACAGCATGAGCCACTGGCACCCTTTGCTATTCTAGATTTTGCTTTAAGAATCTTTTAAGTATGCTATCATGGTTTGTACCATATCACAAAGAGTAGATAGCAATGAGTTAATCCCCTCTCCCATTTGGGGCCATAGAGAAACATTGCCTGGGTTATGCTGGAATGAACAGGGTTATTAGGTTTATCATGAACTTCTACTACCAAAGCAGTATTGTTTTATCTGAGTAATGAATGCCCCACCCTGTTGTAGGTTTAGCATGCTGTAGGTTATGTAGGTTATGTCATACCTCTTCTTAACTTTAGAGTAAGGCTTATTGCACAACATAGACTGTATATACTAATAGGCAGCAAAAAAAAATTTTTTTTGGGTCCAGTCGTGGGGCCTGAACTCTGGGCCTGGGCGCTGTCCCTCAGCTCTTCAGCTCAAGGCCAGTGCTCTACCACTTGAGCCACAGCACCACTCCTGGCTTTTTTCTTTTGCTTATGTGGTGCTGAGGAATCGAACCCAGGGCCTCATGAATGCAAGGCAAGCACTCTACCACTGAGCCACCTTCCCAGCCCCTAGGCAGCCAAATTTTTGCATTGAGATTAGTTTTAGAATTTTATACTATTTGAGGAACTCAAAATGCTCAAGAATTTTGGAAAGCAAACATGGTTCATTATTATTTTAGGTACTTCAGGAAAGTTGATTTTGAAATACTTATTGGTTGAGGTTACTGGTAAGTTAGAAACATAGTTTCAGACTGTAATTTATTTTCAGCAGAATAACTGATGATTTATTAATGAGGACTTAAAAGTTTACTTTTTTTTTTTTGGTCACAGGGGCTGAACTCTGGGCCTGAGCACTGTCCCTCAGCTCTTCAGCTCAAGGCTAGCACTCTACCACTTGAGCCACAGTGCCACTTCTGGCTTTTTCTTCCTGCTTATGTGGTGCCGAGGAATCGAACCCAGGGCCTCATGCATGTGAGGCAGGCAGGCACTCTACCACTGAGCCACCTTCCCAGCACCCAGTTTACCTCTGAATTCTATGAAATTTATTTTGAGTACTTTAATCTTTAGTTTTAGAGTTAAAGTACTTTAATCTTTTTTTGGGAGGGAGAGCTGGGCGCTGTCCCTGAGCTCATCAGCTCCCAGCAAGTGTTTTACCACTTGAGCCAAGCACCACTTCTGGTTTTCTAGTGGTTCACTGGAGATAAGAGTCTCATGGACTTTCCTGCCCAGGCTGGCTTTGAACCACAATCCCTATATCTCAGCCTCCTGAGTAGTTAAGATTACAGGCCTGAGCCACTGGGGCCAGCTAAGTACTTTAATCTTGAGCTTTTAGAATTATTGCTTAGGAAATACCATGAGGTCATTTATGAATATATTTGCTAAAGCTTTTAGAATTATTGCTTAGGAAATACCATGAGGTCATTTATGAATATATTTGCTAAAGCTTTTAGAATTATTGCTTAGGAAATACCATGAGGTCATTTATGAATATATTTGCTAAACAATGGTTAATAGATTCAGCAGCATTTTCTTTAGACTTTGTCTTTAGTTTTGCATATTAAAGCCTATTTGATTCAAAATGGAAATATAATTCATACTTTTCACATTTTTTTAATTTTTCTTTTTTCTTTTTGCCAGTTCTCGGCAAAAAGTTCTACCACCAAAGCTGTATTGTTTTATCTGAGTAATGAATGCCCCACCCTGTTGTAGGTTTAGCATGTTGTAGGTTATGTAGGTTATGTCATATCATACCTCTTCTTAACTTTAGAGTAAGGCTTATTGCATAACATAGACTGTATATACTAATAGGCAGACAAAATTTTTTTTTGGGGGGGGGCTGTCATGGGGCTTGAACTCTGGGCCTGGGCGCTGTTCGTCAGCTTTTCAGCTCAAGGCTAGTGTTCTACCACTTGAGCCACAGGGCCACTTCTGGCTTTTTCTGCTTATGTGGTGCTGAGGAATCTAACCCACAGCTTCTTGCATTCAAGGCAAGCACTCTCTCACTGAGCCACCTTCCCAGCCCTTATTTTATTTTTTAGTTATTACAAAGGTGATGTACACAGAGGTTATCATTTTGTAAGTTACATAATGCGTATATGTCTTGACAATGTCACCCTTCCTTCATTCTCTCCCAGTTTTTCCCTCCTGTCCCCCATGGTGTATATTTTCAACATAGTTTGTACTGAGTATCACTGCTACATTTGTAATCTCTATGTCCCTCCATTTTTGTGTCCCCTTTCCCTTCCTAAAAAAAAAAAAAAATGAATGAGACAAAAAAAAGAAAAAGAAAAAAACTTTCGTTTCCATTTTCTGTAATTAATTTCAATAAATATTATTTTATTTCCTTCTCATGCTGGCTTTGAATCCTGATCCTCAGATCTCAGCCTCCTGATTAGCTAGGACTACAGGTGTGAGCCACTTGTAGTCAGCTATTTTTACATCTTTTAAGCTTGAACAAGAAATTTGTATGTTTGTGGACAATTAGGAAAGTATTTGATGCGGGGTGCCACTGGCTCATGCCTGTAATCTTAGCTACTCAGGAGGCTGAGGTCTGGGGATTGCAGTTCAAAGCCAGCCTGGGCAGGAAAGTCCATGAGACTCTTATCTCAATAAACCACCAGAAAATGGGACGTGGTGCTGTGGCTCAAGTGGTAGAGTGCTAGCCTTAAGCTGAAAAGCTCAGGGACAGCAACCAGGCCCAGAATTTAAGCCCCACAACTGACCAAAAAAAAAGTATTTGGCTAAACTGGTTGCACAGAGTCTGAGACTGGTTCTTTTGGATAGAACTACATTGGATAAATCTACATAAAATTGTAGGATAAAGAAATACATTGGCCAGGTGCCAGTGGCTCATGCCTGTAATCAATCCTACCTATTCAGGAGGCTGAGATCTGAGGATTGCTGTTCAAAGCCACAGATACAGTCTTGCAGAATAATTGGCAACCAGACACTGGAGGTATTCAGCCAGAATCCAGTGAACAACCCTATTACATTCTCTAGTGATTCACTGAACCAAAGCTAAACACTACAGTTGTTGTTACGCTAAGTGGCCACAAGATGGAAGCAGCAGAGAATTTCTCCAACAGGCAGTTGAACAGAAAGTTCTAGTCCTATCTATTGTATATATGTTTGGAAATTTCACAATGAAATTCACCCTTGTATAGCTAATACCTGCTAATAAAAAATGAAAGAGAATTCTAGTCATTTCTACGGCTGTAATTCACACCTTTAGGTGTTATAAATAACTATATAGGGCTGGGAAGGTGGCTCAGTGGTAGAGTGCTTGCCTTGCATGCATGAGTCCTCAGCACCACATAAGCAGAAAAAGCCAGAAGTGGCGCTGTGGCTCAAGTGGTAGAGCGCTAGCCTTGAGCTGAAGAGTTGAGGGACAGCGTCCAGGCCCAGAGTTCAGGCCCCATGACCGGACCCCCCCCCAAAAAAAAGAGAGAAACAGAGGTCTGGGAATGTGCCTTAGTGGTAGAGTGCTTGTCTAGCATGCATGAAGCCCTAGTTTGACTTCCTCAGTACCACATAAACAGAAAAATCCACAAGTGGCACTGCGGCTCTAGTGGTAGAGTGCCAATATTGAGCACAGAGAGGCTCAGGGACAGTGCCCAGGCCCTGAGTTCAAGCCTCAGGATTTGCAAAAAGAAAAAACCAACAACAACAAAAAAGACACACACACACACACACACACACACACGCAAAAAGAAAAAACCAACAAAAAAAAGACACACACACACACACACACACACACACACACACACACACACACACACACACACACACACACACACACACACACACACACACACACACACAAAACCAACCAAACGGAGAAAGGGAGAGAGTAGAGAGGATAGGAGGGAAGGAATAGAGAAAGGAAGACAGGAAGACAAGACAGGAAGAAAGGAAGGAGGACGGAAGGAGTTTTAATAGGCCGTCTGTGGATTCTAAGACTTCTAACTCCAAGACCATAAAATATAATTAAAAATTTAGGTCCAGTTTCTTGTTTGAGTAGAATAAATAGCATGGGTGGCATATGTATCCATATCCCAAAGACCCTCTCAGACAAAAGGCAAGCCCAGGTTACTGTCCCAACTTTGCAAGTCACTAGAGTCTTCTCTTTTCATAGCTCTGTGCCTTAGAGCACATTTTGCTCTTAACATAATAGTAGAAGTTTATGACTGTTGGAGCCTTGCTTTATACCTTACTGGCTTTGTCTTAGTTTTATTAGTCTGTGGTTTCAGGCTGTGCCCTGGGGGCACTTCTGAAATATAATTGTGTGCTTGGGTGTATGTGGGTGTGAGTCTGCATTTTAATTGGTAATAATAACAGTTGATAATGATTATGATTGATATAACTGAGGTTGGTTTGAGGGTAAGGAAGTCAAATCACATGCTGTCAATGATGGAGCCATTTTAAAATATAGGAAAAGTGATTCAAAAGTCTATTCTGTTCTTTCTTTTTTTTTGGGGGGGGGGGTGGTCCGGTCGTGTGCCCTGAACTCAGGGCCTGGGCCCTGTCCATCAGCTCTTCAGCTCAAGGCTAGCACTCTACCACTTGAGCCACAGCGCCACTTCCGGCTTTTTTTCTTTTTGCTTATGTGGTGCTGGGGAATCGAACCCAGGGCCTCAGGCATGCAAGGCAAGCGCTCTACCACTGAGCCACTTTCCCAGCCCCTATTCTGTTCTTTATAATTACTACATTCTCATATTTTCCTTTTCTCCAAAACTTACTTCTCTTTTCTTCAACTCCTGCCCAACTCCTGCCTCTTACCCTTACCCTAGACATGCAAGTTTTTTTTTTTTTGTTTTTTTGTGGGTAGTGAGGCCTGAACTCTGGACCTGGGCGCTGTCCCTCAGCTCTTCAGCTCAAGGTTAGCGCTCTACCACCTGAGCCACAGCGCCACTTCTGGCTTTTTCTGCTTATGTGGAATCGGGCCTCATGCATGCAAGACAAGCACTCTACCACTGAACAACCTTCCCAGCCCAAGTTTTTAATTTGTAATCTACTTTGTTCTTTATAATTACTACATTCTCATATTCTCCCTTTCTCTAAAACTTACATCTCTTTTCTTCAACTCGTGCCCAACTCCTGCCTCTTATGCTAGGCATGTAATTTTTTAAGTGTCTTGTCTGATTCTCTGTTGCCTAGTTTCAACTCCACCCACAGCTCTCACTGAGGAGGGCCTACTACTGTATCCAACAACATGGTGGGAACCTCTGCTTAGGAGAAAATCCTAAGAAAACACTTCAAATAGGTGGGAAGGACTTTCCCATTTGCTTTCCTCTCCCTACATCTCCCACCTGATTCCTCTTGAAGTCTTCCCTTGAGCTAGGCTGAACAAAGTTGTGGAGGAGCTTTGTTGGTGACACTCTCCTCACCTAAGCTAAGCCTCAGGTCATTTTGGTGACTTTTATCAGCTCACATCCTACATTTTCCAGGACCCCTTTTTAAAGTAGGCTCTGTTCTGAGGTTGCTAGCAAGACCTTAAACAACTTTCTTGGAATGATATGGTAAAGACCATAGAATTTACATAATTTGAACCAGCAGGCTCATGGAAGAAGAGGAATTAGGATATTTGGAAAATCCAAATAGCAGAAGCTAATGGGAAATCTCTTTATGGTGCTTACAACCAGGATAGATTTTCTACTCTTATTCCTGGGCTCAAAATTCAAATCTAGTCAGTGTATTCTAAGCTCCTTAGAGGCTAAGGTAGGAGATTTACTTGAGATCAGTTTGCACAAAATAGTAAAACTCTATGTGTGTATGAGAGACACAAAAAGAGAGAAATTTGAATATACATATAATCTTTGTCATGACACTTTAGACTGTCATCAATGGTGAAAAGATGCCAAACAGACCAGACACTAGGCTACAACCTTCTATCTTCTCAAGCCTTTGCTGTTTTCCCTTGTAAAAGGCTCCCATCCACCTCCCCTGCCTAGGAATATTATTTAAGTGTGTACATCGAAGTCACTATCACAGTCATCATAGTATACCTTCTCCCAAAGTCTGACAACTCCTTGAAGTCAGAAGCCAGGATTATTAACTCCCTTTGTGTACTAGTGAGCTCCTGAATGACTGCTGATTATTGGGTAGAAGAAAGGATAAAAAGAGGGTGTGGGACTCTAGGTAAGTAGGAAATCTTTAATTATCAGGACTTACTTATTCTCAGATGAGAACAAGTAGCTCAAGAGGTAGTAAGAAAAAAATTTAGTATTATTTTTTATTGTAAAGATACTGTATAGAGGGGTTATAGTTACATGAGTACATTTTCTATTGAGCACTGTTACTTCCTCCTTTCTTTTCTTCCTGCCATCACTTCCCTCCCCATTGCCCCAACTCCTCCCTCCAACCCCCCAAGTTGTGAAGTTAGTTTTCAACATAGTGTCTTGTACATTTCATTGTTACAATGGGGCAACCTATATCCTTATTTCAGCATTTTGTTATTTCCCTTTCCCTCCCCAAATTAGAAAAATATATATACATGATGCAGGTTACCAGAATCAAATATAGTGAAAACAGGGGTTGTACCACAGGGGAAGAACATACAAAAGAAACAAAAAAATCACATAGTATATCATAAATAATTAGAAACAACAGCAAGAAAGAGAAAACCTCTTGTGTCCCTATTTTGGGGTTAATTTCTCTTAGCATCATCTTATATGGTCATAGCTTTTGGCCTTTTCTGCTTGTCTCAGACATATACTAGTTACTGCAGATAAGGAAACCATGGGACCTATGTTTCTTTGGGTCTGGTTTACTTCTCTTAATATAATTTTTTTCCAAGTCTTTCCACTTCCTAACAAATGGGGCAGTATCATTCTTTCTGATGGAGGCATAGAATTCCATTGTGGTGTATGTATGTATGTATGTATGTATGTATGTATGTATGTATGTATGTATGTATGTATGTATGTATGTATGTATATGTACACACACACACATACACACACACACACACACACACACACACACACACACACCACATTTTATCTACTGAGGGGCATATGGGTTGGTTCCATATCTTAGCTATAGTGAGTATGCTGCGATAAATATAGTTGTGCTGGTAGTTTTAGTATGGCCTTGTTTGTGATCATTGGGTAAATGCCCAAAAGTGGGACTGCTGGGTCATAGGAGCGCTAAAGGTAGTAGGAAAATTTTTTTTATCAGAGTAGCTGCTCAAGGCTGATTCCACTAGATCGGCTCAGACTTCTACATGACCATATGCGGCTTTCAAAATGATCTCTATCACCAAATTTCCTTCACCTTTTTTTTCTCCTGTTAGTTAAATGCCCTTAAGAAAATCACTGACATCTGCTCTGTTAATATGTCATTTGGGAAAGAGGTTGGATAGGGATTTTGGACCTGTGGCATCTCGGATCAACTCTGCTCCTATTTAGCTGGTCTTTCGTTCTTCTGTTCAACAAAGAAGCATTTGGGACTTACTAAATGTTATACATTTCAAAACACTGCAGAGGATACAGCAGTGAGCCAAAGACTGTGTCCTTTCCCTGCATGAGATTACATTCTAGCGAGGAATGACACATTAGTAGAATATGAGGCAAAGAGCAATTTACCCAGCCATCTGAATCTCTATTTCCAGTCTCTTTCTTAGCGGTAGAAGGTCTCCATCAGCTCTCATGGCATTTTTTTTAAAGCTTTCATTCTAGAATTATATTGATGAAGAGAAAATTATATATTCCATCTCATTCAAGGCAAAACAGTATTCAAAGTGCCCCAAGAGGTGCATGGTGGTAATGTTTGGATGGAACAAGTTCAGAATCTGCCCGGATAGATGGATGGAGAACATAATTAAAGTTCCACAAAATTGGTTCAGTGCTATGTACCAGACCCAGAATGATGCCTGACAACCACAAATGATTATTAAATACTGTCTGTTCAGTGTAGGAACCATTAGAGAAAGGGGAAGAGGACTAAATGGTGGCCAATGGGAAGTGAGCATTTCCTCACTGTGATTTAAGGCTTGAGTACAAAACTCTTTCCCTCTCTTCTGTTTTGGGAATACTGTTCTTTCTGTAATTCCCTCATCTTAGGGATTTGGATTCAGGCAAGATTTAGGCCTGGAGCCTAGAATAGAACTGTTGAATCATCTTTGTCCCACTTTCTTCTTCTTCTTCTTCTTTTTTTTTTTTTGGTTGTGGAGCTTGAACTCAGGACCTGGGCATTGTCCCATGCTTCTTTGTGCTCAATGTTAGCATTCTACCACTTGAACCACAGTGTCACTTCTGTTTTTTGAATGGTAAGTTGAAGATAAGCGTCTCATGGGGACATTTCTGCCTGGGCTGGCTTTGAACCCAAAGTCTCAGATCTCACCCTCCTGAGTAGCTAGGATTACATGTGAGACACCAGTGCCTGGCAAGACTTTCCTCTTTTAATCTCCCTTTTTCTTCCTCAGAGAGTAGAATATTTGCTTTGGGCACCCACCATGTCTTCCTTAATGCATTTGGGTCTAGGTTCAGAATTCAAAGGTACATAGCAACAGGCCATGACAATGTCAACTGCAAAAGACAGTAGAGATGTCTGGGGACTGTGGTGACCAAGAGAGTTGAGCCCTTTGGGGCCAAAGTCATGATTTACACGCAAGGACTGTGTGGGCAAAACAAACCTCATTTGTGGGTTCTCTAAACTAGTGGGCTGTCAGTATACAACATACATCATTGGAAACAAGAGAGAAAGACTTGTCAAGGCTGGGAAAGTGGCTCAATGGTATAGTGTTTGCCTTGCACGCATGAGGCTCTGGGTTTGATTCCTCAGCAATACATAAGCAGAAAAAGCCAGAAGTGGCACTGTGGCTGTAGTGGTAGCGTACTAGCCTTGAGCTGAAGAGCTGAGGGATAGCACCCAGGCCCAGAGTGCACGCCCCACGGCCAACCAAAAAAAAAGAAAGACTTGTCAACTTTTCACTCTTTTCTCTGCAGCTTCTCTTATAAGACCATATGACTGCTTAAATGGAAGGTAGGCAAGAAAGATCTGTCCAGTGGAAAACAGACTGTAGATTAATATCTAAGATAATATATTGTTATATTCACATTGAATTGGGTAGAAACTTTTCTTGGGCCAAATTCTGTAAAATTGCTGTTGCTGTAGAAGCACTATTAGAGGCTCATACAAAAGCTGTCTTTGTCTACTGTAAAGGGACAGTCTGGGTCAGGAAGATCAATTTCCTGATGAGTCAGTGAACAGTTCTGAGTGGAACTAATCAGGTTTGTGCTGTGTCATGCTTTCTTTATGATCCATAGTTCAGATATTTGACTTCTGACCCACTCGTCCTGACTTCCCCACCATTTTCTCCTCCCATTTTTCTGACATACATGTGCATATACACAGAGAACAATACATGGAAGAAGAAAACTACATTAAAGATAGGAAGGTTTAGAGCCTTCCTGGACAAGTCTGGAAATAGAGGAATATGTGAGAGGATGACAGCCTGGGAAAGGAATTTCATGCTCCCTGCCTGCAGAAAATCAAAGTCTCAAGAAAACAGCCCTAGGTAACAAACTAGCTCCCCAGCAGGGCAAATTCCTGCAGGATTAGAAGATAGGGAATATTCCCAGTACCCAATCTAGTTTTTGAGGCCCAAGACATAGGAAGGGTAACCAATCTGTATTTCTCTTAGGATCCCAATCATTGTTATTCCAGAAAGCACTGGGCCCTATTTCCAAACCTGTGTTAGGTCAGGCCTGTATTACCCATCATATATTAGTTAATGATATGCTGGTTTCAAGGGTTCAGAGAAATGAATTGTGATTTAGTCTGAGGCTAGTTACTCAAGAGGCTGAGATCTGAGGATTGCAGATTGAAGCCAGCTTCTGCAGGAAACCGCAAGACTCTTATCTCCAATAAATTATCAAAAATCTGGAAGTGGAGCTGTGGCTCAATTGGTAAAGTACTAGCCTTGAGGCCAAAAAAAAAAAAAAGAAGCTTAGGGATAGTGCCTAGGTCCTGAGTCAAGCCCCAGGACTCCCATAGACAGATAAGTAGGGGAGGGATTCTTAGGTACTAGTGCTCAAGCACAGCTTAAGACTTTGTGTTTTCACTCGTAGCTGCCACTCTATAGCTGGTATTTTACTTGAGCCATGCATGAAGCCCAGCTTCCCCCCCCCCCGAGTTATGGGGCTTGAATTCTGGGTCTGGGCACTATCCCTCAAACTCTTCAGCTCAAGGCAAGCGCTCTAGCACTTGAGCCACAGAGCCACTTCCAGTTTTCTGCTGGTTTATTGGAGATAAGAGTCTCATGGACTTGCCTGCACGGGCTGACTTTGAACCACGACCCTCAGATCTCAGCCTCCTGAGTAGCTAGGATTACAGGTGTGAGCCACTGGTGCCCAGCTGACAGCCCTTCTTTGTTTTTTTTTGCAGGCTAATTAGAGATGAAGTCTCTCAGCTTCAAACTGATTATCTGAGTCTAGGATGACTGATGTGAGCCACCAATATCCTGTTTCTTAGGGGCTTTTATGAAATTAAAGAGTGAAGTGAACAAACTACAGCTCAACTGTGAAATTCTTTCCACTTTTCTGGATGCTTGACACTTGCTGTTCTATAAAAAAGACTTTACGGAAACAACAGTGAGGACCCGAAGACCATTTTAGCTCTAAAGTAGCAATGGAATTAGTAAAATTAACTTTTCAGTAGAAAGCTAGCAGCAAGATTTGCTTGTAGGATGGATTTGAGGTAATAGAGTAATAGATAAAACTTGAGGTTTTACAGCGTGGTACTGGCACAAGAACAGGCCTGAGGATCAATGGAATAGGCTTGAAGGCCCAGAAATGAACCCACAGACCTACAGCCACCTAATCTTTGACAAGGGAGCTAAAAAATAGAAGAAAGACAGCCTCTTCAATAAATGGTGCTGGCAGAATTGGCTAAACACGGGTAGAAAACTAAAATTAAATCCCTATATATCACCCTGCACCAGAATCAACTCCAAATGGATCAAAGACCTCCAGGTAAAAGCAGATACCTTGAAAATATTACAAGAAGGAATAGGAGAAACACTAGGGCTTCTTGGTACAGGCTGAAACTTTCTTAATAAAGATCCAGAAGCACAACAAATCAAAGAAAGGCTGGACAAATGGGACTGCATTAAACTGCAGTGTTTCTTTCTTTTTTTTTTTTTTTTGGTCCGGCTGTGGGGCCTGAACTCTGGGCCCAGCTTTTCAGCTCAAGGCTAGCGCTCTACCACTTGAGCACAGCGCCACTTCCGGCTTTTTTCTTTTTTCTTATGTGGTGCTGAGGAATTGAACCCAAGGCCTCATGCATGTAAGGCAAGCGCTCTACCACTGAGCCACCTTCCCAGCCCCTAAACTGCAGAGCTTCTGCATGGCAAAGGACATAGCTAGCAAAATAAATCAAAACTCCATAGGTTAGGAGAAGATCTTCACCAGCCATAAAACTGACAATGGGGTCTATGAAGGTGGCTCAGTGGTAGAGTGTTTGCCTTGCATACATGAGGCCCTGGGTTCGATTCCTCAGTACCACATAAGCAGAAAAAGCTGGAAGTGGCGCTGTGACTCAAGTGGTAGAGCGCTAGTCTTGAGCTGAAGAGCTGAGGGACAGTGCCTAGGCCCAGAGTTCAGGCCCCACAACAAACAAAAAACAAAACGAAACAAAGCAAAACAAAAAACAGACAAGAGTCTTAGATCTAAAATATACCAACAGCTCAAGAAATTAAATTCCCCTAAAACAAACCCCCAAAGAAACAATCACCCCATTAAAATGTGGACTAAAGACCTTAAGAGAAACCTCTCTGAAGAGGGAATATGAATGGACAAGAGACACATGAAGAATTGCTCAACATCTCTGGTTATAAAAGAAACGAAAATCAAAACAACATTGAAATTCTACCTTCCACCAGTTAGAATGGCCATAATTAAGAAATCTAAAAATAACAGATACTGGTGGGGATGTGGCCAAAGGGGAACACTATTACACTGTTGGTGGGAGTGTAAACTTGTTCAAGTTCAACAACTCTGGAGGGGGTGTGGGGGTCCTCAAAAGACTATACATCTAAAGCTGTGCACCAGTAGCTCATACCTGTAATCCCAGCTACTTAGGAGGCTGAGATCTGAGAATTATGGTTCAAAGCCAGCCCGGCAGGAATGTCGGTGAGACTCTTATCTCTCCAATAAACTATTAGAAAACCGTAAGTGGCGCTGTGGCTCAAGTGGTAGAATGCTCACCTTGAGCTGAAGAGCTGAGGGATAGTGCCCAAGCCTAGAGTTCAAGCCCCACAACGGACAAAAAAAAAAAAAAAAAGACTACACATAGAGGTCCCCTATGACCCAGCAATCCCACTTCTGGGAATTTACCCAAATGACTAAAAACAAGGCCATACTAAAGCCACCAGTACGAGGATGTTCATTACAGCATTATTTACCATAGCCAAGACATGGAACCAACCCAAATGCCCCTCAGTAGCTGAATGGATCAAAAAAATGTGGTACATGGGCTGGGAAGGTGGCTCAGTGGTAGAGTGCTTGCCTTGCATGCATGAGGCCCTGGGTTCGATTCCTCAGCACCACATAAGCAGAAAAAAAAAGCCGGAAGTGGTGCTGTCACTCAAGTGGTAAAGCACTAGCCTTGAGCTGAAGGGCTGAGGGATAGTGCCCAGGCCCAGAGGTCAGGCCCCATGACTGGACCAAAAAAAAAAAAAATAAATAAATATGGGGGGTGGGGGAGGGGGAGGATGGGAAGGGATGGGAAGGGAAACAAAGGAGGAGGCTACAATGCTTGATAAGAAATGTACTCATTATCTTGCCCATGTAATTGTAACCCCTCTGTACAGTATTTTCACAATAAAAAAAGAAAATAAATAAAAAAGAAAATGTGGTACATGTACACAATGGAATTCTATGCTTCCATTAGAATAACATTGTTCCACTCATAAAGAAATGGAAAGACTTGGAAAAATTATATTAAGTGAAGTAAGCCAGACCCAAAGAAGAGTAGGTCACATTTGTAAGAACCAGAATATGTATATGATATTCTTTTTTTTTTTTTTTTGGTCATGGGGCTTGAACTCTGGGCCTGGGCGCTGTCCTTCAGCAATTCAGCTCAAGCGCTCTACCACTTGAGTCACAGCACCACTTTCAGTTTTCTGGTAGTTTTTATTGGAGATGAGAGTCTCACAGCCTTTCTTGCCTGGGCTAGCTTTGAACCACAATCCTCAGATCTCAGCCTCCTGAGTAGCTAGGATTACAGGTATGAGCCACCGGCACCAGCTGTATATGATATTCTTATCAGGGGTTCTCAATAACCCCTGCTTATTGCTTAGTGCATAGGACTATATATAATGAAGCACATTAACCTGAACTCCAACTTATGGAAACAAGAGGGTTCTTATTAAACCATATATGTAGTTTGTTCTTTTTTCTCTATTTTTTCTTCATGTCTCTTAGTTTTTTGTACCTTGTGTTTTGCATATTAGATAATACAATATGTAGAAGGGAAAGGGAATAATAGAAACAGCAGGACAATGGATGAACCACTGCAACATTTATACCTATTTAACACTATGTTGGATATGAACATACAACTTGGGGGGGGGTTGGGCAGGGTAGGTAAGTGAGAGATAATGAAGGATGGGGTAACAATGATTAAAAACAAATGTACTATTGCCTTACTTAAGTAATTGTAACCGCCCCCCCACCCCATTACCTTTTCAATTAAAAAAAAATTGATGTTTTAGACTTAAGCAACTTAGAAGGGCTGGGTTACCAGGTAAGGTCTGGAAGATTTGAAGGAATGCATTTTGGACACAATGAGTTTGAGATGCCTGTTAGACATTTAAGCAGAGAAGTCAAGTAGGCAATTGAATATGCAAGTCAGTATTTCCGAGGAAATATCTAGGTAGGAAATACAAATACATGAATATACCTAAAAATTAGGTTTAGAATACAATATTACTAACTTGAGATTTAAGTTGGAAATACGCAGTTGAATCGATAGCCTGTTATTCATGCTTTTGTTCAGGCTGGTTTTGTTTGTAGACAGCTACCAGTTACTTAATATACAGTCAGATCTTATGTAAACTTTACTGTTTACAGTTCATTTGTGTTCTAAAATGTTTTTTATATTTTAATTTTATTTTAAAGGGTACTATTTAACTCATCACTTTGCACTTACTAAAGCTCTTACTACTGGAGCTGCCTGCCACAAGAAGAAAAAAAAGTAGAAGGAGAAAGAGGAGGAGGAGGAGGAGAAGGAAGAAGAGGAAGTGGAGGAAGAAAAGGAAAATTATTATTTCAGTACAATTCCAATTCCATGTACAATACTAATTTTTTCTCCCCTAGAATCAGACTGCCAGAAATTTAGCTGTTATCATATATGAATGTCACCAAATGAAAATACATCAATATAAATGTTAACGAGCTGGAAAGATCAGTGCTTTAGCTCATCACTTTCCAGGACACTCCCACCAGGTATTGCAGGTTGTTTCTTGTTCTTGTAATTCTTTCCTACAGTCAGTTTTCCTGAAACCTATTCATTTGCCCCCAATGCCCGGGGGCAGGGTGGCTATAAGAGGCTTGGGAAACCACTACAGAAGCAAAACACAGTAAATCAGCTTCTGCTAGAACCCAGACACAGAGCCCAATCCTGAAAATGCACTTATAGATTTGTGTTTTCACTTGTTTCACTATTATCTTTTTATACTAATATGTTGTTTTCTTCACATATTAGACCTACCTCATATAGCATTATAGTTTAAAAATTTGCTGCAGGATGTATAACATATGTGTAAAGAGAATGCTGACTCTATTACTCTGGAATTTGGGATGGCTTTACTGCTTCCTTGGACACCAAACATAAAGGTTCTCTGTTCTAGGATATGCTTCAAATCATAAGTCATTTGACTGGCAGAATGTTAGGCCAAAATAAATAGTTGTTATAGTTACTCTCATGTCCTGGATCTGGACATGTCCTGGATATTTTCCATCGACAAGCACAATTCTGATCAGGATTACTGATTCTAGATCAGTTCACCAGAATTTGTGTTGTGGAACTTAGGTTTGGGTCTGTAAAATATATAAAATAGTGAAATAGGGCTGGGAAGATGGCTCAGTGGTAGAGCACTTGCCTTGCATGCCTGAGGCCCTGGGTTCGATTCCTCAGCACCACATAAGCAAAATGAAAAAAACCGGAAGTGGAGCTGTGACTCAAGTGGTAGAGCTCTAGTCTTGAGCTGAAAAGCTGAGGGACAGCGCCCAGGCCCAGAGTTCAGGCCCCACAACCGGACCCAAAAAAAAAAAAAAAAAAAAAGTGAAATAATCATTACGTTTTCTAGTATAGAAGAAAGTGACATGGGAAAGTTTACCATGTATTTAAATGTAAAAGGAAGGTTACTGAACAATGTGCTTTAGATGATCCCACTTTTTTTTTTTTTTGGCCATTCCTGGGGCTTGAACTCAGGGCCTGGGCACTGTCCCTGAGCTTCTTTTGCTCAAGTCTAGCACTCTACCACTTGCGCCACAGCACCACTTCTGGATTTTTCTGTTTATGTGATATTGAGAAGTCGAACCCAGGGCTTCATGCATGTTTAGGCAAACATTCTACCACTAAGCCACCTTCCCAGCCCTAATCCCAGCCAAAATGCTAAAATAAAAGATACCCAACTTGTTAAACTTAAAAATAGAATTTCCAGCAATTTTAATTGTCTAAATATTTCAAAATGAAATATGTCTATAATCAGATAGATTTGGTTTTTTTTTTTGTTTTTTTTTGGGTCCGGTCGTGGGGCCTGAACTCTGGGCCTGGATGCTGTCCCTCAGCTATTCAGCTCAAGGCTAGTGCTCTACCACTTGAGCCACAGTGCCACTTCCAGATTTTTTCTTTTTGCTTATGTGGTGCTAAGGAATCAAACCCAGGTCCTCAGGCATGTAAGGCAAGTGCTCTACTACTGAGCCACCTTCCCAGCCCAGATAAATTTGTTTTTAAAAATAAAATAGTTGATAGTGCAATAATGGTGTAAATATTTGTGGCCTTTCAAAACTCTTAGGTTGAAATCTTGATCCCCAAGGAGATGGTAATATACTATGGAACATCTGAAAGGAGATCATATCATGGGGGCAAATCATTTATTAAAAGATTTTAGCCAGGTGTTGGTGGCTCACGCCTGTAATCCCAGCTACTCAAGAGGATGAGATGTGAGGATCACGGTTCAAAGCCAGCCCATGCAGGAAAGTCTGTGAGACTCTTATTTCCAATTAGCTACCAGAAAACCAGAAGTGGTGTTGTGGCTCAAGTGGTAGAGTGCTCACCTTGAGCTGAAGAGCTGAGAGCCCAGGCTCAGAGTTCAAGACCCACGACCTACCAAAAAAAAAAAAAAAAAAAAAAAAAAAAAAAAAGCTTTTATAGTTGAGTGCCCATGGCTCACACCTGTAATCCTAGCTATTTAGGGGGCTGAGATTTGAGGATTATGGTTCAAAGCCAGCCTTGGCAGGAAAGTATGTGAGACTTTTATCTCCAATTAACCACCAGACCCTGAGTTCAGGCTCCATGACTGAAAAAAAAAAAAAAAAGTCTTTATAGAAGAGACCTAGGAAACACCTATTACCCTTCCACCAGGTAAGATTACAGTAAGGGAATAATGGGAAATGGATTCTTACCAGACACAAAATTCTACTGTGCCTTAGTCTGAGACTATTTAGCCTTTAGAATTTTGAGATTTATTTATTTTTTTTGTGGGGGAGGTCATTTGTGGGGCTTGAACTCAGGGCATGGGTGCCGCCCCTGAGCTCCTTTGCTCAAGGCTAGGTGCTCTACTACTTTGAAGCACAGTGCCACTTCCAGTTTCCTGGTGGTTAACTGGAGATCTCAGCTACTTGAATAGCTAGGATTACAGGCATGAGCCACTGGCGCCCGGCTGGGAGGTTAATTTTTTGAGCTCTAAGTATATTTTAGGTATGAGACCCTTGTCTGATGCATAGCTAGTAACAACCTTCTCCCAATTTGTGGGCTTTCTATTTATCTTGCTACCTACATCCTTTGCCAAGCAGAAACTCTTTCATGCAGTCCCATTTATCCAATCTTTGATTTGTTGGGATTCTAGATCTTTACTCAGGAAATTTTGACCTGTGCCTAGGAGCCCTAGTGTTTCCCCTACCCCTTCCTGTAATATTTTCATGGTATCTGGCCTTATATTGAGGTCTTTGATCCATTTAGGATTGATTCTGGTGCAGGGTGATATATAAGGATGTAGCTAAACATTCACATAGTGAGACCAAAGGAGTATATCCTTAGGAAAGGATCACAAAGGCTCAATAGCTATGTTCATATGATCATTTCCAATGATGTTTATTGAAACAGACTTCAAGAAATGGACACAAGAGGTCTTTTGTTACTTTGCTTTTATTTTCCTCCTTTGTTAATGTTACTGATTTCTGTGCCTTTTGTAAGTAAGTTTATCTTTTGAAGAAGGTAAGGGAGAACACAGAAATGGTGGGACAAAGGGTAAATAAATGCAGCAGTGATACTCACTAGACATGTTAACAATGAACTATACAACTTGTTGGGTGTGGGGGATTGGGAGGGAAAAACTGGGAGAAAATGAGGGAAGGGGTGATGTTCTAAAAGAAATACACACATTACACACATTACCTGACATATGTAACTGTAACCCCTCACCTTTCTAATAACAAAAAAAAATTCTCAGATCATAGGCCTCTTGAGTAGCTAGGATTACAGCACCACCAGGGCCCAGCTAGTAAATTTCTTTTATTTATAAGCCACACGGTCAATGGTATTTTGTTACAGTAGCTCAAAAACATGGAGACAAGGGGCTGGGAAGGTGGCTCAGTGGTAGAGCTCTTGCCTTGCATGCTCAAGGCCCTGGGTTCGATTCCTCAGCACCACATAAGTAGAAAAAAAAGCCGGAAGTGGCACTGTGGCTCAAGTGGTAGAGTGCTAGCCTTGAGCTGAAGAGCTGAGGGACAGTGCCCAGGCCCAGAGTTAGGCCCCACGACTGGACCCAAAAAAACAAAAAACAAAACATGGAGACAAAAAGCAATAGTACCAGAGTCAAAATAAGTTAAAAAAAAAGTCTAATTGTGATTTTCTTGTTTTTTTTTTTTTTTTGCATGCATTCCTCTCAGTTAAAATCATGTACTAGATGAGAGGAATAAATGAATATATATGACTCCTGACCTCTACAAACTAGCTAATATCTAATAAGCGGACAGAAACAATCCATCATGTCACAGTTGACAGCAGTTTCATTGATTCTCAATCAAGCACCTAAACCTTCTACACATGATGCTAGTAGCTTTGTGGGCCATACATGGATCACTTGTTGAACTCTTGCACAGTGGTGCTGGTTGTTAGGCATTGCCTTAGTTTTAGCAGCATCTCATTGCTGTTCACATAGTAGCCTTTAATTATCTGAGCAGTGTTTAAATATTTCTTTGCTCTTGAGTGATGAAAATACTTATATGAGGGGCTGGGAAGGTGGCTCAGTGGTAGAGCGCTTGCCTTGCATGCCTGAGGCCCTGGGTTCAATTCCTCAGCACCACATAAGCAAAAAGAAAAAAGCTGGAAGTGGCGCTGTGGCTCAAGTGGTAGAGCGCTAGCCTTGAGCTGAAGACCTGAGGGACAGCGCCCAGGCCCAGAGTTCAGGCCCCATGACCGGACCCAAAAAAAAAAGAAAATACTTATATGAGTTTCAGGAAAGATTAATCTCAATTTGAATAATATAGGATGGAAATCTTTACAGGGTGTGCCAGAAGGAGTGAATCTTTAGCCACAATCAGACAACCAGACATTTATGAAATGAAATCAAGGAAACTAAATGAAAAAAAAAAAAGAACAAGTACAGAACACTGGAAATACTAATTTTTAGAGGTCATGGCTTTAAAGTATAGGTATGTTTGAATTTTTGTTGTTGTTGGTCATGGGGCCTGAACTCTGTCTCTTAGCTCTTCAGCTCAAGGCTAGCACTCTACCACTTGAGCCACAGCATCATTTCCGGTTTTCTGGTGGATTATCGGCGATAAAGAGTTTCATGGACTTTCCTGCCGGGGCTGGCTTTGAACCTCGATCCTCAGATCTCAGCCTCCTGAGTAGCTAGGATTATAGGTGTGAGCCACCAGTGCCTGGCAAAGATGACTCTTTTTAAAAAAATTAATATATTGTTAGACTTTTAGACACAATTTTTAGGTACACTTTTTGAAATTTTGATGGTACTGGGGATTTGAAACAGATTTTCACATTTACCACTTAAACCACACCTCTAGTTCTTTTAGTTTGGTTTTCAGATACGGTCTATCTCTTTTGCCTAGGCCAACTTTATACCCTGATCTATCTGCCTCCATCTCCCAAGTATATAAGATAATAGGTATGTGCCATTACACACCTTGTTTTTTTCTTTTGTTTTGTGCCGCTACTGGGGCTTGACCTCTGAGACCTTAAAATCTCATGTGGCTTTTTCTATTCATGGCTGGTGCTCTAACACTTGAACCAAACTCTATTTCTGGCCTTTTTTGCTGGTTAATTGGAGACAAGAGTCTCTTAGATTTGTCTGCTTGGGCTATCTTCAAACCTCAACCCTCAGAACTTAGCCTCATAAATAACTAGGCTTACCAGTGTGAGCCACCAGCATTCAGATCAACATTTTTGTTGTTGTTGTTGTTTTTGCTATTGTATTGTTCCTTATTGTTGTTTCTGCAGCACTGGGGATTGCTAGACATGTACTCTACCACTTGAGGTACTCCTTCAGCTTCTGCCTTAGTTTTTGGAAAGGAATGTAATTGGAGTTTAAATTTAGTTTCCTGCTTGTTAGACAGGCACTCTAACTCTGCCTCCAATCCCATTTTTGCCAGTCTTTTTTTTTTTTAAAATTCAGTCTCATTTTGTGTCTAGGTGCACCTGGGCTGTGATCCTTCTGTCATAGGCTTCCTATTTTAACAGGGATGACAGGTAAGAACCACCTTGTGAAGCTACCTTCCATGCTGATATAATCTCTCTCTGACTTTTTGGCCTGGGCTGGCCTGGAACCACACTCTTCCAAATTTTAGCTTTCCACATAGCTTGTTGTACCTTCCCCTACATCCAGCTAATGGGTTGAAAAGAGGTCATGAGAACTTTTCTGCCTGGGATAGCCTCGAACTATGATTCTTCCATTCTCACCCTCTCAGGTGTGGGGACTGGTGCCTGGCTTACTTTATTTTTCAAATAGTCTTGTGGTCCCCCACCCCCGCAAAAAAAGGCTGGCATTGGCCCACTGGTTCCTACCTCTATATCTTTCATAGCTGGAATTATAGACAGTCATTATTAATGTCTAGCATTTATTTTTTTGTCAGTTGTGGGGCCTGAACTCTGGGCACTGTCCCTCAGCTCTTCAGCTCAAGGCTGGCACTCTACCACTTGAGCCACAGTACCACTTCTGCTTTTTCTGCTTCTGTGGTGCTGAGGAATCGAACCCAGGGCCTCAGGCATGCAAGGCAAGCACTCTACCTCTGAGCCACCTTCCCAGCCCCCGCCCCCTTTTTTTGGTCAATCGTGGGGCTTGAACTCTGGGCCTGAACGCTGTCTCTCAGCATGTCAGCTCAAGACTAGTACTCTACTACTTAAGCCACAGCACCACTTCTGGCTTTTTCCTGTTTATGTTGTACTAAGGAATAGAATCCAGGCCTCATGCATACGAGGCAAGCACTCTACCACTGAGCCACCTTCCCAGCCCTGGTTATATTTTCTAAAAGTTTGTAAATATATCCTGAATTAATTCTGAATTACTTAAGGATGGAATTATGTACATGACCTTTAGTATTTCCTTCAGAATATTTCACAATGGAGAGGGATGTGGTGGGCTTAAGAAGCTAGATTAAATGAGAGTTGGTAAGTAAAGGTATATACAGAGAGGAGATAAGTGGGGTATAAAATCATATTTTCTACTTTTTTGTATTCTTGAAAATGTCTATTAAGTACATAGTAAATTAAATTTTCATACAGTGCTCTGGGAAGAATCCAAGGGAATAAACTGGAAGAAGATAACACTGGAATCCCTGAGCTAGTGGGTCTTGAGTGTACTTGTCTAATTGTATAAGACTGAGCAAAGTTTAGGCATCTCTCTTTCTATTTTGCGGAACCGCTGAGGGGAATTGCACTAGATTATCCATGGTGAGGAAATAAAGCTCAATCCAATCCTGACTTTTCTGCATCACTTCCTACAAATAGACCGCAGCAAGTGAGTTATTCAAGTAGTGATAGCTGCAGCTTGGGTCAGAATTGGGCAGCAATTATTTCAGACTGAGGCATTATAAGATTTAAGATCACTAAGCTCAAATCCTGTGCGCAGCAGTGAAATTTGATAAGAGCATCTCATTTCTCAATGGCATAGCTTTGACAAGTGTATTGTTCTAGAATGTTCTGAACTCAGTAGTGACACCAGATTTCCAGCTTCTACAACATTTAGGATAATACCTTCTAGAGCAATCAACCAATCGTGGTTGAGATCACTCTGATTTGTAGATATATGGAGAAAGAAAAAGAGAAGAAAATATCTGGATTTCCCATAATTAGGTACATGGAGCTTGGCAGAGATGTCCCTAAGAGACATTGTGTGCTCCTCAACATTTTTTCACTTCTCCAGTTTTTGAATTGTTAACTGTCCCATATATATATACATATATATATTTATTTATTTTTGGTCAGTCATGGGGCTTGAACTCTGGACCTGGGCACTGTCCTTCAGCTCTTCAGCTCAAGGCTAGCACTCTTACCACTTGAGCCACAGAGGCACTTCCGGTTTTCTGGTGGTTTATTGGAGATAAGAGTCTCATGGGCTTTCCTGTCTAGGCTGGCTTTGAACCATGATCCTCAGATCTCAGCTTCCCGAGTAGCTAGGATTATAGGAGTGAGCCACTGGCACCCAGCTATACCATGTATTTTATGGAAACAACTCTATGATTCAGTGGTATTCCCACTGCCTTGTCCCTTGTGTAATCAATTGTGGGTAGGTTTCTTCTTGTTAAATTAAGATAATAATACCTTGCCTGTCTATCTCCCAGGTTGTTATAAAGATCCTGAGATAATATATGGAACTATAATTTTGTGAGCTATCAAAAGCTATGCAAAAATAAGGGATCATTATTACTGCAAGCAACTAAATTATGTGCATTATAAAGCCCCTTATTTTCCTTGATTGTATATTAACAATAAGTGTTCAATTAGAATTTAATAAAACTAGATAAGAAATGACTACAGAGAAGTTTAAGGTATAGTATATTATGAATTCTCTTGTTATATAGGAATTCCTGGGAATAAGAAAATCTTACCTACTTAATATTTGATAACTATATCCTTGGATGTATACTCATCAATTTAGGAGATAATACTTACTCTATACTCCATTAATGAAGTAGGAGAATCACAGTGCAAAGCCAACACATAAAGTACAAATGTGATCATTTATGTAAATCACTTAGTATAGTAAGAAGAACATAGTTAATGCTCTGCCCTGACAGAAAAATCTGAAATTCCTATTGTTGTACTCGGACTCGAGATCCCCCCCGAAGACCACCAGAGACCAAAATCAATGTAAGTGACAAGAGTCATTTATTACAAGCTTGAGCTTGGCGCACTCGGTAACTGGTGACTCTAAGAGGCCCTGAGCATAGAATCAGCACAGTTTTTATAGTATTGAACAAACAACTTTATTCTTTTAAAAATTTTTTATTTTATTGTAAAGATGCTGTACAGAGGGGTTAGTTACATGAGTAAGGTAATGAGTACATTACTTGTCAAACATTGGTACCTCCTCTTTTGTTTTACTCCTACTATCCCTTCCCTCCCCACTTCCTCCACCCCCACACCCCAAGTTGTAAAGTTCATTTCCAACATAATGTCTTTTTTTTTTTTGTCGGTCGTGGGACTTGATCCAACACAATGTCTTATGAGTATCGTTGTTGCAATGGGCCATCCTGTGTCCTTGTTTCATCATTTTGTTATCCCCCTTTCCTTCGCTAAATTAGATAAATGTGTATACAAAATGCAGGGTACCAAAATCAAATACAGTGACAACAGGGGATATATCATAGGGGCAAGAATGTATAAGAAACCAAAAGTATGTAAAAAATGAACTTTACAACTTTGGTGGGGGGGGGGGAGGATTGGGTGGGGGGCCAGGGAGGAGGATGGGATGGGAAGGGGAAACAAAGGAGGAGGCTACAATGCTTGGTAAGAAATGTACTCATTATCTTGCCCATGTAATTGTAACCCCTCTGTACAGTATTTTCACAATAAAAAAAAACCACATAAACACACACACACACACCACATACACAGATTTGGAATATTATATTAAACAGAGGAAATTATCACAAATAGTAAAAGTAGGTTAATATATTAAATCATAATATTGCTTGTACTATTTAAAAGTTTAGTCGAAATAAAATAGTCACGATATACTTGGATTTTTTTTTTTGGGGTCCGGTCGTGGGGCCTGAACTCTGGGCCTGGGCGCTGTCCCTCAGCTCTTCAGCTCAAGGCTAGTGCTCTACCACTTGAGCCACAGTGCCACTTCCGGCTTTT
This sequence comes from Dipodomys merriami, assembly GCF_024711535.1. Taxonomy (NCBI): domain Eukaryota; kingdom Metazoa; phylum Chordata; class Mammalia; order Rodentia; family Heteromyidae; genus Dipodomys; species Dipodomys merriami. Next base: position 50,052,616 of record NW_027206290.1, on the reverse strand, counting down.
TGCTTATGTGGTGCTGAGGAATTGAACCCAGGGCCTCATGCATGCAAGACAAGTGCTCTACCACTGAGCCACTTTCCCAGCCCCTACTTGGATTCTTATAGATGAAGTAAATTGAAAATTAAGAAATAGAAGACATGAGAACCTTTGCAAGGAGTTTTACATAATAAACATTTTGAAACATGAAAAAAAAAGAAACCAAAAATATCACATACTACATTAAAAACAACAACGAAAAACCTCTTGTGTCCATATCTTAGGCTTCATTTTGCTTTTGTATGAAATTCTTACTGCTATTTAAAAAAATTTTTTTTTAATTGTGAAAATACCATAGACAACTGGGAAGGTGGCTCAGTGGTAGAGTGCTTGCCTTGCATGCCTGAGGGCCTGGGTTCGATTCCTCAGCACCACATAAGCAAAAAGAAAAAAGCTAGAAGTGGCGCTGTGGCTCAAGTGGTAGAGTGCTAGCCTTGAGCTGAAAAGCTGAGGGACAGCACCCAGGCCCAGAGTTCAGGCCCCATGACCGGACCCCCCCGCCCCCCCCAAAAAAGAAAATACTGTACAGAGTGGTTACAATTACATGGGCAAGGTAATAAGTACATTTTTTTTTTTTTTTTTTTGTCGGTCGTGGGGCTTGAACTATGGGCCTGGGCGCTGTCCCTCAGCTCTTCAGCTCAAGGAGAGCGCTCTACCACTTGAGCTACAGCGCCACTTCCGGTTTTCTGGTGGTTTATTGGAGATAGGAGTCTCACGGTCTCTCCTGCCCGGGCTGGCTTTGAACCGCGATCCTCAGATCTCAGCCTCCTGAGTAGCTAGGATTACAGGCGTGAGCCACCAGCGCCCAGCTATAAGTACATTTCTTACCAAGCATTGTTGCCTCCTCCTTTGTTTCCCCTTCCCATTTTCCCCCTCCCCCTCCCAAAGTTGTAAAGTTTGTTTTTCGACATAATGTCTTGTACATCTCATTGTTGCCATGGGTCCACCTGTATCCCTATTTAAACAATTTTGAACAAACAACTTTAAGGAACCTCTACATGAGAAATTATGATTGGTTAACACTGCTATTGATGTGCTATTGACGGGAATTGTCTGACTACTGGGGCACCATGTCCTGCATGGCCACCCAGTGTCTGATTGATGTATCTGTAGGAAATTCCTGAGGTTTTTCCAAGGATTATTTATGTCCCTAGTTGCCCGGGAATTGTTTTCCTTTTTGTCTCATTCTTAGGTCAGGCCCATGGTTATTTTCATGATTCATACCTCACAAGGTGGTTACTAGCTTGATATGGAGTCACTCAGGCCTTCGGCTCTTTATTCCTCCCTTTTTGACATGCACCTTAAGGGCCAATCATGGTCCTTATGAGCGCACAGCACATTTTCCATCGGGAACCAGTTGATACATTTTTTTTTTTTTTTTTTGGGTCCAGTTGTAGGGCCTGAACGCTGGGCCTGGGCGCTGTCCCTCAGCTCTTCAGCTCAAGGCTAGCGCTCTACCACTTGAGCCACAGCGCCACTTCCGGCTTTTTTCTTTTGCTTATGTGGTGCTGAGGAATCGAACCCAGGGCCTCATGCATACAAGGAAAGCACTCTACCACTGAGCTACCTTTCCCAGCCCTGATACTGAGTTTTTAAGACTATCAGCTGTACGGTGTTAATGCATTCTCTAACAAACATCACTAGCTGGTTTACAACACAAGGTCCGACTGTGAATACAAGCACCAGTATGATGATGGGGCCCAGTAAGGTGGATATTAAAGTGATTAACCAAGGAGAATAATTGAACCATGACTCAAACCAACCTTCCTGCTGTTTTTTGTTTTGCTAGTTCCTCTCTTACTTTAGCTAAGGATTCCTTTACCATTCCAGAATGATTAGCATAGAAGCAACATTCCCCAAGGGCAGCGCATAAGCTTCCTTGTAAGAATATTAGGTCTAGCCTGCGCCTGTTTTGTAATACTACCTCCACTAAGGAGTCATGCAACTTGTGAAGGTAGGCCATGGAGCTTTCTAAATTTCTGATATTCTCATCTATGGCAGCTCGGAGGCCAGGGTAAGAGGTCTTTTGGGTGATTAGGGACGCCACTCCAGTTCCCAATCTAACCAAGCCCACTAGGGCTCCAATTGTTACTGCTGTTATTATCTTTTAGTTTTTCAGGGTCAATAGATTGCTGCAGACATTTTTATCATCGTCTTCCTGTGAATGATAGATCAGTCGTGGGATAAGCTGTACCATAACACAAAAGCTGTTAGTCCTATTTAAGACTTCTAGATGGACACAGGGCGTGAGGCCAGTTGAGCATGCCCACCATGCATCTTGGGGAGGTAATAGATACCCTTCCTTTGAGGTCCACTCTTGGGTTTAGTTGCATAAGTGAATGTATTTAGTAGGTACTCGTCACACGCATAACCCTTGTCCTATAATTGCCTGTGGTGAGTTTTACTTCTTTTTGTTCCCATCTACATGATTTACTTGTTTTAGAGTTAGTCACATTCTGTACTACTGCAATTCCCTCATAAAATGGAGGCCTTATATCATAACACATCCAACAAGATTTTGTAATGTCAGGACGAGACTGATTGATCACATCATAAGTTTGGACTAACAACTGCCACAGGGAATCTTGTGGAAGGGGGATGCCTTCCCTGAGGGGGTCTGGCTCAGTTAATGGAGGAGAAATGGTTACTGTGTCCTCTGGCTGAAGAGGCTTTTCCTTCTTCTCTGCCTTGGGTTTTATGCTGGGGACTGGTTTTAAAAACGTGTTTGGGCCCACAGCTGAGGGAGCATAACTAGCGGTGGCCATTGTTGTAGAGTTAAGAGAATACCATCATGTGTCTCCCCCGGTCTGTGCAACCTCAGACCCCATGTTTTTCCCAATTCCCATCCCATAGCTTGTTTTCCCTTATCTGTGAACCGAACCTCCACTTGGGCCTCGGACTCCTGGGGTGCTCTAATTTCCCTTCGATGGACCAGTAGGCCCCTGACCAGTATGCCTCCCAATACTGGTTTTGTGAATGTAATAAGGTCTCCTCCTTTTCCTTCCCAATTCCCCGAGGTACTGGTTTCACAACCCCAATTTTTACAATAGAAATTTTCTGGTCCCCCACAGTTATGGATCCTTTCTTCCCCCGGGGCATACATACCAATGCCTCCATCTACATTCTACAAGCTTTTTTTTTTTTTTTTTTTTGGGGGGGGGTCTGGTCGTGGTGCCTGAACGCTGGGCCTGGGTGCTATCCCTCAGCTCTTCAGCTCAAGGCTAGCGCTCTACCACTTGAGCCATAGCACCACTTCTGGTTTTTTTCTTTTTGCTTATGTGGTGCTCAGGAATCGAACCCAGGCCCTCATGCATGCAAGGCAAGCACTCTACCACTGAGCCACCTTCCCAGCCCTACATTCTACAAGCTTTGAGCCTCCCCATACTCCGTCAGCCAAGCTGGCATAAGTTAAAAGTAAGTTTGCCTGGGAACCATAGGGACGGCCCCTCTTTCATGGCCAAGGAGAAACGTTTGCCCGTTACTTGATTGCTAACAGTCCAGGTCCAATTATATGGACCTATACTAACTACTATACTAATATAACTTCCAAGTAAGGCATGCAACCAATTCATAATTAAGTCTTTTTGCAGCTCAGTCTGAGCTTTAAAGGGCTGTCTCTGGAGTGAGACTTGCCACTCTGGGTCCTTGTTTGGTTCCACAAAGTTGCTATGGGGTCTGCAGGTTTTGCATGTGAATGGTGGATCCAAGTGATGATGCCGTCGATTTTGAGGGCAGTTGGAGTTGTCAAGATGACCACATAAGGTCCTTTCCACTGTGGCTCCAAGTTTTCCTGTTGGTGTCTTTTTACCAGGACCCAGTCCCCAGGGCACAAGTGATGTGGAATTGGTAGAGGGCTTGACTCGTACAGCACCCTCAGTCTAGGCCAGACAACAAGGTGGGCCCTCTGCAGGGCCCTGAGGGAGAACAAAAGTTCAGAACCATCATCCTCTCTTAAGTAATTGTTCTGACAGGTTAGGAATTATGGGTGGTGGCACGCCAAACATAATTTCATAAGGAGTGAGACCAATTTTAAAAGGGGAGTTGTGTACCCTATACAAGGCAAAGGGAAGGAGAGTTACCCAGTCACTGCCAGTCTCCATGGACAATTTGGTCAGGGTCTCTTTTAGAGTTCTATTCATTCTTTCTACCTGTCCTGAACTTTGGGGTCTATAAGCACAATGTAATTTCCAGTCTGCCCCAAGAACAGTTGCAAGTCCTTGACTCACCTTGGACACGAAGACTGGTTCATTATCAGATCCTATTATAATGGGAAAGCCAGATCTGGGTAAGATGTCCTCCAGTAACTTCTTAGCTACCACCTCTGCCATTTCACACTTTGTAGGAAAAGCTTCTACCCATCCTGAAAAGGTATCTATAAAAACTGGCAAATATTTATATCTGAACTTGCCAGGTTTTACTTCAGTAAAATCCACCTCCCAGTAGGCTCCTGGTCTATCCCCCTTACCTGACTGCCTGGTCCTATCTGGTTTTTTTCTGCATTGGTTAGCTGACATGCCTTACAGTCTCTGACAATCTGTTCTCTTTTAGCATGAGCATTTCTGATTTTGAGTCCGTATGTTTTACCAGATCTTGCATCTTCTTTGCACCCATGTGGTGCTCAGATGTAGCTTGAGCAATATTTTCTTCCCAATTGCTCTGGTAAGATTATGTTGCTCTTAGAGTCTTTCTACCAATCATCTAGGCACTGTGCCATTGGCAGTTGGTTGATCCACTTTAAGTCCTACTTGCTATACATAGGATTATCTGGGAGGGTTCTCACACAGCGGTCTGGGAGGTCAATCATTATCAGTTTCTTTGCAATGCTACTTCTCTGGTGGCCAGGATATTGCCTCGAGTCACTGCATCTTTAAGCTTTGATGTCCAGGGCAATGAACAATGACTAATTTCTTAGGCAACCAGGGCGGTGATCAAGGCCAAGATTTCATCCTTATTTTTAATAGTTTTTCCTTCAGCTGTCAACAGTCCCCCCTCCTTGTAAATAGCCCCCCCCTGCACATGAGCCATCGCAAATGCTATCAGTTATCGGTATACATGGTCAGCTTTTTTGTCCTTTCCCAGTGTTAGAGCTTGGGTCAGGGCAACTAATTTGGCTCTCTGGGCCGGCATACCTACTGGTAGAGGTTCGGCCTAGATTACATCAGTCTCAGTCACTACCGCCGCGCCCGCATACCTCTGTCCTTGGTGAACAAAGCTACTTCCACCTGTAAACCGCACAAGTTCGGCGTCCCGTAGTGGCTAGTCTTTTAAGTCCTCTCGGATACTATGGGCTTGTGCCAGAATCTCTGAACAATCATGCAGTGGTGTTTCCAGGTCCGGATCTGGTAGCAGGGTCGTGGGATTGAGAGCCGAAGGAGTCTGAAAGTTGATTCTAAGAGGGTTGAGTAGCAGGCCTTGGTAATGGGTAAGTTGGGCATTGCTGAGCCATCGATCTGGTGGTTAACACACCTTCAATAGTGTGAGGAGAGGTCACATACAGCTTCTAACCCACTGTCAGTTTGTCTGCATCTTTTACCATTAGGGCAGTGGCGGCTATCATTCTTAGGCACAGTGGCCATCCTGCTGCCACTGGGTTTAACTTTTTTGACAGATAGGGCACCGGCCTTCTCCATGGGTCCAAATATTGGGTTAGGACTCCTTTCACTACTCCCTTGTGCTCATCTACATACAGATATAAAGGTTTAGTGACATCAGGCAGTCCCAATGCTGGAGCTGTTAACAAGGCAGTTTTTATCTGGTGAATGCTCGCTCAGCTTCTTCTGTCCATAAGAATGGTTGTTTTTCCTTGGTGGCCTCATAAAGGGGTTTAGCCAACTCAGCAAACCCAGGGATCCACAGATGGCAAAAGCTGGCTGACCCCAAAAACTCCCTCACTTGATGCTGGGACTGGGGTCTCAGGATTTTGAAGACAGTTTCTTTTCTTGCCCTCGTGAGCCACCACTGCCCCCCTTTTTAGTAGATAGCCCAAATAGGTTACCTCTGATTTGCAGATTTGAGCTTTCTTGGCTGATGCTCGGTAGCCGAGGCTGCCTAAAGTCTGGAGCAAGTCCTCCATTCCTTGGATACATTCTTTTTTAGTTTTAGCTGCAATTAATAAGTCATCCACGTATTGTAACAGAGTCAAGCCAGGGTGGCTCCCCTAAACTCACCCAAGTCCTCATGGAGAGCTTCATCAAAGAATGTAGGTGAGTTTTTAAATCTTTGAGGAAGTCTTGTCCAGGTTAGCTGTCTGTTGATGCCCTTTTTGATGTCTGTCCATTCGAAGGCGAAGAGATTCTGACTCTTAGCACTAAGGGAAGGCTGAAGAAGACATCTTTTAAATCCAAGACTGTATACCACTGTCTATTGGGAGGTAGGGTGCTCAGGAGGGTGTAAGGGTTAGGTACGGTAGGATGAATATCCATTACTCTTTTGTTGACCTCCCTTAAGTCTTGTACTGGCCTATATTCATCGGAGTGGGTCTTGCGGACTGGTAGCAGGGGAGTGTTCCATGCCGACTGGCAAGGTCGCAGTATACCTAGTTCCAACAGGTGCCTGATGTGGGGTGTTATCTCCACCCGAGCTTCCATGGACATAGGGTACTGACGGACCCTGGCTGGGTCAGCCCCTGGCTTTACATCTGAGAAGAGGGCTCGTCAATGCTATGGTAGTCCCACTCCTCCAGTCTCCGCCCATGCCTCCGGATACCTTTCCAGCCAATATGTGATTTCTTGATCAGGGCTGGGGCTGTTGATGTAACCAACATTCTTCTTCCAAAGCCAAGGTCAGCACTTGTATCGGTTTTCCTTGGGTGTCCGACACCTGGGGACCTTCTGGGTAAAAGTGAATCTGGGCCCTGACCTTAGTTAACAAGTCTCTTCCCAATAGGGGGTAGGGGCTTTCTGGAATGACTAAGAATGAGTGAGACACTCGTCCTGTCCCAAGGTCCACTGTCCTTTCAGTAGTCCATAGGTATTGTTTGATCCCTGTGACCCCTTGTACCCAGGAGGTTTTGGCTGAAAGTTTTCCTTGAGGTTTCGTTAAGACCGAATACTGGGCCCCCGTATCCACCAGGAACTTTACTGGAATCCCCTCCACCTTAAGAGTTACCCTGGGTTCAGGGAGGGGAGCCAAACCCTGACATCCCTATTCATTACCAGTGGGACTACCAGCCATTAGTGTTGAGGACCTCCTGGACTGCCACTGCTTTGACTGTTGCTCCCTTCTCTTAGGGCGTTCCTTGGTCTAATGGCCTGCTTCTTGGCAGTAAGAACACTGATCTCTGCGTAGACCTCGATCATTGGGATGCCGTAAGGTTTTTCCTTTTCTTTCTAGTCCTGCCCCGCTTCCTTCCATGGCTACAGTCAACACCCTGGTCAGTTCCTTGGTTGCCCTCAGCTGCCTCTCCTCTGGGGCATCTCTGTTATTGTAGAGCTATTCTTAGTAACTCTTGAATATTTTCCTTTCCAAATCCTCTAACTTTTGTAACTTTTTCTTAATGTTGGGCGCTGCCTGATTTACAAAAGCCATTACTACTGTTGTCTGATTTTCTGGTGCTTCTGGATTCATAGGAGTATATTGTCTAAATGCTTAGTCTTTCTAAATAACTGGAGGGTGACTTATCCTTTCCTTGTAAGACCATTTATACCTTAGCCAAATTGGTAGGTTTGTGGGCTGCTGCCCTGAGACCTGCCAATAGAGTCTGGCAATAGAACTGTAGCCTCCCCCTACCTTCTGCTGTGTTGTAATCCCAGCCATCACCCAAAGGTCTGGTCAGTGGAAAACACGAATTAATTAAATCAGGATTAACAGTGGTCTGCCCATCGTCCCCCGGGACCAACTTTCTAGCCTCTGTATGAATCCTTTCTCTTTCTTCTGTGGTAAACAAGACCTGGAGTAACTGTTGACAGTCGTCCCAGGTTGGCTGGTGTGTGAACATCACACTGTCTAGGAGAGAAATCAAATCTTTGGAATTATCAGAAAACTTTGCATTTTGTGTTTTCCAATTATATAAGTCACTCGTGGAGAAGGGCCAAGACTGAAGTTGGGGGTCTCCTGTTTTATCCGGTGTCAGGGAGTTGCGCGCAGGCAGCTCTCTGAATACAGCCACGAGTTCTCCCTGCTGGTCCTTCCAAGTTATTGCTGAATACTCCAGGCTCCTTGTCCCCCTCCCCTCCACCGCTTCCCCTTCTTCTAGGTCCAGAGAGGGTGGAGGAGGTAGCAGTGAAGGGTAGGGAGGGAGGTCAGAGTCTAACGAAAGAAGGAGATTCTCATTCCCTTCCTGCAGAAAGGGGTACGGGGGAGCTGAGGGATCAGCCCACTTAGCCTTTCTTAATGCTAAAATCCTGTTTTTATAGACAGGAGGGGGCAAAAAAGGGGACAGCCAAATGGGGGTTCCTGCACCAAATTCTGCCATACCAGAATATAGGGAATCTGATCAGGGTGTCCTGCTCTGTCTGGGAGAAAGACACTATGTTTAATTTTCTAAATGGTATTTAAGTCAAAGGTTCCTTCGGGGGGCCATCCAACATGGAAAGTAGGCCACTCCGATCTGCAAAATGTAATTCGTTTTTCTTTTTAACATCAACACCTAAATTGTTTGCTCTTTCCTTAACATCATTGAAATTAGTTGTCAGAAGGGTAAGAGGGGTGCTCTGGGTCTGACCCATTTCGGCATACAACGATCCACACACGAAACAAAGAACAAGGAGAGAAACAATTACAAAAGTTACAGAATGAAGAAAACAAGACCCATCCATCTGTTGCCTTCAGGAGACCCACCTCTCAGCCAAACATACAAACAAACTCAGAGTGAAGGGGTGGAAAAGGATCTACCAATCAAACGCCCCCAGTAAGAAAGCAGGTGTAGCTATCCTGATATCTGACAAAATAAACTTTTCATTAAAATCAGTACAGAAAGACAAGGACGGACACTACATATTAATAAAGGGAACAATCCAAGAGGAGGATATAACCATCATCAACTTATATACCCCAAATATTGGTGCACCCAGATATGTCAAACAAATGCTCTCAAACTTACAGAATAAAATAGATCCCAATACGATAATACTAGGAGACTTTAACACACCACTCTCACCAAAGGACAGGTCTACCAACCAGAGGATTGGCAAAGAAGCTACCGAATTAAGAGAGGCCATACTTCAAGCGGAATTAACTGACATCTACCGAGTATTTCACCCTAAAACAACACAGTACACATTCTTCTCAGCAGCTCACGGAACTTTCTCCAAAATAGACCATATCATAGTTCATGCAAGGAACTTAAGCAAATACAAAGGGATCGACATAATCCCCTGTATCCTATCTGACCACAGTGGAATCAAGCTAGCTCTCAATAACAAAGCATACCGCAGAAATTTCTCCAATACATGGAAATTGAACAGCACACTCCTTAACAATGCCTGGATAACAGAAGAGATCAGAGAAGAAATAAAGCACTTCCTACAACTCAATGAAAATGAAAACACCTCACAAAGAAACTTGTGGGACACAGCAAAAGCAGTCCTGAGGGGCAAATTTATTGCCCTCAGTGCCCACATCAAGAGAATGGAGACAGACCAAGTAAATAACCTCATGTTGCAATTAAAACAGCTAGAAAAACAGGAAAAAATGGAACCTAAAGCTACTAGAAGAAGCCAGATAACCAAATTAAAAGCAGAGATTAACCAATTAGAAAATCAGAAAACCATAACCAAAATAAACCAAACAAAAAGCTGGTTCTTTGAAAAAATAAACAAAATTGATGGCCCATTGGCTAGATTAATTAAAAAAAGAAGAGAGGAAACCCATATTAATAGGATTAGGGATGCCACGGGAAACATCACCACACGTACCCAAGATATCCAAACAATTCTAACAGACTACTTTCAAAAGCTATACTCTCTAAAGGAAGAAAATCGGGCAGAAATGGATGCATTTTTAGAGAAATACAAGTTGCCCAAACTGAGCAAAGAAGAAGTTAACCAATTAAATAAGCCAATATCCTATAATGAGATACAGGAAGCTATCAAAAGTCTTCCAACAAAAAAAAGCCCAGGACCAGATGGATTCACAGCAGAATTCTATAAGACCTTTAAACAAGAACTAATACCCATACTCCTCAAGCTCTTCAGAGAAACAGAGAAGGAAGGAGCTATCCCAAACTCATTCTACGAAGCCAATATCACACTCATCCCCAAACCAGGCAAAGACCCAACCAAAAAGGAGAATTATAGGCCAATCTCCTTGATGAACACAGATGCAAAGATCCTTAACAAGATTCTAGCTAACAGAATCCAGAAACACATAAAAAAAATAATTCACTATGACCAGGTAGGCTTCATCCCAGAGACACAGGGATGGTTTAACATACGTAAGTCAATAAATGTAATCCAACATATCAACAGAGCCAAGGTCAAGAATCACATGATTATCGCTACAGATGCAGAAAAGGCCTTTGACAAAATTCAACATTCATTCATGCTAAAAGCTCTGGAGAAAATAGGAATAGAAGGAACATTTCTAAAAACAATAAAAGCCATTTATGACAGACCAATAGCCAATATTATACTTAATGGGGAAAAGCTACAACCAATTCTCCTAAAATCAGGAACAAGGCAAGGATGCCCACTGTCTCCACTCCTCTTCAATATAGTCCTAGAACCCTTAGCCAGGGCAATAAGGCAAGAAAAAGATATTAAAGGGATCCTCATAGGAAAAGAAGAAGTTAAACTATCCCTTTTTGCAGACGACATGATACTATACCTCCACGATCCCAAAAACTCCATCCCCAAACTCTTAGAAATCATAAATCACTTTGGCAAAATAGCAGGATACAAAATAAACCCACAAAAATCAGTTGCCTTCCTATACACTGATAATGTACAGGAAGAGAGGGAAATAAAGGGAGCAACCCCATTCACAATAACCTCCCGAAAAATAAAATATTTAGGAATTAACCTAACCAAAGATGTAAAAGAACTATTTAATGAGAACTATAAAAAGTTAAAGAAAGAAATTGCAGAAGACACTAGGAAATGGAAAGACCTCCCATGCTCCTGGATAGGCCGACTTAATATAGTAAAGATGGTAATACTTCCAAAACTAATATACAAATTCAACGCAATTCCTATTAAAATCCCAATGACGTACATCACTGAAATACAGAAAACAGTCCAAAAATTCATATGGAACAACAAAAGACCTAGAATAGCCAAAACAATTCTAGGGGATAAAGACAATATGGGAGGGCTATCCATGCCGAACTTCAAACTCTACTACAGAGCTATAATAACAAAGACAGCATGGTACTGGCACAAAAACAGACCCGAAGACCAATGGAACAGAATAGAAGATCCAGAAATAAATCCACAGGCCTACAGCCAGCTGATATTCGACAAAGGAGCCAAAGACATACAATGGAAGAAACACAGCCTCTTCAACCGCTGGTGCTGGGAAAACTGGGCAGCCACATGCAGAAAACTAAAAGTGGACCCCAGCCTATCACCATGCACCAACATCAACTCAAAATGGATTAAAGACCTTAACATTAAACCTGAATCTCTGAAACTACTGCAGGACAGAGTAGGAGAGACACTTGAACTAATAGGCACAGGAAGGAACTTCCTGAACAGAGTCCCAGGGTCACAACAAATTGGAGAGAGACTCGACAAATGGGACTACCTTAAAATAAAAAGCTTCTGCACAGATAAAGCTATCGCAACCAAGCTAGAAAGACAACCAACTAATTGGGAAAAAATATTTACCAGCAATATATCAGACAAGGGGTTAACATCCTGTATATACAGGGAACTCAAGAAACTAATCCCTCCCAAACCCAACACACCAATTACTAAATGGGCAAGGGAACTAAAGAGGGACTTCTCAAATGAAGAAATAAAAATGGCAAAGAAACACATGAGGAAATGTTCATCATCCCTGGTGGTGAAGGAAATGCAAATAAAGACAACCCTGAGATACCACCTTACCCCAGTCAGAATGTCCCACATCCACAAATCAGCCAACGACAAATGCTGGAGGGGATGTGGAGAACGAGGAACGCTATTACACTGCTGGTGGGAATGTACACTCATACAACCACTTTGGAAAGCAGTCTGGAGGGTCCTTAGAAAGCTAAAGATTGACCTCCCTTACGACCCAGTCATACCACTTCTAGGCATCTACCCTGAACAACAGGAACCAATATACAAGGACACGTGCACCTCCATGTTTATTGCAGCACTGTTCGCAATAGCTAGGATATGGAAACAACCTAGATGCCCCACCACAGATGAATGGATCCAAAAATTGTGGTATCTATACACAATGGAATATTATGCAGCCATTAGAAATGACAAAATAATGGCATTTGCAGGGAAATGGATGGAGCTAGAAGGAATCATGTTGAGCGAGGTAAGCCAAGAACGAAGAGACAAACAGTACATGGTCTCCCTGATAAGTGGATGATGAATCCAAAATGTTAGGTGATATGACAAAACTAACAGGACTTAAGAAACAAAGAACTCCCACTCATCTGGTTGAACCACTACTAAATATCCCCATGCTGCTGATCACATATATGGTATATAACATATGAGCACCGTTATATATTACAGACTGTGATAGACAATTTGCTCCAGGAAAGTTAGAATGAACTTGTGACTTTAAATGAGCATCATTATTCCACAATACTGTGAATTTCCGGAAATTAAGTAATCACTTAATCACGATCAAAAAAAAAAAAAAAAAAAGAACCTTGGGGAAGGGAGGGAGGGAGGGGATGGTAGGGGGAAAACAATGGAGGGGGTAACAATGTTCAAGAGGAAGTGGAAGTGTACTCATTACCTCACTCATGTAACTGTAACCCTCTGTATAGTATCTCTACAATAAAAAAAATTAAAAAAAAAAAAAAAAAAAAAAAAAGTTACAGAATGAAACAATCAGTGTTTTCAGGGATTAAGAATGCAACGACAACCTAGAGTGTTCCAAGGAGAAAAGTATGGGTTGGCGGCCTATCTAAAATCCCAAAGGGGTGAATGGAGACACATGGTGAAGGTGTTTTGGCAGTGTCATCCAGCAAAAGACTACCAGACTCCAGCTTTGCCGGAGTCCTAAATCAAATTTTGCCCAGGCGGCGGAAGACAAGAGCACCTAAGGAAAAAATAATTCTTGTTAGACAAAAATGGCAATTTTTAAAGTGAAAGTAAGGATTTAAAGGCCAGTTTCCTCCAGGCATTCGCATCAGGATGATTCTGAGAGGAGAAATGTTCCAAGAATTCCAAAATATATACACACACAAACACTGAGACCAAACACATTTACAGCATGCGCGCTGTAGACTGTTGGACAGAAAGTGCCGGACAGGTGTACAAGTGTGGAGACTGCATCTGTCGGAGATGGTTACAAGACTAAGCCTTTGTGTCTGTTTACAAAAATATCTGGTTAGTAAAAAAGTTGTCATTTTGGTAAACTGTCCTGGGCTATTGTCTAAATAGTCTTAAAAAACCAACGGGGCCAAAGCCTGCCAAGCCTATGTAATGTATCCTTAAAAAGTCTGTGCACGAGGTGTGACAGTCCCTTGGAACCACTGAAAAGACCCTGCTGCTGCCTTAGCCTGACAGTCACCTGGAGGAAGTCTACATCGTTACTCTGACCACCTCCACTGTGGAAAAAGTAGACCGAACTGCCTGATTCCATCACCTAAGACTGCTTCCCGGTGGAAAGCTGCTAAAACTAAGATCTTGTGGAACATTCTTTTGGTGATATCCAGTAACCCTCTCTACTTCCATAGTGGATATTGGGGGCAAAGATATCACTGGCCTGCCTTAGGCACTTCAGGGTCATAGGCTAGTTTGGCTCTGGTATGGTAACCACCTGCTTCCTCCCAGAGCAGGTTAAAGATAAAGGAGAGTTTTATTTATTTATTTATTTTAATCAATGGAAGTAGTAAGAGAAATGAGACCTACCCCTATTCTTTTTTTTTTTTTTTTTGGGTCCGGTTGTGGGGTCTGAACTCTGGGCCTGGGCACTGTCCCTCAGCTCTTCAGCTCAAGGCTAGTGCTCTACCACTTGAACCACAGCGCCACTTCCGGCTTTTTTCTTTTTGCTTATGTGGTGCTGTTCGAACCCAGGGCCTCATGCATGCAAGGCAAGTGCTCTACCACTGAACCACCTCAGCCCCCTAGCCCTACTCTTATCCTTAAAATCTAGCAAGCTTCTGCATCTCAGTGGTGCCTTGCGGCTGTTCTGAGATAACTTGGTTCTGCAAGCCAAAGGAAAAATGGACAGTTTTAAACTCTAGCCACAAAGAAGCTCAAGGAATTGTAAAGAGGAGGGTAGTAAAGAAAGCCTTGGGAAAGGAATTGGGGAAAAATTGGTATCCTCTGGATAAAAAATGATTTAAAAAGTAAGGATTGTCTTAAAATGTTTGTAAAGAAGACAAACCTCAGAAAGTTTAAGTATGTAGCAAATAGCATGAGTATGTCTTAAAATTGGAGCTTACGAGTACAGCTGGTATAAAATTAAGTTAGCTGTGATATATGGAGTCAGGACTGGTGGAGGAAAATATAAGGGCCTTTGGTACTGTTAAGTTTGTTACTCACAATCAGACCTTGTATACTCAACAGACTGGTGTCCTTCCTAAAAGAGAATCAACACAGTCCAACTATTAGTACAGAAATCCCAATACCAAACTATAAATATAGAAGACTGTGCTAATTAGGAACCATGATTGGTTCCTTAGTTACCAAAGAAAGGAGGGGAATGAGAGACCAAAAATAAGTTTAGCAGTAATTTCCGACAAAACTAAAACATCTGTCATCTGTTACTAGAAAGTAAGTGTTAGATCCTGCACCAAGGCAAGATAACAGTAAGAATTATCAAGGGATCAGTCTGCCTGGACCAGTCCAGGAATTTGGGCAGTCTCTCCCCCAAACTCTGTTGAGAAAACATTTAGGACAAGACATAATTCAGCATTCCTGTGGTTAGCCCCACTTATCCAACCAATGATGTATGATTTAACCTATCCTGTAACTGCTAAGCTAGAAAGTCCCTGCCCTTATTGGAAATGATCATACTTCTAACCAATGAGCTTGAGACATCCTTCCTCCCACTACATACTCAATAAAATCCCCGCTGGACAAGGGATCGGGGCTCACAACTCTGACTCACTGCATCGGTGACCATTGTGAGTCCAAGCTCGAGCTTACAAATAAATGACTCTTTTGCTGTTTACATTGGTCATGGTCTCTGGGGGTCGCTCGGGGGTCTCGAGTTCGACTCTGTAACACTATTTCCAATTAACAAGCAAAAAGCTAGAAGTAGAGGGATGGCTCAAGTGGTAGAGTCCCAGATATAAGCAGAAAAAGCTGAGCAAAACTGTGAGGCCCTCAGTTTAAACCTCAGTACTGGCACGCGTGCACGCGCAAGCACACACGCACACACGCACACACACACATCTTTTTATAATCTCAATTTCATAATAATAATAGAAATTCAGTTTAATGAAGCATAACTAATTGGAAGATTAGACAGAAGTCTGCATACTAAAGCCCACAGAACAAACCTCTACCACTTACTTTTTTCTGGCCTACAAACTAAGAATCATTTTGACATTTAAAATTTTTTTTAAGTGAAAAGGAGCTGGGAATATAGTTCAGGGGTAGAGCCCTTTCCTTACATGTGTGAGGCCCAAGATTCAATTACCAGCACCACAAATAATAAGGTAAGTTAACATAAAAAGAATATTTTATGATGTGATAATTACAGCATTCAAATTTCAGCATTCACTTATTGTAACACAGCCACACCTTTGTTTATGTTCTGTTATGGTTACAAAAGCAGTTGTGGGAGAGTCCATATAGTCAAAAAGAAAACTTTGCCTCACCCTAGGCTAGATGATTCAAAGGGATAGGAAAGGGCTGGGGAGGTGGCTCAGTGGTAGAATGCTTGCCTACCACATGCATGAGGCCTTGGGTTCAATTCCTCAGTACCATATAAGCAGAAAAAGCCACAAGTGGTACTGTGGCTCAAATGGTAGAGTGCTAGCCTTGAGCTGAAGTGCTGAGGGACAGCGCCCAGGCCCAGAGTTCAGACCTTCATGACTGACAAAAACAAAAACAAAAACAAAAAGAAAAAAAAGCGATAAGAAAACAAAAACTCTAATTTCTATCTATCTTTTAGGATAAATAAACCTGTATTATAGCCTCAAGTGATACAATATAATAAGAAAAAGTCAGGTAGGATTTTAGCATGCAATGACTTATTAAAATTAAAAGCTTATTTATAAAATAAATAAATTAGAAGATTAAAATAGAATAAACAGACCTGAATCCTTTACAAATGTTCCAGTTTGCTCAATGATGGCAGCAGGGAAAAGAGAATAGGGTATAAAATCTTTCTCTGGTTGACATACAATAGAAATTATCTCTGGGTAGAGGGGAAAAGGGAATTTATTGGAAAGAGGGTTTTTGAGGTGTTTCATAATTGAAGAACAAAGGATAGTGACCTTTTGAAATAAAAGAAAAGTGGGGAGCTTCTATCAGAAGGAGATTCTTAGCTTTCTTTCAGGATACTGCAAGACAGTAGTAGTCTTCCATTTGTTTCCAATTTTGGACCAAAAAAAAAATGGATAGACTCAGTACTGTGACCAGAATCCCACCATTGAAATAGAAAAGGAACAAAAAACAGATAAGAAGGAAGAGAGTAGGACACTGTTGGCTCATGTCTGTAATCTTAGCTACTCAAGAGGCTGAGATCTGAGGATCATGATTCGAAGCCAGCCTGGGCAGGAAAGTCTTTTATCTCCAATTAACTATCAAAAAGCTGGAAGTGGAGCTGTGGCTCAAGTGGTAGAGCACTAGCCTTGAGCAAAAAAGTTCAGGGATAACACGACGATGGCTGGGAAGGTGGCTCAGTGGTAGAACGCTTGCCTTGCATGCCTGAGGCCCTGGGTTCGATTCCTCAGTACCATATAAGCAAAAAGAAAAAAAGCCGGAAGTGGCGCTGTGGCTCAAGTGGTAGAGTGCTAGCCTTGAGCTGAAGAGCTGAGGGACAGCGCCTAGGCTCAGAGTCACACACACACACACACACACACACACACACACACACACACACACACACACACACGCACACACGATTCAAGGATATCAGGCAAACAAAAACCAATAGATGTGTTCACAGGGATCTTGTCCAGAAAAATGGGCTAAAATTCCAATTTCAGCACCAGATGGTTGAATGTCAATGCACTGTGCTTCATTTAGAGATACTTCCTCTGCATATTACATAAAAGAACAATTAGCTCCATCTGCCATGAAATTATTCACTGATGTACAGTGCTTAAGCTTTACTTCCTGAATGACTGTGTGTGTTGGTATTAGTGTTTGAATTCAGGGCCTAGATGCTGTGTCTGAGCTCTTTAACTCAAGGCTAGAACTTTACCACTTGAGCTACATCTTCACTTCTAGCTTTTTTTTTGTTTTTTTTTGTTTTTGGAGTAGTTTATTAGAGACAAGAGTCTCACAGAGTTTCCTGCCCAAGCTGGCTTTGAACTGTTATCCTCAGATCTCAGACAAAAAGGAAAAAAAAAGAAAAAAGAAAAAGAAAGAAAAATTAAAGATACAGGTTTAAACCGTAGTACCACCAAATAAGCTGATGAAAGAACTGCATCCACTGGATGAGGGGTTTGCAATATATAATCCAGGTGGGTACTATGGACATTATTGGCATAGCTTCTCTGTCACTGTTTTGTTTACTTGACAGCTTGTGCTGTCATGTCTGGAGTTAAAGGCTCTGCCACTCTCTCTCAATGGCTATTTGTGTTTGGACACCTTAGCCAAGCCATGTGCAGCAGGTGTGGCTGGAGTTCTGCCTGTATCTCCTTGACTACTACTATCAGTGTTGACTGCTAAAGTGACAAAATACTGAAGAACTTATGCCCTCCCCCTAAAGGCGGCCTCCAGCCACTACTGATTGATGAATATGGGGATACATCATTGCTTCTTGGGGGATGGCAGATAACTCCATAGGCCTCTTACTTGGCATATCCTACCAGGGGACCACACTGAAAGTAGGCTTGCTTAGCTCTGTCTCCTGCTCCACCTTGTTTCTCTTGTTCCCTTACAGATTTCTTCTGAGAGCACAACTCTAATAAATTGCTTGAACCAGAATCTATCCATAAAATCCTCTTATCCAAATTGGAGAGCTTAGTCACACTGAAACAGAATCATGTCTGTGATACTACTACTATGAACTTAAGTACCACTTAATATTTTACCATTGTTCAAAACCTGAAATGGCTTAGATTATTCAAAGAGGAAAAGCCAGTTTCTTGTTTTGTGGTCAGTACTGGGGTATGATCTGAGAGCCTCCCATTTGACCACTTTGACAGCTCATTTCCCCCCAAACCCCCACCTCCCAATCCTGGGGCTTGAACTCATGGCCTAAGTGCTGTTCCAGAGCTTTTTTTTTTGTTGGTTGTGGGGCTTGAACTCTGGGCCTGGGTGCTGTTCCTCAGCTATTCAGCTCAAGGTAGCGCTCTACTACTTGAGCCACATCACTACTTCTGGTTTTCTAGTGGTTTATTAGAGATAAGAGTCTCATAGACTTTCTGCCCAGGCTGGCAATCCTCCTGAGTAGCCTCCTGAGTAGCTAGAATTACAGGTGTGAGCCACTGGTGCCTGGCTTCCCTGAGGTTTTTTGCTCAAGGCTAGCACTCTACCATTTGAACCACAATTCTACTTTCAGACTTATGGTCATTAATTGGAGATGAGTATCACAAACTTCTTGGTTTGGCTGGGTTAAAACTGTGATCTTCAGATCTTAGTCTCCTGAGTAGGTAGGCTTATAGGCATGAGTCACTGAGGCCCAGCTAGGGGTTTCATTTTGTTTTGCTCAAAGTTGGTCTGATGCCTACACTTGAATTGTAATTCTCTGATCACTGTTGCTCAAGTAGCCAGAAATACAGCTTGAACCACTATACCTCCCATGGAAAAGTTAACTTCTTATTATGGTCTACAGTACATAGTACAGTCTCTCATTCTTTCCTTTGTCCTTTATCATTTTATTTTGTGTGTAATTGCCACATTGATCTCCTTGAATGACCTGCCTTAGGGCCTTCACACTTGCTGTTGCTATGTTTGGGATAATCTTCCTCCTGGTAATCATGTCTTCTTTCTTTAAATCACCTCCCTAGGGGTCTTCTATGACTCTTCTAAGTAGTAAGTAGTACGTGTTATGTGACCTCATGTCACGCAATGAGTTCAATAATATAAATCTAATGTCATAAATAAGCTGGGCACAGTGACATGCACCTGTAGTCCCAACTACTTGGGAAGCTGAGGCAGAAGGATTACTTAAGCCCAGGTATTTGAGATCAGTTGGGGCAACACAGTGAGACCTTGTTTCAAAAACAAACAAAAAATAAGTAATTTCATGTTAATCAAGCTGATGAAATAGCAAGCCCAAAGCTGGGCTCTGGTGGCTCACACTTGTAATCCTAGCTATTCAGGAGGCTGAGATCTGAGGATTGTGGTTCAAAGCCAGCCCAGGCAGAAAAGTCCATGAGACTCTGATCTCCAATAAAACCACTAGAAAACCGGAAGTGGCACTGTGGATCAAGAGGTAGAGCGCTTACCTTGAGCTGAAGAGAGCAGGGACAGCACCCAGGCCCAGAGTTCAAGCCCCACAACCAACAAAAAAACCCCCAAAAAACAAACCTCCCCCCCCAAAAAAACACAATAGCAAGCCCACTCCACTTTCATTCTTATGCTGTTCCAACTTTCTTTTTAGTACTATTATGTACACTTCCTATAGCATCTGTATACTGATGCTTCAAAAGTAAGAAATTCATTGTATACTAATGTGTTAAGAACAGAACTTGTTCCATAGTAGGTCCTCAGGAAATATTTAAAAATTGAATTCTTTGCACTGAAGCCAGTGATATTTTGAAACACACATCTGGCCAGATCACTCGTTTAAAACTCTTAAATTGTTGATTTGCATTATTTTCATAAGTTAAGAATCTTAGCTGGGTGCTGCTGGCTCCGGCTTGTAATCCTCAGGAGGCTGATACTTGGGGATCATGATTCAAAGCCATCCCAAGCAAGAAACTCTGTGTGAGAACTACCAAAACGCCAGAAATGGAGCTGTGGCTCAAAGTGGCAGAGTGCTAGCCTTGAATACAAAAGCTCAGGGACAGTGCCTAGACCCTTAGTTCAAGCCCCAGGACTGGCAAGAAAAAAAAAAAATCCTTACCACAGCCTCTAACACCATGCTTGGTGGGTTCTGATTTAGCTCTTTAGACTTATCTCATAGTTCCTTCTTGTTTCAGTCCCTAGGATTCTGTTAGTTCCATCTCAAGGTCTGTATATGCTCTGCCTTGCTTTTCTCTCATTTCTGGGACTTTCCTGCCTGGCTGGCTTTAAACTGCAATCCTCAGACCTTAGCCGCCTGAGTAGCTAGGATTATAGGCATGAGCTACCAGGGTTCAGCCATTTTTTAATCTTGGTACCTGTATTAGGTTAGGTCTCATATATTTTGTGCTTTTATGGTAGAACTTTGGTATCATCAGTAATACTTTTTGGATCATGAAATTATTTTTTTGTGATTGTCTCCCTAACCAGACAGTCTCATAAAACAAAATGAACCCCTCAACTCTCTAATTTTTTTCCCATTAAATCCCTAGCACTTAAGATTCTGGCATACAGGGCTGGGAAGGCGGCTCAGTGGTAGAGTGCTCTTTTCCCTACTGGGGCTTAGGACTTTTGGCTTTTTTAAAAATCTGTTTTGCTCCAGATTGGCACTCTACCACTTAAGCCATGCCTCCACTTCCAGCTTTTTGCTGGTTAATTGGAGGTAAGTCTTGAGGATTTATCTGGCCTGAGCTGGATCCAAATTAAGAGTCTCAGATCTCAGTTTCCTGAATAGCTAGGAGTATAGCTGCAAGTAACTAGAGTCTCGCTAATTTCCTAGTTTTAATTATTCATTATAAGTAAAATGATAGCAATCGGTAAAAGCAAGTGATTGATAATACAGAAGAAAAATAACATATTACAATATATTTAACACATCATATGTATAATATAAAATAAATACATATGTAGCCTAATGCAAAAAGCAAGTGATTGATAATACAGGAGAAGAAAAATAATATATATTACAATATATTTAACACATCATATGTATAATATAAAATAAATATATATGTAGCCTAATGCAAAAAGCAAGTGATTGATAATACAGGAGAAGAAAAATAATATATATTACAATATATTTAACACATCATATGTATAATATAAAATAAATATATGTAGCCTAATGCAATTATATATGCATAACATATATTCATACGCATATATACTTATTCTACATGGGCACATTTCTATAGGTTTGAAAGGAGTTCACCAAAAATTAAAAAAATGCTAACATCACACACACACACACACACACACACACACACACACACACACACACACACACACACACACACACACACACACCACCCCATTACTAATAAAACTATTTGACTGGAAAGTAATAGCCTATTTTAAATGGTTGAACTAATATTTCCAGAGATCTGTAGAAAATGAAACAAAGACAACTGGATTTTGTATAAACCAAAGCAATGAGTCTTAGCTATTAACAATTTTTTAATTTATTAATACCATTAAACTATGAAAGATTTGTTATGAAAAGACCAAAGATGTAGAAATCTACCTCATTTCCCTAACTGAGTAAATATTTACAAAATTTTCATTCAGCTATTAATATGTCCCCAGAGTTGCCAATGCACAGACCTGGGCGCATCCACGTGTCAGAATATTCCATAAAGATCTGAGAACACAAATTTTTGACAAGAAGAAACTTTTAATAAGCAGGGAAAGATTGCTCACAAGATAAGTCAGGGTGACTTTTTTTTTTTTTTTTTTTTTTTTGGCTATGGGGCTTGAACTCTGGGCTTGGGTGCTGTCCCTGCACTCTTCAGCTCAAGTCGAGCACTCTATCGCTTGAGCCACTGTGCCATTTCTGGTTTTCTAGTGGTTTTATTGGAGATAAGAGTCTCACGGACTTTCCTGTCCGGGCAGGCTTTGAAGCTCGATCCTCAGATCTCAGCCTCCTGAGTAGCTAGGATTACAGACGTGAGCCACCGGCACCCAGCTATCAGGGTGACATCTTAAGTTAGGAACTCTTTGTAATGACAAATGTCATGACATACTTTGCGACATTCTTGGCAGCATTCAAATCACCTATGACATTATGGACAAGTGGAATAGTTCCTCCCCACCCCCAAAGAGATGACAAATTATGAGAGGAAGTTAAATTCAGAGTTCTAAAATGGTTCTATACTGCTCTATGTTAAAGTATATCTTCATACTAAAAACCCCAAAGCCAATATAGAAATTGGCTTGGTTGGATACTGGACACTTCACCTATACTTTTCTTGAAATATCAAAGGAAGCTGGGTGTAGTGGGTCTTGTGTAAAGTTTCAACACTAGGCTGAGGCATGATGGTTATTTGAGCTCACTTTGAGCCAGCCTGAGCCCCATCCTCAAAAAAGAAAAAAAAAAAAAGTAAAGCAGCCTGGTATTAACAAAATGTAGAATTCAGGGTCAGAAAAATCTGAGGTCAGGTTTTAGTTTCTCCAGCTACTAGTTTTATTACCTTGGGCAGGTCACACTCTTCATGAACTTCAATGCCTTTTTCAGGTAAATAGGCATAATAATATCTGGTAAGTCTAATAATATCTGCTGTGTAAAAAGCAGATAATAACTGTTAGTTTCCTTACATTCCCCCCACCCCAAATAAATACTGCAAAATATGTTTAGCTGCATGAGCCAAAATAATTTAGTTAAGTAGTAAACTGAAAAGGGCAAGAGAGTCTAGTATTTTTCAGATAATCTTACATATTAAACAATTAGTATGTAATAACCATTGGGTTTACTAGCATAATTCAGGCACCACATTAATAGCTAAACAGATCCTCTCTTCAAATAGGTCTTTAATTTTGTCTTGAGTTGATTGAGCAGAATATGTCGTTAATTCTTGTCTTCAGATCATAACATAGTATAATCTGTTAGGAAGATCAAGCTTTTCCTGGGCTCAAGTAAAAGTGTTAATGCTTACTCTGGGTCCAGGAAAAACCAGTGATATAGGCAGAGATATAGTGAAAGGTTAAAGAATGTCTCTTAAGGCTGATGAGTATACTTCTTGTCTCTTGAACAACCAGTATTAGTGCCAAATCACCGCTCCCCATGAACTAGTAATATTGAGCACGTCTTTGATATCTTCGAGGGTGTGTGCATCGTGCTAACTACCATAGAAGACTTTAAAGATAGGATCTTAACGTGGAATCTGTGGGCTTCATCAGAGGTTTCCGGAACCTACAGTCTGTATATGGAATTGCGTTTAAGTGCATCTTGTGCGTTTTTCTCAAGAGGCTGCTTAATTTTCTCTCATTAGTCTTCTCTAGCCTTGTTATGCAGTTTTGAGGTCTAGCCTACAAAATACGTATCTACCACTGTTTCCTGTAGAGCCTTACTTCAATCTTTCATTACCTGGTGTCTATTTGAGTCCATCTACTGCACTAAGAAGGCAAGACAGCTTGGCAAGAGCAGGCTTTGGAATTTTCCAGCGCCTCGAACCTGGTGGGTCTGGGACAGATACTTTGGGATGATACTGCCCATCGGTCTTCAATTTTTTTTTTTAATTTAAATTAAAGTTTGAGACAGGTGTCTGTGTTGTGCAGGCTTGGAACCCTGGGGCTCTGGCGATCCCCCTGACTCACCCAGCCGAGTGGCGGGGATTCCACTGTGCGCGACCACCTGCCAGATAAAACCCTTTCGTCCCACCCAAGTATCCCCAGGAAGTCACTTCCAAGGTCCGACTTGGGGCAACTCACTCGGGCCCACCTTTTCCCCCACAGCCGGCGCGAACCCTAGCCCACTCACCCAAGACCACCCGCAGGACGCTCCCAGACACCCTGCGGGGGAAGCCACCAAGGCCTCGCGCACGGAACTCACCGTTCCTGCTCGACCAGGAAAGGAAGGGCGAGGCGGGTCCGAGCGCCGGAGCTGGCCGTCTCGGGCTAGCCGGGGTAGGGCAAGCCTGGCCGAACGTCTCGCAGGGAAGCCCGCCAGAGTGCGGCCGCAGCTCGCGCGGCAGCCCCGCCGGCGGCCACAACTGCTTCCGGGTGAGGGGTCACCGGCCCGGGGCCCCGCCCCCTCACCCTCCGCCCCTGTGCCGCCGCCGCCCGGACTGAGGCTCATCCCGGGTAGCGTTTGTGCGGTCTCGCCCGCGCCGCGGAGAGCAGACCGGTGTGACTGCCTAGCCCTCTGAGGGTGCGGGGACTCACTGTCTCCATTCAGCACCCCCTGGTTGGCGGCCTGGAACCGCGTCTGCCCGACGCCGCGCCCCTCTTCCGAAGCTTCCCCTCCCGGCGGGCCGGCGGCGGTCCGGCCCTTCCCGGGCGGCGCTGCTGCCACCGACCGCCTCAGAGACAGGTGAGGGCCGCGCCTCGGTCTGCCGGCGGGAGTCGGGAACTGGGGCCTCGGCTCAGCCTGCGCGGTCCGGGAGACCCCTGCGGTCTCCGACCTGGCTGCGCTGGGGTTGCCCCGAGCCGGATCACCCCCCCCCCCTCCCCCGACCCCCGGCGGACTCCTGGCCCGGGTCGCCTCGGCCTGCTGCATTCTCGGACCTCTTCTGTCCGCACTCGTCCTCCGCCCAGGGGAAGGTGTTGCTCCCGTTGTGGGGCACCTAGTTGTCCCTCGGTCCCCGAGTCTCGCGGTATTCCTGGCAGCACCCTCCTTGGGTTTGGGAGGAGCACCCCGGGGGATAGAGTGAGACCCGTGGAAGGAGTAGCTGGGGAATCCCCCGCCTCGTCCCCCGGTCTCGCTGCCTTCTGCACCCAAACTGAAGCGCGGGCTTCACCCGCTTGCTTGGAAGGTCGGGTTCATCCTTGACTAACACGGAGCTTTATTCCCACCCTTGTCAGGCCTGCTCTCCCTTTGCTCTGTGTACCCAGCAGGAAACAGGAGGATCTAAGGAGGACCCGAGGGAAAAAAAAAGTTTGCTTTATTTGATGTCCATCGTAGGAGATGCTTGCTAAGACCCTGCCTGGTTAGGGTAACACTCTCTATCCTGCACTTTTATCTGTTTGTATAATTCCCTTTCTTTGCTTTTCTTCCCATTTAGTGACTCAGCGTTTCTGTCATAAACAGAAAAAGTGTAGATTGTTGGACTTAAAACACTATGTAAGGATAACAGAGTGGCTAGAGTGGGAAGAGATGTAATATAGAATGAGGAGATGGAGAGCAAGGTATAGATAAGTAAATTCTTAAATTGTGTTTAGTATTCTTTTCAACGTAACGTCTTATATATTTGAATGGGAATGTGCAAATTTTTTTTTTGAGAAAGCAATGTGTGGCAGGTAGAGTTTACTCTACCTAGACTCAAGTATTGAGGAATTCTACCTATTTAATCAACATCATGCTTATTTTAACAAATACAGACATGATGACCTAGTGTTATACAAAGTAAGAAATTTGGAAAGTGTGATTCATTTAGGAAGTTAGATCATTCACTTTGTGAATCATTGATTTGGATCTTTAAAACTGTGGTAATGAAAGCTGTTTCTGTCTGTATAATTAAATGCCCATACTCATATAAGTGGTGCAAGTTTTGTTGTATTTGTTGCTTGAAGGTTAAGTATGGTAAAGAAATAAAAATTGACAATTTTAATACTGATTGGGTTTATAATAGTTACAAGTGGATTGTTGTGATTTTAACCACCCCTTTTTGTTACTAGATGTTGGAGATTAGAAGCAAAATAAATGTCAGTGGAAAAGGAGAACTACCATCACTAAGGTATGAAAAAGCTTACTGAAAGAATTGGTCCTATAAAAAAAGTCTTCATAATTTTGCCTGTCTATCCTTAAAAATGTAGAATGAGGTTGGGAGAGGTAGAAAATGCCAGTCTGTAATTCTAGCTTCTTGGGAGGCTGGGATTGCAGTTCAAGGCCAGTCTAGACCAAAAATTCCCAAGACTCCATCTCAGACAGTAAAAGCTGGGCACTGTGGTATGCACCTGTTGTCCCAGCTATGTGGGAAGCGTAAATAGCAGGATCATGGTGCAGGTGGGCCTGAGCCTACATTTGAAACCCTTTTAGAAAAAGTTGGAAAAAAAAAGTTTCTGGTGTGGCTCAAGTAGTAGAACACCTGCCTAGCAAGTGTAAAGGCCTCAAGTTCAAATGGAACGATACTTCTATGGAGGTTATGATTTACTTTTGCAATGGGCTAATTTTAAACTAGTAATATTTTTTTATTGCTAAAATATAATTCGATCACTTTTGGCTTTCAAAATGCTAGGCAAAATGATTTTGAAACAGAGTTCTTTATACTCAGTTTGATTTTTTTCTTTCAGTATCTAGCTTGTTTTATCTTGATTTATAGTCATAAAGCACTTTAGTTGATAGCAAATTTATCCTATATATCTTGTTTATGATATTCCTTTGATTCTTTGACTAAATTTTGGGATTTCTTTTTTTTACTTTGCATATTCCCTTTTTTTTTTTTTTTTTTTTTTAAAGTTGGTTATGGCACTTGAACTCTGGGCCTGAGTGCTTTCCCTGCGCTCTTCAGCTCCTAAGGCTAGTACTCTACCTCTTGAGCCACAGCACCACTTCCAGCTTTTTCTGTTTATGTGGTATTGAGGAATCGAACCTGGGGCTTTTGCATGCTAGGCAAGCACTCCACCACTAAGCCACATTTGCAGCCCTGCATATCCGCTTTAATATTCAGAGTGTTCCCTAATGTTTCTTTTGATTTTAGTCCCGCTGATAGGAAACTTAAGAAACTTGATCCAGGCACTTGTGGCTCTTGCCTGTAATTCTAGCTACTCAGGAAGCTGAGATCTGAGGATCTCCGTTCAAAGCCAGCCCTGTCAGGAAAGTCTGTGAGACTCTAATCTCTAATGAACCACCAGAAGAATGGAAGTGGCGCTGTGGCTCAAGTGGTAGAGTGCTAGCCTTGAGCTGAAGAGCTGAGGGACAGCACCCAGGCCCAGAGTTCAAACCTCACGATCAGGGAGGGGAAAAAAAAAGAAACTTGAGGTTTAGTTTTCTGTGAACAGAGATCCCTTTTGGAAAATCCTGTATGGAAAACACCATGACTGATAGTCTTAATAGGTAAATATGCAAGGGAAACCTTAGGCCAGCACTTAATCATTTCCATACAAAGAAAAAAAGAGATGCAGAAAATATATTTGGCACAGTATCTCTTTACAAGCAAAAACAAGTTTTTTACTAGAAATGAATTTAGTAGGAGAGGAAGCAATTTCTTGCAAAGCTGTAGGTGAATTGTTTACCTTGTTCCTAAGAGTGAAAAAACAGAGTTGATGAGGTATAAGAAAAAAAAGTTCTCCTTGCTGCCTTTTGGGAATGTTGATGAAGATTAACTTAAAAGAAAAGAAAATTCTTCTTTTTCTTTTTATCTAAGGAGCACTATCCATTGCACCTACAAAAGAGAGGCCATTTCATAGTCTTTTCCTTTTAGGTAGTTGCTTTCTCTCTGGAAAATCTGAAAAAAGAAATGATCTTAACTGGGGAAATGTACTACCTTATCCAGTTTGCAAATAACCTTTATTTAAAACCCAGTATTTCAAATTTCAAAAGAATTGAGCAAAATTTAACTTGAGAGTAAAATAATTTAGTACTTCTCTTCATTTTTCCTTCTAAGACAATAGCTAGATATCTTTGGACTTTGAGCACTGTTTGGAGGGTCTAGCCAAGGAACACAGCTCTTCTAAGAACTTTAAAGAACCATTCTCCACTATTTGAGAAGGTTGTTCTTTTTTACTGAGTTTGCAGTTTTAGGAGGGACATACGTCGAATGGTGAGAGGACACCCACTTAGCCAGCCAGATCAGCTGAATCAACTTTGGTGGTGGTCAAGAGGGTTACAGATGTCACAGCTGGATCACCCTCACATCTTTGTGAAGAAATATTTTGGAGGTTCTTTTTTTTTTTGTCTTGGCATGGTCCTTTGCATTTTGTCTTTTAAAACCTTTTGCCTACAATGAATTAAACTAGATTTGGAAGGAGTCAGACATTAGACTAAAAACTGAGTTCATCATACGCTGTTTTCAATAGATATTTGTGAGACTTTTTTTTTTGCTTAGTTGTAGGGTTTGAACTCAGGGCCAGGGCACTATCCCTGAGCTCTTTTGTTCAAGGCTGGTGCTCTACCACTTAGAGCTACAGCTCCATTTCTAGTTTTCTGGTGGTTAATTGGAGATAAGAGTCTCATGGACTTTCCTACCCAGGCTGATTTTGAACCATGATCCTTAGATCTCAGCTTCCTATTGAATAGCTAGGATTACAAGCATGAGCCACTAGTGTCTGGTATTTGTGGGACATTTTAAGATGTTAAAGCACTGAAAAAGAGAATAATATATGAAGAAAGATCTTTCCATCACAAACTTGTAGCTTTCTTTACCCCCCAGCTCCTAATTCAGTCAATCATTATTATTTCTTGTGTGTCTTTCTCCAGTTATTGTACAGTCGTATCTGTTTAGAAGTATCCCTTACCTTTCATTCTTTATTTATTTTATTTTATTTTATTTTTGGTTGGTCATGGGGCTTGAACTCGGTTTGGGTGCTGTCCCTGCGCTCTTCAGCTCAAGGCGAGCTCTCTACTGCCTGAGCCACAGCGCCTCTTCCGGTTTTCTATTGGTTTATTGGAGATAAGAGTCTCACAGACTTGGCTTCGAGGTCTAGCTTTGAACCTCAATTCTCAGATCTCTGCCTCCTGAGTAACTAGGATTACAGGTGTGCGCCACCAGTGCCCGGCTCATTTTTTTTGTTGTTGTTGGTTCTAGGATTTGAACTCAGTATGTTGAGTGTTAGGTTGACTTATTTGTTCTGGGCTGACCTGTATTACTTTAGCAATGCCTCCAGCCCAGATGCTACTACTTAGACACTAGCCTAGTTGGAGTTGCTAGTTAATTGGAGTCTCCTCAACTTTTTGCCTTGGCTGTCTTTAGATCTCAGCCTCCAAAGTACCTAGGATTACAGGCTTGAGCCTCTGAGAGATATTTCTATTATTAGTGTTTGTTTTTTTTTAAACAGTCTGGATATTCTACCTGGTGTAAAATATTTATTTTTCATGATCTACCATTCTGTATTAACAGACATTTAGATTATTTCCAGCTTTCTTCAAATGCTGTTTGCATTGAATACAAAACTTGTCTACAGTAGTTTATAAGAATGTATATGGAGTGTGTGTGTGTGTGTGTGTGTGTGTATGTATATGGAGTGTGTGTGTGTGTGTGTGTGTATGCGCGCGCGCGCGTGCGCGCGCGCGCACTGGTCCTGGGGCTTGACTCAGGGCCTAGGTGCTGTCCTTGACCTTTTTTTGCTTAAAGCTAGCACTCTACCACTTGAGTCACAGCTCCACTTGCAGCTTTTGTGGTGCTTAATTGGAGATAAGAGGGTCATAGACTTTCCTGCTTGGGCTACTTTCTCAGCCTTCTGAATAGCTAGGATTATAGGCATGAGCCACCAATGACCAGCCTGGAGTTGGTTTTTGAATATGTGACTCAGATGGAATATAAGTTGAGATAACTATAAAGATTTATTTCAGTTCTATAAAGAACTTTATTTTATAATAGAAGCTAACTTTCTTAGGCTTATATAACAATAAATTCTATTTATTTATTTGTTTGTTTGTTTATTTATAATACTGGCTTTGACCTCAGCCTGTGCCTCCTAGCCAGGTGCTCTCTCATTTGAGCTACTTCTTCTCAGCTTAATTGCCTTAGTTTTTTTTCCAAGTAGGGATCTCCTTTTTGCCTGGGCCAGTTTAGACCTTGATCCTCTCATTTTTACATCTTGTGTAGCTAAAATGACAGGTTTGTACCACCACACCATATTTTTATTGGTTGAGATGACAAGTTTCTGTCTGAACTGGCCCCTAACCACAATCCTCCCAATTTTACCTTCCCATCCAGCTAGGATTGCAAATGTAAGCCATTGTGTCCCCACTTATTTTTGTCTGTCTATTCATCTTTTTATTAAAAATATTGTGAGTTGGATGTGGAGGTATATAGCTGTAATCCCAGTACTTGGGAGGCTTTAGGATAGAGAATTCAAGGCCAGTTTGGGCTATATAGCACATAGTGCTATGAGCATGAGCCACTAAATTTTAATTTTGATGTTACAGAGATTCATCATGGCCGAGAGGAGGTTTGGGATTATTCTTTCTTTTGAAATGAGAGACTAGAAAAAATAAATGCTGACAGGCTCAAGTATGATGAAGCTGTAACTGTGAGTGGCAGTTTCCCTGGCTGGTGCCCACGATCTATTTTGAGTCCTTGTCAGAAGCTTGCCTTACAAAACCTACCACATAACCATAATCTGGCCTGGCCCTGCTGGAAGTCAGGAAGCTCTGTGGTTTAGGGAAAGTGGCAGCCACAGAAGAGGGAATTTATAAAGACCATTTGCCTTCAGAAAATTAAGTTTTTAGAAGAAAAAAAAATCTGTTTAGTGTGTTTATATCCTGGCATCCAGGTCGTCTTATTTGTTTAATATTGAGGCTTTTGTTTTCCTTTAGCAGGATAATTAAGACAAACTTAGAAGGAAAGTTGTTGTTGTTTTTTTTTTTGAAAATGCCAACAAGGAGTATCATAGGATTGTGCCAATATTGATACTGTGTTCTGGTTACATGAAGGTGCTTGGCAAGAGTCAAACATTTATTTTTCACTGTTTGCCAGTGGCTCATGCCTGTAATCCTACCTACTCAGGAGGCTGAGATCTGAGGATTGCAGTTCAAAGCCAGCCTGGGCAGGAAAGTATGGCGCTGTGGCTGAGCTGAAGAGCTCAGGGACAGTGCCCAGGCCCAGAGTTCAAGCCCCATGACCAACAAACAACAACAACAACAACACCCCCCGAAAAAAAACCAACAAAAAACAAACATTTATTTTTCAATGGGGGAAAACATTCCTGTTGTCATAGGGAGGTCATGCTTATAGTTGATATAATGCAATTGAGAGACCTTCATACTTACACTGAGATCTTGAAATGATAGGCTCTTTTTCAGAATTATTTGGAATTTGGAAAAAAATAATTTAAAGCTAGTGGAGTTGTTGAAGTAGTAGCATGTCTACCTAGGAAGCACAAGGCCTTGAGTTCAAATTCCAGTACTGCCCCTAAAAAGATAATTTCATTTCCTCCCAAATTCTCATTCTGCTTTTCCCATAGAAGTATGGAGTATCATGTACAGTGTCGTGAAGTTATATCTTTAAACTGTTGGGTTATTATCAGCTGCTATCTCCCAGCATTGTCATCTCCCTGTATCATGTGGAGCCTCATGAAAACCATGTTTTCTATATTTAGTGAATGAAACACTTGAGTTTAAAGTTCTTTGGCTTATCTCTTAGGCTAGAAAGCTGTTAAAGAATTTAGTGTCTTTCCCTTTGACCAAGGTTCATGTCACCTCATTTAATTACAGCTGTGTGTTATAGTTCTGTTTTTTCTTTGCCTTTCTTTTCTTTTCTTCTTTAATTCAGCATGCAGAGTTAACTTATAGACACAAGCCTGCAGATAGTTTTTCTGTCTTTTGGTTTAGAAGAGTTTGTTATCCCAGAGAATTTAGTTGTCTTT
Source organism: Dipodomys merriami (assembly GCF_024711535.1). Taxonomy (NCBI): domain Eukaryota; kingdom Metazoa; phylum Chordata; class Mammalia; order Rodentia; family Heteromyidae; genus Dipodomys; species Dipodomys merriami. The sequence continues at coordinate 50,020,934 of NW_027206290.1, read as the reverse complement.
GACTTCCTTAGAAAGTGGGATTGTTATTTTATGATGCTAACAATATGAGGAGAATTTTTTCTCCTCATGCTAGGAGTCAATGTGAGGAGAAAAACAGTATTTTTAAAATTTCTTCTTGCATGTCTTTATCTATTTATTCCTATTATACCTTAGCAATCTCAGCTTTTCCCTCCTAGAAAAACAAAACAAAAACAAGGGTAGTCAGGGAATGGTTAAAAGGTTAGGAAGAACTTTATAATACATATCAAGTTGTTTCTGTTTTCTGAAAAGTAGAATATTAAGCCTTCTGTTAAAGGATTATAAATTATCTTTTTCTTTTTTCCTCTTAGAATCCTGTATGTAGCTTGGTGCTGCTTTATTATAAACACCAAATTTTTAAGTAGTATTAATGTAACATACTTTACTGTTTAGGAAACATAATTAAAAAATTTATTGAGATTTAGTGATTATATAAGTTTCACAATATTGTGGAATAGTGATCCTTAGCTAAAGTCACAAAAACACTTTAACCTTCACAAGGCGAATTGTCATTATCATGGTCTATAAAGCTTGTGAACTCTACAAACTTTGACAGTACAACTGTTTTTTCCAAATTGGGTGATACATACATTTCTTTCCTTTTGCTTAGTGTAAGCTGTTTCCTCTTTCTCTCTCATTCCCTCCCTCCCATCGCTGCCCTTGAGTTGCTTAGTTCAGTTTCATCAATGTCCAGTGCAGCTGATGGACCCAACTTTTGTCCCTCTTCTGTATTTCATCACCTTAAGAAACATAATTTTTAATCTACTTGTTCTGAGCATTTTGTAATTCTACCTCACTTTTCAAGTAGGAACACTTTAATGGCTAGGGATTAGAGTATATTGTCTATAGAGGGTCAGGATCTTAATATGCTAATTTTCTTGTTAAATAATTTATTTCTAACAACAGAGTGAGTACAATAAGTAAGCATACATATTGTTGCTATTTTTATTCATTTATTTTAATTTTGTTTTATTATTGTTTGTTAACACTAGTGTTTTGAACTTAATCTCACGCTTGCTTCTTATTACTGGTCACTAGTGCTCAACCACTTGAGCCATGGCTCCAGCTTTGCTTTTTGTGAGATAATTGGAAATGGGAGCTTTTCCTCTAGAACTCAGCTTTCCTAATCGTTAGGATTATAGGCATGAGCCTGTGCATATGTCTGTACTATAGGGTTTGAACTCAGGGCTGATCTCTGTCTCTTAGCTTATTCTGATTCAAGACTGGCATTCTTCCACTTAAGCCATACCTCCACTTCTTTTTGGTGTTTAATTGGAGCTAAGAGTCTCACAGACTTTTTTGCCTGGGCTGGCTTTGAACTGCCAACCTCAGATTTCAGCCTCCTAAGTAATTAAAATTATAGGTGTCAGCTATTGGTACCCAGCTATTCATTTAGTTAAATTAAGAAGGCCAGATAAATGGCTGGGAATGTGACTTAGTAGCAGAGTGCTTGCCTAGCATGTATGAAGCTCTGGGTTCGATTCCTCAGTACCACATAAACAGAAAAAGCTGGAAATGGCGCTGTGGCTAAAGTGGTAGAGTGCTAGCCTTGAGCAAAAGACACTCAGGCTGCTTAGGCCCTGAGTTCAAGTTCCAGGACTGGAAAAAAAAATCCAGATAACTGACCCAAAGATTGTAAGACTAAAATGATACAAACGTGTGTGTGTGTGTGTGTGTGTGTGTGTGTGTGTGTGTGTGTGTGTGTGTGTGTGTGTGTGTGTGTGTGTGTGTGTGTGTGTGTGTGTGTGTGTGTGTGTGTGTGTGTGTGTGTGTGTGTGTGTGTGTGTGTGTGTGTGTGCCAGTCCTGGAGCTTGAACTCAGGGTCTGGTGCTGTCCCTGTGCTAGATTGTAAGACTAAAATGATACAAACGTGTGTGTGTGTGTGTGTGTGTGTGTGTGTGTGTGTGTGTGTGTGTGTGTGTGTGTGTGTGTGTGTGTGTGTGTGTGTGTGTGTGTGCCAGTCCTGGAGCTTGAACTCAGGGTCTGGTGCTGTCCCTGTGCTTTTTTGCTTGTACTCTACCACTTGAGCCACAATTCCAGTTTTGGCTTTTTGGCAATTAATTGGAGATAGGAGTTTTCATGGGCTTTCCTGCCCAGGCTGGTTTTGAACTGAAATACTCAAATGACAGTCTCCTGAGTAGCTAGGATTATATGTATGAGCCACCAACAACCTGCACGAATTTCAGTTTAAATTAGATTCTCTCTCCTCCTCCTCTTGGTGATGTTACATGTAAATGGTTAAAGAGGTCATTATCTTGTTGTTTTGCTAAATTCACCTTTTGCAGTCCACTCAAAGGTGTGTGTGTGTGTGTGTGTGTGTGTGTGTGTGTGTGTGTGTGTGTGTGTGTGTGTGTGGTGTTGGGGATTTATAACTTGGGAGCCTTGTGTTTCTAGGCAAGTGCTCTCCTTTGAGACATACCTCCATGACCCCTTGGCAGTACCAGAGTTTGAACTCAGAGTCTTGAGTCTTCAGCTTGCTACACAGGCATTCTACCTCTTGAGCCATTCCCCTAACCCCTTTTACTTTATTTGTTAGATAGAGTCTTCTGGTTTTTGCCTGGGTAAGTCTTGGACTGTGATTCTTTTGTCTACAACTTCTTTGTAGTTGAGATTACAAGTATGACCACCATCCTTAGCTTGTGATTGAGATGGATTACCACTAACTTTTTGCTGATGCTGTCTGCAAACCAAAATCCTCCTGATCTCTACCTACTAAATAGCTGGGATTATAGAAATGAGCATTGTGTGTAGTTGCCTACCACTTAACTTTTTAAATTCTGGTAAAATTTAGACATTTACCATGTTGACTTTTTTTTTTTCTTTTTTAGATATATACCCAGACTGACTTTGAACTTGCAATCTTCCTTCTTCAACCTCCCTAGTGCTGGGGTTACTGGTGTCACATGTGTATTACCCTGCCCAGCTATTTTTTTAACTGTGATAAAATTTATACAAATAAAATTATAATTTAAATCCTTTTTATTTATATCTGATGCTGGAGTTCAACCTGGGGCCTGGTACATCCTAGGCAAGCCACTGTGCTATACTTTATTTTAACTAAGTTTAATAACAGTAAGTTTATTCACACTGTTCTGCTGGGCAACTTTTACTACCATCTAACTCCAGAATTTTTTTTGTGTATATTCTGGTGTTGGGGCTTGAACTCAGGGCCTTGAACTCTCACTTGACTTTCTATTGCCTACCTGTGGGCCTCCCCCTTGCTCAGGTGTTTTTCCACTTGAGCCATACCTGTAGTTCTGCTTTTATGTTGTTTTATTGGAATCTCTTGGATTTGTCTGCCTGGACTGGCTTTGAACTGTTGATCCTCAGAGCTCAGCCTCCTAAGATTATAGATATGAACCACTGGTGCTTAGCTTTCAGAACTTTTTCATCCCTTCAAATTGAAACTGCCAATTGAACAATAACTCTTCCTAAGTCCTTGATAGTCACTTAATTTTGTTTTTAAATTTTGTCTCTCTGACTTTTAACTATTCTAGATACTGCATTTGGAAATTTTAATTAAGCAATTGGTGTTTTCTTTCTTTTTTTTGCAGTCATGGGGCTTGAACTCAGGGCCTGGACTCTGTCCCTGAGCTCTTCAGCTCAAGACTACTACCAGTTGAGCCACAGTGCCACTTCTGGTTTTCTGGTGGTTTATTTGAGATAAGAGTCTCACAGACTTTCCTGCCCAGGTTGGCTTTGAACTTCTATCCTCACATCTCAGCCTCCTGAGTAGCTAGGATTACAGGCCTGAATCACTGGCGCTGGGCTTAGTTCTGGCTTTTTCTTTGTTAACTGTTGGTAAGTTACTCAGATTTGTCTACACTGGCTGGCTTTGAACCTCAGTCCTCAGATGTCATCCTCCTGAGTAGCTGTAGATATGAGCCACTGACTTTTTTTGGGGGTGTGTATGTGTGAAACTTAGCACTTAGTAAACAGATGTTCTTTTGCTTGAGCCATACTGTCCATTTTACTCTGGTTATATTTAAGGTAGGTTCTCAGTATTTGCCTGGGTCATTATGGATCATGATCCTCCTATTTATGCTTCCCACTGTAGCTAGGATGCTACATCCAGCCTTTAATGTTGAGATAGGGCTTTTGTACATTTGTGAAGTCTGGCTTCAAATCACAATCCTCACAATCTCTGCTTCCCTCAGTAGCTAGGATTACAGGTATAAGGCAGTACTACCTGGTTCCAGAGATTTTTCAAGTTCTTTTTTTTCAGATTTTTATTTTTAACCAATTCATAATATAAATTAACATGTCAGTTAGCTTATTTTGAGCAAAATAGTTTGTGAGATATAGAAAAACATAAAAATAGTTGTGAGAGGGCTGGGAAGGTGGCTCAGTGGTAGAGCGCTTGCCTTGCATGCTCAAGGCCCTGGGTTCGATTCCTCAGCACCACATAAGCAAAAAGAAAAAAGCTGGAAGTGGCGCTGTGGCTCAAGTGGTAGAGCGCTAGCCTTGAGCTGAAGAGCTGAGGGACAGGGCCCAGGCCCAGAGTTCAGGCCCCATGACCAGACACACACACACACAAAAAAATAGTTGTGAGAATAAAATGAGCCCCAGTATTCTCTCTACTAGGCCAGGAAGTTGCTCATTGCAGTTACAAGTTTCCTCAAAAAAATCCTTTAGTGACAATTCCTCTCCTCTAGATAATCATATTTCCAAGTTACATACTACTCTCATTTGGAGCCATTCCCCTCATAATCAGTGTAAGTCTTCTTTTTTCTTTTCTTTTCTTTTATTTTTTTGCCAGTCCTGGTGCCTCAACTCAGGACCTGGGCACTGTCCTTGAGCTTCTTTTGCTCAAGGCTAGCACTCTACCACTTGGGCTGCTGTACCACTTCTGGCTTTTTCCGTTTATGTGGTACTGAGGAATCAAATCCAGGGCTTCATGCATGCTAGGCAAACACTCTACCACTAAACTGCATTCCTAGCCCAATGTAAGTATTCTTAATCAATATGTTGTTTACTTTTGAAAAAATAGCACTATCAACTTTTTGTGTTAGGATTGGTTTATATTTGTGTCTATATCATACATACATTATTTTTATTTTTGTGATGCTTGGTGATTAAACCCTGGGTATGTGTATGCTAGGCAAGTACTGTACTGTTGAGCTACATCCCCAGCCTAGGCTATTATAAAAGAATTCCTACATCTCAGTAGTTTAATACAAGTGAAGTGTTGTTTTTTTTTTTTTTTTAACCCCTCACATTCATGTCTGCTGTGAATTGGAAAGCAGTGATGGAGACTGGTCTGTTCCATAGGACTCCAGTTTCTTTCATCTAGTGATTCTGTCAGCCCCTGAATACTCAGTCTTTCACTGAGTCCTTTGTGTATAGCTGGTAGATGTTAGGGCACAGAGAGAATGTGGTAGATAGTTGGAAGATGTGATGACCACTTTTGCCCACATTCTTATGATCAGGACTCTAGTGAGATGGCCGCACTTAACTGCAAGGAAGGATGTGAAATAGAGTAGCTATGAGGTTTAGACAGAAAAGGGGAACATCTTGGTGAACTATAAGTCAGTCTCTGCCCAAGTTTGGGTAAATTCAGATTGAAACCTGAACAAGCACATCTCATGAAAGAAAGTCCCAAAGGCTTGGGGATTTTGGCAACAGAAAAATGTTTTTCCATTATGTTTTGAATTATAATTTACAGCTTCAAACCTATATCCTTCTCACAGTCTTGGAAATCAGCAGCTTGCTGGGAACTACTTTGCCCCCTTTTTGTGTTAGACTTAGTTTTTGTATGCTCAGTTCCTCTCTCCTTTGATTTTTTCCCCTTTATTTGATGAAGCATGTCTTCTGTTAGTGTATTGACAAAAGTTATAAAATTGGTAAAATTTTGAGGCATTTTATGCCTTGAAATGGTTTTAGTTGTCAAGTATGAAAATGGAATGGTTGATTGGGCATAGGTCACTTAAAAGTTATCAATAATTTTCCTTCATGAGTTTTCTTTCTGTTTTCAGAATTACTTCTGTTTCCAGCATTTTTGTAAATTTTTCTTTTTTTTTTTTTTTTTTTGTCGGTCATGGGGGCTGAACTCTGGGCCTAGGTGCTGTCCCTCAGCTCTTCAGCTCAAGGCTAGCGCTCTACCACTTGAGCCACAGCGCCACTTCCGGCTTTTTTCTTTTTGCTTATGTGGTGCTGAGGAATTGAACCCAGGGCCTCATGCATGCAAGACAAGCACTCCACCACTGAGCCACCTTCCCAGCCCCTGTAAATTCTTTTATGTGACTTAACTTTCTCACTTTTGGAAAATCCTCTTTGTTCCCAGTGTTTGAAATTCATTGTGTTAACTCAGTATGATATAGCTTGGTGTGAACTCAAGACTTGTTGAATACTTTGTGCCAATTCAGTCCAGCAATTCATTTCTTTAAGTTAAGATTTCTTTTTTTTTTTGTCGGTCATGGGGCTTGAACTCAGGGCCTGGGCACTATCCCTGCGTTCTTCAGCTCAAGGTGAGCGTTCTACCGCTTGAGCCACTGTGCCATTTCCAGTTTTCTAGTGGTTTATTGGAGATAAGAGTCTCACGGACTTTCCTGCCTGTGCTGGCTTTGAACCGTGATCCTCAGATCTCAGCCTCCTAAGTAGTTAGGATTATAGGTGTGAGCCACTGGTGCCTGGTTTTCTTTATCAAGAAGTTATTTGGATTTCCTTTTCTTCTCTCACCTTTCTTATACCTTCCTTTTTTTGAGAAAGGGTCCTGGGTAACCAAGGCCAGCTTCAAACTTGGAATTCTCTTGCTTCATCAGACTCTTGAGTTCTGGGATTATAGTCATGTGCCATTGTACCTTGCCCTGGATTTCTTTCTTTTTTTTTTTTTTTTTTTTAGTTACTGAATCTTTACCCAGTCTTGATCCTTCTAGACTGATAACTTTTGTTTTTGGTTTTTTTTTGGTCGGTTGTGGGGCTTGAACTCTGGGCCTGGGCGTTGTCCCTCAGCTCTTGTCCCTCAGCTCTTCAGCTCAAGGCCAGCACTCTACCACTTGAGCTACAGCGCCATTCCGGTTTTCTGGTGGTTTATTGGAGATATGAGTCTCACGGTCTCTCCTGCCCGGGCTGGCTTTGAACCGCGATCCTCAGATCTCAGCCTCCTGAGTAGCTAGGATTATAGGCATGAGCCACCAGCGCCCGACTTCTAGACTGATAACTTTTATACTTACCTTTCTGTCTTATTTCCATCTATATTTTTGTTTCTTCTGCTAAAATTGACTTGTATATGCTTGGCAAGTACTCTACTCATAGCCCCTTTTTGTTTTTTGTGTTCTATGGTATTTCAACTTTTCTGAGTTCCTTAAAATTACTTTTTAAGGGGGCTGGGAAGGTGGCTCAGTGGTAGAGTGCTTGCCTTGCATTTTTGAGGCCCTGGGTTCGATTCCTCAGCACCACATAAGCAAAAAGAAAAAAGCTGGAAGTGGCGCTGTGGCTCAAGTGGTAGGGTGCTAGCCTTGAGCTGAAGAGCTGAGGGACAGCGTCCAGGCCCAGAGTTCAGGCCCCATGACCGGACCCCCCAAAACAAAATTACTTTTTAAGACTTGAGGTAGAATTTACCTACCATGAAATTTACTCCTTTTAAGTCACAATTACTAATATGGTTTTTAGTATATTCACAAAGTTGTACATCCAATACCACTATCTAATTCCAGAACATTCTTATTGTTCCCGAAGAAACCTCAACGTTTTTTACCCTTTTCCTCTCCCTTCCTAGCCACTGGAAAGCACTAATTCACTTTCCTGTCTCTATGGATATTTCACATAAATGTAATTGCATGATATGTAGCCTTTGTTTCTGGCTCTATTTTGTTAACATAATATTTTCAAGGTTTATCTTTATGACATGAGATACTGTATTACTCCTTTTTTGGCTGAATGTATATTCCTTTGTCTAGATATAGTATGTCTGTTTATTTGCTCATCAGTTTGTGGACATTTGGATTGTTTCTACTTTTGGCTGTTTTGAGTAATGCTGCTGGGAACATTCATGTACAGATTTTAGTATGGACATAAGTTTTCATTTTTCCTGAGTTTATTCTTTGGAGTAGAATTCCTGAATTCTGTAATCCGAATGTTTATAAGCCTACCATTCTGTGTGTGTGTGTGTGTGTGTGTGTGTGTGTGTGTGTGTGTGTGTGTGTGTGTGTGTGTGTGTGTGTGTGTGTGTGTGTGTGTGCACGTGTGCACACGCTCTGGTGTGTGTGCGCTGGTGTGTGTGCGCTGGTACTGGGATTTGAACTCAGAGCCTGTATGCTGTCCTTGAGCTTCTTTTTGCTCAGTGCTAGTGCTCAACCACTTGAGCCACAGGTCCACTTTGCTTTTGGTGGTTAATTGGGGATAAGAGTCTCGTAGACTTTACTGCCCCAGCTGGCTTCAAATCTGGTGGTGCTTGTTTGGTTTATTCCAACTGTTTTGGTAGATCAAGGTCTAGTTGCATGCTAGGGCAGGAAGTCAGCCCTGTTTCAAAAATAACCAGCTCTAAAAAGGGCTGAAGGCACAGCTCAGTGGTAGAGCTCTTGCCTGTTAAGTGTGAGTTCAAACCCCAGTACTGCCAAAAACTTAAAAATATAAATAAATAATCTCATAGAGCTCCTTAGTGTTCATTTATGAAATAATTTAGTTAGCAAGGAGGGAAATACAAACATTGGCATACCATCTCATGAAGAAAGGAAATGGAAAGATGATCAGTTGTTCTGGGTATATTAGAATAGTGTGTTCAAAATATGAGGTTTTGTTTTTGTGTTGGTACTGGGTCTTGAACTCAGAGCCTTGTGCTCTTGCTTGGCTTTTTTGCTCAAGGCTCTTGTACCACACCTCCATTTCTAGTTTTTTTTTTTTCCTTCCTGCTAGTTAATTGGAGAGAAGAGTCTCAGATTTGTCTGCCTAGGCTGCTTTGAACTGCTATCCTCAGATGTCAGCCTTCTGAGTAGCTAGAATTATAGGTGTGAATCCCTAGTACCTGGCAATATGAGACTTTAAAAAGTTTTATCAGTTTTTAGGATAATAATGTGGAAGTAGAAGGATGATAATGTAGTAATATCTTTTATAGGCATTATACTTCATACAATATGAGTTGGTTAATAGACATTATAGGTTCTAACATTTTTCAATAAGGGTTTTGTGTCTACCTTTCAAAGACCTGCAGTTTTGTCTCATACATTTTTTTTTCATTTTAGAGTTTATGTCACTTCTTGTGTTCTTTTTGGTAGGTTTAAAAAAAAGAACGATTCATCCATTTTATGTAATAGTCTCATTTGCAGAGTTGATGTCTTCAGGTGTAAGCTATTCTTTCTCCCTTTTCACTTCTTTTCCTTTTTTTTTTTTTTGGTCAGTCATGGGGCTTGGGTGCTATCCCTTAGCTCTTCAGCTCAAGGTGAGCGCCACAGCACCACTTCTGGATTTCTAGTGGTTTATTGGAGATAAGAGTCTCATGGGCTGGCTTTGAATCGTGATCCTCAGATCTCAGCCTCCAGAGTAGCTAGTATTACAGGCGTGAGCCACCAGCACCTGGCTTTTTTTTTTTTTTTTGGTTGGTTGGTCATGGGGCTTGAACTTTGGCCTAAGTGCTGTTCCTCCGCTCTTCAGCTCAACACTAGCGCTTCACTTGAGCCACAGCGCCACTTCTGGTTTTCTGGTGGTTTATTGAAGATAAAGAGTTTCACGGCATTTCCTGCTTGGGCTGGCTCTGAACTGTGATCCTCTTATCTCAGCCTCTTGAGTGGCTAGGATTACAGGTGTGATCCACTGGCACATAGCTCCTTTTCCATTTTGACTCAGATTTGGGCCATTCTTTCTTTTGCCCACAATATTTGAATGTATACGTAAATTACATGTCTTAGTTGTGTGTGATTATTTGTGTGTGCATGTATGTATGTATGTATGTATGTATGTATGTATGTATGTATGTGTGCATTTTTATGGTGTTAGGGATCAAACCTAGGGCTTTAAATAATGCTAGGCAATCATTCTACCATTGAGCTGCATCCTCAGCCTTTTTTTTTTTCTTTTAGTATTGAGTTTTGTTTTTTTTTAGTATTGAGGTTTTGTAATTACAATTCCCATGCCTTTGTTCATCTACTCATCTATGTTTTTCATATTGTTACTTTTCCTCATATACAAGCTTTCAAACATAAAGAAAATTTTATTAAGTGAAGCTTTCAAATATATAGAAATATTTAAAGAGATGTACTGTTGTGAACACCTGTGAACCTTCTAGAATCCACATGGAATTTTATCTTCATTATTGCCTTTTTTTTTGGTGGGGGCAGGGAGTAGGTGGTCCATCATGGAGCTTGAACTCAGGGCCTGGCACTGTCCCTGAGTTCTTTTGCTCAAGGTTAGTGCACTACCATTTTGAGCCACTTTTGATTTCTCTGGTGGTTAGTTGGAAATAAGAATCTTAAGGACTTACCTGCCCAGGCGGGCTTCAGGTCTCAGTCTCCTGAGTATCTGGGATTATAGGCGTAAGCCACTGGCGCCTGGCTCACTTGGAATTTTTGGTAGTTAATTGAAGAGTCTCAGAGACTTTCCTGACTGGACTGGCTTTTAACTTCAGCCTCAGATCTCAGACCCCTGAGATTACTTGCATGTGCTACTGGCACTCACCTTGTTGCTTTCTTGTGTTTTTATTTTTGTTATTGTTGTTTTTTGGTGTTAGTCCTTGTACTTGAACTCAGAACCTAGGCACTGTCCCCGAGCTTTTGTGCTTAAGGCTAGTGCTTTATTACTTCGAGCCATAGCTCCATTTGCCTTTTTGCTGTTAATTGGAAGTAAGAGACTTTCTTGTTTGGGCTGGCTTTGAACCACAATCCTGAGATCTCAGTCAATTAATAGGATTACAGGTATAATTGTTACTGCATTTCTAAGCTTTTTTTTTTTTTTTGTGGGGGGAGGGGGTCAGTTGTGGACTTGAAATTGGGCCTGGGCACTGTCTGTGAGCTTTTTTTTTCAAGGTTAGCACTCTACTACTTTGAGCCACAGCACCACTTCTGGTTTTCTGGTGATTAATTGGAGATAAAGAGTCTCATGGACTTTCCATTCTGGGCTGGCTTCAAACTTTAACCTTCAGATATCTCAGCCTTGTGAGTAGCTAGTAGTATAGGTGTGAGCCACCAGCACCCAACTGGTTACTGCATTTTTAGTAGCAAGTATCAGTAATTCCTGCCTTAAGTGTTTCAGCATGCACATCATTGAGTAGAATTTAATGTTTATGTAGATAACTTTTTTCTTTGGGGAAAAATTCACATTGTAGACAGATTTCTTTGAACTGTTTTTCCTTCAGACTCAGTTGTGTTCTCTTGAGGGGACTGAAAACCATGGTTAGATTACAGTCTTTAAACTTGTTTATTTATTTGTATTTTCTTTGAATGCCATAAATAGCTTATAGATTACCCCCCCCTTTTTTTTTTCCAGAGGAGAGAGCATTACTGGAGTTTGTACTCAATTTCTTGAATGTGGTGGCTAAACATCCACTCTACCCATATGCCGTACCTCCAGCTCTAAATCTTTGCTTTCTGTTTTTGTATTTATTATGTAAATCCTTTATAGTAAGATGATGATCATCAAAAACATTTTAATTTTTTCCAGATTGTTTCAGGCTTCAGTAAAAATTCTCAGCATGTCTAGTGATAACATGCAGTACATGTAGAAGGAAGTAATCTGAAGATATGTTTGTTTAGTTAAAAAACATTAAATTGTTTCTGGGGTCGGTTGTGATGGTATATAACTATAATCCCAGCTACTTGAAAGGTAGAGACTAAAGGATCATGATTCAAGGCCAGTCTGGTTAAAAAATAGGTTAGCAAGATGTTATCTCAAAAAATCAAATCGGAGGCAAAAGTAGAAGATGCATGGTTCAAGGTCATCCAGTAAGAGTGCACAATCCTACCTAAATAAACCCCTAAAACAATAAGAAATGTAGCTCAAATTTGGCTCTGATTTAAATCGCAGTAAATGTGTCCACCCCCCATTTTTTTTCTTCTTCTGGGCATGGTGGTATAAATGGCTCTAAAATAGAATGAAAGAAAAAGGAAAGAAAGAAAGGACTAGGCATGTAGCTCAGTGATAAGCCCTTGCTTTCCTTAGCTGCCAAAATCCTGGGTTCAATAAGTAAGACGGTGTTACTTCTCCATAGATGAAAAAACTAAGGCTTGTGGGAAGGGCAACACAGCAAGATATATGTAATTAATTGAACTAAAATCTTTTCATTTTAAATTTTGCCCAGTGATGACAACTTCAGTCACATTAAGCCTACAGTTAGGTGCCATTCTAGATGCTGGGATTTGTTTATGAGTACTTATCAAATGTTTATTATACAGACCAGCATTAACTATATTAACAGCTTTAATGCAAAAACACAGTATTTTGGACTCTCCATGATATAAAGGACCTGTGTCTGTCAGAGTTCAGGGTAAGCAAAGAAGTACGTGTGTTATATTTAGAATATGACATACTGATAACTACATGCACATTCAGTTCTTAAAAAGTGAACAGTATGGTAATGTCACTTTCAATGTGGAAAGGGCTTATATACCATATGAGGAGCTCATTGTAGAAGAGAAAGCCGTGTGTGTGTGTGTGTGTGTGTGTGTATGTGTGTGTGTGTGTGTGTGTGTGTGTGTGTATGTGTGTATGTGTGTATGTTTGTATATATTATAGAAGGCTTATTTATGTTCCATACAATCCTGAAAGTACTTCCTGTTTTTTCTTAAGTAGGCAATTAATAACAAAAACATCTGGAAAAATTAGCTTGTTACTAAGCTTTTGGACTTGATGAAAAAAATGCAGGCAGTTTTCCCCCCTTTTGAAGTGATTGGATTTATTACTTAGTTATGCCAGTGTTGGGCTTGGCCACTTTCTGAATGCAAGCAGTTATGTTTTCGTCAGTTCATGTACAGTTTAGCTCTTGATTGTTTCTACTAAGGAATAGATAAGAGAGAGTAAGATATTCCTGAAGAACATATTGGTGAGGAAACCTCTATGAGGCAGAAACTTACTATAAGTCCTTTATGACCAGAAACTGGGAATAATCTATTCAGTGTTGCCTTTGAGTGTCTCTGTCTTTGTTTTTTGTTATTTTGTTGAAAAGTGGTTTTCATTTGGCTGTGCTAGGAATCTTATATGCTTTAAGTTTCTCCTGGCACTGCTAGAAAATGTTCTGGTTACTAGAAAATAGATTACCTAGAAACTGGAAATATTTTCTAATATTGAAAAAAATGACTGCCTATAGAGTGCAAATAATTATTTTTAAAAGCACTGTATTGTTCTTTGGGTGCTGGTAGCTCACGCCTGTGATCCTAGAGCTACTTGGGAGGCTGCATTCTGAGGAACATTGTTCTAAGCCAGCCCAGGCATGAATGTCTGTGAGACTTTTTTTTTTTTTTTGCCAGTCATGGGGCCTGAACTCTAGGTCTGGGTGTTGTCCCTCATCTCTTCAGCTCAAGGCTAGTGCTCTACCACTTGAGCCACAGCGCCCACTTCCAGCTTTTTCTGCTTATGTGGTGCTGAGGAATTGAACCCAGGGCCTCATGTATGCAAAGCAAGCACTCTACCACTGAGCCACCTTCACAGCCTGAGACTCTTACTTTTAATTAACCACTGAAAAGTCAGAAGAGAAGCTGTGACTCAACTGGTAGAACACTATCCTTGAGCACAAAAGCTCAAGGACAATAATTGGCTCTGTGGCTCAAGTGGTAGAGCATTTACCTTGAGCTGAAGAGCTGAGGGACAGCGCCCAGGCCCAGAGTTCAAGCCCCACGACTGGCAAAAAAAAAAAAAAAAAAAAAAAAAAAAAAAGGTCAAGGACAGCACCCAAACTCTGAGTTCAACCCCAGGACTAGCACCAAAGGAAAACAAAAGCATAACAACAACAAAATTGGTATTGTTCTTTGGATATTCTTCATATGCCACTGGGGAAGGGGAAGGACATGACCAGTCTATCATGTAAATACCTCAGTGTCTTTGTAGGTTGGGCAGAAAGGACAAGGAAGAGGTACAGGAAAGTTTTCCTCTGTCCTTTTCCTATCACCATTCTGTTAAGGGTGACTACTCTAGAGCTTGTTGGAATGGTTTTGTTTTAAGGCAGTTTTAAGAGAGGCTAATTTTTTTTACATATATTTGTTCGCTTGGGGTATCCTGTAAAGTCTAAGGCTTAGGTAGTGTTAGTTGAGGAAGAAGGGGAATGAATTATGGGGTAAAGAGAAAAAGAAAAGAATTGCATTCAGAAGAATGTCATCAGCAGTGATTTCAGATAGCATTTCCTATTTGAGTAGCATATGTTCATAATTGAATGTGATTCACTTTAAGTCCTGTTTTTTTGTGTTAGATCTGATATTTTTTGCATTTTAAAATTTCTCTTAATGAAGGAACTATGAAAGGAAGTGTACCTACATGATGTAAATCAAGAAGAAACAAATCTTATCCTATCAAAACACTATTTTAACTACTGACATTTTTCTAGCCAAATCTGTTTTTTTTTTCCTTTGTTTTTGCATGACCACAATTTTGTCTTCTATTTCTGTGAAATGTCTTTCAGCATGTTCTTTTTTTTGGGGGGGGGGCGGTCTGGTCTAGGGGCCTGAACTCTGGGCCTGGGCGCTATCCCTCAGCTCTTCAGCTCAAGGCTAGCGCTCTACCACTTGAGCCACAGTGCCACTTCCGGCTTTTTTCTTTTTGCTTATGTGGTGCTAAGGAATCGAACCCAGGGCCTCAGGCATGCAAGGCAAGTGCTCTACCACTGAGCCATCTTCCCAGCCCTTCAGCATGTTCTTAAAAAGCCAAAGGACAAATACTGGATGACATCACATTTCATTGACTAATTTAACACTCTAGTCCAAAAAGGAATTTTGTATCACATGTTGTTCTTTTTCTCAATGTATGGCTAATATTTGTATACATCATTACTATTAAGAAAGCGAATAATTTAATAGTTGTACAGAAGCCCAGGAGTATTCAAGACTTCTGAGAAACCTCTTCTGTACTTTTGGAGAAACTGAGCTGATTTGTGATAGGGACTTAGAAGTTGATGCTTTTACATGTGCATTTTCATTTGTTTGCTTCCATTTAAATGAGTTCATTAAAATTTTAAAATTATTATAAAGGTGATGTACAGAGGGGTTAGTTATAGTTACATAAGTCAGGTAAAGAGTACCTTTTTCATGTTTTTTTTGTACTTTTTTATTGTAAAAATACTGTACAGAGGGGTTACAGTTACATGAGCAAGGTAATGAGTACATTTCCTATCAAGCATTGTTGCCTCCTCCTTCGTTTTCCTCCTACCATCCCTTCCCTCACCACCCTTCCCCCGCCCCACCAAAGTTGTAAAGTTCATTTTAAACATAGTGTCTTGTACATCTCATTGTTACAATGGGTCAACCTGTATCCCTATTTAAGGATTTTGTTTTTCCTTTTCCCCTCCCCAAATTAGAGAAGTGTATATACAAGATGCAGGGCACTGACATCAAATACAGTGAAAAATGGGTTATACTGTGGGAGAGAAACATACAAAGAAACAAAAAAAAATCACATGGTACATTATAAATACGTTAGAAACAATAGCAAGAAAGAAAAAAATATTTGTGACCCTATTTTGGTGTTCATTTCACTTAACATCATCTTATATGGTCATATGTACATAGCTTTTGACCTTTGCTGCTTGTCCTAGACATGTACTAGTTATTGCAAATAAGGGAAACCATGGGACCTATGTTTCTTTGGGCCTGGCTTACTTCACTTAATATAATTTTTTCCAAGTCTTTCCATTTCCTAACAAATGTGATGTCATTCTTTCTGATGGAGGCATAGAATTCCATTGTATATAGATATGCCAGATTTTCTTGATCCATTCATCTACTGAGGGGCATCTGGGTTGGTTCCATATCTTAGCTATGGTGAATAATGCTGTGATAAACATAGTTGTGCTGGAAACTCTAGTATGGTCTTTTTGTGATCATTCGGGTAAATGCCCAAAAGTGGGATTGCTGGGTCATAAATCTTTTGAGGAACCTCCATACTTTCCAAAGTGGTTGAACAAGTTTATACTCCCACCAACAATGCAGTAGGGTTCCCTTTTGGCCACACCCCCTTCAGTATCTAAGGGTACCTTTTTTTTTTTTTTGGACAATGTCACCCCAAATAGGTTCTTTTTTTTTTTTTGGGTCCGGTCGTGGGGCCTGAACTCTGGGCCTGGGCACTGTCCCTCAGCTCTTCAGCTCAAGGCTAGCGCTCTACACTTGAGCCACAGCGCCACTTCTGGCTTTTTTTTCTTTTTGCTTATGTGGTACTGAGGAATCGAACCCAGGGCCTCAGGCATGCAAGGCAAGCGCTCTACCCCTGAGCCACCTTCCCAGCCCCAAATAGGTTCATTTTTAAATGATGGTATCCAAATATATTTTCTGAGGTGAAAAGTGATAAACCATGGTTAATAAACGTAATAAACTATCTCTGGGTAATTAAGAAATGTTGGGTAGATGGGAATGACCTGAATTTTCACTGGATTAAAAAACATTTTGGTGGAGTGATGATTTTATTTGCTTGAACTGAATAAATTCCAGTACAGAAAATCACTTATAGTTTTAATGTACTTTTAAAGTTTTAATATACTTTTAAAGTTTTACAGTTTTAATATACCATTTAGCAATATTCCAGCCCAGTTATAGGAATCTTTAATCTCAGGTACCATATGTTGTCACATAATCTTTTATCATCCTCTTTGTTTTATCGTCACAAACGAGTTTGTCCTCTTTTATAAAAATGTATCATTTTGATAAAATAGTAGTTATTGTAATAGATCCACACAGAGATGTTCTTTTTGTTGTTGGTGGTGGTGGTCATGGGGCTTGAACTCTGGTCCTGGGTGCTGTCCTTCAGCTCAAGGCTAGCATTCTACCACTTGAACCAAAGTGCCACCTCTGGTTTTCTGGTGGTTAATTGGAGACAAGAGTCTCATAGACTTTCCTGCCCGGGCTGGCCTTTAACTGTGATCCTCAGCTCTCAGCCTCCTGAGTATCGAGGCTTACAGGTGTGAGCCACCGGTGCTGGCTTACAGATATGTTCTTAATCATTTGATTAAATCACTTTTGTTCATCCCTCTATCTGGTAATAGCAGGCACTCACATTTATTACATAGACATGATTGGTTATTATTAGGCATTGAATAACAAACTTTTATTTTTTTTTATGTGGTTGTGATTTATTTATTTTGTTGCTTGTCCTGGCCACTGTTCCTGAGCTTTTTTTGCTTAAGGCTAGCACTCTACCATTTGAGCCACAGTTCCACTTTTAGCATTTTGATAGTTTATTGGAGACAAGAGTCTTACAGAGGGGCTGGGAAGGTGGCTCAATGGTAGAGTGCTTGCTTTACACGCATGAGGCCCTGGTTTCAATTCTTCAGCACCACCACATAAGCAGAAAAAGCCGGAAGTGGCACCGTGGCTCAAGTGGGAGAGCGCTAGCCTTGAGCTGAAGAGCTGAGGGACAGCGCCCAGGCCCAGAGTTCAGGCCCCACGGACCCGTTAAAAAAAAAAAAAAGTCTTACAGACTTTCTGCCAGAGCTGGCTTCAAACTGAGATTCTCAGATGTCAGCTTCCTGAGCAGTTAGGATTACAGTCACTGGAGCCTTTGTAGAGTAGTTTTTTTAAGATGACACCAAAAATCAATTAGCATGTTTAATTTTAAAGCTCAGTATTAAAAAATGAATATGTTTTTCTAAAACTTTAGGCTAAGTAACTTTTTTGATGTTTCTTTCACTCAAATTGAAATAGATTTTAGAAATAACTATTAATTTTAGTTATTGACTACAATAACTGCTAACTTCAGTTTTCTAAGGCTAATATACTCATAGATTGCTGTGGATGAAATAATGAAGTTTTTAGGAGGCGTACTAATTATTGTAGTTAAATATTAATTTTGTTGTTGTTGTTGGTTGTAGGGCTAGAAATCAGGGCTTAAGTGCTGAGCTCTTTTGCTCAAGACTAGTGCTTTCCCACTTTGAACCATAGCTCTACTTCCAGTTTTTTGAATGGTTAATTAGAGGTAAGAGTCTCTTGGGGTCTTTTCTGCCCAGGCTGGCTTTGAGCCATGATCCTCAGATCCCAGCCTCCTGAGTAGGTAGGATTAGAGGCATGAGCCACCAGTGCCTGACAATATTTAAAAATTTACTGGAAAATTTGATAGTGGGAAATGATATTTGGTCACTAATTTCTCTAAGGAAAAATATAGGTGAATGTATAAAAAAGCCTTAAAATGCTACAAAAACAGCTGGGCACCTATAATCTTTCCTACTCAGGAGGCTGAGATCTGAGGATCATAATTTGAAGCTAGCCTAGGTAGTAAAGTCCATGAGATACTTACATCTCCAATTAACCTCTGAAATACCCAGAAATGGAGCTGTGACTTTAGTGGTAGAGCAGTGGCCTAGAGCACAAAAGCTCAGGTTCAGCTCTCAAGGCCCGAGTTTAAGCCCCAGTGTGAGTACACACAAAAAAAGCCAAAAAGAGAAACATCCTAAATTACAGTATTTCTTTTCATTTCAGGGCTGAACACAGAGTGAAATCATTTTCAGAGGTAAAAGACTGTTAAGAATACAAGATGGGGACTCCTGGTTCTGGAAGGAAAAGAACACCCATGAAAGATCGATTTTCTGCAGAAGATGAAGCTTTGAGTAACATTGCCAGAGAGGTATGTCTGGTAAACTCCCTATCATTGCACAGTAAGATTATCATATAAATGTGAGAGTGGCAGAGATAGATATTCATACATTTTGAGCTAGCTTTAGAATGCTTACTGTGAACCAGATGCTAGGGCTGACCTCTTTCATACTGTGTTAAAATAAAATACATAGTTAGATATTGAACTAAGCTGAAATTAATTTGCATTACATTTTTGTCCATTCAGTTCAAGTATTGTTCATATGTACTGAAATGTCTAATTCCTCTTCAAAATTTAAGTGTAAGATAATTAGAATGTTGGAGATACAATAAACTATATTGCAGAAACGGTCATTTTATAATTTGAAGTCCCCTGAGGATCTGTGTAAATATTGACAGTCTTACTTTGTTCAGCCTGACTTTGCTCATGGCTCTTTTGTTCCTTGCTGGCACTTTACCACTTGAGTAGTATTACCAGTTCTGATTTTTTGTTGTGTAATTAGAGATGAGGATTTGTCTTCCCCAGGCTTACTTCAAACCTAGAACCTCATGTCTTACCTCTTGATTAGGTAGGATGATAGTTTTGAGCCACCAGATTTTTGTTGTTGTTGTTGTCAGTCATGGAGCTTGAATTCTAGTCCTGGGCACTGTAGCACCTGATTTTTTTTTTTTTTTTGGGTCAGGTCGTGGGGCCTGAACTCTGGGCCTGGGAGCCCAGATTTTTTTTTTTTTTTTTTTTTTTTTTTTTTTTTTTAGGAAAAAAAATGCTAGCATCTCCTAGGCTCGTTTTGTACTGTCATTAAGTATGTAGTTCTTCCCCCTTTTAATATAATGCTTCTTTTACAAAACTGGATAGGATTCCAACCTGCTGTTTCATTGAGTATTTACTTGTGCATGCTAAGCAAGAACTCTTTTGATACTGAGCTATCTCTCCAGCCTATTGTTCTAAACATTTTACCTAAGGTAATTTAGTCTTGTAAAATTCTGAGATTTATTTTATTATTATCTCTGTCTCACAGATGAAGCAACTGTTACACAGACAACTTCCCCTAGGTTACTTAATGAGGAAGTATCAAAGCTTGGGTTCAAACACATAAAGTCTGGCTCTAGAGAATGTGCCACACTGTTTAAACACTCAGTCTTCTATAACTCAAGTCCTCCAATAGTTTGCTTTTTGGTAATTTTTCATGACTTTTTCCATCTTCATTCTAACAAGAATCTTGAGTTAGGTAGAGCAGATATTATTAACCTTATGTACAGTTGAGAGAGAACAAATGAAGCTAAGACATAATTATCTACAAGGTATCAGAACCCAGACTCAAAGTCAGCCATTTTTGACACACACACACACACACACACACACACACACACACACACACACACACTCACACAGACAGAGACACACACACACACAGACACACACACACATGCACACACACACACATTTTTTTTTGGTACCAGTTTTGGTGCTTCAACTCAGGGCCTGGGGACTGTCTCTGAATTTTTTTTGCTCAAGGCTAGTGTTCTACCACTTGAGCTACAGCTCCACCTTTTTTTTTTGTCATAATGTTTGAACTCTGTCTGGGAGCACTGTCCCTGAACACTTTTTGCTCAAGGCTAGATCTCTACCACTTTGATCCACAGCTCTACATCTGGTTTTCTGGTGGTTAGTTAGAGATAAGAGTCTCACAGACTTTCTTAAGACCCTTCTGGCTTTGAACCGTGGTCCTCTTATCTCAGATTCCTGAGTAGCTAGGATTATAGTGTGAGCCACCAGCACCTAGCTAACACTATTTTTATCCCACTTTTCCATAGTGCTTCCAGACCCTTTGGACTCTGGAGATAAACAAGTATGATTTGAATTACAGCTCTGCTAGTTACTAGTAGAGTAATTTTGTTAAGTGATTTTTCTGGATTTCAGTATCTATATCTGTAAATCTCCCTACCTCACAAGCTTATTTGATGATTAAAGGGTGGTAATGCAAGTGGGTCTCTACAGTTAGGTTTACAGCAGACTGTTTATTGCTTATTAAAAAGTAAACATGGAAGATGGGTATGAGGCACATAAACTTTGGAGGCTAAGGGAGGAGATTTTGAGTTTGAGGACAACCTGGGTTACAACCTGTGTCAAAACAAAAACCAGAAAGTAGAAATAGAAAGAGGTGGTGGAAAGGTAACTAGATCTTTTCTTTTCTTTCTTTCTTTCTTTTTTAATTTTTTGTTGGTCGTGGGGCCTGAACTCAGGGCTTTGGCACTATCCCTCAGCTCTTCAGCTGAAGGCTAGTGCTCTACCACTTGAGCTACAGCACTACTTCCGGCTTTTTCTGCTTTTGTGGTGCTGAGGAATTGAACCCAGGGCCTCATGCATGCAAGGCAAGCACTGTACCACTGAGCCACCTTCCCAGCCCCTAACTAGATCTTTTCTTTTCTTTTTTTTTAAACTAGATCTTTTCTAAAATAAGTTTTTTCTTTTCTTTTTCTCCCTTCCTTCCTTCCTTCCTTCCTTCCTTCCTTCCTTCCTTCCTTCCTTCCTTCCTTCCTTCCTTCCTTTCTTTTTTCTTTCCTTCTTTCTTTCCTTCTTTCTTCCTTTTGTGCTTGGATTTGGACTCAGAGCTTTGCATTTCCTAGGTGTGTGCTTTAGCTCTTGAGCCATGCCTTTAACTCTTTGCTCTGCTTATTTTTGAGTTAGGGTCTTGCTTTTTGCCCAGGCTGGCCTGGACTGTGGTGTCCCCTATTTATGTTTCACATGTAGCTAAGATGACAAATGTGTGCTGTCACATGGGATATTGCAAACGTGTGTGTGTGTGTGTGTGTGTGTGTGTGTGTGTGTGTATTCTGGCACTGGGCTTGAACTTGGGGCCTTAGTGCTGACCTTGAGTCTTTTTTGTTAAGGCTAGTGCTTTAATATTTGAGGCATAGCTCTACTGGGGAATATTGCAAACTTTATGCCTGGGTTAATCTCTAATTGCAGTCCCCCTACTCTAGCTCCTAAGCTAGGATTCTAGGCTTAAGTCACCAGCACCAAGATTAAAAACCCAGTTTTTTAATATATATTGTTCTCAAACACCAAAATCTCTCAGGGATCTCAATCAATATACAAATTCTGAGATCTTATTCCATATTTGTATAACTGAATCTGGACTGAGCTCAGAAAATTAAATTTCCTTCTTTCACTCTTTCTTTCTGTCTCTTTCTAGGAATTTTGGTGGCCAGTCAGGTTTGGGAATCATAAATCAAAATATATAGATGATCCTATCCTGGATGGTAAATTTGAGGCCTCACACTTGCAAGGCAGGAACTTTTGCTGCTGATTCATGCCTCCACCCATATTTTTGCTGTTTTTTATTTGTTTGTTTGTTTTTTTGGGTCCAGTCATGGGGCCTGAACTCTGGGCCTGGGTGCTGTCCCTCAGCTCTTCAGCTAGCACTCTGCCACTTGAGCCACAGCGCCACTTCTGGCTTTTTTTTTCTTTCTTTTTTTCTGCTTACGTGGTGCTGAGGAATGAACTCAGGGCCTCATGCATGCAAGGCAAGCACTCTACCACTGAGCCACCTTCCCAGCCTTGCTGGTTGTTTTTGAGATAGGGTTTGATTCCTACCTGGGGTGTGTGTCTGGGTGTGATCACCTTCTGTCATAACTAGAATAACAGGTATGTGCCACTGCCTTGAACTGCCTTCCTCCAAATCTCAGCCACTAGTGCCTGATTATTGTTAGATTTCACTTTTTCTTTTCTTTTTTTTTTTTGTCGGTTGTAGGGTTTGAACTCTGGGCCTGGACACTGTCCCTCAACTCTTCAGCTCAAGGCTAGCACTCTACCATTTGAGCTATAGCGCCACTTCTGGTTTTCTGGTGGTTTATTGGAGATGAGAGTTTCGCAGACTTTTCTGCCTGGGCTGGCTTTGAACTGTGCTCCTCAGATCTCAGCTTCCTGAGTAGCTAGGATTACAGGCGTGAACCACTGGCGCCCGACTCTTTTTCAATAGTTTTAAAACATTAGAGGAAATAAGTTCAGTAATTTTAATTATTCTTTCTGATTCCTTCTCTTTTCTTTAATGTTTTTTAACCATTCACATACCATCTGGTGGGTTAGTTAATGTTTTCTTGATAATAGTAAATACTTGATAAATACTTAGGAGAAACAATTTAAAAGAGAAAGGATTTTGGCTTATGATTTCAGAAATCTTAGTCAGTGTTGTCAGGCTTCATTCCTTTTAGGCCCATGGCAAGGCAGAACTTTATGGATGAAGAGCATGGCTGAGGGAAGCTATTTACCTTGGTGGCAGCCACGAAGCCAGAGTGAGGATGGGGCCAGTGACAAACTGTATCTTTCCAGGGTGTAGCTTCTGTGATCCACTCCTCTTGACTAAACCATACCACCTAGCCTCTGCCACTTCCCAGTAATACCATCATATTACAGATCTGTTAAGGAATAATCTGTTGATTAAATTCCTACCCTCAGAATCAAATCACTTTGCAAAACCCAGTTGTTATGTGTTAGCCAAGCCTTCAATACAGCAGTCTTCTCAGAGTCAAACCATATACTGACCACTCACTGTATGGTAGGCATTCATTGTGGGGCCATCATTTTTGCCAAAACATACTGCTTTATGTCAGAAACAAAAATGGACAAAACCTCCTGTAATGATGAAGATGACAAACAGCTTAATATATAAAAACTTTTTTCTTTAGTTAAATCTCAAGAATTTTTTGGTCTTTCCTTACTTCATGTTGCTTTTTGAAGTGGACAAAATATACCAGTGTTTCTTTTGCTTTTTGTTGAGTGTTTGGTTTCCATGCTTTTCAAGTTAGCTCAAAAGGAAACAATCAGATGGGTGCTGGTGGCTCACCCGTAATCCTAACTATTTAGGAGACTGAGATCTGAGAATTGTGGTTTGAAGTCAGTTTGGGCAGACAAATTTGAGAGACTTTTGTGGAGGTATGGCTCAAATGATAGAGTGCCAGCTATCATGAGAAAACTGAGAGTAGGAAGCCTTGAGTTCAAGCCCCAGTATGGGCAAAACAAACAGAATAAGGAAAAGAAACAAAAGATAAATATATTCCACAAACTTGATAATTTGCATGCAAAATCATGGATTAGAGCGCATTTTTTAGATTGTTGTAGGATATACATAAAATTTGCCATCTTATGAATGAATTAAGAAAATAAGATGTATGTGTACCATGGAATATTACTCAGCCATAAGAATTAAATTATTAATTTGCAGAAAAATGAATGGAACTGGAGATCATCATGTTTAGCAAGATTAGCCAAGCTCAAAAAGGAAAATATGCATGTTTTTGCTAATCTGTGGAATCTAGAACTAACATAGCTATATTCATGTATGTATGTGTATATATATATGTATCAATATATATTTATGCTTATATATCAATAGATATATCTATAGAAAGCAGTCTTTAGAGATATATATCAATATATAAAGTATATTTATATCTCGATATATACTTAGGCTATAGATCTATAAATAGAAAGAAAAAGTGATTATAATAGAGATTGGAGGTCAAGGAGGAGAAGAGAAAGAATGATGGAGCATGTATATATAAAAATATATTCTGGCCGGGCGCCTGTAATCCTAGCTACTCAGGAGGCTGAGATCCAGCCTGGGCAGGAAAGTCCGTGAGACTCTTATCTCCAATAAACCACTAGAAAACTGGAAGTGGCGCTGTGGGTCAAGTGGTAGAGTGCTTGCCTTGAGCTGAAGAGCACAGGGACAGCGCCCAAGCCCAGAGTACAAGCCCCTCTACCGACCAAAAAAAAAAAAAAAAAATATATATATATATATATATATATGTATATATATATATATATTCTGTTTGAAAATGATATAAGGAAAAACTTTGAAGGATGTTAATATGAGTATGGGATAATAGGGAAAAAGCATGAGAGGATTTATAAGAATAAAAAAGAATATGCATTTGTGAAATATAATTGTGAAACCCCTTTGTAGAATTAATATAAACAAACAAACGGATAGGAAAGTAAAACAGGCCCAGTTCAGGGGCAGGTATGTGAGAGGGCCAATGGAGTGGATGAATAAGGGTAAATATGGTTGAAGAACTTTATATGCATGTATGAAAACAGAATAATGAAACATTTTGAAATTATTTATGATGGAGAAAGGGTCAATGAGGGAGAGTGGTGGAGGGAGTGAGATTGATTAAACATGTTATCCACACAAATGTAAAGGTCACAATGTAAACCCTTTGTACAACAAATATATGCTAATAAAAATGCTTAGAGAAAAAAATTACTATTTTAACCAGTAAGTAATACTGTTCTGTGGCATTTAGTTGTATATATGTTGTGCAACCATTACTACCATCCATCTCCAGAGTTCTTTTCATCTTGCAAAACTCTAGTGCATTTTTAAACAGTGTTGAAATATTTGAAGGATGCTTGGTGAAGGCTGGAATGTGGGTGGATTTAGAAACCCTCCACATCTGTAATAGGCATGCTGCTGCTTTGGTAGGAGTGCTGAAGGTTTCACAACTTTTGGAAGGGTAGTGGGTGTTAGAATTATCAGTAAGTACACTAGCATGTGAAAAGACCAGTTTGAAGACTCGTTGAATTTCAGTAAAAATTATCTGAAAATAAATATATGGTGTGTCAAATTGGGGACATTAAGGCAGTTAGCCTCTCTGTCAGAGAAGTAAGATGAGGAAGAATGAAAGCCAGTCATGCTGCCTTACCACAGTCACTTTGGTGAATATTATTTATGCTGAGTAGTCCTATGAAAAGAAATCAAACCTTTTGAAGGGCAAATGGTCTTCATTGAAGCCTGCATTATTACAGTTTTTTGTGTTAGAGCTGAAATTGGGAATAAACATGTTTTATGCACATTACTTCAAATGGAAGTCATTGAAATGTTGAGTTTGGACAATTATCTTAAATCTAAAGAATGAATGTCTGACATAAAACTGATCATCTTTTTTTTTGATTGGGGGGGTGGTCTGGTCGTGGGGCCTGAACTCTGGGCCTGGGCGCTGTCCCTCAGCTCTTCACCTCAAGGCTAGCGCTCTACCACTTGAGTCACAGTGCCACTTCCGGCTTTTTTTTTTCTGCTTATATGGTGCTGAGGAATTGAACCCAGGGCCTCATACATGCAAGGCAAGCGCTCTACCACTGAGCCACCTTCCCAGCCCCTGATCATCTTTTTTAAGTGTATAATTCATTGGCTTTAATTACATTCATATTGTTGTGTTATCATCATCACTGTTGGGTTCAAAAATCTTTTTATCTCACCCAGAAATTCCAGCCATTTAGCATAGCTTCTCCTTGTTCCCTCTCTCAGCCCCTTGTAAACTTTCATCTAGTATATCCTAGATGTTTAATGTAAATAATATTGCACAATATTTATCTTTCAAGTGAGGCTTATTTCACTTAGTGTAATGACTTCAAGAGTCATCCATACTGTACCATGAGTACTCCTTTGGCAGCATTGGGGTTTGAACTTAGGGCACAATGCTTGCTAGGCAGATATTCTACCACATGATGTGCTTCTAGTACTCTTTTTTTCTTTTAAATTATTATTTTTTATAGCTTAATGATATTCCATATTTGGGTATGTATATATGTGTGGCTTGAACTCAGGACCTTGAGTTCTTGCTCAGCCTTTTCCACTTGGATCTGGTGTTCTACCACTTAAGCCATACTTCTAGTTATGGTTTTTTTGCTTTGAGATTTGTCTACCCCAGTTGGTTTTGAACCTAGATTATCAGTTCTAGCCTTTGAGTAGCTAGGATTATAGATTTGAGCCATCAGCTAACAGTCCATTTTTTGTTGTTCATATGTCCATATATTAGTTCATACTTGGTAGATTTCAGTTTGTTTTCTCAGAAGATAATAGCCATTCTAGTAATCTAAGACAATCAAAATTTTAACAGGCTGAGGAGAGAATTGTACTTATTTTAAAAGATGTTTCCCCTTATATTACAGCTTTATGAAGCAATAATCATAAGTTTGTCAGGGCTAATGGTATTCCCATAGTAATTTCACTAGTCTGAATAGTTCACTTTTTAGGTTGTGATAAATTAAGAATAAAAATTTGACAAGGGTAAGAGTTTTTAAAAATACAAAGAATAAACAGCAATAATTATGAATATTAATACCATCTTTCATTTTAGAATATAGTTTTTTATAAAAAATTTAAATTTCATTAGCTCAACAACTACTGTTTTGTGCAGTGCTTTGCTACATTTGAAGGATACAGAGTGAACAAGATTAACATAGTCATTGTCTTTGTGGAACTTAGATTTCGAAGGGGAAATAGCCACCAAACAAATAATTACACAATGGACAAGTTCCTCAAATTTTGAATACATTTAATAAAGTAATTTCTTTTTGTTTTGAAAATGTCACAGTCACTAACATTCTTAGAATCGAGGAAATACAGATATGCTTATTTATAACTGTTAAGTATTTTGGGAGACGAGTACAAAGTTTTATTAAAGAGTATGCCACAGGAACTTGATATATTTGAGCGGTTTGGAAAGGCATCTTTGAGTACCCTTTGATGTGCTCTTGAAAGATGAATGAACTACTTAAGGAAATGGAGTTTATTAATATAGGGAAGAGCTTTCCAGCCAGGATAAAACTTTTTGAGAAGAGCTTTCCAGCTAGAGGATAAAAATTTTTGATAAGCTTTTGAGGCTGAAGAAGTATGGAAAGCTAAAGGACTAACAATAGCTAGTATTTTATATAGTTCTTACTATGTATCCACTTCAAATGAATTTAATCCTTATGTAGACTCTATTTAGGGTTTTGACCTGTGTACTGAAAGCAATGAGGAAACATTAAGGTTTTATGTAGGCGTGACGTGGTCTGATTTGTAGTTTAGAAGGAACTTAATATAGGTTGTATGAGTATATTGCATTAGTAGTTGCAAGGAAGTGAGTCATGGATCATAGATGATTGAGGCTTGTGTAGGGTGCTGGCAATAATGGTGATTAGATTAGAGAGGTAAGAAGTTGATAGTGGAGGGTTGATAGCAAAGGAGGGATGGCTTATACATCTAAATGAATAAGAGGGAACATTAGAATGGAGGAGGGAATACTATCAATGTATGTCGGCATATATCTATGTATGGTGCCTATGAGATATCTAAATGAAGATTTTGAAAATGAGGTTTGCGAGCTCAAAGGAAAAGTTTAGGCTGTAGGTAAGCATTTGAAACTTGTTAACATGTAAAAATAATGCAGCTCATTTTGGTAAGTATGGATGTAATCAACTAGAGAGGAAAATGATAGAGTTGGAGGAAATCATTTCTTGGAGGAGCCCTAAAGAGCTCCAGGATTTCAATGTCAAATCTAGAATATTTTGTACTTCTAACATTTTTTGAATATTTTACATATTTAGTTCAGTTTGTTCTGTGGACATTGGATTTGTCTATAAAAGTTAGTTCCACAAGAGACAGAATTACCCTTATTTAAAATTTAAAAGTGCTCTCCCTGCTGGTACTTTAAACTTCATTAACAGGAGACAGGAGTCATTGTTTTCAGTTATGAAAAAAATGTATGTAGCACTTGTGTGTATTTCTGCTTAACTTGTTGACAAGGTCTTATAGACCAGTGCAATAAAAAAGTCTTCTTTTGCAATCCAGAACTTATTGTGTGTATATATATATATATATATATATATATATATATATATATATAATTTGTTTATTTATTTATTTGTCTGTCATGGGGCTTGAACTCAGGGCTTGGGCGCTGTCCCTACGCTCTTCAGCTCAAGGCGAGTGCTCTACTGCTTGAGCCCCAGCGCCACTTCCTGTATTCTAGTGGTTTATTGGAGATAAGAGTCTCATAGACTTTCCTGCCCAGGCTGGCTTTGAACCACGATCCTCAGATCTCAACCTCCTGAGTAGCTAGGATTACAGGCGTGAAATATGTATATGTGTGTGTGTGTGTGTGTGTGTGTATATATATATATATATATATATATATATATATATATATAATTGTAAAGATACTATACAGAGGAGTTACAGTTACATGAGTACATTAATAAGTACATTTCCTATCGAGCATTGTTACCCCCTCCTTTGTTTCTCCCCCTACTATCCCTTCCCTCTCCACCTCCCCAACTCCTCCCTCCCCTGCCCCTGAAGTTGTAAAGTTCGTTTTCAACATAGTGACTTGTACTTCTCATTGTTAGTGGGTCAACCTGTATCCTGTTTCAGCATTTTGATATTTCAATATTTACTATCTGACTTTTTTTTTTTTTTTCCAATCCTGGGGCTTGAACACAGGGCCAGGGCTCTATTCCTGAGCCTCTCTGTGCTCAAGGTTAGCACAATCTTACCACTTGAGCCACAGTGCTACTTCTGGCTTTTTTGTATATATGTGGTACTGAGAAATCTAACCCAGGGTTTCCTGCATGCTAGGCAAGCATTCTACCACTAAGCCACATTCCCAGCCCTCCAGAACTTATTGTTCAGTATGAGTTTTGATAAATGAAGCCAGGAATATGGTGATACCTAAAATGGTTAAAGAGATGGGGATCATGATAGCCACTAGGTTTGTTTCTAGGAGTTGGTCAACTCTTTTAAAGACAAAAAAGAAAACAAAAAGATTTTTTCCATTTCTATCTAGTTAAATTTTTTTCCTCATGGTATTTATTAGCCAAATCCTCTGAAAGAAAATCTATATTTGTTCTAGTTTTAGTCACTTATATTTTCTTCAAATGTTATTAGTTTAGGACCTTAGCCAACTCCTGTTGAGTACAGGACTTTTCCTGACTTTTCCTTTTGCCCACTCAATCTAAGGTAGAGCAAGTGGGAGAGGTGGCTGAGACACAACTCCATCTCCAGTCCTCTGGAACCCTGAACAGCCTGGCTCTGGTCACTAGTTTGAGGTAGCCAAAGTGACTCCTGCTATTTCACTGTTTCTTGATTTTTTTTTTTGGAATGAAGGAAGGAATGTTGTGTTCCAAGACTTGGTTTTGTCTGTTTGACTAAAGCTTTTGCTGTTATGATTATTGCTATAACTATGACTGTTTGGAAAGGCATTCAGGTAGCAGATTATCTTTAACATAAATGTGATGTCATTGCTGACAGAGTCCTTTTGCTACCAAAAAAGACATTATTGTTATATTTATTTTACTAGAACTTTGACTTATATTTTCCCCTTTGGTTTGATATTATTTGCTTGTGTTCAGACCTCAGTTTTTAACTTTACATTTCCTTTCTCATCCCAAAAGAATATTTTTTTGCTGTCAAAAAGTCTTTGAATAGAAGGAAGATCTAATTGTCAGGCATCATGAAATGACTAGTCAAAATTTCTACATTTTATCTACTAACATGTTGGCATTTATGTTCAGAAAAATTTAAATATTTGTTTTCAAGTACTGAAAGCTTTAAACAAGTTACAAGATTTAATAAAAGAAAAATGGTATCTGAGATTTTTTTTATTAAAGGAAGTTGTTAGGAAATGAAGCAATAGTTTTTGTTAATTTGGAAATCATGGTAACAAAATAAATATTATGTTAGTCTTTCTCTTGGCCTGAGAGTTATAGAAAGATGAACAAAATTAAACATAGTAAATTCGGAGTCCTAGCTACTCGAATTAGTGTTTTTCTTGAGTGTTTCAGAGGGGGGAGAGGAAGCTGGGGCTTGAACTTGGGGCCTCATATTCTCACTTGGCTTATTTGCTCAAGGCTGACATTCTACCACTTGAGCCACACCTCCATTTATTAGTGATTCAGTTAAAAAATTTTTTGATTTCAAATTTCTTGATGTTAAAACATAGTCTAAGCTGGGCACTGGTGGCTCATGCCTGTAATTCTAGCTATTGCAGAATATTAAGAGATGAAAATCTAGAAGGAATGAGTGTTTAGTGATTTTAGAAATTCAGAAAAGAGAAAAGAGATAAATGTAGAATACGTGTTTTTTCTATCATGTGAGCTGCTTTGGAGCAGCGATATAATACCTTACTCTGTATTTTTAGCTCCTAAGTAATCAATTACATATATAGACTCTTGTAAACATTGCCTGATTCTTTTGTTATAAGATTTAGGCATAAATGTAACAATGTGGAAAAAAAGCAATATTGTTGTCATCAGAGGGTAATCTGAATTAGAGTTAGAAGATTTTTATGTTTTATGTGGTACATCATGTTATTTCCTCATTTTATTTATTTGATACTCTGCTCATGGCCTGAAATTCGTTTGTTGTTTTTTAGTACACACTAAAGCATGAAAGTTATTATGGCAGAAGGATTTTCTTTTTCTTTTTTCTTTTTGCCAGTCTTGGGGCTTGAACTCAGGGACTAGGCACTGTCCCTGAGCTTCTTTTGCTCAAAGCTAGCACTCTACCTCTTGAGCCACTGCACCACTTCTGGCTTTTTCTGTCTGTGTGGTACTGAGGAATCGAACCCAGGGCTTTAAGCATGTTAGGCAAGTACTCTACCACTAAGCCACATTCCCAGCCCAGGATATAGTTTTAATACAAAGTAAGAAACCTATGATAGAGGCATAGACATATACTATTACTAGCATTATTCTGTGAAAGAAGGGATGGGGAAAATCATCACAGGAGGTAACATTTCAGAGAAAGGAAGGGGAGCAATGGCTCAAGTCATAGATCACCAGCTTTGAATGGAAAATGCTAAGGAACAGTGTCCAGGCTCAGAGTTTAAGCCCCATCACTGACGACAAAAACAATTAAAAAAAAAAAGAAAGAAAAAAGAAAAGAATTGGAAAAAGCAGAGAAATCCTAGAATAAGTGGTGTTTGAGAAATACTCAAAAGAATTGACATTATATGGAGGCTGAATATTGGCAATACCCAAAATGAAATGCCAGCTGGTTCTAACATATATTTGATTGTTTTTTTTGTCCAGTCGTGGGGCCTGAACTCTGGGCCTGGACGTTGTCCCTCAGCTCTTCAGCTCAAGGCTAGCGCTCTACCACTTGAGCCACAGCACCACTTCTGTTTTTTTTCTTTTTTGCTTATGTGGTGCTGAGGAATCGAACCCAGGGCCTCATGCATGCAAGGCAAGTGCTCTACCACTGAGCCACCTTCCCAGCCCCTAACTTATATATTTGAATAGATTGGCAAAGAAATGCTGGAGAAAGAACAGTGTGTAATGAGCTAAGTAAATCTGTAACATGTATAGTTAAGGTAAGCAGTTAGAGATAATGGCTAGATTTGAGATTTTGTTGTAGAAGTTGGCTGACAAAGTCAGTCAAACTTAGTAATGTATGATATCTTTTCTCTTTATCCCCCTTTGGAAGTTATATTTTGTTTTCTTATCCTTAAATATAGTATATAGATTGTTTTGTTTTGTAAAGCTGAGTTTTATATTACTTTCAGGCGGAGGCAAGGCTAGCAGCAAAACGGGCTGCCCGAGCAGAAGCAAGAGATATACGTATGAGAGAACTGGAACGACAACAAAAAGAGGTAATGTGGAGGAATAACTGTGATCCCATATATGTCTCCCTCTAACCATACTGTCTACAATGTGAATCTGTGGAAACACCTTCATAGGTGGCTTTTAACAAGCCACTGTAGGAAAGCAAAGTAAATGTAATGCTTGTTTTTATTTTTTGTTTTTTTTTCTGAGTTGGGTTTGGGGCTTGAACTCAGGACCTGGGCACTGTCCCTGAGCTCTTTTTGCTCAAGGCTAGCGTTCTACCACTTTGAGCCACAGTGCTACTTCTGGTTTTCTGGGGGTTAATTAGAGATAAGAGTCTCAAGACTTTCCTGCCTGGACTGGCTTTTAACGGTGATCCTCAGATCTCAGCCTCCTGAGTAGCTAGGATTATAGGTGTGACCCACCAGTGCCTGGCGCATAATGCTTATTTTAAATAACAGTGAACACATATATAAAATTCTTCCTATATATTTTGTTATAAATTGTTACATTGTTATAAATGCTTTACTTATATTAGCTAAAGTAGTTTTAGAGACAGCAAAACTACTTAGCATAACCCTAAATTTCCTAGAATTTGGATTATACTACTGATATGGCAAAATATTGTAAAGATATATACTATATATATACATATATATGTATAGATACATATACATACATATATATACACATATATATCTATATCTCTCTATATATAATATAAGATATATACTATAAGGCTTTGGTGGCTCATGCCTGTTATCCTAGCTACTCAAGAAACAGATCTAAGGATTGTGGGTCGAAGCCAGACTAGGCAGAAAAGTCACTGTGAGACTCTTATGTCCAATTAACTACTTAAAAACTGGAAGTGGTGCTGTAGCTCAAAGTGGTAGAACCTTGAGCAAAAAGAGTTCAGGGGCAGAGCTGAGGCCCTGAGTTCAAGCCCCACAACTGACAAAAGAAAAAAGAAAAAAAAGCTCAAGGACAGTGCCCAGGGCCCGAGTTCAGGCCTCATGACTGGCACAAGAAATAAAAATAAAAATTAAAAAATGTATACTATATAGTTACATATAATATACACATGGAATATAAACTACATAAGTAGATATTTATATAATACGATATGCATTCTATATAAATTTATATTGAATACAGTTTATTGAATTTGTATGTATGTGTATGTATGTGTGCATCAGAGAGATAGACTGACAGACAATGGGAGTGGGAAGGAAATCCCCAGAATGAACTAAGTCTTTTTTTCAGTGCACCATCTATTTCTACTCTGAAAGCCATTGGATCTATATGGGATCCAGTATGTGCTTGCTCACTCGCCCTCCCTCCCTTCCTTCCTTCCTTCCTTCCTTCCGTCTCTTTTTTCTTTCTCTCTTTCTCTTTCTCTCTCTTTCTCTCTTTCTTTCTTGTTGGTTATGGGGCTTGAATTCTGGGCCTGGATGCTGTTCCTCAGCTCTTCAGCTCAAGGCTAGCACTCTACCACTTGAGCCACAGCACCACTTCTGGTTTTCTGGTGGTTTGTTGGAGGTAAGAGTCTCATGGACTTTCCTGCCTGGACTGGCTTTGAACTGCAATCCTCAGATCTCAGCCTCCTGAGTAGTTAGGATTACAGGTGTGAGCCATCAGCACCTGGCTGCTTTTTCTTTTTAAATATACTAGTTTTTATGAAGACAGGAGAGGAAGGAATTAAAAAATGGTATATGAAAAGAATGAAATATTAAATAATATAGAAAGATTGAACAAGGGCACAAAAACTAAAGTCCTCAACTTGTAATCTTGAGTTCCAGCTGTCCTCCTTCAAAATGATCAACTTGAGGTTATTTTTTTGTTTTGTTTTGTTTTGTTTTGTTTTTTTGCTGGTCTGGGCTGGAATTCAGGGCCTGGGCACTCTCCCTGAGTGTTTTCAGCTTGAGGCTAGTGCTCTACCACTGGAACCACAGCCCACTTCTGATATGCATATGTGTGCGTGTGTGCGTGCGTGCGTGCGTGTGTGTGTGTGTGTGTGTGTGTGTGTGTGTGTGTGAGAGAGAGAGAGGGTGGGGGAGAGAAGGGAGAGAGAGATTGAGATTACTTGGAGATTAAGATTATTTGGAGATAAGATTCTCACATACTTACCTGCCCAGGCTGGCTTTGAACCCCAATCGTCAGGTTCAGCCTCCTCAGTAGCTAGGATTACAGGTGTGAACCACTGGTGCCCAGGTTAACAATTTGGTAAGTGTTGTTGTGAATACTTTGTATACTGTCATGTTTATGATATGAAATGAATTCCACTTGCAATGTTACATTCCCCACTGTGAATCCTTCATTCCTGTGTGGCAATATATATTGTGACTTTTCTGGCTTGAGTGAAGCAGAACTGGATTTTTGAATGGGAAATCTTGATAGGATATGTTCAAATCAAGGCAGGAACATCACAATGAACTTCAGCTTAGCTGAAACTTATTATAATTTTGAAGCATATTTAGTAATGTAAAAAAATATTTATGTGGGCTGGGATATAGCTCAGTGGCAAAGCGCTTGCCTAGCAAGTGCAACGTCCTGGGTTCGATCCCCAGTACCGAAAAAAAAAAAAAAAAAGAAAAAAATATTTATGTAAGAAAATGGAAGACAAAACCCTATTTTATGTTTACAAATTTAAAAAAGGATCAAAAACTACTAGAAAGAAGTGATTACTACTAATACTTTTGTTGGTTTTAATTTCCTCATGCTTTTCTGTAGTTTATTGATTTTTATTATATTTTATTATCAGAAAGCAGCAAAAGTGTTTAAGTAGTAGATATATGGAAATTGGACTGATAAAAGTGAAATACTCTCTTTTTTCCCTTCTTTCCAACATTAACTTGGCCTGAAACTTCTCATTAAAGTATTTACCTTAAATATAGTTTCAGATATTTAATTTAGTTCTTGGCTTATAATGTAAATGTTGCCATCCATTGTCTTTAACTTATAAAAAGTAAATGAGATGGTTCTATTTGTGGTCTTCTAAATTTCAGAGAATAATGTATCTTTTTATTATTGAACATACTTAGCCCAGTCTTTCCCTACATTTTAGAAGTGTGGCTTTGAGTGACCTACCATTGTTCTCTAGAGCAAATGTGTATTACTAAATTTAAGAATTTTTTATAATATGTAATATGTTGAAAACCATTTTCTGAAACCTTTGCATTTATAGACCTCTCATCCTTCCTTTGACCGGAAATGGGGGCAGATTCAGAAGTGGCTGGTAGGCCAGGAATGCCTATCTTGCATGTTGTGATAAGTTGCTGAAATAATGTAATTTTGAAGTAAATATTGACTAACAGTTTGTGAACTAGGAGTGTTTGGCTTGTGTGAACTTAAAGTTCAGAGTGTATCTATCTTGTATTGTACAAATGTGTACTTGGAGTCCATCCATTTGGACTCCAAATTTGGATCCATCCCATCTGTTGGGATCAGAAGCCCTTGCTGATAGAGATTGAGTAAATAAATATGTTGTTTTCTTTTTATGGATTTATTCTTTTCTTCTTCAATTCCTACCTTCCCCTTCATCCTTCCTCCTTTGTATTTTTTTGGTAGTACTCGTGTTTGAACTCAGCCTTTTGTTTTTTGGAAAGATGTTCTACTGCTGAGTCAGAAGAGCCCTTTTTGTGCTGCTTATTTTTAAGATAGGTCTCACTTCCTGCCCGAGTGTGTGTCTGCCTATTTTTGGACTCATAGCTAGGATGACAGGCATGTTTCACCATGCCCCCTTGTAGATGGAATTACAGGCACATTTTACCTTTCCTGGTCTATTTTATTGAATTAACATCTTGTGGACTTTTCTCTGTGGGCTGGCCTAGAATCACAGTCCTCCAGTTCTCCACCTCTCACGAAGCACGGATAACAGGTTCATTTCCCTGTGGCTGGCTATGGGTTGAGAAGGCCTTAGGATCTTTTCTGCCCCATTAGGCTTCAAACTTGAATTCTTCTGTTCTTCAGAATTACAGTTGTGAGCCATAGGGTACCTGGCCTTTCTTTCCATTAAGAAAAAAAAGAGAGAGGGAAGGGGGAGGGAGAGGAGAGAGAGAGAGAGACCTCCAAGGAACAGAGACCATAGAGATGATCTAAGTTATCCATTTCTCTTACTATTTCAATTCTGTCAACTCCTTCATAAGTCCTTTACTAGCACAACCTAATTTTTAGCTATAAAAGCAAATTGTAAACTAATAGAATGTTATTGTGGATAAATCTTAAATTTGAATCAACTTATTTCAAAGTTGATAAGTTCTTTAACTTCCTAATTGCAGGATTTTTTTTAAAATTTATTTTATTTTATTTGTGAACATACTGTACAGAGGGGTTACAATTACATGGGCAGGATAATGGGTACATTTCTTACCTAATTGCAGGATTTTGAACTTAGTATGTGACTAGATGTAGGAAGTAGAGTATGAAACCTTAAAATCTGTGCAAACATTTGAAATTATCTATTTTTTAGGGGAAATCTCCACAAATATTTTTATTACCAGATTCCCAAAAGGTTAAGAACCATTTGTCTTAATTGCTGTTGAACAAGCAGCTCATGAGCTACTCTAGGAAGGGAATAACCAGGGTTAAGATATTTATGACAGTGGTAATGCTTAAATTTGAGATTTTGTCATAGTTGTCATAATGATAACATTTTAGGAAAGAGAAAAAGATGCTTGGTAACTTAAAATTAAGTGATTCTTCATGTAAATGTTGCTTTGGAGTAAAATTTGTTTTATGTAACAGGAGTATATTATTGATGATACATTAAGAGTATTTTCTGTAAGAGAAATCACTTGAAACCTAGTGGTGGTTCAGTCATTTCTCTTATTAGCCACATAGAAGGATTATATTGGGAGGATTGTAATTTGAGGCCAGCCTGGACAGAAATGAGACCCCCCTTTTCAACTAAAGGTATAGTAGTGCACATCCGTTATCCTAGAAATGATGGGAGCCTGAAATAGGCAGATAAGCAGCTTCAGCATGAACCCAGCTAGGACTGGAGACCTTTAATTAAATATTTTTTTGAGTGTTTCTAACATAATAAAAATTGGTTTTGAGCTTGATTTATTATTTTGCATGAACATGTATTTTTCAAATTTCTGTTCAGAATGATAGACATTAACATGTATAGATAATTAAATTAAAATTGACTAAAATTAAATATAATTTAGTTTCTCAGTTGCACTTCCAGCATTTCAAGTGCTCAATAGTCGTATGTAGTTAGTGGAGCACCATAGTAGAGAGAGCGCATATAAGGGATATTTCTGTTGTCACAGAAAGTGCTATTGGACAGCTTATTTATGACTTGTTTCAGCTAGGTGACTCACATGGAATTTACATTTTACTGCCGTAGTCTACTGAAGTCTTCTTAGGCCAAATACTCACATTGAAATTAAAAGCTGTTTAATGTATATCAGCATTTAATAAGGTATTTTAATTTAGAATTTTTTTTTAAACACAAGAATTTTTTTTAGTGGTATTGGGGCTTGAACTCAGGGTTTTGTACTTACTAGTTAAGCTCTCAGTCTTTTTTTTTTTTTTTTTGTCAGTCATAGAGCTTGAACTCTGGGCCGGGCCTGGGCCTGGGCCTGGGCACTGTCCCTGAGCTCTTCAGCTCAAGGTGAGCACTCTACCACGTGAGCCACAGTGCCACTTCTGGTTTTCTGGTGGTTTATTGGAGAGTTTCATGGACTTTCCTGCTGGGCCTGGCTTTGAACTGTGATCCTCAGATCTAGCCTCCTGAGTAGCTAGGATTTTAGGTGTCAGCCACCAGCACCCGGCTCAGTCTTTGTTTTTTAAACAAACTTACATAACTTTAAATATATATATATATATATATATATATATATATATATATAAAAATTATGTTCTTTTTCTTTTTTTTTCTTTTTGGCTTGAACTCAGGATCGGGGTGCTGTCCCTGAGCTTCTTTTGCTTAAGGCTAGCACTCTACCAGTTGAGCTACAGTGCCAGTTGGAGCTTTTTCTGAGTAGCTTATTGAAGATAAGAGTTTCACAGACTTTCCTGCCCAGGCTGGTTTTGAACTGCGATCCTCAGATCTCAGCCTCTTGAGTAGCTAGGATTACAAGTGTGAGCCACAGGTGCCCAACTCAAAATATGCATTCCCTCTTAGTAGTTGTATTATATTAACAACAGTTAAGTCTCATTCCTTAGTAGTTCTATTAACTTCCTAGAACGGTGGGACAAAAAAAGTTTTTTTTTTAATGAGCACAAAATTTTAACTTTTTTTGTAGCAATATATAATTTTCTTAAATACATCTATTACAATGTAACCATTTCCTGCCTTGCATAAATTAACATTCACAGAGAAAGGAAGACATATGCATCATAGCATGTTGCTAAGGGCTGTGGCTGGTTGTTGCCATGGGATCTCTAATGGCTTGTGAGAACAAAATTGAAGACTTTGACAGCTCAGATAAGCACAACACCTGAAGCAGCTAAACATGACTTTTCTATCATGTATTATTAGCACCTGGACTAGAAGCCTTTAGAGTACTGGTTTCTCTTAAGATTCCTGGTAGTGTGATAATAAAGAGTATCTGTGTGTGTCTGGAGCTTTATTTCAGACTAAGATCTAATATATATAACTGGTAAAACAGTCTTATCTAAGTATCAGTCTGTGGTGTTGGGAGAGAAGCATCACATGAAGGAAGAGGCAGGCAAAAAGACAAGTTATTTTAATTGAAAACAGCTGGGCAAGTAGAAACTTCTTTGCTAATGTTATATCTAGTGTTCAGCTATAATGATAAATAATCAATAAAAAGCTGAAAATGCTTTTTTTTTTTTTTTACAAAATAAGCATTTACCTTTTATTTTGGCTGTATTGGGGTTTGAACTTGGCCTTGTGTTTGCTAGACAGGCAGTCTACAAATGTACCAAGCATCTACATTTAATGCGGAGCTCAATATCTGTTAAGCATAATGGTTTATTTTTATCTTGGTATATTGTACCTTCTTGGATGGATATATATATATATATATATATATATATATATATATATATATATGTACACACACACACACACATAAAATACAATCATTGCTCAGCCATACATACAACTGGTAAAATAAAAACATTGTGAGGGGCTGGGAAGGTAGCTCAGTGGTAGAGTGCTTGCCTTGGATGCATGAGGTCCTGGGTTCGATTCCTCAGCACCACATAAGCAGAAAAAGCCGGAAGTGGTGCTGTGGCTCAAGTGGTAGAGCGCTAGTCTTGAGCTGTAGACCTGAGGGGTAGTGCCCAGACCCAGAGTTTAGGCCCCACAACCGGCAAAAAAACAAAACATTGTGAATTATTTCTACTTTCTTTCTAACCAAAGCATGCAAGTGCTTTTTGAAGCTGTCTGTACATACTTGTTCTAAAAAATGTATATTGCCATGCTGCTGAGTATTCTTGTTTCCTTGTTCAGAGGAGTAGCTGTCTGTTCATTGATTAACTTTGCGTGAATTTTCTCCTTTCTCAGGAAGAATCGGAAAGGGCCAGGTATTCCCACCGGTCTAGTCATCATCGTCCTTATCTGGTTTGTAATAACCTATAAACTTGCCCCTACTATTTTTCCTCATTGACTTGTGAAACCACTCACAAACTTTTACTATTGTTTTATTTTTATTTTTATCAGGGAGTTCAGGATACATTGTCCATTCGAAGTCTTGGCAGCCACTGGGTTGGTATTTGTTTAAAAACTTCAATAGCAAAGCTTATATGTGTGAGCTTTCTTCAGAATCAACAGTACCTGAACAATTGGACAGTGCTTATTTTTTGGCTTTATGAAAAATGTAGAAAATAGTCCCAAAGATATTTATTTGGGAAGTGATGATTTTCTCTAATTATTAAAATCTTGAATATTTTCATTTATTATGTTCATTCTCTTTTTATATTGAAGGACCTTTGATTTCAGAACAATCACAAAATAATAAGATTGATTTTATAGAATAACAGCTGCTTTGTTCTAATTTAGATTTACACTATATTAATATCTTTAAAAGCTTAATAAATAAGTAATTTGGGGGCTTTCTTGATGAATTACAATTTTATTATATGGAAAGATTGAATTATTGATTTGAAAAATTCTTTGCTTGTTATATGCATTGGAATTATGCTTTGATGTTTTGAGTAACATTTTATTGAATATTCTAGTTTTTAGCATAGCTTGTTATTTAAAGATAAAAGAGAATTTGCTTTTTAAAGGCTTACATATTGTGATTTCTCTCTGTCTCTTTCTCTCTCACACTGTCTTTCTCTCTCTCTCTTTTTCTCTTTTTGGTGCCAGTCCTGGGGTTTGAACTTAGGGGTTGAGCATTCTCCCTGAGCTTTTTTGCTCAAAATTAGCAGTCTACCATTTACCCCACTACTCCACTTCTAGCTTTTTGGTCCTTAATTGGAGATAAGAATCTCACAGACTTTACTGCTTAGGCTGGCTTCAAACCATGATTCTTAGAACTCAGCCTCGAGTAGCTAGGATTACAGAAGTGAGCCACTGCACTTGGTGATTTCTCATTTCTTAAAAAAATCATTCATTAAACTTTAAAGCAATATTTTTTTTCCGACCATGGGACTTGAATTCAGGGCTGGAGCATCGTCCCTGAGTTTTTTGCTCAAGGTTAGTACTCTACCACTATGAGCCATGACTCCACTTCCATTCTTTTTTTTTTTTTTTTTGGTCTGTCGGTCGTGGGGCTTGAACTCTGGGCTTGGGCACTATCCCTCAGCTCTTCAGCACAAGGCAAGCGCTCTACCACTTGAGCCACAGCGCCACTTCTGGTTTTCTGGTGGTTTATTGGAGGTAAGATTCTCACTTGACTTTCCTCCCAGGGCTGGCTTTGAACTGTAATCCTCAGATCTCAGCCACCTGAGTAGGTAGGATTAATTACAGGCGTGAGCCGCTGATGCCTGGCTGTGTGGAGTCTTTTGAGGAACCTCCATACTGCATTCCAGAGTGGTTGAACAAGTTTATAGTCCCACCAACAATGCAGTAGGGTTCCCTTTTGGCCACATCCCCTCCAACATCTATTGTTATTAGATTTCTTGATTATAGCGATTCTAACTGCTGGGGTGAGGTGGAATCTCAATGTTGTTTTGATTTCCATTTCTTTTATGGCTAGAGAAGTTGAGCATTTCTTCATGTGTCTATTGACCATTCTTATTTCCTCATCAAAGAAATTTCTCTTTAAGTCTTTAGCCCACTTATCAATCAGGCAGTTGTTTCTTTGAGGATTAACTAAAGAAGTGAAGGGCCTCTATGATGAAAACTTTAAAATCCTGAAAAAGGAAATTAAAGCAGAACTAAGGAAGTGGAAAACCTC
Organism: Dipodomys merriami; assembly: GCF_024711535.1. NCBI lineage: Eukaryota > Metazoa > Chordata > Mammalia > Rodentia > Heteromyidae > Dipodomys > Dipodomys merriami. The sequence continues at coordinate 49,979,574 of NW_027206290.1, read as the reverse complement.
CCAGGCTCCTGGATTAGGAGGATTAACATCGTGAAAATGGCAATATTGCCAAAGGCTATCTACAAATTCAATGTGATACCTATCAATATCCCAACCTCATTCTTCAATGAAATAGAAGAAGCAACCTCAAAATTCATATGGAACAATAAAAGGCCCCAAATAGCAAAAACAATTCTTAGCAGAAAGAACAGTGCTGGAGGAATATCAGTACCAAACTTCAAACTCTACTACAAAGCCATAGTAATCAAAACAGCTTGATACTGGTATAAGAGCAGACCTGAGGACCCAGAAATAAATCCACAGACCTATAGCCACCTAATCTTCGATAAGGGAGCCAAAAAAATAGAATGGAAGAAAGACAGCCTCTTCAGTAAATGGTGCTGGGAAAATTGGTTAACTACTTGTAGAAAACTAAAGCTAGATTCTTATATATCACCCTACACCAGAATCAACTCCAAATGGATCAAAGACCTCGAAGTCAAAGCAGACACCCTGAAAACATTATAAGGATTAGGAGAAATTCTAGAGCTCCTTGGCACAGGCCAGAATTTTCCAAATTTTCTTAATAAAGACCCAGAAACAAAAAATCAAAGAAAGGTTGGACAAATTGGATTGCATGAAACTGCAGAGCTTCTGCATGGCAAAGGACATAGCTAGCAAGATCAATAGAAAGCCTATGGATTGGGAGAGGATCTTCACTAGCCATACAATGGACAAGGGTCTCATCTAAAATATTCTTAGAACTCAAAAAATTAAATCCCCCATCTTTGCCTCTTAGCCTCCTGAGTATTGTGTTTCTCTTTCTGTCTCTCTCCCCATCTTTCTCCTCCCCCACTTCCCCTCCCTCTCCCCCTCTCCTCCTCTTTCCCTCTCCCTCTCTCCCTCTCCCTCCCTCTCTTCTTCTCTCCATCTCTCTCTCTCCCTCCCTCACCCTTCCCTCTCTCCTTTATTCTCCCCCCTCTCTCTACCCTCCTTCCCTTTTCCCCCTTTTCCTCTTACCCCTCTTACCCTGCTCTTGTTAGGGTGTGAAAGGCTTAAGATGTAGCCAGTATAGAACACTTGTCTTGTATGTGCCTGGCCCAGATTCCATCCCTGTACTACAAAAAGAAAAAGATGAGTATGAGAACTTGAAGATTAATAAGTTTTGCACCCTATAAGATAGTATTTTACTATCTGTGAGTTTATGTATTAAACATACTAAAGATGTTTAGGCTTTGCTAGAAGTAAAGCTAAAAGCTTACTGTTAACATTATTTCAAAGAAATACTGTTGTTAATTTTTAAGTACTTACCAAGACTCTTTGTTTGTGTACCAGGGTTTGGACTTGAATAGGCTAAACATACTCTACCACTGAATTATATCCTTAGCCCCTGATTAATTGCTTTTTGAAATAACATTATCCTTTCCATTAAGCTGAATTTTAAGTCAATTTATCCTCAGTAAAAATGATGGATTAATATATTGTTCTAAAATTTTTTACATTTAAACATGTAATTATAAGGTTCTATTATTTGCTAGTTACTTTTAATTTAATTTTTTTGTGCTCTTGGTTGGCTGTTTTTGCTCAAGGCTGGCACTCTACCACTTGAGCCATACTTTCACTTCCTGTCTTAAAATTTTTTTATGATCTATGTATTAAAAGTTATTAAACAAGCTGGGTGCTAGTGGCTTACGCCTGTAATCATAGCTATTCAGAAAGTTGAGATCTGAGGATCACAGTTTGAAGCCAGTCCTGGCAGGAAAGTCCATAAGACTCTTAACTCCAGTTAACCACCAGGAAACTGGAAATGGATCTGTAGCTCAAAGTGGTAGAGCATCAACTTTGAGCAAAAAGAAAAGCTCAGGGACAGCTCCCAGGCCCAGTTCAAGCCCCATGACTAACTAAAAAAAAGTCCTTCAACATTCAGAACATTTATTTGGTATATGAGCAATAGTGGTATCTGGCTATTAATCAAATACATTTATGGTTTTATGACTTATTTTTAGTGTGTTGGATTTTCCTTTTGTCTAGTTAGCATTTAGTATTACTTTGTTGAAAGTAACTTGCCAGACACTATTTGGGCTACAAACATTTCCTTAAAGAATAAAATGCTAAGTATATTTTAGATATGAGACCCTTGTCCATTGTATGGCTAGTGAAGATCTTCTCCCAATCCGTGGGCTTTCTATTGATCTTGCTAGCTATGTCCTTTGCCATGCAGAAGCTCTGCAACTTCATGCAATCCCATTTGTCCAACCTTTCTTTGATTTGTTGTGTTTCCGGGTCTCTATTAAGAAAATTTCAGCCTGCGCCAAGGAGACTTAGGGTTTCTCCTATTCCATCCTGTAATGTTTTCAGAGTGTCTGCTTTGACTCCGAGGTCTTTGATCCATTTGGAGTTGATTCTGGTGCAGGGTGATATATAAGGATCTAGCTTTAGTTTTCTACAAGTAGTTAACCAATTTTGCCAGCACCATTTACTGAAGAGACTGTCTTTCTTCCATGCTATTTTTTTAGCTCCCTTATCAAAGATTAGATGGCTATAGGTCTGTAGGTTCATTTCTGGGTTTTCAATTCTATTCCATTGGTCCTGAGGTCTGTTCTTGTGCCAGTACCAAGCTGTTTTGATTACTATGGCTTTATAGTAGAGTTTGAAAAAATTAAATCCCCCAACAACAAATCCTCAAAGAAACAACTGCCCAATAATAAGTGGGCTAAAGACTTAAAGAGAAACTTCTCTGAAGAAGAAAGAAGGATGGCCAATAGACACATGAAGAAATGCTCAACCTCCCTAGCCATAAAAGAAATGCAAATCAAAACAACATTGAGATACCACCTCACCCCAGTTAGAATGGCAAAAATCAAGAACTCTAATAACAACAGATGCTGGAGGGGATGTGGACAGAAGGGAACCTTACTTCATTGTTGGTGGGAGTGTAAACTTGTTCAACCACTTTGGAAAGTAGTATGGAGGTTCCTCAAAAGACTCCACATAGAGCTCCCCTATGACCCAGCAGTCCCACTTTTGGGCATTTACCCAAATGTTTACAAACAAGACCACACTAAAGCTACCAGCACAACTATGTTTATTGCAGCATTATTTACCATAGCTAAGATCTGGAACCAACCCAGATGCCCCTCAGTAGATGAATGGATCAAGAAAATGTGGTATATATACACAATGGAATTCTATGCCTCCATCAGAAAGAATGGCATTGCCCCATTTGTTAGGAAATGGAAAGACTTGGAAAAACTTATATTAAGTGAAGTAAGCCAAGCCCAAAGAAACATAGGTCCCATGATTTCCCTTATTTGCAATATCTAGTATATGTATGAGTCAAGCAGAAAAGGTCAGATAAGGTGATGTTAGGAAAATGAACCCTAAGATATATATTTTAAATGTTTTTTTTCTTTCATGCATTTGTTTCTAACGCAATTATAAGATTCTTTGTTGCTTTGTATGTCCCTCCCCCACAGTATAATCCCTGCTATCACTGTATTTGATGTCGGTATAATTTGTAGAGGGGAAGGGGAAAAACAAGTCCTTTAAATAAGGATACAGGTGGACCTGTTGCAACAATGAGAAGTACAAGTTGTCATGTCAAAAACAAACTTTACAACTGCGGGGCGGGGGTGGGGGTGGGGGGGGAGGATTAGGTGGGGGGGAAGGGAGGATGGGAAGGGTAAACAAAGGAGGAGGCTACAATCCTTCATAAGAAATGTACTCACTATCTTGCCCCTGTAATTGTAACCCCTCTGTACAGTATTTTCACAATAAAAAAAAAAAGAATAAAATGCTATACTTACCTCAAGTGATTTTTACAGCTGGGTAAGAAAAGAGTGAGGAGTAAAAGAAAAATCTCAAAGTCACTATCTGCCTATTTGCAGGTGACTATAGAGGTGAGATTGATCCCTGCTCTATTGACAAAGCCTCTTAACTCAAAAGAATATGATGAGCCGTGCACTCGTGGCTCATGCCTGTAATCCTAGCTATTCAGGAGACTGAGATCTAAAGATCACAATTTGAAGCCAGCCAGAAAAGTTTGTGAGACTTACTCCCGAAAAAGCTGGAAGTGGAGCTGTAGCTCAAATGGTAGAGTACCCAGCCTTAAGCTAAAACAAAACAAAACCACACAAAAAACTAAGAGACAGCACCCAGGCCCTGAGTTCAAGCCCCAGCACTAGTATTTTAAAAACAACAACAAAAGACTTATGAATTGGTATAAAGAATAAATTGATTTTCTGCGAGGAAAATGCAGCAATAATAACAGAATGGGGTCTTATCAATATCAAGTTTTAATACTTATATCGATTATGTGAATTTTTTGGGTAATTTTACCAGGAACTATATACACCAAGTAACTACACCAAGAAAATAAGAAGGTGGTGGTCGGGGATGCTCAGTGGGAATAAGTGAGGTGAATTTGATCAGAGTATATTATATGCATGTGTGGAACTATGATAATGTAACCCAGTTGTGCAGCAAATATATACAAATAAAAATGTACAACAAAAGAAATAGCTTTTTTTTTTTTAAAAAACATCTTACAAATGCTTGGTCACTGGCTTGTATACTGAAAGAGAAGACATTAAGGTAGAGTACTAAAATTAGAAAATAATGAAATGGTTTTGAATCACAGTGAGGACAATTTTTCTTTTTGGCCAGTCCTGGGGCTTGAATCCTGCCTGGGCTGAGGCACTATCCCTGAGCTTCATTTGCTCAAGGCAAGTACTCTACCACCTGAGGCACACTGCCACTTCTGGCTTTTTTTGAGTAGTTTATTGGAGATAAGAGTCTCATGGAGCTTCCTGCCCGGGTTGGCTTTGAACTGTGATCCTCAGATCTCAGCCTCCTGAGTAGCTAGGATAATAGGCATGAGCCACCAGCTGTTTCTTTTTGGCAGAGATTTTTAAAAAACTGATTATCTATCTATCTATCTATCTATCTATCTATCTATCTATCTATCTATCTATCTATCTATCTATCTATCTCTATTTTGTCTGTTTCCATCCATCAATCTAGTTGCTACTTATGTGGTATTTCTATCTATCTCCATCCATCAATCTAGTTGCTATTTATATGGTATTAATATAATGATATTAATATAATTTTGACATGTAATTTTTAAAACATACTTATAATTTTTATTTTGTTATCTACTATACTGTTTTAATTTCTGAAGAGCTCATCAAAGGATATTCCTGGGACACATTGGAGCAGAGCCAGTATACCCAAAAGGAGAGATGTGATGGTGTGTAGTGAAGAAAAATGTATTGAGTTTTACGCACTTATTGTTGATTTTCAGTGTCCTTGATGATTGTTTAACAGGCACAGTCTACTAAAAACTGACACTTTCTAGACTTTATGGCTTGCATGTTGTACTTTACTTTTTTTTCTTCATATTCTAGGGCTTTCACGGAAAGCTTCATGTTTGTTAGTTAGGTGCTCAACCACTTGAGCCATTCTGTCAACTACTTTTTTTTTTTTCCTGTTTTGTTTCCCTGTGAATACCTTTAGGCAAATTTGTTAGAGTTAATTTTTTTTTTCATGTCTTTCTTTTTTGTTGCCAGTATTGGGGCTTGAACTCAGGGCATGGGTGCTGGTCCCGAGCTTTTTTGCTCAAGACTGAGACTATACCACTGTGATCTTTCTACTTGTGTTTCCCTGTATTGCTGGGAATGACAGCTGTGTATCACTGTGCCTAGTCTTTGTGCTTCTTTAGTAGCTGTTCTACCATGCCTAGCCATTGAGCTAGATTGAGTTTTGTCCCATCACACCCCTTTACTAGCCTGCAATTCCTTTTCCTCTTCCAAGGAAGTGGCCCTATTTTGATTCTGCAATTATTCTCTTTAAAGTTTTATTGTGTTATTTGTTCTTGCCTCATTGGCTGTGTATTCTCTTTTTTCTAATTGTGGAAAGTGATGATGCAGAATAACATCTAGTGACATCTTTGATTATAGAATATTTAGAGTGTTTTGTGCTACAGTGTACTAAGATGTTACAGTAATCTTTTAATTTTTAAGTTTTTTTGTTGATACTACATTTGAACTCAGGGTCCACATTTAGTAGGCAAGCGTTTTACTACTTAGGCAGTACTTCCAGTTCATATTAATACTGGAAAAAAAAAAGGAGGGGTAAGATTGGAGACATACCAGTGTTTTTTAGAGGATTCTTGCTATGATGCTCAGGCTGGTCTCAAACTTGAAAATTCTTCTCTCAGCCTCCAGAGTAGCAGGAACTATAGGTATAGACCACCATGTCCGACACTCTATGTAAAGTTTTATTTATTCATCTCATTCATTCATTTCATTCATTCACTTATTCAGTATTGGGGCTCCAACCCAGGACCTATGCAGGTGCTTTACCACTTGAGCCATGCCCCCAGCCCTCCCATGCAGGTTTTTTTTTGTTGTTGTTGGTGGTGGTGGTCATGGGGCCTGAACTCTGGACCTGGGCACTGTCCCTCAGCTCTACAGCTCAAGGCTAGTGCTCTACCACTAGAGCCACAGCTCCACTTCCTGCTTTTTCTGCTTATGTGGTGCTGAGGAATCGAACCCAAGGCAAGCACTGAGCCACCTTCCCAGCCCCCTCACATGCAGTTTAAACATACAGTTTAGTAATAATTAATAATAGGAAGGAGTAGGAAGAAGCATTTTTATTTCAAATTTAATAGCTTTTGTGATTAATGGTTTTTGCATTTAAAGTAGTGCTATATTTTTAATAATTGCAAATGTTCTTTTTATTTGTATCCTGACTTTGGAAATAAAATCAACTTTTGCATTTTTCTGAATTCCAATATGATAATCTCAAGGATAGATCAAGAGTTTCATCATTTGTATGTAGTGCATGACTTTAAGCATGGACTTTTACCTATTGTTGCTAATCAGATTATGACTAACTTTATTCATGGGTTTTGTTACAGTTTTTGGAGGCAAATGTGTGGCTAATAAGGCAACAACTATTGTTTTGTAATTTTTTATTGTGATTAAGTGATTACATAAATTTGACAGTATTGTGAGATAGTGATACTTAAAGTCAAACACATTCGAACTTTCATGGGGCAGATTGTCTTTAATCGTGGTCTATAAAATTTGTGAATTCTGTGAGCTTTGACAATACAGTTATTTCTTCCACATAGGGTGGTGATATCTACAATTCTTTCCTTTTACTCAGTGTCAGCTGTACCCTCTTTTTCTCTCATTCTTGTTTTGCAATTTTGGCATAATTTATGATTTGGATAATTTCCCTTTAGAATTTTAGAATCAGAGCTGAAGATGTGGCTTAGTGGTAGAGTGCTTTACCTAACATGTGTGTGGCTGCAGATTTGATCCCCAGCACTAGTAGTGAAAATCCCCCCAAATCCCCAGCAAAACTTTAAAATGGAAAGAAGTCTAATGTAAGAGCTAGAACTTCAGGGTTAGATGAATTATTTGCTTACCTGGTAGAGTGCTTTACCTAACATGTGTGTGGCTGCAGGTTTGATCCCCAGCACTAGTAGTGAAAATCCCCAAAAATCCCCAGCAAAACTTTAAAATGGATAGAAGTCTAATGTAAGAGCTAGAACTTCAGGGTTAGATGAATTATTTGCTTACCTGTTTAAAAATAAGTTTGGTAGTAATATCTTTTCCTGTGGTGCTGAGCCACCCAGCTGACATATGCCCCTTCCCTCTCTTCTCTTCTCTTTCCCTATCTCTCTTGTCTCTCCCTTTTTCTTTTTGCTACTGTTGAGGTTGAACTCAGGGTATGGGTGCTGTCCCTAACCTTTTTGCTCAAGGCTGGTACTCAACCATTTGAGCTACAACTCCACTTCTAGGCTTTTGCTGTTTAATTGGAGAGTTGTCTTTTGGACTTTGCTGCCTGGGCTGGCTTCGAACTTCAATCTTCAGATCTCAGTTTCCTTGGTAGCTAGGATTAGAGTCATGAGTCACCAACATGTAGTTCTTTTCTTTTTTGAGAGCCATGTTTCTGCTACAGCAGCACATGTGGTTTCATGTTATATGTTACAAGCTAGCAGGTGTGAGGTGGCTAGACAAAATATGTATGGTGACATGTATAGCGATAGCTGACACTTGAGACATCATTGATGTCTCAACATTTTGGCTTGATTTGGCATGTTATATTTGTGAAGAAAGTTAAGCAGTAGCCTGTGGGGTTTTTTTGTGTGAATATTATATTAGTATATTGCCACTGTTTGTAAAATGTTTACAGTTATTTATGAAATGAAACACATATTAGACTAGGTGTAGTAGTGCACACATGTGTGTAATCAGGAGTGATAGAAGGGCCAGCCCTGAGGAAAAATATGAGACCTTATCTGAAAAAAACTAAAGCAAAAAGGAGGGTTGGAGGTGTAACTCAGTGGTAAAGTACCTGCCTAGTAAGTGCAGAGTCCTGAGTTCAAACTTCAATACTTAAAAAATATAAAAGGAAAAAAAGAAAAACAAATTTTAAGGAACAGCAAATGTTAATTTTCATGATTTAGCTATGCATGTGTAATGGTTTTTCTAGAACAGGGAGTCTGTTATTGCTTGGGCTATTGATAGGCTACTTTTATAGGTGTATATTCTCTTCAGGTGAGCATTACATACCCATTTTGGATCTCTTGCATACCAGTTAATCTGTTTAGCAGTATTACTACTTTTTGTCTTTTTATACACATGACTTTCTACTCCTAGAACTTAGGCATTTAGACAATCTTCCAAAGACCCTTCTAGAAGATATTATTCAGTAATTCTACTGCTACACTTGACAGACCATACCATGTCTTATGATTTCTTCCGCATCAGAACATACTGTAGGACCTCTAACTTGAGGAGTATCATCTTAGATAGTAAAATGCTCTATGTTCATGTTCTTTATTTTCTCAATCTTGCTTTTGACATGTAGATAAGAAGACTATAGGAGATACAGACTCACTTATCTGAAACTTCATAAAGGAGATAAGGGATTTTAGTAGGATATAGGGCAAAGGTCCACACAAACATCATCTGGTTCTAAGTCCAAATGAGTTTTTTTGTTTTGTTTTGTTTTTTGTTTTTAAGCTGTCCAGACACTAAGCTGGCATGGGAGAATGATGTGTAGAGAGCTCACATAAATTGACTATGCAAGTGCAATGAATTACTTACTAAACAGTGGGAAATGGATTGCATGTAGACTATCTCAAACAATCCTGTATGTGTAATTTTAAGATGAATTTTATTTTAAAAAATTGCACTGTGTGATCATTAACTTAAACTATTTACTTCTAGAATCATTCCTCTTACAGTTCCTCTTATGGGAAGAAGAGATATTCTGGTTCACCTAAAGACCCATTGGTTAGTTCTGTTGTGTCTTGTATCATGGTTGTTACTTTTAGTTAACTTAATAAATTATGACTGCTTCAGTGTACTTTTAAGGCATCATTGAAACTCTGTATGCTGAAAATGACTGATAAGAACCTTACTAAAATAATTTGGTTCTATTTGCAGATTCAGTAGCAAATTAACATATGCTAACCCTAAAAGCTAGTTAAATTAGTAAGGTCTCTTGAAAAGCTCATCATTTATGAACTGTCCTTGATTGAATAGATTCAGTGAAATTTTTTATTTAGGACCATGGAATGTATTTTCTGATAGAAACAATAAAGTATATAAGGGTAGAATTGTATGGGATAGTATACAGAGCCTTGTGCTTGCAAGGCAGCACTTTGCCATTTGAGATTCTCCCCTCCACCCCCAGCCCCTTAAACTCCTTAAACTCCTGGCTCTTCCTTCTGAGTTACAGCTGGGATTTCTGGTGTGAATCACCTCCACCACTGGCCACTTAACAGCAGACTCAATATAATGTAATGAACGGTTGAATAATATGCTTTTTATTCCAGTCACCTTGCTGTTTACTTCTGTGGGACACAAATGCTATGAAATACTGTGGACACTAGCAATACCTTCTTCCTGCTCTATTGCCACAGTACTGGCAGTATAGTCCCAAGGTCCCTATTAATTCAGGATTTCTGTGAGAGAAATGTGTAGGGGGTGGTGGAAGCGGGGGGTGACTGTTAGTAGAAGGGATGAGGGAAGAAGGGATATAACTGAGGGAAGAGATCTTGGCAGATGAGGTATTAGGAATTGTGAAGAAAGATGAATCATGGTGCCTAGCTGAGAGTGTGAATGGGCAATTCTGTAGGAAGTCAAGGCCAAGAGTAGTAGAAGGGTAGTAGTTAGGAGTATCCTTGATTACAGTGTCAGTAGTGGAGACTTACATTTTTAATCTTGAATGAAAAAAGGATGGCAGAGAAGCTGGGAAGAAGTTTTATAGGTGATTGCTTTTATTCAGGTAACCACATTTATTCAGGTAACCACATTTATTCAGGTAACCACATTTATATGGAATGGTCTGCCTTAGTTTATAGCTCAAACTGTATTTAATGCCTTCCTTTTTTCCTCTTCTCATAATCTAATTTGACCAATTTCTTTTGACAATAGTACTGAGAAATTTGGTAACAAATAATTCTAATCATTTTTGTAGCTTTGCCAAATGGATTATAAAAATAGTAATTCTTTAGTTGTCTTAGATTCTTAATTAGGGCATGAGAATAAATCACCTATTTCCATTTCATTTTATCTGAATGCTTGTCTTATTTATTTTTGTCAGTCGTGGGCTTGAACTGTGGGCCTGGGTGCTGTTCTTGAGCTCTTCAGCTCAAGGCAAGTACTCTACCACTTGAGCCATAGCTCCACTTTTGATTTTCTGGTGGTTAATTGGAGATAAGAGTCTCACAGACTTTCCTGCACGGGCTGGTTTTGAACCGTGATCATCAGATCTCAGCCTCCTGAGTAGCTAGGGTTATAGGTATGAATCCTCAGTGCCTGGTTGGCTTGTCTTTTTTTTTTTTTTTTTTGGTCCGGTCGTGGGGCCTGAACTCTGGGCCTGGGTGCTGTCCCTCAGCTCTTCAGCTCAAGGCTAGCGCTCTACCACTTGAGCTACAGCGCCACTTCCGGCTTTTTTCTTTTTGCTTATGTGGTGCTGAGGAATCGAACCCAGGGCCTTGAGCATGCAAGGCAAGCGCTCTACCACTGAGCCACCTTCCCAGCCCGGTTTGTCTTATTTTTTAAAGTAGTAAAAGTTAGTAATGACTTGATTTGAATCAGTTTAATTTTAATTCAAGTCTTTCTTAACTTGAAAGAGTGGTTACTTTTAACTTTTTGTTTAGTATGATCCCATTGCTTTAAAAACATTGTTTTGAAGTTCAAGGTCCTTGGTCATTGTAATATTTGAATTAGTATATTCAAATTTCACTTTGTATGCTGCTAGGTCAAAACCATTTAATCTGAGAAAACTATTTATTTTTGCTTTTTGCAGAGTGGCCTCTACTATGACCAGAGAAACTATAGCAGTCTTAAACATAGTAAACCTACCTCTACCTACTTCACTCGGGTTTGTCAGAAGTTTTTTGACTTCATGTGTCTTACCCACTTTTTAGCACATTTCTAATCCCTCGTTTTACATTTTGACTGCTTGTAACTAATCTGTGAATGATGGTGTGTATGTTGGTTTTAGGTAACTGAATTCATGTAGTCTATGTGAGTATGCCTCTAAACAGTGGCAACTATTGAATAACCATGTTTGTAAATGAGTACTTTAAAAACAAAATCTATTTTTTTGCCAGTCCCCGGGCTTGAACTCAGGGGCTGGGCACTGACCTGAGCTTCTTTTGCTCCAGGCAAGTACTCTACCACTTGAGCCACAGTGCCACTTGTGGCCTTTTCTGTTTATGTGGTGCTGAGGAATCAAACCCAAAGCTTAATGCATGCAAAGCAAACACTCTACCACATTCCCAGCCCCTAAAAACAAAATCTTAAAGAAAAGATTTAAGCATAAAAAACCTGGGGTTTGAGGTAGGGCTCGGGTTGTAGAACATCAGCCAATGAGTGGAAGTAAGCATTAGATACCCAGTTGAGTCCAGATTGGGACCAAAAAAACTCAGAAAACAAAAAACAAAACAAAAACCCAAAAAAACACTCAAAGAATTTCATAGTTAACATCATAACATCACATCTGCATTTTCTTTATCACATAATTTATTTGTCTGTTCCTTTAGCTATCAATCCATCTTTTAATTTAAAAAAAACCTAATTACTATTAGAGATGTTTTACTCTGTAGCCCAAGCTGGCCTCAAATTTGTGATCCTCCAGCCTCTGCCTCCCAAGTGCTGAGAGGCATGTGCCAACATACCTGGCTTTCATCTTTTTTTTTTTTTTAATGTATTTCAAAATAAGTTGTAGGAATCGAGCAATACACTTCATGACCAGTACCCTTTATTTAATTATAGAAACTTGTTTTTTCAAGGCATTTCACATACATTTGAAGCATAATTATAGTTATTTTAATTACTTAAAATAAGTTAGGGCTTAGGGTATAATACAAAGTGATAGTAATAGTACTTATGTACCTCATGTTAGGTCATGGGTTCAGTCTCCAGCACTGGAAATAAAGATTAATTTACACTTCTCTTTTTAATTTTTATTTTTCAAGGTTAGTGTTTTACTACTACCATACCTTTACTTTCAGCTTTTTTGGTGGTTAATTGGATATAAGTGTCTCATGGACGTTTCCTGTTTGGTCTGGTTTCTAACCATGAACCTGAGTAGTAGCTAGGGCTACAGATGTTAGCCTCCAATGCGCTAGGCTGCCATGGTGCTTTTTTATTTATTTATTTTTTGGGTCCGGTTGTGGGGCCTGAACTATGGGCCTGGGTGCTGTCCCTCAGCTCTTCAGCCCAAGACTAGCACTCTACCACTTGAGTCACAGCGCCACTTCCGGCTTTTTTCTTATGTGGTGCTGAGGAATCGAACCCAGGGCCTCGAGCATACAAGGCAAGTGCTCTACCACTGAGCCACCTTTCCAGCCCCCCATGTTGCTTTTTTAAAAACAAATATTTTTAGACAAAAAAAATACAGTTAAAGAAAACCCAAACAGGGCTGGGATGTAGCTCAGTGGCAAAGCGCTTGCCTAGCAAGTGCAACGTCCTGGGTTCGATCCCCAGTACCAAAAAAAAAGAAAAGACAAAAAAAAAATACAGTTAAAAAAAATAAAAAAATATATTAGGTTCACACTTCACATTCTAATAATAATCTTCAAGGACTAATAGACTATAGACACATTGTTAGAAGACTGTTCCAAATGTTTTTCTCCCTTACAGAAGTCATTTAAGAAAGTTTCTAATGACTTTTTAAAAAAAATTCCTGTGTTAACTACCTGAAGACTTAAAAACTACAGGAAGCCCTTAGAAGTTGCTGATGAATTATGGTCTTTCTTCATGATGAGACCAGGTTTTTTTTTTTTGTTTTTCTTTTTTTGCTTATTTATTTTGTTTTGCCTTTTTTCTTTCCAGTCTTCTTCCTTGTATAATGATCCTTTGGCGACATCTAAGAGTAACAGGGTTAGTATATTTTGAGAAGTTGGCTTCAGATTTGGCTTCAGAGTACCACTTTTTCTTAATAATTCACTTTTTTCATAGGCTTCCCCAACTACAAATTCTGGTCTGCTGAGAAGTACCAGTCTGGTTTGTATTTTCCTCTTTCAGTGTGTGTACTGCTGATGGGATAACTGTCATAGCGCTAATAACACTGTGGCTTGACAGCTTTCCTTCAGAATAGTCAAGGTCAGAGGCCTTTAATGTCATGTAAATTGCAGAATGTGCTACCTATATTCAAAATACAAAATTTCAGGGCATTAAAAATAAGCATGTTTTTTTGCACTAAGGCAGCAACTGCTGACTATTGATAGTCTTTGTTTAGAATCTATTTGGAAACCTACAGAAAAGGTAGAATGCCTTCACATTCACTTACTCACCATGAAGGAGATGGCATATTTTTTGGAGGGTCAGCTAATGATCTTGGTCATGTGCCGTCTAGAAAAGCAAAAGCAATAGCTTGTGCAATGTGTGAGTTGTTAGTTGCTTTCAAGGTCTTTGTTGTGTTGTATCTATGCCATTAGACTAGAACTCTGAAATTATATAACTTGATTTCATTGCAACAATGGGCAAAAAATGTGTTCTGTACCTGTTTCCATTCCTGTTCTTTTTCTTCTTTGAAAAGAATAAATTCTCCTAGTTTTATAACACAGTTTTATAACACAGTTTTCTGTAATAAGTAATGAGGCTGATACAGCAATTTGTGTCACTGTTACAGCCTTAGAATCTTTACTTTGGGAAACTTAAAAAATATAGCTCTTTCCTATCATCCTAGCTACTCAGGAGGCTGAGCTCTGAGGATTGAGATTCAAAGTCAGCCCAGGCAGAAAAATTTGAGAGACTTTTTTTTTTTTTTTTTTTTTGTGCTGTTTCTGAAGTATGAACTAGGGCTTTGTGCTCTCCCTTGACTTTTTCAGTCAAGGCTGGCGCTCTACCACTTGATCCATAGCCTCACTTTTGACTTGTTGCTTGTTAATTGGAGATAAGAGTCTCATAGACTTTCTGCCCTGGCTTAATTTGAACTTCAGTCCTCAGATTTTATCCTTTTGAATAGCTAGGATTAGAGGCACAAGTTACTGGTCCTTGGGGATTTTTTAAAAAAATGTAACTGTGTACTGCAAAAAAAAAAATGTTAAGGGTATTTTCCAAACACTCTTGATACTGAATAGGTAAATGGTATTTCTTTTGTTCTTCAGGCGTCATTGTATGATGGTGGATTATATAAACCTTATGGTTCTCGAACTGTAAGTCTACTTTGGGATGTTGCGAAAAGTGGGGAGATGTAAGGGTAACAGCTTACTTACAAAGATAAATGATAACCATGCTTCAGGGTATCCCCTTACTCTTGAGTGATATCAGGGAGATCATGTAGAGGTAGTTAACTACAGTTTGAGAGTTGGGGTCGTTAGGTGTGGAGTCATTAATGTGTTCCCAAAAAGGGAATTGTTATAAATCCTTTCTTCTTGGAAATTTTATAGCCATCTGAATACAGTTATTATTCATCAAGAACAAGTTCAGCACGAAGTAGTCCTGTGGTGAGCTGTCTACTTTCTTTGCATCCTTAATAGAAGCTTTTAGTTGTTCTCATTGATTTGTACTCACAGTTTAGAATATTCAAGATGTGGTGTTTTCTCACTGTATTGTGCATGGAGTATGATGCTTTTTAACGCACAAAATCAAGTACTAATTTGTTTTAACTGGTATTCTTGTATGAATGCAACTTAGTACATATTTTTTTCCTTGCTGGTCTTGGGATTTGAATTCAGGGCCTGAGTCCTGTTCCTGAGCTGCTTTTGCTCAGGGTTAACACAGTATTCTACCATTTGAGCCGCAGCTCCACTTCGTACTTTTGGTAGTTTATCGGAGATAAGAGTCTCATGGACTTGAATCCTGCCTGGGCTGGATTCAATCCATGATCTTCAGATCTCACCCTCCTAAGTAGCCAGGATTATAGGTAAGTCACTGGCCCTGGCTACATAATTTCTCAAATACATCTTGAGCCAAGTGATTAGACAATTTTTAAAATTTTCTGTTGTTACTTGTGTAAAATAGCTCATCTTTTCTGATGTTAAGGTTTGGTTGGCCATTGTGGGTTTGTCTCTTTATCTTCCTGATCTGTGCCAGTTCACCAGCCTACCAGCATTTCTATCAGTGAACTGGCAAAAGACATAAAACAAACTTTAAAAAAATGGTTATGTAGAAGATAGTACTGAGACAATTCTAATTTGGAGTATTAAAATACATTATTCAATTTTTAACAACTAATACAGTTCAAGGTAAAAATTCTCACATCAGTCCCAAAATGGAACTTCTGAACACAAGTGGGCTCATATTAGGTACATACTGCTCCTCAATATATGCTTTTTTCTTTTTCTTTTAATTTTGGGAGTACTAGGGTTCAAACTCAGGACCTTATGCTTTTTAGGCAGATGCTTTACTACTTGAGCCATGCTCTGAGTCTGTTTTGCTTTAGATTTTGAATAGAGGCTTGCATTTTTTGTCCAAATTGGTTTGGACTTTGATCCTCCTATTTATGCTTCCAAGGTAGCTGGGTTAACATGTACAAACCACTGCACCCAGCTGCTTTTTTTCTTTTTTAAAATTGGTACTGCAGGATCTCATCCTTGTTAGAAAAGTGTTCTAGTTTTGAGCTAGACCTTCAGTCCTTTTGGGGGCTGATTTATCTGTTTGTCTGTCCATCCTGAGACTTGACTTGTTGCTTGGGCACTGTGCCTTACCATTTTTGTGCAAGGCTGGTGCTTGAGCCACAGCTCTACTTCTGGCTTTTTGGTGGTTAATTGGTGATAAGAGCCTCATGCAGTTTCCTCCCCAGGCTGGCTTTGAACCTGGATCCTCAGATCTCAATCCTTTTAGTACTTAAGATTGAATGCATGAGTCACTGGCACCTGTTTAGGAAAGGTTCTTGCTTCCTACCTGATTCATGATCCTCTTACTTTTCACTTCTCTCTATATCTCGGATTACAGCGTGTGCCACCAAAACCATCATTTAAAAAAAAAAATATGGTTGTAGGTCTTCGGATTGGGCACTGTCCCTGAGCTCTTCATCTCAAGGCTAGTACTCTACCACTTGAGCCACAGTACCAGTTCTGGTTTTCTGGTGGTTAATTGGAGATAAGAGTCTCATGGATGTTTCTGTCCAGACTGGCTTTGAACCATGATCCTTGGGTCTCAGCATCCTGAGTAGCTAGGATTTCAGGCATGAGCCACTGGCACCTGGCAAAACTATCATATTTTGTTGAGATGGGTTGGGTGGACTTTGCGTGAGCTGGTGTGAAACTTTGATAACCTCAATCTCAGCCCCAGGCATAGCTGAAATGACAAGTGTGTACCCGTGTATCCAGCTATTGGTTAAGAAAGAATTCTCCCTAGGCTGACCTTGAAGTATGATTCTCCCAATCTCAACTTCTGAAGTAGCTAGATTTATAGGTACAAGCCACTGGCAACTAGCTCCAGCTTATTTTTTAATTAAGATGAGGGTCTCATGGGTGTCTTGATCACCACATCTATCAATTGTTTTTTCTGTATATCAGTACATGGAGATCTATTTCATTCTTTTTTTTTTTTTTTTTTTTACATTAAAGTAATTTTTTTTTGTTTGGTCGTGGGGCTTGAACTCTGGCCTGGGTGCTGTCCCTCAGCTCTTCAGCTCAAGGCTAGTGCTCTACCACTTGAGCCACAGCACCACTTTTGGCTTTTTTCCCCCTGCTTATGTGGTACTGAGGAATCGAACCCAAGGCCTCATGCATGCAAGGCAAGTACTCTACCACTAAGCCACCTTCCCAGCTCCTAAAATAATTTTTAACTCTTTCCTTCTTTCTTTCCTTCTTTCTTTCTTTCTTTCTTTCTTTCTTTCTTTCTTTCTTTCTTTCTTTCTTTCTTTCTTTCTTTCTTTCTTTTTCTTTCTTTCTTTCTTTCTTTTTCTTTCTTTCTCTTTCTTTCTTTCTTTCTTTCTTTCTTTCTTTCTTTCTTTCTTTCTTTCTTTCTTTCTTTCTTTCTTTCTTTCTTTTCTTCCTTCCTTCCTTCCTCCCTCTCTCTCTTTCTCTCTCCCTCTCCCTCCCCCCCCCCTCTCTCTCTCTCTCACACACACACACACACACACACACACACACACACACACACACATACATCTTTGGGAGGCTAGGCAGTACTGGGACTTAAATTCTGGGTCTTACTCTTGCTAGGCAGGAGCTCTAGCCACTTCAGTCACACCGTCAGGATTTTTTTTTAAATTTTAATTTTTTGCTTTTATTTTCAACTAGGGTGTTGTGCTTTTTGCCTATGCTGGTTTCAGTCTGAAACCTACCTCTGCTTTTCATTTAGGGATTACAGATGTATGCCATCACTCTTGACTAGTGATAAGTTTTTAGTCAAGTATAGTTCCTTGTTCTTTTGAACTAGCTAGATCCTATTTCATTTGCACATTGGGGCTACTGTCTCAGTGATGCCAGAATGGTTTCTTAGTGATGTCACAATGAAGATAAACTACATCTACCAAAGATGAGACTTCTGCTTGTAAAATAGGAAGAAATCTGCTCAATATAGGGTGATACTAGAAACATTTCCACTAGCTGCATAGGAATGAATAAAGGGATATCCAGATCATCACTTCAGTGTCTTTGCTGGTAGGAAATTCTATCTTTAATTCAAACTATTTCATTTAAATTTTTAAAGAAAAATATTTCCCCAAATAAAGCATTAAATGTATTTATTGACTCCTCATGGGATTCCGAAGATCTGGAGATCTGAAAAGCATAACCTTGATAGACAGTTTTGGTTTATTCATGCTCTCCCCTTGTATTTAACTTAAAAAATAAAGGTCTGCTTTATTCTTCGTGCATTTTGGAAGTGCCTTTTGATATTTAATGTTAGTTTGTTCTACTTTGTAGTAGCTTTTTAATTAATTAATTTTTTTGGGGTCCGGTGGTGGGGCCTGAACTCTGGGCCTGGGGGCTGTCCTTCAGCTCTTCACTCAAGGCTAGTGCTCTACCACTTGAGCCACAGCGCCGCCTCCAGCTTTTTTCTTTTTTCTTATGTGGTGCTGAGGAATTGGACCCAGGGCCTCATGCATGCAAGACAAGCACTCTACCACTGAGCCACCTTCCCAGCCCAGCTTTTTAATTTAATAGTACATAGCACATTGGGCCAATCATAATGCTTGTATAGAGTGTTTTGTTTTAGGTGCTTACAGTCAGATAAAACCTAAAGTGAAATTGAATCATTTTTTGTTATCTGCATTTAATATCTATAGTTTATCGACGATGACACCGAAAGCATTGTTTCTTCTGATCGTGCCAGCCATGGGCGAAGGGAGAGTGTGGTGAGCGTAGTTTGCATGCAAACAAATATGACAACTTTTAAAGTGACAACAATGAAATCTACTGGAAAATAAAATTTGTGCTTGATAAAATGAGCATTTTCCTTAAATTTATGTGAATACTTTGCTTTATAATGTTACGTTGAGACTATGGGTCTTATTCTTGTAGATGTCTCATATACAAGTCATTTATTGAAACTTGTCTATGTTTTATTCTCCATAGCTGTTATGCAATGCATTTTAGTGTGTATTTCATTAAACAAAAATATCTCAAGCAAAAATACTTTATCATTAATTCATAATTATGGAATACAAATCATGTTGCCAGATACTTCTGTATGTGGTATTTAATCATATATATATATATATATATATATATATATATATTTTTTTTTTTTTTGGGTCCGGTCGTGGGCCTGAACTCTGGGCCTGGGTGCTGTCCCTCAGCTCTTAAGCTTAAGACTAGCGCTCTACCACTTGAGCCACAGCGCCACTTCCGGCTTTTTTCTTCTTGCTTATGTGGTGCTGAGGAATCGAACCCAGGGCCTCAAGCATGCAAGGCAAGCGCTCTGCCACTGAGCCACCTTCCCAGCCCTTTAATCAATATTTAACTGTTAAGATCAGTGAACTTTTTAAGTTACTGAGGGCTCAGTTAAACAAATCTAGTTCATTCATCCAATTTTTATTCCTCATTTCTTTTATGAAGCTGGAACTTTCACATTGGCTTGATGACATCTATTATATTTAAGAAAATGATCTGAAAATAACATTGTAAAGCTTACATGTGTCAACTTGGAGCTAGACAAAGCATTCTTTCTGTGAGGTGGTAATTACATCCAGAAAAACGATCTATTTAATACAGTTCTTGTTACTAGGAAGATTGTAAAGAGAAATGGAACACCAAATGCTTGTGTGGGATTTATTGGCAAATTTCACTTATTTTATTAAAGCAGATGTGGTCCCTCAGTCAGACAATTGGTGTTCATGCTACTGAAGGAAAGAAAATAAGCCATAACACCTGAAAGCACTTTAGAAAAGTAAATTGGTGCTTGGGCTTGCATCCACTTCTATGGTGGTTCTTTTAATATTTACCATGGAGATATTAAGGCTGTCTAATTTATAGGTAGGCCTAATAGATGAATTCAGTGAATTATAGAAAATACCTAAAGCAGTTCTGACATATTAGCCCCATATACATGTGTATATATATATATATATTGGTATGTAAATATCTGTTATAGTATTATTGTGAATAAAAATGATTATTTGATTTTATTAGTCATTAACAAAACTTCATAGGTCTACTTTGTCTTTACTTATGAGTTTCTGAATCACCCTCTCCTCCAGGAGAAGCAAGGTAAACAGTCAACTGAGTGAAATAAAGAATAATTGGTTGATGAGATAAAATTTGCTTTATTAATTTGCTAGGTACTGTGTTTAGTATTTTGAGGCACTGAGTGCTAGGAATAGTGTGTTATACCACAGAGAGCAAACTGTTTGTGTGCGCATGTGCCCCTTTGGGTGGAGTAGTCGGGGCCAGAAATCTCTGAGCTGCTCCCTAAAATATGAGGAGCCAGCTGGTTTTTGTTGTTGTTGTTGTTATTTGTTTGTTTGTTTGGTAGTGGTGGAGGGGAAGGTATAAAGAAAGAGCTTTCCAGAGCAGTGTCCACGTCTGAGTCAGGAAATAGCTGGCAAGTTGGGTGAACCAAAAAGAGATGAGTGGGTTTTTTTTTTTCCTTTGTATTTTGTATATTTCCTGATCTTGAGGAATATAAAAAAGGGTGGAAATTAGCTATCACTAGAATTGATAGCTATAATGAATAAACTTTATGAAATATAGTAGAGGTATTAGGTAGCTACAATCTTGGAAACTGCCAGTTAAGAATGTGTGAGATTTGCTTGCCCTTAGCCAGTAAATTACCTCTATTGTGTGGAATTGTAGTTTACATAAACAAGTGCTTTAAGGGAGCTGTGATTTCACTTAAGAAACTTTTTTTTTTTTTTTGGTAACTTTTGAGTAGATTAATTATAAAGTTTCTTTGTTTCATAATACTTTTATCATACATGAAATTAAAACATTTTTTTCTGTTTGGGCCAATGTTCTTTTCTTCTGTCTTCTATTAACTTTTAAAGTGGTTTTTTGTTTTTGTTTTTTCTGACTAGAAGGTTTCTGCTGCTGACTATTTTAGTCGTTCGAATCGTAGGGGGAGTGTTGTCTCTGAGGTGGATGATGCCAGTATCCCAGACTTGACCAGTGTGAGTCCATTGCATGGAGTGATTATGTTGTCTTAGGCTGTGACTAACAACTAATAGAGTAGCTGTTAAAATTCAGGCACTGAATTTACTCCCTAGGAAAGTTGTTTTTCAAATCTAATATCTTGTCATGGATTGAATTAAGGGCTCTGTTTACTTATTAAATTGGAAGGCTGATTCTCTAATCATTCTTTTGAAATATTGTCTGTTTAGCCTGCTTATCTTCTTCTTAGCATGGATATAGACAATTGAATTTATTCTATATATCCAGCATATATATTATATAAATATATATAAGATTATGTGTTATATAAATACATATATTTATTCTATAAACATTCTCTATTTTAATATGTATGTTCTATCCATGATGTCTGAATTAATAGATGTTCTATTTATAATTATTTCTTGGAAATTAAGTAAGTTACACAGAAACTAAAATGTTGACAGTTCTTTTAGTTTCTTCTTGTCTCTACTAAGTAAATATAACTCTTTAGTGTAAGCAAAAGATGCTTTAGGACAGGGCTTCAAAATCTTCCTGTTATTTTATAGCCCGTATGACACTCACTGGCTTTTATATTTTTGGGGGGGTCTGGTTGTGGGGCCTGAACTCTGGGCCTGGGCGCTGTTCCTCAGCTCTTCAGCTCAAGGCTAGCACTCTACCACTTGAGCCACAATGCCACTTCCGGCTTTTTTTTTTTTTTTCTGCTTATATGGTGCTGAGGAATGGAACCCAGGGCCTCAAGCATGCAAGCACTGAACCACCTTCCCAGCCCCTGGCTTTTATATTTTTAAGTGGCTGTACAAGTGCATATGTAATATCCTTTTTTTTGCCTCTTGGCAAAGTTTAAAAATATTTGCTAGGCCCCTTTCTAAAGCAAATTAAAAAAAATAAAAAACAAACGTGTTTCTTGGGATTAGAGGCATGGCTCAGGTAGTAGAGTGCCAGCCAGTGAGTGAAACCATCATATACTGGTTCAAGTCCTGGTCTCGGACAAAAAAAAAAAACCCAAAACCCAGGTATATGTTTTGTAGAGTATGCTATAATTCAGCTCACTATAGACATGTTAAAAGGAGATGCGAGCCAGGCACTGGTAACTGACGCCTTCAATCCTAGCTACTTATGAAGCTGACATCTGAAGGTTGTGGTTCAAAGCCAGTCCAGGCAGGAAAGTTTGTGAAACTTTTACCCCCAGTTAACAACCAAAAAGCTGGAAGTGAAACTAGCTCAAGTAGTAGGGCCCCAACCTTGAGCAAAAACGTTCAAGGCCCAGGCCCTAAGTTCAAGCCCCAGGACTGGTACAAAAAATATTGGTAGAAGCCGGGTGCTGGTGGCTCACACCTGTAATCCTAGCTACTCAGGAGGCTGAGATCTGAGGATCTCGTTCAAAGCCAGGCTAGGCAAGAAAGTCTGTGAGACTCTTACTTCCAGTGGACCACCAGAAAACTGGAAGTGGCACTGTAGCTCAAAGTGGTAGAGTGCTAGTCTTGAACTGAAGAGCTGAGGAACAGAGCCCAGGCCCAGAGTTCAAGCCCCATGACCCATCTCTCTGTCTTAACAATTTTTAATTGTTATTTAAAAGGTGATGTACAGAAGGATCTCTATCTTTTAAACATATGTTAGAAATCTGTTTTTTTTTTATGTAAAACATTCTGATTTTAAATTACTGACAGTAAATTTCTTTTTGGTGGGGCACAGTTCTACTTCCTGCTTTTTTGGTCATTCAAAAGTCTCATAGAAGAGCCGGGCACAGGTAGCTTACAGCTGTAATACTAGCTACTCAGGAGGCTGAGATCTGAGGATCATAGTTCAAAGCCAGCCCAAGCAGGAGACTCTTATCTCCAATAAACCACTAGAAAACTGGAAGTTGCACTGTGGCTCAAGTGGTAGAATGCTGGCCTTGAGCTGAAGGGTGCAGGGACAGCACCCAAGCCCAGAGTTCAAGACCAACGACTGACCAAAAAAAAAAAAGTCTCATAGACTTTTTTGTCCTGGCTGGCTTCAAATCATGATCTTCAAATTTCAGCCTCCTAAGTAGGTAGGATTACAGGCCTAAACTAAAATTTAGAGTTTTTGTTCTACCACATTGTAGACCAAATATATATTTATAGTCTTGATAGTTAATAACTTCTGAGCTAGTAGGTGTTAAAAACGATGCTCTGATTCTGCAA
Source organism: Dipodomys merriami (assembly GCF_024711535.1). Taxonomy (NCBI): domain Eukaryota; kingdom Metazoa; phylum Chordata; class Mammalia; order Rodentia; family Heteromyidae; genus Dipodomys; species Dipodomys merriami. The sequence continues at coordinate 49,956,384 of NW_027206290.1, read as the reverse complement.
ACAGTCCAGAATTTATAGTTTTCTTTTTTTTTTTTTCCCTTTTTTGTCGGTCGCGGGGCTTGAAATCTGGGCCTGGGTGCTGTCCCTGCTCTCTTCAGCTCAAGGCAAGCACTCTACCACTTGAGCTACAACGCCAATTCCAGTTTTCTATTGGTTTATTGGAGAGAAGAATCTCACAGACTTTGCTGCCCAGATCCTCAGATCTCAGCCTCCTGAGTAGCTAGTATTACAGGCATGAGCCACCGGTACCCGGCTTATAATTTTCTTAGTCACTTAATTTTTTCTTTATTAGTTATATATGTATACTTTGTGTCCAACTAGAATAAAGAAAAAGAATGTAAGTATGCTAACAAAATTTGTTGATTAATAATAATTGATTTTTGGATAGACTCATCAACCAGTTTTTCTTTAGGCAGTTATTAAATTGATTATTCTCATCCCTCTGTGACTAGGTAATCAGATTTTCTATTTTTTCAAAAAATTGTTTTTGAATAACATTGCCATGCCATCACTGACTGAACATCCTTAATCAAAAAATCCAAAACCTGACATGATGTAAAATCTGGAAAATTTGAGTACTGACATGATGTCACAGTGGAAAATCCCAACAGTTGTCATGTGATAGGTTCCTGTAAAAACTCAGACACACTAAAAATTAACATAGAAAATTAACCTTTAGCCTGTGTGGATTGGATGTGTATATGAAATATAAATTTCATGTTAGACTTGAATCTCATTTGCAAGGTATTTTATTATGTATATTATAGTATCTTTAAATCTTAAAATGTCTGAAATCTGAAACTCATCTGGTCCCAAGCATTTCAGATAAGGGGTCTGTCTGTCTGTCTGTCTGTCTGTCTGTCTGTCATCTATCTATCTATCTATCTATCTATCTATCTATCTATCTATCTATCTATCTATCTATCTTTCTATCAAGTAATTGCTAGAATAGGATTTAATGACTGCCTTGAACAGACTGCATCACAAATACTACACTATAAATACTTTTGGTATACAAAAGTACACTTTTATACTCTAAACATAGTTGAATTTTAATAAGTTTTATCACAATCTCCCACAAACTTTTTCAGTCATTATGAACATTAGTTTGTTACCTTAATTCATCTTTGTCAATCTCTTGGATTCCTTGGACTGTTTACAGTATAGCGTTTTACTTTACAAAGCTGTTCAAAAGTGACAACTGAAGAAGTCTCTGGCCAAGTCACTGCAACCAAAATAACTGTACTGCGGCATACTGCTGCTGTAGGCTTTTTTTTTCCTCTCCTGTCTTAACAATCCCGAGGTTTGGCGCATGATCAGTTTGAGTTGCGACAATTGGGCCATGTCAAAATATAGTGAAACAAGATAGAATCAACATTGTTACGTCTGACTTCACTGGTGTAACCTTGGAAATACAAGATTATTCCATGGTGATGGTCTACTAGTAAGTGGGTGAGTTTGAAGTTCAGTTTTATAAGAGTCAGGTATGAAGAAAGATTTTAAATAGACTTAGAAGAATATTTTAACTTTGAATACTTCTTGCTTTTCTTTTTTAGGTTTTTAAATTTTATTTCTTATTTTTAATTATTATAAAGACTATAATTGTTGTTATAAATTTTATTATAAATAGTTGTTATAAATTTCATAATTGCTATTTTAAAAGGGTTCGTTTTCTTTTTAACACTTTGGCAGAAAAGACTTGAAAAATATGAGGAAAATAAGCCAGTTCATTAAGATACAGTATTTCTTTTATTATAAAATATAACAGATTACATAAAGACAATGCATTTTACTAGTAGAAATTTGAGGGAGAACTATTACCTTTTATAACAATAATTGCCATATTAAAACATATATTTGGTTGGTTGTTGTAAAACATTTCATATATTATTAAAAAATCCAAATAGAGCGATTTCTTTTAGGGAGGGTATAGCAAGAAAGCAAAAACAAAAGTTAAAATCTAAAATTAGTGTTTATATTACTGATATAGTATTTAACAGATGTTTTTAAAAAGATTATCTGGATGATGAATATGGGTAATAAGATCACTACAAAGTTTCAAATACAAGGAAGTTAGGATCAAGTGATGATCAGAACAGAGCCAGAAGTAATGACATTTCATGTTGTATCTATTAATTAAACATTTCCTCATCTCTTCTCTAGGTTGGGTTGGGAAAGCAGGTCTAGTAATTGGAACCTGGATATGTATTTTTATTTAGTTAAATCTCTTTATAGCTATTGAGATAGCTACACATACTAGAGTTCATAAAACTGATGTTTCGATTCATCTGAGGCATTTAGTAATTGTTCAACATTCAGCAAAGTCTTTTCACCTCTGAGTTTTCACCTTATTTATAATAAAGTCAGAAGAGTTTTGGAGCAAATTTTTAATATATCCTTTTCTTTCTTGATAAACTATCTGAAAAAAAAACAATTAAAAAAAAACCAAGACCTATTAGCAGGAGATAAATTAACTATAGCATGTCAAGATACCATGTTACTATGAAGCTATAAAAATAAATTAGGTAGCAGATTCATTTTTTCATTTATCTAATAGAGTTTTAAGTCCTATATGGTAGGTGTGCTATACTTGGCACTAGAAATATAGAAAAGAGCCCATATACATACATAGGGCTTATATTAGACCAGACAGTAAGCAAATGAATAAATACTATATTGTAAGGGAATAATACATGATAGGACCAAATCTCAAATGCTTTCTTAAAACTTTGAGACTTTGAATGTACGTAGGTTCCTAGTGTTTAGGATATTTTAAAGACTTTGGAGTTGGTTGCCTTTGGTAATCAGAGGAAACAGTATGGCATGGTAGGGAAAGAGGCCTATTTTTCATAACCTTTTTGTGTTGTTTGCATTTTTTTTTGTTCTTGGTAGGGAGACCATGTGTATGTACACCCCTTAACAAAAAACAAAAATCCTTTAATGACGTGAGGAAAAAATGATTTGTGTCTTGTAGTATAACCTGAACTTTTTTTGGCCATAAAAAGTACTAACTAGTTTTATTGATGTGTTTTATGTCCTAGTAATGTTAAAAATGTATTTTTTGGCTTTTGGTTTATTTTTATTAGATTTTTTCTTTGATATGTGCATGCTTTTTTGTATTGACATTTGCAGTGTTGAAACTGAAGCTTATATACAGTATTCTTTAATGTATAGAAATCTGAAAGTGCTTAGTGCTTATCTTCCTTTGAATATAAATTCCTGACATTTTCTCTTTGTGTCTTAACTTTTATTTCAGTTTTACTGTTTACTTTTAGGTTTCAAACATCATTGAACTTGGAGAACTCAAATGAGATTTTTTTCAACCCTTACAAAAAATGAACATGCTAATAAATATTTTTGCTAATTTTTAAAATCTCTATTCCTTTCTAGTTGGATGAAAAATCTGACAAACAGTATGCTGAAAATTACACAAGGGTGAGTATATAAATTCCTGAGGAAATTAAGTTCTTAAGGCCACTTAAGCTTACATTTTGTTCATTCTTTTATTTTACTGCAATTGGTCTGATACAGCTACTCTTCATCTATTTCCTGTCCTTGACCCCTCAAAATTCCTTGGAAGTTAAATCACATGAAGCCCTGGGAAGAGAAATGGTTGCATTTTATTTCACTGAATGTCACTTTTTTAGCTTTTGATTACTTTTTTTCTTTCATTTTCATTCCTCTAAAAGTTGATCTTGACAAGTCGTATGACACTGAAAATTAAATGTCTGTGATTACAATCTCAGGTGTTTGTTTTTCCTTTTATAAATAAATTATTTCTTGAGATCAAATGTCTCCTGGGAGTGACGTTATTTTATTGGCAGTACTTGAGTTTGAACTCAGAGCCTTGAGCTCAGGCAGGTGCTGTATTGCTCAGCCATGCCTCTGGCTAGGAATTGCTTTTATGGTAGTGGTCATTTTTTTTTTTTCTAAAAGTAGCCTTAGGGAAGTCAGGAAAATGATTTGTCTTAATTAGTTTTATACTCTAGAACATGCAACTAAAATATAATGCAAGACAACACTGTAAACATATGTAAGTTTAAATTTTCTGGTAGCAACACTAAAAGCTAAATTTAAATAATATTTTACCCAGATGTCCAAATATTTCAACATAAAACCAATGTGAGAAATTATTAGTGAGATTTTTCAATTTTTGTCCACACTAAGCCTTTGATATATATTTTATACTTAAATCTCAATTTGGACTAGCCACATTACAATTGTTCAGTAGCACTAGTTCATTGGACAGCACAGATCTCTGTTGTTTGTTAACAATTAGCATGATTTAGTGACGAGTAGTCTAAATTCACAGTGGTATGCAGAGTCGTTGCTCTTAGCTGCAACCAGAATCTCTAAAGGATTAAAAAAAGAATTTAGGAATTTTTATGAACTAGGGACATCTGATTTTAAAGTTGTAAAACTTTTCTAGGCTAATCTGATGTACTCATTAGAGTACTGTTGGAAATAGCAATGATAAACTTAGAAAATAAACTCCCACAGAAACTCCTTGGTTATTTTGAATTCTAGCTTCTAATAAAACATTTGAGTTAATGAAATTCTGCTTCCTTGCCATGGGCCTTTCTCTGAATGCTTCCGACCCCCAAACCAATCTAATTGTCCATCAATTGCATTTGGTGGCTTCTTGATCACACTGTTAATTAGTTTCTATATTGAAATTTTACATCTGGTCCTAACAACCTGCCCTTATTTTTAGTTTCATAGCAAACGTTTTTAATGAAACAAAAATCTCAGAAGTGTCTTATTTCTTCTAGCCATCATCTCGAAATTCTGCCTCAGCAACAACCCCGCTAAGTGGAAATTCATCCAGACGAGGAAGTGGGGATACCAGCAGCTTAATAGACCCAGACACCTCATTAAGTGAATTGCGGGTAAACCTGAGTTTTCATTTGTGTTTGAAAGTCTTTTGGTCTCTTTGTAGTTTATAAGGAGATTCTTAACAAATGAGACTTCCTAGGAACAAGGAGTATGATTTCTTCAAAGAAATGGTCAATGTAGCTCATCAATTACTCTCAGGTGTTTTAGAACCTGAAAGAAATTAAGTAATTCTTTTTATTTTCCCCTAAAAATATGATGGTATTGGAACAAGTTTTGCCAAAGCCAAAATGTTTTTGTTATGTATGTAAAAGTAACTCAGAATTAATTTGCTGTATTTTAAATGGAAAATACAGAGATTTACAAATAGAGACTGTAGGATTATTAGCCTTTGAGTCATTACAATATTATTTACCTGTATACAGTTATCAGTTTTTCATAATAATAGTAGAAGAATATTTGAGTTAAGAGAGACACCTTAGATAGTGAAAAGACTTATTAGTTTTAGTTGAGTCACTATCCTTCTTAACTCCTTCATCTGGGAGATAAAAATGTAAAAAATAGGGCTGGGAAGGTGGCTCAGTGGTAGAGTGCATGCCTTGCAAGCATGAGGCCCTGGGTTCGATTCCTCAGCACCACATAAACAGAAAAAGCCGGAAGTGGCACTGTGGCTCCAGTGGTAGAGCACTAGCCTTGAGCTGAAGAGCTGAGGGACAGCACCCAGACCCAGAGTTCAGGCCCCATGACCGGCAAAAAAAAAAAAAAAAAGTAAAAAATATTCTTTGATGTCTTTAATTGCTGAGCCTGCTAAGGAATTGGGTGAAGGGTAATAGAGAAACTGCATTCCTTTCTTCCTCTATTCTTGTTTATTGAAAACTTGCCATCTAGAGAGATAGGTAGCAAAACATACTCTGGCCTTTAGAAGACCACTATCTCATAGAAAATACATTGTTTCAGTATTAAAACCAAGTGATTTTATATGATGTTAGGACCAAGAATAAAACTGAGTTAATTGGATGAGGATTTGAAAAAGTGACAGAGAAGGAGAGTTGACTTAAGCCAGCATGGCCATAGCTTTGAAAATGTCACTTTAAGCCAGCATGGCCATAGCTTTGAAAATGTCAGTATCCATTGTGTTATTGTGTACCAGGCATAAGTGCTGGGGGTACAGAGTTGGGTAAGGCAAAATCTTGCCTTTAGGTGCTACATTCTTTTTTGGATTGGGGGGGGTGGCGGAGAGGGATCATGGGTTTTGAACTCAGGGCTTGGGCACTGTTCTTGAGCTCTTTTGTTGAAAGCTAGAGCTCTACCACTTTGAACGACAGTGCCACTCTGGTGGTTAGTTGGAGATAAGAGTCTCACACATACCTTCCTTCCTGGGCTGACTTTGAACCTTGATCCTCAGGTCTCAGCCTCCTGAGTAGCTAGGATTACAGGTGTGAGCTACCAGTGCCCACCTTAGGTGCTACATTCTTGTGGAACAAAAGGACATCATTCCTTGAAAGAAGTGAAGTTTTTGTGATCCAGCATCTGGCTCCTGATAGGTCCTTTGAAAATATCTTTTGCTGAAATGAATGTATAAAAGACAAATTTAACAGGGTGGGATAGGGAAGACACAGTGCCAAAAATATATGTGATTTACTTTTAATAATTGATCCTGCATATAATTGCAGAATCATATTCAGGGCCACATAGCAGTTACATTTCCACCTACAGTAAAGATCCAGAATTGACCTTCCATAACTGTGATGGACACCAGGGAAACAATATTTTCTATTTAAAATCTGATTTCTTCCACTTTTCTCCGAGAGGATTATGGTAAGATATGGTTTTATCACATTTAAATGGTGTCATCTGGATAAAATATCTTATTTGACATTATATTCAAAATTTTTGTATTTGGCTTCTCTTTCCCAAATTGTGGTCAGTAACAGAAGATTAACTTGCTGCATATATGTGTATTACAGCTTTTGCCACTTATATATGGATCAGCAAAATTTTCTTCTAACTTTCAATGTATTTTACTAGTTGTAGAGGGTGAAGTATTATGCTAGATTTTTAAAAAATTTTTCAAGTAATATGTTAAAATACGTTATTTACCATTTTTCAATATTTAGCCCTGCTCTCATTTGCTAATGTTGTTTTCAACAGAATTTAATGGCAAAAAAAAAATATTGACATTAGGTTGTTTACCTTCTTCAGTCCCATTATGATCTACTCTATTTGTTCCTTTCAGTGGTTTGGAGAGGTAGTTACATTTTGTACTTCGATGTATCATCAAGTCTGGAGTGTACGAAAGCATGTCTTTTCATCTGAATCTTTTAAGTCTTAACTTACATTTATGCATTGTTTATGCAATGGTTCGTTCCTATGTCCTGCAGGATATCTATGACCTGAAGGACCAGATACAGGATGTAGAAGGGAGATACATGCAGGGGCTTAAAGAATTAAAGGTACAGGGCCCATCTTGCAACTCACGCATGCTGTGTATGCAGAACGTTGGTAATGGTGGTTTCACGAGTTTTATTAATGTACTGCACATAGCTTTACTAACAGCATTTGTCTTTCAAGCATGTGCTTAACCTGCAAAACATAGGAAAGATGAACTTTCAATATCTGCTTATATTTAAATGTTTAGTATTATCCTTTTTTTTTTTTTTTTGTCCCTGTCCTGGGGCTTGAACTCAGGGACTGGACATTATCCCTTAGCTATTTTGCTCGATGCTAGTAGCACTCTACCACATGAGTCACAGCACCAACTTCTGGCTTTTTGGTAGTTAATTGGAGATAAATGTCTCATGGACTTTCCTGTCCAGGCTGGCTTTGAGCTGTAATTCTCAGATCTTAGCCTCCTCAGTAATTACAATTATAGGTGTGAGCCACCATTGTCTGGCTTTATTTTTAATGAAGAATTTTTAATGAGGGATGTTGATAACTTCTCTTTTTTATGCAAACCCAGGCTGAATTGGTTTTCTTTAGTACATACTCTGTTCTTTCTTCCCATCATTTAAAGAAAAGTTCATAGCGAAACATTAAGAATTTTTTAAGGACACTTTAGTACAGTCACTTAGAAACCAGAGATAGAATAAGGCTGAAATAATGGTGAAATTAATTGAGAAAAGACTAATAAAGAGATGTGTTAAAAGAATGCTACTTTCTTTGTTTTTTTCTTTTGTGCCAGTACTGGGGCTTGAACTCAGATACTCATACCCTTCCTTGGCTTTTTTACTCAAGGCTGGCACTCTTAACTCTTGAGCTGCACTTGAGCCACTTCCAGCCATTTCTAGTTAATTAGATATGAGTCTCATAGATTTGTTTTTCCTAGGCTGGCTTCAAACCACAGTCCTCAGTTCTCAGCTACTGAGTATAGGGTTACAGGCGTGAGCCACCAGTTCCCAGCATGATTTTTGTTTTTAATACTCAGTAGAACATAATGATAGGTTACCATCCTTCCTGTCCCTGAGTTGAAAGTAGCTCAGTTACCAGTCACTTGATGTACAGTGTAAGTGCTGGTATCTCATTCTTTACATGTACAGTTAACTCAGCTAGGTTTTGAGATGTTGAGAACAAGAACAATATTTTATCCATCTACAAAGTAAATGATCACAAAACTACAAAGTAGATGACTAGTTTTAGTCATCTACAAAGTCAGTTTTGTACTGACTAGTTTTAGTTAAAACCTTCCAGACAATGTTCTTTTTAAATATTGCTATTTCTTTAATTCTAGAACACTAGGAGTAAGAAAATGGCTTTAAGTAATCCCAGGAAGAATTGTTGAGAGAAGAGAAGAGGTTATGGACTATGAGTGTAAATCTTATGAGTTGTCTAATAGATGAAGTGACCGTGGTGTGTGTGTGTGTGTGTGTGTGTCTGTGTGTATGTGTGTGGACTATGAGTGTAAATCTTATGAGTTGTCTAATAGATGAAGTGACTGTGGTGTGTGTGTGTGTGTGTGTGTGTGTGTGTGTGTGTGTGTGTGTGTGTGTGTGGACTATGAGTGTAAATCTTATGAGTTGTCTAATAGATGAAGTGACCGTGGTGTGTGTGTGTGTGTGTGTGTGTGCGCGCGCGCATGCACGCGTGAGTGTGTGTGCCAGTCCTGGGCTTGAATTTAGGGCCTGACTGCTGTCCTGCAGCATATTTGCTCAAGGCTAGCACTCTGCCACTTGAGCCACAGCTTTACTTCCAGCTTTTTGATGGTTAGTTGGTGATAAAGAGGCTCAGTAGGCTTTCCTGCCTGGGCTAGCTTTGAATTGCAGTCCTCAGATTTCAGCCTCCTGAGTAGCTAGGATTATAGGTTTGGGTCAATGGTACCCAGTGAAGTATCTACCCTTTACAAAGTGCCAAGAATAAAGTAAGGATGCTTATGAGCTACTAGCTTATGAACTAAGAGAGAATTTCACCCCACTATTGTGAAGGTATTTTTTGAATATATGGCACTATACACAGCTTAAACTAACTCAGTGGTTTCAAAACTTTGGTGTGTACCAGGATCATTTGGAGCTTTTCAGAATAGAGATTACTGGGTTCTACCTCCAGATTTTCTGACTGAGGGAGTCATTGAGGGGATTGAATATTTGCATGTCTACCCAGTTCACAATTAATGTTCTTGGCTGCTGATCCATAACCCACACTGAAAATCAGTGCCTTACTAGAACTTAAATAAAATTGATTCCATATGGATATCAATACACGATCTTCCCACCTATAACCTTCTGTGAACTGTGAAGCTGATTACAGGTATGAGTCATTTGCACCCAGCTAATGTCTCCCTTAAAAAAAAAAAATCAATTGTGGGGCTTGAACTCAGGGCCTCAGCACTTTCTCTGAGCTTTTTGCTCAAGGCTAGCGCTCTACCACTTTGTGCCACAGCTCCATTTCTGGCATTCAAGTGGCTAATTATAGGTAAGAGTCTCATGGACTGTCCTGCCTGAGCTGACTTTGGACTAGCTAGGATTACAGTGTAAGCCAACCAGAACTTGACAGTAGCTCCCTTTTTTAATAGTTTTTTTTTTTTTGGGGGGGGGGGCCCGGTTGTGGGGCCTGAACTCTGGGCCTGGGCGCTGTCCCTCAGCTCTTCAGCTCAAGGCTAGCACTCTACCACTTGCGCCACAGCGCCACTTCCGGCTTTTTTCTTTTTGTTTATGTGGTGCTGAGGAATCGAACCCAGGGCCTCATGCATGCAAGACAAGCACTCTACCACTGAGCCACCTTCCCAGCCCTTTAATAGTCTTTTTAAAAAATTGCTTACTTTTTCTTTTCTTTTCTTTTTTTTGATGGTACTGGGTTTGAAACCACAGCCTTTCACTTATTAGGCATGTGCTCTACCATTTTAGCCCTTTTTGGTTTTGTTTTCTGTCTCTCTGTTTCTTTTTCTCTGTTTCTGTCTTTCTCCATTTCTGTCTCTCTTTCACACCCACACCAACACATTTGAACTTGTAGCCTTGCTTGGCTCTACCACTTTCAACTATGTTTATGCCCAGACTGGCCCAGAGCACAGCCCTCCTATTTCCCCTATGGCTGGGATGACAAAGTGTGTGCCAGCATGCCCATCTTTCCTTAAATTGGTTGAAATGGGGAACTTTGTGCCTGATGGTCTGGCTTCAAACCACAGTCCTCCCAATTTTTGCTTTCCAAATAGCTAGGATTATATAGGTGAGCCACCATGTCTTAACCTGTATTGATCACTTACTAAAAAATGGCTAAAATTTGAATAAAATTAGAAGACACGTTTACACATTGACATTAGCATATACTGAAAACAGAAACCTAGGAAGTGGCAAAATTCAAATGACTATTTTTGTGTAGTAAGAGGCCCCGTTTTGTTGCATCATTGCATAAAAACACCAGGTGTTTTGTTGTTACAAACAATGAATGTAGATTTTCTGACGCTTAGAAGTGGTTTTCTCTTCATCTCTCAGAGCTACATTACTGCTTGATTTTGTTTTCTTGGGAGCAAATAGGGAATGTATTTCGTCTCTCTGTTTTATGTGCATGTAACTAAACAAGGAATTCTTAAAACACCTATATTTTGTGAATGCAATATTAATGTGTTTGTGCCAATGCTATGATTTTCTGTTATATGTACACAATAAACATATCTTAGATTTCAAGCTAATGATTTTCTCATTTAGGAGTCCTTGTCTGAAGTGGAAGAGAAATACAAGAAAGCCATGGTTTCTAATGCACAGTTGGACAATGAAAAGAACAATCTGATCTACCAGGTAGACACCCTCAAGGATGTTATTGAAGAACAAGAGGAACAGATGGCAGAATTTTATAGAGAAAATGAGGAAAAATCAAAGGTAATTAATTGCTCATTATGTACCATGCCATTTTATTAGGTCAGAAAAATAAAAGCCTGCCATGTAAATAGTGATGTGGTTAATGAAGGATTGCTACTTTTGGAGGATATTCCAGTAAAATTTTTATTTTCTGAAGAAACCTTATATTCTTTTCACTTTTGGGGGGAGTAGAGTAGAGTGCAATTCAAGTTTTAGCTTTTATTTTCTGATCAAATTGGGATATTTTCCTTGAATAGCTTACCTTTTCTTCTTATAAGTGCATGGAGCTACAACACAACTCCAGAAATACTTAATGAGTCTAAGCTGATTTATTTTTTTCTGTGAACTTCTAAATGGTTCAAAAGACTCACTTTCTAAATAACTGGACAGAAGCTTTAAACATTTACTTAAAAATAACAGTTTATATTCATTGGTCAGAAATTGACAGATTTTCTTTAGAGGTTAAAAAGCTTTGTTAAAATGCACAGTTCAAAAATAAAAGCCACTGCTAAGGACCTGATTTTGCTATTGGACAACTGTAGAAAACAAACTGGGTTCTTAAAAGTTTCTTGAGGGCGGAAGTGGTGCTGTAGCTCAAGCGGTAGAGTGCTCGCCTTGAGCTGAAGAGCACAAGGACAGCGCCCAAGCCCAGAGTTCAAGCCCCAGGACAACAACAAAAAAAAAGTTTCTTGAGGGCTGCATATGTGGCTTAAGACATAAAGTACTAGTCCTAAGGGAAAAATCCACATGAGTGCATGAGGTCCTGTGTTCAAACCCTGACTCTGTTCCAAAAAAAAATAATTAAAATTGACAATTAAAATTGTTAATATCAGTCTAAAGAGAGGACAAATGTATTGCTTCTATAATGCCACTATACAAGCAAAAAAGAATTGAGGTACTATGTATTGATAAATTGCTAGAAACAATTGGCACTTGTACATAACAAAGGGAGAGAGATGTCATTTATACAATCTCCCTCAGGCATTAATACTCTTTAGTAGTCATAGTGATTTCTTTCTTTATGGACTAAATGGACTGAAATGCTCATTCTAGTTTTGATCATTCCAAGAAGTATTAGAAAGTATTTGATGGGAGTTTGGAGGAGGAATAAATAGGCAAAACATAGATAATCTTTAGCAAAGTAAAATTATTCTGTAGCATACAATAATGGAAGAAACATGTTATACATTTGTTGAAAACCTTAGAATATGCACAAGGAGAGTAAACCATAAGGTAAACTGTGACCTTTCGGTGATAATGATGTCACTGTAGCTTCACTGATTGAAACCAATGTACCACTCTGTTATGGGGTATTGGTAGTAGGAAAAACTGCATGTGTGGGAGTTCAGGAAGCATATGGGAACTCTGTACCATCTACCTAGTTTTTCAGTGAATTTAAAACTGCTTTTTATTTTATTTTATTTTTAAATTTTTTATTGAGATTAGGTGATTACATAAATTTCACATATTTCACAGTAGTGTGGAATAGTGATACTTAAAGTCACAAACATATTTTAACCTTCTAAAACTGCGTTTTGAAAAGCATATTTTTAAGTGTTAGGTTAAGAGGACTTGGGTCTAGATAGATAAAAACAAGGCCTCTTCAGTGTTTTTATGTTGGATCCTTAGTAATCCATTGAAGAAGGCCATGATTTTTGGTAAGTTATTCTTGCATTCCATCAGTAATTTTTGAGGATTTTGAGCCATTATACTTTGCTTCCTCTTAAGGATTTTTTTCTGTCTAGCCACACCATTTCATATCTATTTCAGAAAATGTCATGTTAATTTATGGTCAAAATTAAAATGAGTTATCTTCCTGCTTCTCAAATACCCTTTTTATTGTGCTGGAACTCAGGCTCTGGACACTATCCTTCAGTTTGTTTGCTAAAAGCTGTTGCTCTACTACTTGAGCCACAGTTCCATGTCTAGCTTTTTGGTGGTTAATTGGAAATAAAGAGTTTCATAGACTTTCTGCCTGAGCTGCCATTGAACCACTACTCTCAGAGTTAAGCCTCCTGAGTAGCTAGGATTACAGGCATGAGTGACCAGCACCTAGTTGCATTAAAAAAAAATAAATACCTTTGATTAGCTCTTTTACTGAATTAATTCTTCTTTTTATCATTTGCTAAAATATAGAGAAATATTAGTATGTCTAGGGATTTTTTTTCCTTTTCAGTAAGCTTTTAAAATTCTCTGGAAATGTAGTTCAGGTACTATATAGTACCTATTGATAAAATAGTGGGTCTAGCCAGCCTACTTTTACCTTGCAGTCTCTTGTTTGAAACTTCATGTTCATTGTCACAGATATACAAAGATGTCAGGCACTTGATGTTTTTCATTGTAGCAGTAGATGGTAAGAGTAGAGAACTAGGTCCATTCAGTAACATCAACAATACTAATTTTGTTCAAAATATCTTTAGTGCTTCTTACTGGAATTATAATAACTGCAATTTTGGGGGTGAGGGGAGCAGTCCTGGGGCTTGAACTCAGGGCCTGGGCACTGTCCTCTCTTTTGCTCAAGGCTAGTACTCTTATCACTTGAGTCATAGTACCACTTCTGGCTTTTTCTGTTTATGTGGTACTAAGGAATGGAACCCAGGGCTTCATGCATGCTAGGCAAGCACTCTACCACTAAGCCACATCCCCAGCCCTAATAATTGCATTTTTAAACATTGTTTTCCTATCTACTTCAGGGACTGGGAATGCCTTAAACATACTATTCTTTCTTAATAGTTACTTGTATGGGTAGGGAACTAGCTTATCTAGCATTTAAAATACTTTATTATGGGCTTTACACATACAAAAAATATACAAAGGAATATAATGGATCCTCATAAACTCATCACTTGCCTCCAACTGTTGTCAACCATAGTCAATTTTGAGATGACAACTGCATGCTGCCATACCTAGCCATTGATTGAGTTGGCCTCCAACAGTGATCCCCCAGTCTCTGCTTCTCAGATCGAAGCAGAGCCATTGTACCTGACTTCTCTTTTTAGAAGTTGAGTCAAATGATCATTTTACACCTGAAGAATTAGGACTGACTTCTTCATATTACATATTTAGTCACTGTTAAATTTCTGATAGCTTTGGAATGTTATAGACCAGTTTTCTTTTTGTATTTGTTTTTGTTTTTGCCAGTCTGGGGCTTGAACTCAGGACCTGGGCACTGTCTCTGAGCTTCTTTTGCTCAAGGCTAGCACTCTACCGTTTGAGCTGCAGCACCACTTCTGGCCTTTTCTGTTTATGTGGTACTGAGTAATTGAATCCAGGGCTTCATCCATGCTAAGCAAGCACTCCTTCCACTAAGCTACATTTCCATTCCTGTTTTGTTTTTTTAAAATGAAATCAGAACTTGTCCCGATGGCATATATTATAATCCTAGCACTCAGGATGGCAGAGGCAGGCAGATTATGAGTCTGAGGCCAGCCTGCGCTACACAGTGAGACCTTGTCTATAAATAAGCAAGTATAAGTATGTATCAAATAAGTAATCAAATCAGGTAAATTCCCTACGTTGAGATTAGATGCTATCTCTTTTAAGACCTCTCAATTGGCAGGTACTTTTTTGTCTTGCGATTTATATGTATTAATGATTCTGAATTACTTGTATCAACAGGTATACAGTCTTAGAGATTTTGTTATTTTCATCCCCATGACATCTTTCTGATGTTCCTTTGTCTTCTTTAGTTGCTGCAAATAGGCTATCATGTACAGAGGTTTGATCAAATGTTACCGTAGCCTTTTGGGCAAGTCTGCTTATGAGGAGCTGTCTTCTTTTGGGAGGCTCATGTGCCTGGCATTTCTTTATGTTTCAGTATCTGGATAGGTCCTGTAATTGGTTAGAGATCACAGAATAGGATGTTCTGATTTTTACTATTACTGATTTATTTAACCTTATTTTAATATCTTAAAGTGTTTATTAAGATGCAGTTATATATCATACAACTGAGCCATTTAGTTTTAGCATATTCACTGAAGTGCCCATCTTTCACCACCACAGACACCTTTAGAATATTTTCCTTACCTCAGAAGGGAAACCAAATACTCTTTAGCTAGCATATTCCTATCCTTTTGTCTCTTATTCACAAGTAACCACTGATCTATTGTGACTGAGTAGATTTCCTTATTCTAGACATCCGTATCAATGGAATTATATGTAGTCTTTTGTGATCACTGTGTTTCACTTAACGTAGTGATTTCAAAGTTCATAATATGCTCGGACTATCAGTACTACATTCCCTCTTGTAATGTATTAATATACTATGGTTTAGATCTCCATATTTGTACTGATGGGCATCTGGTTTATGTCTTCCTTTTGGCTACTATGAATATTGCCATAAACAGGTGCACAATTTTTTAATATAAATACAGTGTTGTCCTTTTTCTTAAGTATGTACTTGTTACAAGTTCATATATTTAACACATGTTAGGTTTAGGTCAGATGTTTAAGGTTTAGATTGTGTTTAGGTCACATGTTTAACTTTGTTTCTAGTAGTGTATGTAGGTTCTGATTTCTCCATACTTAATTCTACTCATTCTAGTGGATGTGGTTTTGATATTTGCATCTTACTGATAAACTAATGATTTTGAGTATCTTTTGGGCTTTTGGGTAAAATTTGTGCAACATCTATTTGGATCTTTTGCCTATTATTAATTGGATTATTTGTCTTCATTATTGAGTAGTAAGACTTTATATATTCTATATGTAAGTCCCTTATTAAATACATAATTTACAATATTTTTCCATCTTCTAGGTTGTCTTTCTTACCTTCCTATGCTTTGTTTTTTTAGTCCATCTTTATTGAGAAACTTGCTCATCTCTTATTACTCACATAGTTTACATAGAAAAGGCAAAATAAAGACTTGATTCTTTGATTTTAAGTTTCAAAATAAGGAATTGTTTAGTATCCTTTCATAATGACTAATTATTTTATTCTCTTATACATACATGGAATTGTAGCCTCTTTGTACAACTACTTAGTAGTAATAATTTTTAAAATGTGCTGAAACACCAAATGTTTGAATCCATGTGTCAGGTAATGAGTACAGTGCATCTTGATCAATGCCATACCTTCTGTTGTTCTCCCTCAGTTTCCCTCTTTCATCCCAACCCACAGGCTCAGTGCATTTTTAATGCTCAAATTGTCTCATATCTGTCAAATTTGAGCCTCTTTAGGATGATTCTCAATTATTTTGGACCAGTAATTAATAGCTTTCTTATAGAAAGGAATTTTCTGCTTCAGACCTTTAATTGGTCATTTGTACAAGGAAGCCCTTTCTCTTAGTAAGGCATTGTGTGTGCCAGGGATGTTCTTTGTTGCTGAGTTGGTCATGTTATAGATCTTTCCAGTGGATATACCTAGGAAACACATATTTTTAATGACAAAATATTACGATAGTTGCAGTTCCTGTTAGGACTCTAGGGATTTTACTTAACCTCCTCTGTGTTAAATCTGTATATTTTTTCCCACACTGTAATTCTTAGTTCTCAGAGTCAGTAGGGATGATAGCAATTACATTCTATTCTCACTGCTTTTTTCTACAGCACTTAAAATAACAATACCAGGATTGGCATCGATATAATTACTGAACATAATTGAAAGGGTTTGGTTTGGCTTATTTTTTTCTTTCACCAGTGGCTCTGTATAGCCAAACTATTGTTTAAAAAAGTTACTTGAAATAGTTTCTTTGTGTTTATGCCACTAACTGGATATATAGCTAGCTTCACTGCATTTTACCTCCAATATGTAGGAATTACTTTTAAATTTTTTTGTTTTTATTTTTTATTGTGGTAAAGATTGTACAATATAAAATTTACATTTTAAAGGGAACAGTTCAGTAGTGATAATCTGTGTCTTTGTGTTATTTTGCATCAAATCTCTAGAACTTTTTATTTTGCAAAACGAAGCTTTAAGCTGTGCACTGGTGATTTATGCCTATAATCCTAGGTACTAAGGAGAATGAGATCTGAGGATCACAGTTCAAAGCCAGCCCAGGCAGGAAAGTCCATGAGACTCTAAATCTCCAATTTACCACCAAAAAGCTGGAAGTGGAACTGTTGCTCATGTGGCATAGCACAAGCCTTGAGCAAAGAAGCTCAAGGATGGTACCCAGGCCCTGAATTGAAGCCCTAGTACTGGGACCAAAAACAAACAAAATGAAAACTAGTTTCTATTAAAATGTTCACTGTTTGTCTCTTTCCTTCTTCCCAGTACCCTGTTCTAGATATTCTACTTTTTGTCTGAATTTGTCTACTACAAGTACTTAATAAGTAGAATTACATAATATTTGTCATTTTGTCACTGGCTCATGTTACTTAGCATAATATCCTTAAGCATGGTCATCCACGGGGAAGCATGTGACAAGCTAGGATCACAGGTATAAGCCACATGGCTATTTGTTTTGTTGAGAGTCTCTTGTTCTGTATCTCACTTGGGCTTTAGTCTTCAGAGAGCTAGGATTACAGGTGTGTACCATCATACTCTGCACTCCATTCTTTTTTTAAATTTTAAATATAGGTTCTCATTCTATAGCCCTAGCTGGACTTGAACTCACTCAAGAGGCCTTTTTTGTTGTTGTTGTTGTTGTGGGGCTTGAACTCTGGACCTGCGCACTGTCCCTCAGCTCTTCAGCTCAAGGCGAGTGCTCTACCACTTTGAGCCACAGCACCACGTTTGTTTTTCTGGTGGTTAATTGGAGATAAGAGTCTCACAGACATTCCTGCCCAGGCTGGTTTTGAACAGCGATCCTCAACTTCCTAAGTAGTTAGGATTGCAGGCGTGAGCCACTGGCACCCAGCCCTTTCTTTTGATAGACATTAGATTTGTTTTAAAATCTAACTTTGTCTTGAAATTATGTAAAGTAGGTAGATCTTAAATCAGCAGAGAAATATATGAAAAATCCTTATTTCTTCCTTTCTTCTAGAAAATGATCTTTTAGTTGTACAAAGATGTCATTTACCAAAGCAGTTTATGAATATAGTACATATTGATCAATGTCACCCCCTTCAATATTCTCACACTCCTTTGACCCACTCCTTCCATTACTTCTCTCAATTTTGTGAATTCTAGACAATTCTTCCCCACCTCTTCCCTTCATTTATCTGCCCCTCTCTCCTTGTCCCCACTCCCCTTCTTGCATCTACGCATTTCTTGATGTTGATTTTGTTGAGCTTTAACCTAGTCCTTCTAAAGGATGATACTATTTGAGCTTTCCATAGTCTATTATACTTCAGTTAATTCATTTGTAACAATTTGATTACCGCCTAACGTTTTCGTGTATAATAGGTACATTTCATCTACCACAAATGAGGGAAACCATGCAGCCTTTATTTCTGTGGGTCTGGCTATATTTTTTTTCTATTTTTTAAATCTAAGAAGATGTATTAGCCATCTTAATTAACATGTAGAGAGCACTTAATGTACATCTATAGTATTTATAGCTCTCCTTTCTTAGAAAATAGTAGTCCTGGGGCTTGAACTCAGGGTTTGGTGCTGTCCCTGAGCTGCTTTCACTTAAGGCAAGTGTTCTTTCATTTGAGCCACAGCACTACTTCCAGCTTTTTTGAATAGTTTATTGGAGACAAGAATCTCACAGAGTTTCTTGCCCAAGCTGGGACCCAGCTTTCCACCTTGATTTTTATTATCTTCAGATTGTATAGTACATCTGATGTAAGACATTTTTGTCATTTCTTTTTTTTTTGGGGGGGGGGTCCAGCCGTGGGGCCTGAACTCTGGGCCTGGGCGCTGTCTCTCAGCTCTTCAGCTCACGCCTAGCGCTCTACCACCTGAGCCACAGCGTCACTTCCAGCTTTTTTCTTTTTGCTTATGTGGTGCTGAGGAATCGAACCCAGGGCCTCATGCATGGAAGGCAAGCGCTCTACCACTGAGCCACCGTCCCAGCCCCTTTTGTCATTTCTTTTAACCACTGCATAGTTAATCACTGTCATCTTGTGGACGCTTTGTTGTTCTAATTTCAATTCATAAACATTAAAATAATTTGTTTTTTATTTTTATTTTTATTGTGAAAATACTGTACAGAGGGGTTACAATTACATGGGCAAGATAATGAGTACATTTCTTATCAAGCATTGTAGCCTCCTCCTTTGTTTCCATCCTCCCCCACCCAACCCTCCTCCCCCTCGCCCCACCAAAGTTGTAAAGTTCGTTTTCAACATACGACTTGTATGTCTTATTGTTGCAATGGGTCCACCTGTATCCCTATTTAAACGATTTGTTTTTTCCCTTCCCCCTTAAAAGTACTTTTAACAATAAATTCTAGCTACTTGGCAGGTGGATATGGGAGTATCACAGTTCAAGACCAAACTGTACTTAAAAGTTTATGAGATTCCTTCTCAACCAGTGTCCTATCCTGGTCTCATGTGCCTACGTTTTCAGATACTGGAGAGGCACAATGGTTATGTGCAGTAGTTCATAGCTGTCATTCCCAGCAACACAGCAAAGCACACTGGGAAGGTCATACATAGCTCAGGCTGGCCCAGGCATAAAACAGGATCCTACCTTGCAAGTAACCATTACATTTTTCATTACATTTTTCTGTTAACTGTCTATTTCTTTAGGTGGTTTTTTCATGTAGCATATTTTTTTTTGTTTCCAATTTTAAAGGATTCTCTATATGGATAAGTAGTGACATTTTGTTTATGAAAATAAATTTAAATTTTTTGCAAATTGTCATCTCTATTTTTACTTTGTGCTGTCTTTTGCTATTCAAAAGCTTTAATTTTTATGTAGTTTAACTATTGCCTCAATTCTTTGTCTTGCTTGTAGAGTTTTGAGTCATTTCAAATACCTCCCCCTACTCTTTGGCTACTCTTTTTTTTTTTTAAGTGCCTGTAGAGTTTGTTTTCCCTTCCCTTGCAGTTTCTTATCTTCACCATATGAGATGAAACCTTTAAAGCTTTTTTGTTTTTTGTTTTGTTTTTGGTCATGGGGCTTGAACTCTGGGCCTGAGTGTTGTCCCTCAGCTCTTCAGCTCAAGGTGAATGCTCTACCACTTGAGCCACAGCACTACTTCTGGTTTTCTGGTCGTTTATTGAAGATAAAAGTCCCACAGACTTTCCTGCCCAGGCTGGCTTTGAGCTGTGATCTCAGATCTCAGCCTCCTGAGTAGCTAGGATTACAGGCATGAGCCACTGGTTCCCTATGAAAACTTTATATAAAGTTTTTTAATCTTCCTATTGGATGTTTAGTTTTAGGTTATTCTAAGTCAGCAGTCTAGGCATATTTCTGAAAGTCATTCTTGATCTCTGTGTTTTATTGCAAATACTCAAATTTGTTGTATGCTGTGAACTGTATAAAAGATGTCATTTCTTTAACAGGAGTTGGAAAGGCAGAAACACATGTGTAGTGTGCTGCAGCACAAGATGGATGAACTTAAAGAAGGCCTTCGGCAAAGAGACGAACTTATTGAGGTATGTGAGCTGAAGGAATACTTAGTTCTGAAAATAAATGAGTTGGATAGGATGAAGGCATATGTCTTAGGAGAAGAAAGCTGAAGTGCTGCAAAGGGATTGCTTATGTTCACATTTGGCTGCCTCCTAAAATTTTTCCAACAAATCTAAAGTCAGATTTTAAAAATTTATTCTTATACAAAGCCAGAAGTGGTGCTGTGGCTCAAGTGATAGAGCGCTTGCCTTGAGCTGAACAGCTGAAGGATAGCACCCAGGCCCAGAGTTCAGGCCCCACAACCGACAAAAAAATAAATGAATAAATAAAATAAAAATAAAAATTTATACTTATAAACCCTATGAACAGTTCTTCCTTTAATAGTAGAAATAAGTCCACTCTTTCTGAAAGAAATCTTAAAATGTAGACAAATGGAAAATGCCAGAAAAGCATTCTTCAGAACCTAATGAATTCTATTTTTGGGGAGAATTCTGCAGAAGTAAGAATTCTGATCTTCTCAGGAAAAAACATTTCTGAAGTCAAGGGAGAGATCCTGAGTTAAAACTGTGATACTGGTATAAACACATGCATGCACACACGTACACACACACATTCTTCCAAAAAAGAAACATTTCTGAGGTAGCTAATCTATAAAAGAAGAAATTGTCCAGGTCCATCCCTTGTATATAGAAGTTGCAAGTTTCTACTATGGAGGAACTCCATGTGGGACAATATTGGCAACATCTTAGTAGGTAGAGGCACAGTCCAGCAAGAACTTTGAAAACACTTGTCCTTTCAGACTTACCACTTTCTGTGTATGTGTTCTTTAAATGTGGCTTTTCCTCTTGAAGTGTTTTATAGATAAGAGGTCCAGGGGTATCCTGCCCGTATTTAATGTTGATTATAGGTTAGTAATATCAGCAAGATCAGCTCTTAATGATCCAGGAGAGATACCACACTTACTACACTTGTTCTCATTTCTGGTGATTTAGACTCTTGGCTTTCCTTCTCTCCATCCTATTCCCTTCTCTTCCTCTTTCTTTCTTTCCCCTTAGACTTTCCTTAATCTGTGTGTGTAAATGACTTTGAGAATTACTTAGTAGAGGAAAAGAAATAGAAGGCCATCTTCTTTTGTGGATTTTTCTCCTCTTCTTCTTCCTCTTTGTTTTTTTGGCAGTACCAAGGTTTGAACTCAGCCTATGCTTTCTAAGCAGGTGCTGTATCATGTGAGTCACGCCTTCAACCCTTTTTCTTTATTTTATATATTTCAGTTGGACCTGTACCATGATCTCCCTATTTATATTTCTAGTGTAGCTGGGGTAACAGATGTGTACCACTATACCCATACTTTATTGTTGAAATATGGGGTCTTGTAAACATCTTGCCTGAATTGGTTTGGAACTACAGTCTTTGCCCCCTGAGTAGCTAAGATAACAGGCATGAACCATTTGTGCCATTTTTAAAAGGAATTAGCTACAATTTGTGGATTCTAAATGCAGATGTAGATAAGATTATGGATTTGTGAGATTATAAATGAATTAGTTCTCCTAGTTTTTGCATGTTGTTTGGGAGCATATTATCCAGATAAATTCTGTATTCTGTTGCTATTTTTTTTTTTTTTTTTGGGTCCGGTCGGGGGGCCTGAACTCTGGGCCTGGGCGCTGTCCCTCAGCTCTTCAGCTCAAGGCTAGCGCTCTACCACTTGAGCCACAGCACCACTTCCAGCTTTTTTCTTATGTGGTGCTGAGGAATCGAACCCAGGGCCTCGAGCATGCAAGGCAAGTGCTCTACCACTGAGCCACCTTCCCAGCCCCTTCTGTTGCTATTTAATAACAATGTGAAATACTTTTTTTTGTCCTTTAATCTTTTTTGTGTCAATTTCCAATCAGAATTAAGGTATATACCTTCCCACTTTTATGATTTCAAAAATAATAAAAATGCTCTGGGAGCTGCTTCTCAATTTCAATAGCCTATTTCAAGCTGGTTAGCTGTTTTTAATTGCATATTACATTTAGAGGATAATAATGTTGTTTTCTATAATTTATTTTTCTTTTTTGCCAATCCTGGGGCATGGCCTGTCCCTGAGCCTCTCTGTGCTCAAGGCTAGCACTCTACCATTTGAGCCATAGTACCACTTCTGGCTATTTATGTTTATGTGGTACGGAGGAATTGAACCCAGGGCTTCATGCAGGCTAGGCAAGCACTCTGCCACTAAGCCACATTCCCAGCCCTGTTTTCTATAATTTGTCACTGTGGTTTCTGTGGTTTCTGTGGTTTTAGGCCTTTTTTGGCCTGAATTTGCAACGAATATCTTTTCAGATGTTATTATCTGTAAAACCTTGAGTATGACAAGTAATGCTTTTGGTCTCTAGAAGATTTGTGTGGGAAGGCAGACAAAGTAATGTATTGGGAGGGAACCTATTACACAGGTATAAATTAATCAGCATTACTTCATCAGAAGAGTTGAGAATTACTGAAAATTAAGTTCTGGTTTTTCTAAAAAGTGATGTTTCCTTTATAATTCATGATGTTCTAGCTTCTGTTAACAAAATCAAAAGTTCTCAAGCTGAGTTGTATCTATTTTATTTCTGATTTAGAGAAATAAAATAAAAACTATTACTACTTCACTGTGGTAAAAGGTAATTTGTTTATATATTTAGAAAGAAAAAAAAAATCAACCATTGGGTTGGAGACAAGGTTCAGCCAGTGAGCAGAAGTTTCAGGTATCTAATTCAAGACCTGGTCTCAGACATAAAAAGGAAAGAAAACAAAGTTATCTGGCTGCCTTGTTGCCACATAACTGTGATTGGAGCAATCATTTATTCCCAACTTTCTGCCCTGCCCTCGCCTCCCTTCCACTCCTCCCTTTCTCCCTTTCTTCCCCTCCTCTCTTACCTCCTTTTTAGTTTTAGTTTTTTTTAAATTTTGTTGTGATGCTGAGGATCAAACTCAAGGCCTTTCATATACCTAGCACACATTCTGCAAATGCACCATGTCTCCTGGCCCACCTTCCACCTTTGACTACTTTTATGCTGGGGCAAATGAAGAAGATTCAAATAGATAATATCTTTCCTTTAGCATACCACTCTTACCCTTTCTGTTTGTCAATGATTTTTCCCTTTTTTAAGAGTTTATCACCTTTATTTTTGCTCTGTTTTCCTCACTCTAACTTCCTCCCTGTTTTCTTTTGCTTTCAATTACTTTTCCTCCCGTCTTCTGCAGGAGAATCAGCATATGCAGCAGAAAATAGACACCATGACAAAAGAGGTGTTTGACCTCCAGGAGACACTTCTTTGGAAAGATAAAAAAATTGGGGTATGAGATAAATTGAGCTTTTGAAGCTTATTAATGAGGAATAAGGAATAGACCAATAAAATTTGACTCACAGATTCCCAAAAATTTGTTCTTGAGTAGACAATGTAAATATGACCAAAAGCAAAGATAATTTGATGGGAAAACCAGACATCATGCTGGGAAATAGTTTTTCTTTCTATCTGACAGGGCTTGTGAAACCAACAAGTAGGAACTTTTAAAAGAAGTTGTTTTTTCTTTATGACATTGACTTAAAAAAGCAGCTTCAGGCATCTAATTCAAACTCTTTGGGTTTGATATTCTTATAAGAATTTGGATAAAAAGCAAGAAAATTATGAAATAGAGATGGAGAAAGTGTTATTAGCATCCTGAGAATCCTTGGTGAAGGGATTAAAAATCAGTTAATTATGGAAGTGGTTAGGAAAGGAAGACTACTAAATTTCCAAACCGTTTTGTAATCTAATTACAACTCCAGACTCCTCAAATCAGGGGCCTAGATTAGGACAAATTCTATTGCTATTTTGCTTAGCCTTGCAGGTAGATTCCAAGTAAACTGGAAGCTGAAAAATATCCACCAATTCAACTTAAGTGGCCTGTGGCTGGTAGTCCCTTCTCTTGGCATGAGCTCTTTTCCATAGTAGGGGAACCACTTAAATGAAGCTACCAAGACAGTATCAGGGAAGGGGTGTGGCTTATTTAGTTCAATGTTGTGTGGAGTAGAGAATTACAGGCATTTTTTTTTTTTTTTTGTGGTGCTGAGGAATCGAACCCAGGGCCTCAGGCATGCAAGGCAAGCACTCTGCCACTGAGCCACCTTCCCAGCCATTTAGAATTACAGGCAAAGCTCCCTCAGACCACCTGTGAGAGACAGATGGCTGAATGTGAACCCTAAGTCATATCCTCCAGTATAAGTAATGTTGCAAAGCCCATGCTGTCAGCAATGTCTATTACCTTATTTATTTATTTATTTATTTATTTAATTTTATTTTATTTAGTCGGTCATGAGGCTTGAACTCTGGGCCTGGGCACTGGCCCTCAGCTCTTCAGCTCAAAGCTAGCACTCTGCCACTTGAGCCACAGCACTACTTCTGGTTTTCTGGTAGTTTATTGGAGCTAAGAGTCTCATGGACTTTCCTGTCCGGGCTGGCTTTGAACCGTGATCCTCAGATCTCAGCCTCCTGAGTAGCTAGGATTACAGGTGTGAGCCACTGGCGCCTAGCTCTAATATTTTCTATCCTATAAACCCCCATTACTAAAATATCAGGAGACCCCATTGCTTCCAAGATAGACCAAAAAATTAAAGAACCAAAGGTAATTTTGCATAATTTTCTGATGCTTCTCTCTGGGAGATAATTTAACAACTTCATTAAGTCTTTTAATCATAATTGTGAATTACTGGTTTTATTCGATTTTTTTACTTGGAAATCTTAAAATGAAAAATGTGTCCAATGAAATAAGCAATGTATAGTTAAAAATTTAATCACTATCTAGAATGAGCTTTTTTTAAGACCTTAGATAATTTCCCTCAGCACAAATCTGTGGGTCCAGGGTTTCTAATTTGTATAGTTGTCTCTATATTTCAAACAGATTGTCTTAGCCTAGCTGTAACTGTATTAAACCAGGACACTGTACATGCTGTATGTGATACAATCAATATATAGAACATTTCTTTCACCATAAGGAATTTTTCTCCATCCCCCTGTTTCCTCCCTCTCCCTGTCTCTCATCCTCTCTCCTCCCTCCTTCCCTTCCTTCCTCCTTTCTCTCTCTTCCCTCGCTTCTCCTTCCCTCCTTTCTCTCCATTCTCCCCTTTGTCTCCTTCCCCCTTCTTTTTCCCTCTTTCTTCTCCCCCCTCCCTTTCTCCTTACTCTCTTCCCCCTCCTCCTCTTTCTCCTCCCTCCATCCTTCTCTGTTCCCCTCCCCTCCCTTTCCTCCTCTGTCCATCCCTTTCCCTCTCTCGTCTTTCCCTCTTCCTCTTTACTCTCTCTGGTGGCATAAAGTTTCAACTCAGGCATTCCCCCAATGAATCACAGCCCTTGCCCTTTTTAGTTGGTCATCTCACATTTATACCCCAGCTGGTTTAGATGACATGATCACCCTGTTTATGCTTCCTGTGTCTGAAATGTTGGAGAATACCACTACACTCAGTCTTTTTGCTTAAGATGGGAGTTCAAGAACTTTTTGCCTATGGGCTGGGAAGGTGGCTCAGTGGTAGAGCACTTGCCTTGCATGCCTGAAGCCCTGGGTTCAATTCCTCAGCACCACATAAGCAAAAAGAAAAAAAGCCTGAAGTGGCGCTGTGGCTCAGGTGGTAGAGCGCTAGCCTTGAGCTGAAGAGCTGAGGGATAGTGCCCAGGCCCCAGAGTTCAGGACCCACGACCGGACCCCCCCCCCCAAAAAAAAAGAACTTTTTGCCTAGGTTAAGTTTAACTGTAATCTTCCTAATCTCAGCATCCTGAGTAGCTATTTTATTTTATTTTTTTATTTTTTTTTGCCAGTTGTGGGGCCTGAACTCTGGGCCTGGACACTGTCCCTCAGCTCTTCAGCTCAAGGCTAGTGCTCTAGGCACTTGAGCCACAGTGCCACTTCCGGCTTTTTTCTTTTTGCTTATGTGGTGCTGAGGAATTGAACCCAGGGCCTCATGCATGCAAGGCAAGTGCTCTACCACTGAGCCACCTTCCCAGCCCATGAGTAGCTAATATTGTAAGCATAAGATAACATGTCCAACCATACTTGTCTGGTTTTATAATTTTGCCATTTAAAAAATGCTATATCCAAGAATCTGTGGCTCATGACTATAATTCTAGCAATTCAGAAGGTTGAGATCTGAGGATCTTAGTTTGCAACCAGCCTAGGAAAGGAAAGTCTCTACCCAAAAGCTAGAAGTATAACTGTGGCTCAAGTTGGTAGAGCACTAACCTTGAGGAAGGGGAAAAAAAAGCTCAGGGATGGTCCCAGGCCCTTTAGTTCAAACTCCTGGACCAGCACATACACAATAAAGTTAAAATACAAATACAGTTCGTTATTGTAGCTATTTTAAGGGCACAGTTAGTTAATGGAGTTAAGTCAGTTTCCATTGCTGTACTAGCTGTTACCATCACCATCCATCTTAGGATGTTTTCATTTCTAGTTAATACTCTATACCCACTGAACATATTACCCACCTCATTTCCTACCCCAGCAGCCTTCTTTCTTCTGTCTAAATCGATGTGTCTAATTATTCTAAGTATCTGATATTAATGGAATCAAACAGTATTTCTTTTTTTGTGCAGCATATGACAGACTGAATGTCCTTTTTTTTTTTTTTTTGAGTTAAGATCTTGCTTTTTAGCATAGGCCATAGCCTGCCTCTACCTCCCAAGTGCTGTGATTACAGAAAAGTGCCCCAATATCTAGTAGCGGCTCTTGATTTTTGTTGTTTTTTGCCAATCCTGGGGCTTGAACTCAGGGCCTGACCACTGTCCTTGATTCTCTGTGTTCAAGGCTATTACTCTACTACTGGAGCCACAGTGCCACTTCTGGCCTTTTCTGTTTATGTGGTACTGAGGAATTGAGCTCAGGGCTTCATGCATGCTAGGCAAGCACTCTACCACTAAGCTATGTTCCCAGCCCTTCTCCCGACTTTTAAGTCGAGAGATACCTAATGTATCACAAGCTTCATTTTCAAGAATTATATTAGTAACTTAATGAAGAAACATGTCAATATTACCCAAGTAGAACTTTTTCCCATTCTTTTTCATTGAGATTAGTCATTTTACTTTTGGTTCCACTGCTATTCTTCTCAAGTGCCATGTGTAACATAGGTATATACAAAGGCCAAGATCTCCATTCTGGCTAGATCTGTTTATGCTATAGTGCAATTGCATCTGTTACTCAAAAGTTCAGCCCAGTAGTTCAGCCTAATATGTTTGGCTTTGTACTGGTGGGGAAGCAGTATGGGATTTGAACTCAGCTATCTCCCCAGCCCTTTTGCTTTACCTTTTTTTTTTTTTTTTTTTTTTTGCTTTAGTTATTTTTAAAAATATGGTCTGGTATTTATGCTTGGTGTTTCTTGACAGAATTGTGCTACTGAGTCCAGCTTTATGGTGGGGAGGAGGTCTTAGAAACTTTTTATCTATTCTTGAGAACAGCCCTGATCCTTCTGAAATCTGCTTCTTACTAGGGTAACAGGGGTGAGCCATCATGCCCAGCCGTATTTGGCTTCTTGATTGTACAATTTGAGGTTAGCTCAGGAAAAAGGAATTGTTTATATTTCTACAAATGTATACTTTTACTCTAAAAAAAATCTGTGGAAACAATTATTGGTACATGGAAACCCAAGGATGGTGATTATATGGTCAGGTAATACAGAGGATTTCAAATTCAGCATGACTATATTTGGTTTAAATATAAGGTATTTCAGTAGTTTCTGAAGTTTTTGGTCAAATGGGAAAATATAAAAGATGTATTTTATTTTCCCATATATAATTGTGAGAAGATAAAATTAAAAACTGAAAGAAAAATAAAACCTAGTACTTAAAATGTGGAATGAGGAGCAAATGTCAAACATTTGCTAGAATTCCTAGTTTCAAATTGGTCTGTTCCTAAGAGGTCTTTTCTGTTTATTAGTATTCCTGTGGAGCATGTTGTAAAGGTGATCACTCAGTTATATGTCGTGATGCATGGCACATGTATGCATGTAGATATACCTGTAACCAAGATTTCTAACCCAACATCAGTTAAAGGGATGGTGTTGCTTGCAAATATAGCTTAATTCTTTTAATGTTTCATTTGTTATTAATGAAATAGAATGTCAGTACTAGCTTCAAGCGTTATAGGCCCTGTGGTGCTAGAAACTCAAAGTGATTAATTTGCAGACTAACTTGAGACACACCACTTCTTTTGAATTTCCAAAGTTTGTGGAAAGGAAATTAGATATTGACAACTGCAATTTGGATAAGTAAAGAGAAGACTTACTCTATAGAATTCTTTTTCAGACATTACATGAACAGAATGCTGTCTAGGTTGTGATACTCATTTTCAGGCCTTGCTACTTACTGTGATTTGGACAAAAATAAAATAAACCACTCCTCTGTGGACCTTAATTTTCTGATCTTTAAAATGAGGCAAAGACAAATAGTATGTTTCAGAATATGTAAGGGAGACATTTTACATATAAAATAACGTATAATGGGGAAATTATATAAATTAGTAACTTTTGTTCTGATATGTAATGGTAGTGGCTACCATTGTGTGGTGCCGACCATTGCTTTTTAACAATTTGGTTGCAAAATAGGATTGTAATGAAATTTTAAAGTTGCCCAATATGCAGCCATCAATAACTAAGCAGTTGACCCACTTTCAGAGTTCACAAATTGCAGTAAAAGTTACCTGTTGTAATTTTTTTGGGTTATGGGAATGCTGTTAGAAAAATATGTAGAGAAACAATATGTAGAGAAAGCCTTTTTTAAGTAGTTCAACTGGTACATACTACTTATTGTAGTAGTGCTTTAAAGTTTGATTTATTTTATTACATAATATAACTATGTTCCTGCTTCTGCACTATCCTCCCAAGTTGACAGTTATGATTTAAGAAAAAGTGGGAAATGCTCAGTAAAGACATAAGACTGCTTTTCCTGAACCTCTGTTGTCTGACACTGCCACTGAGCCTCTACCTGGGGGGGTGTGGGAACTGCAATTATCCCTTCTTATTTTCACATGAGAAGATTGAGGCTTAGGTATGTGCCAGAACCTCTAAGCTTGATTTTGAAACTCCTACCCTGCTATACATTGCTTTTTTTTTTTTTTTAATAATATTTTTTGGTTGGTTGTGGGGCTTGAACTCAGGGTCTAGACACTGTCCCTGTTTTTTGTTGTTGTTGTTGTTGTTGGTCATGGGACTTGAACTCTGGACCTGGGTGCCTGTTGTCCCTACACTCTTCAGCTCAAGGAGAGTGCTCTACTTTGAACCACAGCGCCACTTCTGGTTTTCTAGTGGTTTATTGGAGATAAGAGTCTCAAGACTTTTCTGGCCTGGCTGGCTTTGCATCGTTATCCTCAGATCTCAGCCTCCTGAGTAGCTAGGATTACAGGCATGAGCCACCACTGCCAGCCTTGTTTTTTATATTTTGAAAGTATTCAGAAAACCAATGAGTCTTATTTGTACTTGTTAAATTAAAGAAAAAAAGATCTTTTAGAATCCTTTTGAATGTTTTGTCATAAAGATCACATGGCTAATTTTTTAAATAAAATAAGTTACATATACAAATTGTTTTTCAAGCCTTTTTTTAGTTAAAAAAACTGTATTTAAAAAAATATAAACTGTTTTAATTAAACATAAGAAGTATTACTTTACCAAATGAAAATGTACCGAGGAGGTCAGTAAGGAAAATTTAACTTGTGCTGCTGTCTTCATCTTCTGTTTCTTGTTTTCTTGACCATTGACTGTAAAAGAAAGATTTGTTTTGATGTTTGATGTGAGAAGCATGTTTTGCCAAATTTATGCATGAGAACTAGTTTCTACTAGTACTCTGTGGAAACTTTGTATCTGGACACTATTCTTCCTCTGTCTGCTTGTTCCCAAACTCCTTAACTGCTCTTTTGCTTCATAGGCCTTTAACTTTGCTTATTTGAATTAGTTACCTTTCACTTGCTCTTTATCTATGCTATTCTTTCCATTGCTACCTTGCCTAAAACCAGGCCCTAGAGAAACAGAGAGAACATATTGCCTGCCTTAGGAATGAGCGAGATGTGCTTAGAGAGGAGCTTGCTGACTTGCAGAAGACAGCGAATACAACAGAGGTATGTTTAACTCGGGCCTAGGGCTCCGGCTCTCACTGCTATGCTGTTTTCTTTCCCTCCTTCCCAATATCTTTGTTCACCTGAATGCAAAAGCAATTTCAATTTAGAGGAATAAATCATTTCCTCTACAGAGGCATAATCCATGTAACTAATTCTAAATAGGTTTTACCTATGTCACTCATACATTCTTACAGTGTTACCTCTCAGAGCTTGCTGCTTCAGTGTGGACCATCTTTGCTGATGATTATTTTCTTCCCCACAGAAACATGGCTTAGTTATAATTCCTGATGGTACTCCCAATGGTGATGTTAATCATGAACCCATGGTTGGAGCCATTGCTGTTGTGTCTCAGGAAGCTGCTCAGGTCTTGGAATCAGCAGGAGAAGGACCACTAGGTAAGATACTGTTTTTGCTTTGTTTTGGATTAATGTTGTTAGGCTTCCAGCTTGTTCATATCCCATCTTGGAAAATAAAAACCATTTGAGACTTGTCTAGATCCTCTAACAAGATCAGAATCTGGACATTTCTAATAGACATTCTTGACCTTGGGAAAATAGCATTTAAGTCATTGTCAGGTTTTAGTTTAGCCACAAAAGTCCCTGGATAGAAGTGCCCCAGATAAAAACACATTACCTTTCATTTAAAGCAGAGTCAGCATGCGAATTGCAAGGACATTGGGTGGGCAGGAGACTTATCAGTATGTTTTTCGTTTCTTCTTCCTGGAACATCTGGTTTTGTGTTCTACTGTTTAGTTGTTCAGCCTTTTGCCTACCACCCACCCTTCCTTTAGTTTTAGTTTTACTTTTCCTTCCTTCCTTCCTTCCTTCCTTCCTTCCTTCCTTCCTTCCTTCCTTCCTTCCTTCCTTCCTTCCTTCCATCATTCCTACCCTCCCTCCCTCCCTCCCTCCCTCCCTCCCTCCCTCCTCATCCTGGTACTTGAACTCCGGGTCAGGGCAATTGTCCCTGAGTTCTTTTGCTCAAGGCTAATACTCTACCACTTTGAGCTACAGCTCCATTTCTGGTTTTCTGGTGGTTAATAAGAGTCTAGTGGTGAGATAAGAGTCTCATAACTTTCTTGCCAGGGCTGTCTTTGAACCATAATCCTCTGATCTCAGCCTCCTTAGTAACTAGGATTACAGGCATGTAGAGCCAGCCTGGCTCTACTGCAGAAATAGATCATTGAGAAGACAGGTATTAGAAGACGTGACATGTAAATCAGGGTTTTCAAGCCTCTTAAAACCTAAGCATCTGAAGTGTGATCCTTTGCTGGGTGCTGCTGGCTCACATTTGTAACTACTGAGATCAGATCACTGTTTGTAGCCAGCTCAGGCAGGAGAGTCCATGAGACTCTTATCTCCTACCAACCACCAAAAAAGCTGGAGTAACTATGGCTCAAGTGGTAGAGTGCTAGCATTGATCAGAAAAGCTCAGGAGCAGCACCTAGGCCCCGAGTTCAAGCCTCAGTACTGGAACAAAAACAAAAAAATGTGATTTCTTCAAGAATCTAATGACATGTCTCTCCAGGAAAACACAAAGAGACCTGTTCATTACACCTACTAAGAATCCTACTCTAGAGGAAGAAAAATAGCTCAGATAGATAGTGTACTATGAGCTTACTTTCATTTATTGGGGGGAAAGTCTTTTTGCCCCTTTTCCATCATCTTATTTTAGTTATTCACAGGTTTTCTGCAGGAATGGGAGGTACTGTTAAGGTACAGTAGCACAGTTGAAAGCATTTTAAAAGTTAGTTAAGCTGGGTACTGGTGGCACATGCCTATAATCCTAGCTACTCAGGATGCTGAGATCTGAGGATCACGGTTCAAAGCCAGCCCGGGCAGGAAAGTCCAATTAACCAATCTCTAATTAACCACCAAAAAACTGTAAGTGGTTCAAGTGCTAGCCTTGAGCCGAAGAGCTGAGGGACACTGGCCAGGCCCAGAATTCAAGCCCCACGACTGATCCCCCACCCCCCCAAAAAAGTTAAGCATATCCTGTAATGTACAGGATTCCAGAAATTTAATCAATTGTAGAGCAGGTTGATAAGGCAGAGAAAGGTAGCCCATGAGCAAGAGGGAAGAGATAGAGAGTTGAAGGTATCGATGGCAACAGACAGCTCAAGTGTCTGCCTACCTGTCTGGAGGGCTGAGGAAATCAGAACATAGGCTATCGCCAGGTTGACCAGGTTCAAATAAACTATAAGTCTTTCCTCATCTCCAGAGGGGAAAAGCAATCCTGTCTACCAGCTGTAGGTGGGCCCTGGTGACTGCATCCCAGTCTCAGACTTGCCGTAGGGTGTCCCATCTTAAGAGTGTGTGTCCTTCCCTCTGCCCACCAGTTTTTGTGGGGCTTTGCTTTCTTCCACCATTGTGCTCCTCTGTTACCTTTCCTCAAGCTTGCCTCACAGTCCCACTCTCACATCATCACCTCTCCCATAGTTGGTTATCTCTCTTGCTATAGACTTAAGCCTTCAACGCCATAGGTGTTGGAGTTGTCTAGATCCTGATGAAAGCTCGTCAGTTTTTGAAACAAGTAAATGGTTCCTTTTTGTACTTCAGTTTGGTTCTATTCTGGGAACAAGTGTATTTTTTGCCCTGATGAAAAGCAGTGTATGGCAATATATTTAGTATAATTAAATGCTCTTCTATAATATGATTAAAGCCTTTGTTTCTTTTCATGTTCAGATCTGTAATGATCAGATTATGTTTGCTATGTATGAACTTGGAAGAATGTCTAGTTGTTCACAGATTTCACCATTACAAATTTAGTTTAAAGCCCTTTCTATTTGTTTTAGATGTAAGGCTACGAAAACTTGCTGGAGAAAAGGAAGAGTTACTATCACAGGTAAAATATTCTCCTCAATGGAGGTATTGATTTCATTTTAGTTTTTTATATAGTAAAATATTAAAATGTGCATTAGAAATTGGAAAATTTAAACCAATAAGATTATTTTAAACTTACTACATGTATTTAAATTTTAGAATGGTTTTAAGGATAAAAAGATGATTCATATTTTTATGTCTTTATTCTTTTAAAAAACATTGTAGGTACACACACTTTAATGAGTCATTTTGTTCTCCAAATCTTGTGAAGATGACCATCTTCTGTCTGACCCTCCTGTCCTCCCTCTTTTTCCTTGTCTGTCTCTCTGTGTTTCTTCGTGTGTGTGTTTCTGTCACTCTTGATACAAGGGCTTGAACTTAGTCCTTACTCGTAGGCAGGAGTTATGCCTCTTTAGTCATAGCCCTTATTCTTATGTCATCATTTCTTTCAAATGAGGTTGTATATGTGTGTCCAGAATTTGGCCTGGACTGCAGTGTGCCTATTTATACTTCCCATGTAGCCAATATAAAAGATGTATGCTGGGGCTGGGAAGGTGGCTCAGTGGTAGCGCGCTTACCTTGCATGCATGAGGCCCTGGGTTTGATTCCTCAGCACCACATAAACAAAAAGAAAAAAGACGGAAGTATTGCTGTGGCTCAAGTGGTAGAGCACTAGCCTTGAGCTGAAGAGCTGAGGGACAGCGCCCAGGCCCTGAGTTCAAGCCCCACGACCGGACTCCCCCCCCCCCAAAAAAAAAAAAAAGATGTATGCTACTGCGTTCAGCTACTGATTGAGATAGTTGTGTTTATGCTTGGGATGGCCAAGAACTGCAATCCTCCTAGTCTCCCCCTCCCAAATAGCTGGAGTTTACAGGCATAAGCCACCACTCTTGGCTTCTCTGTGACCATTTCTATCCAGTTCTTTTTCTGACTCTGGTATGCACTCTCTCCATGTAACATGTTTGCATTACTTCATGGTTGTTTGGTTTTAAACAATCTCTGTTGAAATTCCTCTGTGACAGATGAGTCTCTGCTATACACATGCACATATCCCATTCCCATAGCCTCTTAACATTTAATCTATTTATGTCATCAGGGCTCTGCTCACTGCTCACTGGGGAGATGTGTTACATTCTAGGACTGCCTTTCATCTCCTTTACAACTATTTGTTCCACTGCAGTTAATATTACAATTTTTTCTCTTCATATCATGTGTCTGATTTTTGTGTTTTTCAATAATTTAGTCACAGTTTTAAACTGTAGCTTAAAGGCAGGGTTTCTTGATATAGCATATTTCTTTCAAAAGACCATCTTGATAAATGTTAGAGCATCTGATTCAACACATTCTGAACTAATGGCTCATCCTTTCCATTCAGGGATATCATCCTTCATAAGCATGTGGGGACTTCGTCTGCCTGTGATTTGGGTTGGGATTCCTTTTCCTAGTCTCTCCTACCTTCTTACTTCTTCCTTTTATTTTGATTTAAACTTAAGTAACTTCTTGAGGAAAGTGTTTGTAGGCTGTTCATTATACATGATCTTTGAGGCCTGAAAGTGTCTTTCCTTCTTACTTAATTACTACTTTGGATGAATATCTATTTCTGGGTTGCAATAATTTTGCTTCAGATTTTTAAAAAAGGCATTCTTCATTGTCTTTTGTCTTTCAGTGTGGTTGTTGAGAATTCTGAGGACACTTGGACTTTTAATCTTTATATGTGGCATATTTTCCCCCTACTTCTGAAAGCTTATATCCTATTCTCTTTATTCTTAGTGTTTTGTAATTTCAAGTTGATGTATTTTGATGGGCTCCTGTCAATTCTAGAAACTCCTTTAGTTCTGAGGCAATTTCTTGGAAACTTCATTGATTTTCTCCATTATTCCTGTTCAGCCATTCAACAAATATTGTCATATTTCACTGTTTAGCAGATACTATTCTTGTCATTGGGATATTTAAGTGAATAAATAAGTTAAAAGCATTCCTGTCCCAGTAGACCTTATATTCTAGTGGAAAGAGACTTGTGACAATAAACAACAATAATTAAGTAGTAAATCATAATGTTAAAAAGGTTGTAAATACATTTCTTCTCTGGCTACATTTAGTTGTATAGGTATGGGGATACAGTAAATACTTATTACGCATGTATTATGAGGTAGGAGAATGAGGACTATATAGGAGAGTGATGATAATGATGGACCTAGAAATTATACTGGGTAAGGATTGAGAAGACATCTGGGAAGACATCAAGACACTGTGGAAAGAAGATGGATTAGTGGGTTAGAAGTGCTACTGCGTTTGAAGGATGTTAAGAGTTAGAATCTAGAGTGAATGAGCTGGAAGGATTGTGGTTCAATAGAGGATAGATGGACCTAATTAGATGCAGAGAGTATGGCTATCTAATGTTGAGCTCTAATATATGACTATGGGCAGGAGAGGCTGAGATCAAGAATTGATAGAGATGGTAAGAAATGTGTTGAGGAGATATTCCAGAAACTGAGAGGTTAGTTCTGGAAGAAAGCTTCCACTCAGGTGTAAATTGAAATTTCTAGGAATTAAGATAAGTGTTGAGGGCATGTAAATCAAGAAAGAGTAGGGTAACAAAGGTGTGGGATGATGGCAATATGAGAGGATTTGTGTGATTTGAAGAGATGAGATTTGAAGAAATATGAGTTGAAGAGATGAAATTAAGAACAGGGACTTCTCAGGAGAATGGAGGGAGAATATTGTTCAGCAGCAGCAAGGGGAGCCTCCATTTCTAGGAAGATGTACAAGATGAAAACAGCAGTGTGTGGTAAGGTTTCAGGAGTAACAGGTTTCTGTGAGTGTGTAATGTTAGAGGGTACTCAAACAAGAGGCTGAGGAAGGGGTTTGCTGATGGAGGGCTAATTCTAGAAGGCACAGTGGAAGCATGTCTGACATGGTGAAAAGTTAGGAAATGAATGTTATGCATGTTAAAGGGCCTTGTGAGGAAGATGGAGAGGATGGATGACCCTTTTAGAGATGGACATAAGTAGGAATGATGGGGATGATAACCCATAATTCCCTCAAGACAGATAGCAATGACAACCCATGCATGTTGAAAGGGCAAGAGGTCTCTGAGAAGTATGAACTTTAGTTCCAGTTTAGTGCAAACCTGATGCCTAGTTTCCTCTTGATCCCTGTTAATAGAGTTAAGGACAGTTTAGAAAGCCACTTATATATTTCCAGTTATCTTTGTATATAGAAAGTTTTCTAAAAGAGTATTTAACTTTTCTAAAAGTAAACAAAATTGCTTGTTTGCTTATTAAATTTTCTATTTTTAATAAAAGTTATAGGAATTACCCAAATGATGGACTATTTCATAAACACATAATATCTGGAAAACCTGGCCTTTGGGGATTACTTCTCTTCCTATTTGTTCAAATGATCTTGAATACTTAGATCCATGTATCCCATTGTTGGGACCCAAGAAAGTAGTTTTTAAATTAGCATATATTGTACAAATTCATTGTGTACATAATGCACATACATATAATACGTACTTTGGTCAAATTTACCTTTCCTGTTACTTATCCTTCTTTCCTGCCCCTTTTAAACATTTTTAATAGGCTTACTTCATTTCTTTAACTCAGAGCCTTGACCTTCTTTGACTTTCATGCTCACAGCTAGCACTTTGCCCCTTGAGCCATGCCTCTAGCCTGACCTTTTTATGGTTAGTTAGAGATGGAGGCTCATGGACTTGTATGCCCAGGCTGGCTTCAAACCATGAATCTCTAGGTGCAGGCCTTCTGAATAACTAGGATTATAAGATGAGCCACCAGTGCCTAGATCATTATATTCATACATGCTTGTAAAGTACGTTGGCCATATTTATCTTCCCTCATTCTCTTTCTTCCTCTATCCTCTCACTTGTTCCCACCCTCAGTGTACCTGTTTTATACTTCTGACTTTTTTTTAAGACTCAGATGTAACATATGAGAAATGACATGTACCATTACTTTGTCCATCTATTGTGACTGAGATTGTTTTCCTGATCTTTCTCAGAATATTTATTATTGGTATATTGAAAAACTACTGATTCTTGAATGTTGGTTTTGTAACGTGATACTTTCCTGAAAAGTACTTTTCAGATCTAAGAAATTTTTATGTTTAGAAATTTTTGTTAAAATGCCGGGCACTGGTGGCTCACGCTTGTAATCCTAGCTACTCAGTAGGCCAAGATCTGAGGATCGCGGTTCAAAGCCAGCCCAGGCAGGAAAGTCCGTTGAGACTCTTATCTCCAATAAACCACTAGAAAACCGGAAGTGGCACTGTGGCTCAAGCAGTAGAGCACTGGCCTTGAGCTGAAGAGCGCAGGGACAGCGCCCAAGCCCCATGACTGACCAAAAAAATAAATAAAAACAATTTTTTTGTTAAAATCTTCAATGTTTAGGATGATTACCCAATAATGTAATTTCTTCCTTTCCTCTATATCCATTTCTCTCTCTCTCTCTCTCTCTCTCTCTCTCTCTCTCTCTCTCTCTCTCTCTCTCTCTCCCTTTTTCTAGTTTATTGCTCTGGCTAGTAATTGCTTGGATCATATATCAAGTAAAAGTGAAGGAAATGAACATCCTTATCTCAGTTCCTGACTTCAAAGGAAATATTTTGTTTTTTTACCATTTAGGGTTATATTGGCTCTATGTTTATCATATAGAGCCTTTATATTGAAGTACATTCCTTATTATTCCTAATTTCTTCATGGCTTTGTTTGGGGAGAGGGGATAGAAATACTTGGGTTTGAATTTTGAGCCTTGTACTTACTAAACAGACACTCTACCACTTGAATTATGCCCCTACTCCTTTTTTTGCTTTTGTTCTTTTTTAGATAGTATCTTGTGCTTTGCCTTGATCCTTCTACTTATGCCTCCTGAGTAGCTGGGTTCATATGTTTGTACCACTATAGCTAGCTTGTTAATTCACATTGGTGTTCACTAACGTTTTGCTGGCTCAAACTGCTATCCTACTGTTTTCTCTGCCTCTTGAATAACTGGGATTACATGCTTGGTTTCTCCAGGGCTTTTATCTTGAAGAGATAATGGATTTTTATCCAAAGCTTTTTCTGCATCGAGATGATGGTGTGATTTTTGCCCTTTATTATATTTATGCACTGTACCAGATTTATTTACTTATAAATATTTAACTGTCTTTGCACCCCTGGAATGAAACCAACTCAGTATGGTATATGATCTTTTTAATATATTGTTGTATTTAGTATTCACATATTACTGAAAATTTTTATGTCAGTGTTCATTAAGGTAATTAAATCTATAATTTCCTTTTTTTGTATGTTGTTGTGTCCTGTAGTTTTGTTTTTTTTTTTTTTGTTGGTCATGGGGCTTGAACTCTGGGCCTGGGCGTTGTCCCTCAGCTCTTCAGCTCACGGCGAGCGCTCTACCACTTGAGCTACAGCGCCACTTCCGGTTTTCTGGTGGTTTTATTGGAGATAGGAGTCTCACGGTCTTTCGTGCCCGGGCTGGCTTTGAACCGCGATCCTCAGATCTCAGCCTCCTGAGTAGCTAGGATTACAGGCGTGAGCCACCAGCGCCCGGCCTGTAGTTTTTATAGCAGGGTAATACTGTTTATAAAATAAGTTTGGTTAGTATTCCTTTCACTTTTTTCTATTTTATGGAATAGTTTGAGGAGCATTGGTATTCTTAAAAAGTATGGTAAAATTTGTCAGTGAATCAATCCAATTATGAACTTTTCTTTGCTGGGAGACTATTACCACTTTAGTTTCATTACTTGTTAAAGTTTAGAAGGTGTGTGTGTGCGTGTGTGTGTGTGTGTGTGTGTGTGTGTGTGTGTGTTTGAGAGAGAATGTGAGTGTGAGTGTGTGCACACATGCCATCAAGGGCTTGAACTCAGGGCTGAGCATTGTTCCTGAGTTTTTGTGTTCAAGTCTAGGGCTGCTTGATTGGAGATAAGATTCTCAAAGACTTCCCTACCTTGGCTGGCTTCAAACTATGATCCTCAGATCTCACCCTTCTGAATAGCTAGATGTGAACTACTGGTGTCTACAAGAATACATATTTTGAAGTATTCTCTAATACTCTTCTGAATTTTCATTATTTGTTGAGATCCCCTTTCATAAAATCTCCATTTTATTCAGTGTTCTCCTTTCTTTGGTTTGGATAAGAGTTTGTCAATTTTGTTTATCTTTTCAAAGAATCAGGTTTTTTCTTTGATTCTTTGTGTGTGTGTGTGTGTGTGTGTGTGTTATTGTGGGCTGAACTTGGGGCCTTGACCTTGTTAGGCAAGCTCTGCGTCACTTTAATCCCATTTCTTCCTCTTAGTTATTTTGGGGATGGGAGTCTCTCTCATTTTTGCCCAGGTTGGCATGGACCACATCTTATTTATGAGCTCCGCATAACTGGGGCGACAGGCACATGCCCAGGCCCTGCTGTTAGCTCAATCCTTCCTATCTACCTCCTGATTAGCTGATTAGACATCTATCACTGTGACTAGCTTTTTACTATATCCTTCCTTGTATTGCTTTTTGATTTGTCTTGTTTCCCTAATAGCTTACGGTACATAGATTATTCACTTGAGATCTGAGTTCATAATGTAGACATTCAGCTATAACCTTTCCTCTTTGCTCTGCACCAAAAGTTCTGGTAGGTTGTATTTTCATTTGACACTACAGATTTTTATTTCAGTGACTCGTTAATCCTTCAAAAGTTAATTGTTCATTTTCTTTATAGTTGAATTTTTTTTTTATGGTTTCTTGTGTTTCCACAGTGGTGAGTAGAGGATACATTGTGCTGTGTGACAGGTCTAGGGATATAGCTGGTATCCTCAAGCCCACCTTTTATTGTGGACAAGTGATCTAAGTGTCTGCTGGAACAAGGCTCAAGGCCCTGATCAGTCTGTCTTACAGAGACATGAAGTTTTATATACATATATATGCTGGCTTCAACAGCAGGTTTAAGGATATTGTTGGCTGCTGAGATAATTCTTCAGGGCTTCCTAGCTAAGATGGAATACACACATAATTGCTGGGTAGCTTTCATCAGGCTGGATATAAGGCTTCACAGTATACACTTAGGTGGCTCTTGCCACAAATACAATGTTAAGGGTGGAACAGACTGGATCCTACTTGAGGTCACTCTGAACTCTTTCTGAGCTGTTTTCTTTTTTAAAGTAGATCTGCAGTTTCTTTTTTTTTTCATTTAAA
Organism: Dipodomys merriami; assembly: GCF_024711535.1. Lineage (NCBI taxonomy): Eukaryota > Metazoa > Chordata > Mammalia > Rodentia > Heteromyidae > Dipodomys > Dipodomys merriami. The sequence continues at coordinate 49,915,761 of NW_027206290.1, read as the reverse complement.
AAATTATTATAAAGGTGAAGTACAGAGGGGTTACAGTTACATAAGACAGGTAATGAATACATTTCTTAATTTCCTTTATTTACTAGCTGTCTATTCTTTTACTTGTGCCCTCGCTTGGTTTACTAAACTGCTCACTTTTCCTTGTAGCTACATACCTTAAGTTTTATTTCTGGTTCATGGAAATACAGGAGTGTGGTGGGTATCTACTCTATCTTCTTGAGACCAGGAGAAAATAGTTCTAATATGAATAATCTGTATGATCTGTTGATACAGTGTTCTACAGTGTGGCCACTGGGCTATTAAGAGACTGATCTGACTGGTGCCTTTTATTTCCATCTCAGATTAGAAAACTGAAGCTACAGTTAGAGGAAGAACGGCAAAAATGCTCCAGGAATGATGGCATAGCTGGTGACTTGGTAGGACTGCAGAACGGCTCAGACTTGCAGTTTATCGAGATGCAGAGTAAGTACCAGGGGATATCAGTCTCTGTTAGTATGTAAGCCTTGTCTTTGGGGCAGGATTATGAGTAATCTGCTTTCATAGTATGCTTATCTCTGCAAAAATTCTGTTTACAATGGTTGGTACAGACAAATACAGGAGTCAAATAGAGGCTCTTCTCTATTTCAATGTAAAAGGGTAAGTTATTTTTCTTTCCTGGACACTGTCCTTTTCTATACCTGCATGTCATCTTTGAGCTACCATTTATGTGCAGTTTATCTTGGATAATTGAGATTTGAGACTAACACAATGTTGAGTAGCTTCAGAATTTTCCTAGAAGTTTGTAACACAAACCTGATTCTTTCCACATAACCAAGATCAGAACTACCTGTATAACCTCAATGTAAAGTTTTGTTGGTCAATTACCTATACTCTGGAACTTAAGCATGGTAGTAAACATTTGCAACCCCAGCATTCTAAAGGCTTAAGCAGGAGGAGCCAGCCTGCACTACAGATGGAATTTAGAAACAGCCACATAATAGTCTAGTATTCTCAAGTTTATACAAATAGGTTTTTTTTTCTTCCCTTTTCTACTTTTGGCTCCTGATTATTTTTAAGTGTCTACATAAAAAAATTTCCAGATAACTCCAATTTATGGTCTTTTCATTTGGGCCAAATTTTGTAGGCCTTTATGAATTAAGGGATATTATTACTGACTTACTTTGGGTAGTACTGAGGTATGAACTCGGGGCCTTGCCAGGCAAGTACTCATTCTACCACTTGAGCCAAGCCTCCAGCCCATTTGGCTCTTTTATTGGTTAGGGTCTTTTTGCTTGGGGCTGACACTACAGCCATGCTTCCTGCCATAGCTGAGATGACAGATTCATGCCACCATACCTAGCATTTTTTGTTGGGCTCTCATGAACTTTTTGCCTAGGTTGGTCTCAAATCATGATCCTCTCAATTTCAGCCTTTTAAGTAGCTAGGATTATGGGTACCCAGCTAGTCTTTTTTTTTTTTTTTTTTTTTTTCCAGTACTGGGGCTTGAGCTTTTCTGTGCTCAAGGCTAGCACTCTATCACTTGAGCCACTGCACCACTTCCGGCCTTTTCTGTTTATGTGGTACTGAGGAATTGAACCCAGAGTTTTATGCATGCTAGGCAAGCACTCTACCACAAGCCACATTCCCAGCCCTAGTCCTAATTTTTGAGGGCAGCATTACTTCCTTTTTTGGGTGTCAGCTTGCAGCCTCCTGATGTTTCCTGTTAAATAATCTGTCATTTTGGTGTGGAGAGTTGTGACTGCAGGAACGTTGTAGAAAGATCAGCCAGTTAGGATGCTATGATGGAATGGTACAATGGCTGCTGCAGTCCTAGAAAGGCAGGGCCCAGTTTAGAGAGATTGGCTCAAAGGAACAAATTCAAAAGAAATCAAATAGAAGAGGGATGGGCTGGCATTTATGTGTGAATTCTTACTAGAGCCAGCGTTGTAGGTGAGGGAAAGTACACAAGTATAGGTATAAAATAAAGTGAGCTGAGGAACACTAGGAAGGCTTGGTCTACTGGTGAAGATAAAATACATAGCTCTGCTGGACCAGAAGGCCAGGAACGGGCCTGAGCCATTCCTGATTGTAGATAGTGTCTTGGGTGTGTTTCATACAAGATGGTTTGAGACAAGGGGCTTTTAAAAACAGGAAGAAATGAGTGACTTGCAGTGAGAAAGAAGGAAGCCATACATTTTGATAATTAGTAGACTACTGGAGGTAAGAATTTTAAAACAAGACCTTCTAGCTTCTGTTTTAGGGCTGATGACTGGAATGTTCGTTCCACTACCCAGAGGTAGCCTTGGAGGAGGTCACGTATTACCACCTTGTAGCTCCAGCTAGCCTTGAACTCAGGATCTTCCTGCTTGAACCGCTTTAGTGCTGGGATTACAGATGTTTACCACCATCCTGGCTCCCATTACTTCCAGAGTATCAGTAACTGACCAATAAATAATACAACATTTTACATTGAGTTATATAGCTAATTCCAATCTTGGTAATATGGAAATGTAGAAAAGTTATTGTTAGGTTGTTGAGTATTTCCTTAGTAGGTTAGAGTTGACATAAATCTTTTGTAATCCTTAGGAGTATACTCATTTCAGAGGATGATTTGTGTTCCCAGAATGAAATTTTACCTAGTGCCTGCGCACATCCCCCATCTCCACCCGAATTTCTTAACTTACTACTTTAAGTAGTTTCTTAGGTCAAGTAAATTATCTTAACAGCTCTATCCATAACATTACAACCTGTTATTGGAAGCATTTGTTTTCAGTTTACTAAAGCATACATTATTTTCAAAGCATTTGCTCAGGTATAAACACAGATTTAGTAAGAAAGCAAAGCTCCACTTTTTATACACTCATTGTATTTAGAAGAACACAGATATATGTCATAAAAAGGATGCAAGTAAAATGCAACAAGGGAAGGAGAAGTTAGTCATTTATGGAGGGTAAAAGAGATGAAAATGAGCATGGTCTTGAAAGTTGAGATTTGAATCAGAGGTGGGGGAACAGGACCCTAGTGGTATGGGAGAGCAGAAACAAACTTTAGAGGTAGAGGTTGCAGGGCTGCTTCCGAGAACCAGAAGACCCAGTCCAGGGAATACAGAGGCATTTTGGGCCACAGGGTTGCAGTTAAAGATCAGGCATGGACAACTGCTTCCTTGGCAAGGATCCTTTTCTCGGAGCTTGCTCACGTATGAGAGATAAAGGAGGATCTGTCTGCTAATTCTTGCTTCTAGGAATACTGATACAGTGTAAGTAATAGTTTCTTGCATTATAGGCAGTCTAGAATCTGGACTGTTGTAGAATCTCTGTGCATGTATGTGCTCTGATGCCTGATACTTCCATCTCTGGGAGATGAAGTTAATTCATTATTATCTTCTGTTCTAGGAGATGCTAATAGACAAATTAGTGAGTACAAATTTAAGCTTTCAAAAGCAGAACAGGACATAACCACATTGGAACAAAGTGTAAGTACTTCTTTGAGGTACTAAATGAGTTAAATGTTTATTATTTTTTTTGTCGGTTGTGGGGCTTGAACTCTGGGCCTGGGAGCTGTCCCTCAGCTCTTCAGCTCAAGGTGAGCGCTCTACCACTTGAGCTACAGCGCCACTTCCGGTTTTCTGGTGGTTTATTGGAGATAGGAGTCTCACGGTCTCTCCTGCCCGGGCTGGCTTTGAACCGCGATCCTCAGATCTCAGCCTCCTGATAGCTAGTTTTACAGGCGTGAGCCACCAGCGCCCGGCTTATTATTTTTTTTAATTTAAATTTTATTGTAAAGGTGATGAAAGAGGTAACCCCTCAGTTACATAAGTCAAGTAATGAGTACATTTCTTTTTGAAGTGTCCTTCCTCATTTTCTTCCATCCCCCCGCACTCCACTCTCTCCAAGTTGTAAAATTCATTTCTAACATTGTGTCTAGTGAGTATCACTGTTGAAATGGTTCACCCTTTGTCCCACTATTTCTGTGACTCCCTTTCCCTTCCCAAATCAGATAAACTTATATATAAGACAAAGGGTACAAAAATAAAAAAGAGTGACATAAAGGAATAAACCAAACAAGAAAAAAGAAATAATTTTTAAAATAAAACCTTGGGTTGGGAATGTGGCTTAGTGGTAGAGTGCTTGCCTAGCATGCATGAAGCCCTGGGTTTGATTTCTCAGTACCACATAAACAAAAAAAGCCAGAAGTGGTGCTTTGTGGTAGGGTGCTAGGCTTGAGCAAAAGAAGCTCAGGGACAGTGCTCAGGCCCTGAATTCAAGCCCCAGGACTGGCAAAACAAAACAAAACAATCTCATTTCCTTTTCTTGGAGTTCATTTTGATAAGTATCATTTTGTATGTGCTTCTTGCATTTTAAGTGGATAATCCTGGGAGTTCTATGGCAGCCTTTGCAGCCTATATTCTATATTTATTATATATAGTATTAGTATAAAAATATATATTTATGGAAGTGGCACTGTAGCTCAAGTGGTAGAGCGCTCACCTTGAGCTGAAGAGCTGAGGGACAGCGCTCAGGCCCAGAGTTCAAGCCCCATGACCGACAAAAAAAAAAATATATATATATATATATATATATATATATATATATATATATATATACTATAAAAATATATTATATATTCTAAAAAATATTCTATATTCTTTATACTATAATAGAAAACTAGCAGAGAAAGTAATAGGGCACTTCAATTTCTTTTTTTTTTTGGTCCGGTCGTGGAGCCTGAACTCTGGGCCTGGGCGCTGTCCCTCAGTTCTTCAGCTCAAGGCTAGCGCTCTACCACGTGAGCCAGAGCTCCACTTCCGGCTTTTTTCTTATATGGTGCTCAGGAATCAAACCCAGGGCCTCAGGCATGCAAGGCAAGCACTCTACCACTGAGCCACCTTCCCAGCCCCTCAACTTCATATTTTCTTAAAAATATAGAAATATGGCCACGTGCCAGTGGCTCATGCCTATAATGCTAGCTACTCAGAAGGCTGAGATCCGAGGATCGCAGTTCAAAGCTAGCCCCAGGCAGGAAAAGTCTGTGAGACTATAACTCCAATTAACTACCAGAAAACCAAAAGTGGCACTGTGACTCAAGTGGTAGAGTGTGAGCCTTGAGCAAGCTCAGGGTCCCCATGACTGACCGCCCCCCCCAAAAAAAAATTACACACACACACACACACACACACACACACACACACACACACGTGCGCGCGTGCACACGAACTTGTAATTCTTTTTGTAGCTGCTTCAAGAGATTCAAGATCAGAGCTTTTTTTTTTTCTCTCTCTCCTAGTGCGCGCGTGCACACGAACTTGTAATTCTTTTTGTAGCTGCTTCAAGAGATTCAAGATCAGAGCTTTTTTTTTTTCTCTCTCTCCTAGTCCTGGGGCTTGAACTCAGAGCCGGGGCACTATCCCTGAGCTTTTTTTGCTTAAGGCTAGCACTCTACCATCTGTACCACAACAACACTTCTGGCCTTTTCTGATTATGTGGTGCTGAGGAACCAAACCCATGCTGCATGCTAGGCAGCACTCTTAACACTAAGCCACATCCCCAGCCCAAGATCAGTGCTTTTTTTAACAGATTATTTTATTTACAGATTAGCCGGCTTGAAGGCCAGGTGCTAATTATTTCATAGAAATTATATTTCTTATATTCTCATATTTCCTGTATTTCTTAAAAATATATAGGAATATGAACTTGTAATTCTTTTTGTAGCTGCTTCAAGAAAATTCAAGACTGGAGCTTTTAACAGATTATCATATTTACAGATTAACCGTCTTGAAGGCCAGGTGCTAAGATATAAAACTGCTGCCGAGAATGCTGAGAAAGTTGAAGATGAACTCAAAGCAGAAAAGAGGAAGCTACAACGAGAGGTACGTATGGTACTAGAGAACTCATTCCTAAACAGAAAAAAAGTTATTGAAATTCTTCACTGTTTAAGAAATTTAATTTAAATTTAAATTTAAAACAAGTGGAGTCACTTGTTTTTGTATTGGCTTTATATAGCTGCACAGTGATGGCCGCCTTACTTGTAGGTTTTAATTTTTACTTTACAGATCAAGTCTGTTTCTGCAAATTCTTTTTTTTTTTAATTTTTATTTTTGGGTCCGGTTGTGGGGCCTGAACTCTGGGCCTGGGCGCTGTCCCTCAGCTCTTCAGCTCAAGGCTAGCGCTCTACCACTTGAGCCACAGTGCCACTTCTGACTTTTTTTTTTTTTGCTTATGTGGTGCTGAGGAATCGAACCCAGGGCCTCAGGCATGCAAGGCAAGCACTCTACCACTGAGCCACCTTCCCAGCCCTGTTTCTGTAAATTCTGTGTATCTTCTCTGTGATGTCAATAATGACATGATGTTTAATACCTCTAACGCTTAGGGGGAAAAAAAGGAGGTTGGCCTTCAGTTTACTAGAAGGAACTAACTGCTGTTTCTGATCACCTAAAGTGACTATGCTCTCTCTGTCTCCAGTTACGAACAGCACTGGACAAGATTGAGGAGATGGAGATGACTAATAGCCATCTGGCCAAGAGGCTGGAGAAGATGAAGGCCAACAGGACAGCACTTCTGGCCCAGCAGTAGAGAAGCTACTCTTCAAACTGGGTGTTGCTCTGAGAGCTCTGCCTAGAAGGACTTTTTGTATATTGACACAAACCCCTTTCAGTACTGTTTTGAGTCATTATTAAAACAGCCACCTGTATTTTATAATTTATGAGAGTGAAGCAGGTTTGAATCTTCATGAATTATTACTCTGGATTTTGTTTATAGCTTGATTCTAGACTCAAGAAATTGTCTGTGCTGTTTTTATTTCCATAATTTCTGAAAATCAAGTATAGTCATCATTTTTCCCCAGCTGCCTCAGACTGAACACTGTAGGACAGCGATTCTGAGCTCACTGACACTTGCTGGAGTTATCACAAAACACAAGTGCCTTCTCCACAGTACAGTTCAGACTTCAGGATCTCGAGTAGGCAAAAGATATTTACTCTTCCTATCAGATAGCATTTATATTTTAGTGAGGAAGTAAGTTCACAGGTTGGGAGTCTGTATTTCAATGTTTGGAAGAAAAAGCCTTTGTAAAATATTTAAATTTATATGAGAAAATGATAGGAAAAATGGGGAGTGTATATAAAACTTGCTTTATTGCATGGGGCAAGGGGAGTAAGGCCTGTATTCTTAAAGAATAGGGTCTTTATTCTTCCAAATCAACTGTGCTGTACCTTGTAAAGTATTTTCATCTGCTGCTTATTGGTGGAATTAAGCTTCAAACAAATCCAAAATGGGGAGGGAGGGCAGAGCAAGCAGGAGGGGAATCTGCCAAAGATTCTATTAAATACAACCTTCTGCCCAAACAACTGGCTACTGACATGTTCATTTTGATACAGAACAAACTGTGGTCACCATATCCATCTTGCCTTTTTTTTTTTCTTCCTTTTTTCTCCTCAAGGACAAATAATCTGGAATACAGATTTTCATCATTAACGTTCAAGTTGCTTAAAATCAAGTGTAGCCACTTTGCAGCAGTTGGGACTCTTGTCAGAATCGATCCTGTAGAAATGGAAATGATTACACTAGCTTCAAAGTGTTCATGCAGAAAATATACTGGGAAAAAAATCTAATGAATAAAGGCCATATATACTTGAAACTAGATAATAAAGTTAACCAAGAAGTGAATAAAATCTCTAATAGTTGTTCCCTTTTTTAGAGCCATTCAGTTTTTTTAAGGTTTTAGTTTCCAATCTGGAAACTGAAAATGAATTGGGGAACTAACATATTCTAATTATAATAGCTGTGTAGTTGATGGTGGGAAGGATATTCTGAAATGCAATTTCTTCTATAATGCATAGAATGGTCCAGCCTGACACCAGGGTGACACCTTTCCCTCCTCTCTCAAAATCGTTTGGCCTGTGTGTCCCTCCTGCTTCATTGAAGGAACCTTACCTCGGAGATGCCCCAGTTGGTCTGCTGCTTAGAGTTTGAAACTATCAGGAGCTGATTTTGCTCCTTTTATGGTTTAACAAATGTGTCCTCCATTGTGTTGTCCCTAGGTATTTGGTACTTTCCCACTGAACTTCACTGAGGTCCTCTGTTATATGGATTTTACCTTAACATCACAGGTTAATTTCTGTGCTGACTGGTCTGTTTCTTACAGTTTATATTTTTGTTACCAGAGTCTTAGAACAAAAGCCTGGCTCCAGAAGTCTCAAGGGACTATGCTTGACCACCTCTTGCAATATGCTCATCAAAGAGATGAGTAGTAAGTGATGAAGGACAGAAAGGAAATTTAATCAATGTGGCCATATTGGGTCTAGTGACTTCCAACAATATAGTGAAGGGCTAACAGGAACTCTGGTATTTTCTAGAACAGGAAAATGAAGGAAGGGGGATGTGGTAAGTATAGCCAACAGAGCAAGTAATCTTGATCTGAGTGATCATCTCAGTTCTGGTTTCCATAAGGTGATCTCCCTTTCTGGGGTGCCCCTTCAACATCATAGGTCCTCATCTAGGAGTAGGTCTATCCTTTTAAGATTTTCTCTTCCTTGAGAATAGTTTTTTTCCCATTCCTGAAATTAAAGGTTTTAACTACAATAGGGTAATTCAATAGGGCAATTCTGAAGGAAAAAAGTTAAAGAGGTTAAACATGACACAAACAGAAGTTAGGCCAGTGAATATGGCACCTTTTTTTACAATGGCACCTCATTTTTACATTATACTTCAAATAAGAATACTTAGAAGCTTCAGTTACAAACTTCAGTGACAAGTACTCATGGCCACTAGCAACACGGATTTACGTTACAACTCATGCCTGTTAAACACTGGATAAGAACTGATTTCTTCCCTCAAGTTTTTCCCTTAAGAAAAAATGAGATTGGCTTACTGAAAATATTAAGATTTTTACTTCAAGGCCTTCTTTTTTTTGGGGGGGGGTCCGGTTGTGGGGCCTGAACTCTGGGCCTGGGCACAGTCCCTCAGCTCTTCAGCTCAAGGCTAGCACTCTACCACTTGAGCCAGAGCGCCACTTCCAGCTTTTTTCTTTTTGCTTATGTGGTGCTGAGGAATTGAACCCAGGGCCTCATGCATGCAAGGCAAGCGCTCTACCACTGAGCCACCTTCCCAGCCCCTTCAAGGCCTTCTTTATGGTCAATATCAGCAGTCTCTTACATGTTCAAGATTCTTTCAAAATACATCTGAACTGACATATAGTACATGAAACCTGATAAATTTCCCAGAGCGGAAAAATCTGGAAAATCCTCAAAACCTTAGGATTCTTTATTGTGTTTGCTAGAACACCTTGTCAGATACCAAACTTCTTTGGGATTTTTTTTTTTAACCCTTATAACAGTTTTTTTTTTATTGTAAAGATACTATACAGAGGGTTACAGTTACATGAGTGAGGTAATGAGTATACTTCCTCTTGAACATTGTTATCCCCTCCATTGTTTTCCCCCTCCCATCCCCTCCCTCCCTCCCTTCCCCGAGGTTTTTTTTTTTTTTAAATTGTGATTAAGTAATTACATAATTTCTGGAATTTCACAGTATTGTGGAATAATGATGCTCACTTAAAGTCACAAGTTCATTCTAACTTTCCTGGAGCAAATTGTCTATCACAGTCTGTAACATATAACGGTGTTCACATGTTATACACCATATATGTGAGCAGCAGCGTGGGGCTATTTAGTAGTGGTTCGACCAGATGAGTGGGAGTTCTTTGTTTCTTAAGTCCTGTTTTGTCGTATCACCTAACATTTTGGATTTAGCATCCACTTATCAGGGAGACCATGTACCGTTTGTCCCTTCGTTCTTGGCTTACCTCGCTCAACATGATTCCTTCTAGCTCCATCCATTTCCCTGCAAATGCCATTTTGTCATTTCTAATGGCTGCATAATATTCCATTGTGTATAGATACAATTTTTGGATCCATTCATCTGTGGTGGGGCATCTGGGTTGTTTCCATATCCTAGCTTTTGTGAACAGTGCTGCAATAAACATGGAGGTGCACGTGTCCTTGTATATTGGTTCCTGTTGTTCAGGGTAGATGCTTAGAAGTGGTATGACTGTGGGCCGTAAGGGAGGTCAATCTTTAGCTTTCTAAGGACCCTCCAGACTGCTTTCCAAAGTGGTTGTATGAGTGTACATTCCCACCAGCAGTGTAATAGGGTTCCTCTTTCTCCACATCCCCTCCAGCATTTGTCGTTGGCTTAATTTGTGGATGTGGGACATTCTGACTGGGGTAAGGTGGTATCTCAGGGTTGTCTTTATTTGCATTTCCTTCACCACCAGGGATGATGAACATTTCCTCATGTGTTTGCCATTTTTATTTCTTCATTTGAGAAGTCCCTCTTTAGTTCCCTTGCCCATTTAGTAATTGGTTTGTTAGGTTTGGGAGGGATTAGTTAACCCCTTGTCTGATATACTGCTGGTAAATATTTTTTCCCAATTGGTTGTCTTTCTAGCTTAGTTGCGATAGATTTAGCTGTGCAGAAGCTTTTTATTTTAAGGTAGTCCCATTTGTCGAGTCTCTCTCCAACTTGTTGTGATCCTGGGACTCTGTTCAGGAAGTTCCTTCCTGTGCCTATTAGTTCAAGTGTCTCTCCTACTCTGTCCTGCAGTAGTTTCAGAGATTCAGGTTTAATGTTAAGGTCTTTAATCCATTTTGAGTTGATGTTGGTGCAAGGTGATATGCTGGGGTCCACTTTTAGTTTTCTGCATGTGGCTGCCCAGTTTTCCCAGCACCAGCGGTTGAAGAGGCTGTGTTTCTTCCATTGTATGTCTTTGGCTCCTTTGTCGAATATCAGCTGGCTGTAGGCCTGTGGATTTATTTCTGGATCTTCTATTCTGTTCCATTGGTCTTCGGGTCTGTTTTTGTGCCAGTACCATGCTGTCTTTGTTATTACAGCTCTGTAGTAGAGTTTGAAGTTTGGCATGGATAGCCCTCCCATATTGTCTTTATCCCCTAGAATTGTTTTGGCTATTCTAGGCCTTTTGTTGTTCCATATGAATTTTTGGACTGTTTTCTGTATTTCAGTGATGTACGTCATTGGGATTTTAATAGGAATTGCATTGAATTTGTGTATTAATTTTGGAAGTATTACCATCTTTACTATATTAAGTCGGCCTATCCAGGAGCATGGGAGGTCTTTCCATTTCCTAGTGTCTTCTGCAATTTCTTTCTTTAACTTTTTATAGTTCTCATTAAATAGTTCTTTTACATAAAATACCAGATTTTCTATTTTTCAAGTTAAAGAATCCTTAAAAAGTCATTTAAAACACTATGAAGATTCTTTAAAAAATTTTTTAATGTCCAAACCTCATAACCTTTTGAATTTTAAATTTAAACTCACCCAATTGTTACAGCATGCTGACAATTCTTATCTTTGAACATGTTCACAGACACACAAACACTCACACAGATCTTAAAGCGCGCAAAAATCAAAATTAGTCGTACATACACCTTCTAAAGTTTTTAAACAAAAATTGAAGACAGTATTTCTTTTAAACTAGGTACCTTTGTTGGGCTTCATTTTCCCAGAGCTTGCTTGTCTAGCAAGGCAATTCACTAATTAGTCTTTTGAAGCCCTTCTGTTGGAGGAGGGCTGGGGAGGGGGTCACCTAAAACTAAACTGGCCAGATTTTTTTTTATCCAATTTTAGACAAGAGCACTTTACAAATTGTTACATTGTCAGGACTAGCTGAAAAAAGTCCAAACCAGGCACACAGCCTTCTACACCCTCCCTGTTGGCAGCCTCCACAAGGAGAAAATGCAGCCTGAGGCTTGAAGGGAACCAAACTAGCCCAGTAACCTTCCATGCCTCACAGGGAGGGTGGGCATAGCAGGTCTGTGACCCAGCCCAGCTGGAACTTTTATTCCCCCAGAGATGTTCAAATAAATAACAAAAACACAGATAAACACAAAAACCAAGGATCCACATTTAAAATTGGTACCAATTCTAAAACAGAACTAGACAAGAACTAGACAAGAACTGAAGGCTGAGTTGGGGACTAATGGGCCCCAATTTATCCCTACCGGAACTCTGTGCTGCTCCCACTCAACAAGCTGAATCCAGAGTCTGCTGAGTGAGCCTGCCATGCTCACCCAAAACTTCCCTACCTCTGGAAACAGAACAGAAAACACACCGAAGTAAACAAGACAGACAAGTGGCCACAAAGACAAAATCAGGTCTCAGTGAATGGGGTGACATCTCACCACTTAGCAGGGGACTCGAACCCCCTCTACTCATTCCAGAGAATTTTTCTTTTTAGATTCTTGCAAACGTTGACTCAGGGGCCTTCCAAGGCGGAGGAGAATTCCCAGTCATCTTGGGGCTAGGGAAAAAAAAGTCCCTAGCGGCCGTCCCCTCAGACTGACAGGTTCTCCCCCAAGCTCAGACCCCCTGAGCCAAGGCCTGAGGCTGAGATCTAACTGGGGCCACTTGCAGGTGGTCAGTGGCAATTTCATAATTGACAAGCAAGTTAAAAAAGCAGAACCAGCAGTTTTTGTTTTAAACGAACTAGGACAAGATCTAGGGGTGTCCCGGGAGTGGACTCACTTTGCCCCATATTTTTCCTGTAAAGTAAATCCAATTACAAACAAGGCAAGCAAAAGCAAAAGCACAATGAGACACAGGCAGACACCATTATACACAACGTGGAGGGATCCCAAAACCAAAAGTTACTTTTTTTTCTCAACCTATTTTCTCCACAAGCAAGCCCCCCGTCCAACTAGGACTGCTAGGACTGGTGGAATTGAGGGGTCCAGGCGTCCCTGGACCTCCTCGGCCGTAGGGGACTCTGCTGCGTCCAGCCTCACCCTACTTTTGGCCTCACTCTGGCGCCTTCTCTAACCTAGGTCAACCGCGCTTACCTCGAGGCTTTCCTCGGAACTTCTCTCCAACAGCCGAGTGCCCGCACACTGTCCTCCCGGCTGGGGATCCCAGTCCCCCTCAGGTTGGAGCGGCTAAGAGCTCTATCCCAGACGAGCCCCCACTAATGTAGTAGGAAGACCCCCTACTCAGGCAGACAAGCCCACCTAGTCGTCCGGAGTGACAGAGCCCACCGCAACAAAGTTGTTATTAAAGAAGCAACTTTATTGAGAAGGTTCCTACACTGACCGGCCAGGGCCGCAGCACAGGCTCGGGAGCTGATACTGCGACTTTGGGATTTTTTTTTTAACATGAGTAAATTAGGGAAAATTGATGTAGAAGTTTTCAATTGTGAAGTAAATAAGAAATTACATTAAAACACATTTGACAATTTATTTGTAGTCAATTAAGACATGAAAGGGTGCTAGAAGGCAATTGAAAATCTTGTACCTTAAGTCTCTTCACCAACAACATTGGGATACAGAGGAAGAATAAAAGACCCTAGAGTCCATTAATGAACCACACTTAACACCTCTCAAAGACTTTGTATAGATCTGGCAGGTTGGCAAGCTGCAGGACATTACCATCTTCTGTGAAATGCTTAGGTGGCAGAAGGTGTGAGCGGAGAGCTTTATAGACAATGTGTTCTACAGTCCACTTCCAGGATTTTGGGATGGAGCCAGGCACTTCACTCTGGGAAACACAAGCAATATATGTCATCTTCCTATACAAACTGGCTTCCTGTATACTGAGCTGGGCACTTGGCTTACAGTGGGTTATGTTGCTGTAAGCTAGTCTTGAGATTCAATAGGCTTAAGCACAGGAGATGACAAATAGAGGGAGAAAAGCCAGTGTTCTGTAGGACTGTCTCCAACTGAACTTTCATATAAGGAGGTTGTGATTCTTGTAGCAGGATCTATCAATGTCTGATCACAACATCTGGATGGCAACAGTTGGAAGTACCTACTCCAAATTTGGGAGCCTAAAAGCGGCTGGGAAGGTGGCTTAGTGGTAGAGTGCTTGCCTAGCATGCATGAAGCCCTGGGTTCGATTCCTCAGTACCACATACACAGGGGGAAAAAAGTGAATAAATGAAAGAAATAAAAGAGAAAAAAATATTTAAAAAAATGAAAATAAAAAATGTTGCTGGGTGCTGTGGCTCACGCTTGTAATCCTAGCTACTACTCAGGAGGCTGAGATCTGAGGACTGCAGTTCTAACACAGCCTGGGCAGAAAAGTCCATGAGACTTTTATACTTTACCATGTATACCTCCAGTATACATACTACCAGAAAACTAGAAGTGGAGCTGTGGCTCAAAATGATACAGCACTAGCCTTGAGCGAAAGAGCTCAGATACAGTGCCTAGGCCCTGAGTTCAAGCCCCATGACTGGCAAAAAAGAAAAAGATATATATCATTATCATTCCTCTGCTACTTCTAAGCCTTAGTTGTCTTGTGTACAAGATGCTCTTTTTTTTTTTTTTTAATCTATCCTTCCTGTTATTGAAGTAGATTTTCCCAACCAGGAAGTTCAGCTTAGTTAACTGCCGAATATGTCTCCTGCCTTCTCAAAGTACTGGAGTGAAAATTTCCTAGGGGTTTGAGCAAACAGGACCTACAACTAAATCTCTGCTCTACCATCTAAAGGCTCTGGGAGTCCTAGTGAGCACACCCAATTGTCCTTACTACTGCTGAAACAGGAATACCACCACCTATGGGGGTGGATGGGCCAATCATTTTAAGGTGGTTAGAAATCATAGTGGCTATCCTTTGATTCCCATCCTACTTTGGCCCCTTCTTTCCTCTCCCCACATTAGGAACCCAGGGCTCTCTGTGTCCAGATGATCTGTAAAAGGAATTGTAGAGCTTGCTTCCTGGCTAAGCAGTTAAGAGAGAAAGAACTAAGAGTCACTGTGGAAACTGATCCAAAATGTGAAGACTTAAGTGGGAGATGTGAGAGGTAACAGACCCACCGGTGTAGGGCAGTCTTAAACTGCACCCCCGTCACTGTGATGCCTTGTACTTGTTTCTACACTTGATAGTTTCTGAGATCACTGGAAGTACCTAGTCTAGAATAGAAGGAAATAAAACTCAAGAGGATCCTGCCTATAATCCTAGCTACTCAGAGAACTGCAGTTGGGGGCCGAAAAGTTCTCTAGATGCCATCTCCAAATAATCAGCAAGCAGGTGTGGCCTAAGTATTAAAGTACCAGGCCAGCAAGTGCAAGGCCTTGAGGTCAAACCCCACTCACGAATAAACCAGAAGAGGTGGTACATACCTGTAATCCCAGCACTCAGGATTCACAGAGAGAAGGACCTTAAGTTTGAGGGAAGCCTCAGCTAATCCTAAGGTCTACTAGAAAAACTGACCTCTATTTGAATCCTACTCCACACAGTAGCGTCTTAGAGACTGACAAGTCTCACCGTCTAAAGGTGTGTGAAAGCCCGTCCCAAGGGGTCCACCACCATAGTACCTGCTGGCCTGAGAGGACTGTCTCTTCCGATATATACTGCTTCCGGATGGAGTAAAATACAGCGCATTCTTTACTGAGGCTTTCAAAACATTCTTTTTCTTCATCCCAATTCACCTGGTTCAAAAAATTCAATACCTCAAGATGAGTACATGCTTTAAGCACTGTCATTTCTAAATGGAGATTGTAAATCATAGATTAAAACTGTCAGTTGGCCTGCTAAGCACTCTGGGATGAATATTGGGGGGAGAGGGTGGCCCTTGGTGGTTTTATTTAGTTATCTTTACAATTCCAAATGAAGTATGGGTGGTATGTTCTTTCCCTCCCAAACATGCGAGAACAAACCCCCATGCTTAGCACCTGCCTGACCACTTACCTCTGTAGCCAGTCGAAGAATGAAGATAGGCAGTCCTTCCAAAGGGGGCACATAGTTGTCGATCAGAAGGGGTAATCCAATCAGGTTCCCTTCCTGATTGTGAGAAAAAGGCCAAAAAAATTGGGTAAGAAATAATGTTGATAAATTTCAAAAATATTTCATTTCTCTTAAGTGCTTCTCTAAGTCTTGTTCTCACACCTGCCATGTTGGGTGACCAGGTACTGAGCAGGACTTGGGGACAAGTTAAAAGAATTTTAATCTTGACATGTAGTAGAACCACCTTTTCTTGGGTCTGCTCACTGATGAAAGAACACATCAAAATAGAGCACCAAACACTAACGGGTAAGAGGGAGAGAAAGGAGCAAGTGGCAGAGCCTCCCTTCTGTCTTGATCCTTCACTCCTGGGAAGAGAAGTGGCAAGAATGGATGACAACACAGCTAAAATAACATATAAATAACAACCTAGAAATGCAAATAAGGAGTGGTGAGGATATCACATGTAATGAATGAAACTTTTAATTCTTATCTGAAGAATGTAAGAATCTAATACCTCAAGAATAGCCACCCCACCTTATCAATTTCCAAAGAGAAGTAGTCTGCAAGCATCTCTGCCTTCTTCTTCAAAAACTCAACAATGTATTCAGCAAGTCCTTCCTTGGGGCCATCTTCCTCTGTCCAGCCACTCTCAGGACTGTCTAAGGCAAGCATAGCGAGGTCAAAGAGTGGGGCTGGTTCCTAGGAAGAACAAAACATCAGGGAACAGGTGTAAAGCCCGAGCCCCATAAACCACCATCGGTTCAGGCACAAAAGCATCAATCCACAAATTCAACACTTACTCCTGATTACTTCCAAAGGAAATCCTAAATAACTACACAAATCCTCCTGTCCTGTCAGTGGGCATCTCCACAGACAAGACTGAGCAAAGTCTCTCTCTATAGCTAGGAAGGCTGAGGTCTCTAGGTTACTTTCTTCTCAGCAGTCTTAGGAGTCAAACCTGTTTTCACATTTCGCAGGCAGAACATTTCTTTCTATTGCCTAAAAACTAAAGCAGGAAGGAGGAAGAATAAGTTGATGTTTCAGATAAACTGGTGAGGAACAAGGCTGAAATCTCTAGTTTATAAGATATCTATCTTGCATTTCCCTTCTGAAAATGTTCCTGTTGAGCTTTTTTGTGTTACAAACCCTCAATATGCTGTTACTATATATATATATATATATATATATATTTTTTTTTTATGATAGTAGTCAAATCAGAAGGACATAACATAGTTACGTGGGAGGGAGAGAGAGCAGGAGACAACAATGGCAGGAAGCATAGATAGGAAGATCATGGCCCAGTCCTTCGCTGGGCAAAAAGTGAGAGGCTGTTTCAAAAGCAACCAGAGTAAAAAGTGCCATGGGGGCTGGGAAGGTGGCTCAGTGGTAGAGCGCTTGCCTTGCATGCTCGAGGCCCTGGGTTCAATTCTTCAGCACCACATAAGAAAAAAGCCGGAAGTGGCGCTGTGGCTCAGGTGGTAGAGCGCTAGCCTTGAGCTGAAGAGCTGAGGGACAGCGCCCAGGCCCAGAGTTCAGGCCCCATGACTGGACCCCAAAAAAAAAAAAAAAAAAAGTGCCAGAGGTGTGGTTCAACCAGTAGAGCACAAGAGCAGAGCTGAGTTCAAATCCCAATATTGCAAAAACCCAAAAATGTCTACTTCATTCCTCTCTCCCTCTTTTGGCCAGTACTAGGGTTTGAACACAGGTCTTGCATTTGCTAAGTAGGCACTCTACCACTTGAGCCACATCCCTATTTCTCAAGTACAGCCTTGCCTTTTTTTTTTTTTTTTTCTTTCCTTCCTTGGCCTTGGCTAGCCTGGCCTGAAATCCCGTTTATGCTTCTGGCATGGTAGGCATATCCAGCTTTTCATTTGTTGAGATTGAGATCTGTGGAATTTTCTACCCAGGCTGTCTTTGTACTGCAATCCTCCCGATCTTCACTTAGTCTCTCAAGTAGCTAGGATAACAGGAGTGCACCATAACACCAGGCTAATGAAATAATCTTAAAATATTTATACATCCAACAAAAGAACTTTAAATAAGTAAAATAAATACAAATAAGAGAAATTCACAACTATGGCTAAGGGTTTCAATACTCTCAACTAATATAACAAGTAGAAAAATAATTAAGGATATACAAAAGATTTGGGCATCAATATCAATTTAAATTTAATATACATGATATTAATTAACCAGCAAAAAGCCAAAGTAGAGCTATGGCTCAGGTGCTAGCTTTGAGTGAAAAAGCTATGGGATGATGTCCAGGTCCTGAGTTCAAGCCCTAGTACTGGCGCACACACAGAGAAAAAAAAAATCAATGAAATAATAAACATAGTTCTTTGAGAAATCAGTAACACTGATAAATCTGTAGTCGCTGGGGAGGTAGTACTACACGGTACATGGTATGTCATGTATGGAAGTTTATTGCATTACGTGTTTATGGTATACACATGGAATGACAACATTTTGGGGTGTACTATTTGAAAAAAATGAAACAAAAAAATAATAGACTGATGAAGTTAAAAAGAGAAGGCAGCCAGGCATCATAGATCAGGCCTGATTTCCTTTCATAAATATGGAAATTAGCTCTAAAATACAAGCATACAGGGTTTTATGTACATACACAAACTGACTAAAGAATGGTATACTCAGGGGAGGAGCCCAAAGCTATAACTACTCTGAACAATTAATGAACTGCTTTAAAAAATGATCATGTGACATGTTCTGGGAAGGGGGAGTAATGAGGAGGCAGGGTGAGCAATGCGGTCATTATAGTGGAACATTATTTAAGAAGAAAACTATGTAACTTGAGGGGAGGGACAGGGAGGAGGAGAAATGGGGGGAGTGATGGAAGGGGTGACACTGATCAAGATACATTATACTCATAACCCAAACATAAGGAATTGTAATCTCTTTGTACAACTACTTAAAAGATTATAGCTCATTAAAAATTCAAAAAAGAAATGTGAAATGCTAATGATTAACCTGACAAAAACTTCTCTCCCCAAATTGATGTGTAGACTCAATGCATTTCTAATCAAAATAACTGCACAATTTTTGTAGAACCCATCAAATATAAAATGAACTACATAGATAGTATGATTTTAAATCTAAATTAAAATTAGGCACTGACAAAGTCTTGGTATAAGTTGACTAAATTGTTAGTGAGGGGACAGTGACACAGCTCTTCTCTCCGTGGTGGTGCACTTGCTTGGCCTGCATGAGGCCCGGCAATGAACCACCAGCATATTTTAAAAAGGGGTTACCAGAGGTTATATTTTGATCATGGTTTCAAAGAATATTTCTATTTTTTTTCTCTTGCCAGTTTTCCTGAGTGGATACATGTTAATATCTCTCCTACCTCCTTCCCCCTTTCTCCCTCCCTCCCCTCCCCCTTTCTCCCTTCCTTCCTTCCTTCCTTCCTTCCTTCCTTCCTTCCTTCCTTCCTACCTTCCTTCCTTCCTTCCTTCTTTCCTCCCTTCCTTTCTTTTTTGCCAGTCCTGGGGCTTGAACTCAGGGCCTGAGCACATCCCTGCGCTTCTTTGGCCCAAGGCTAGTACTCTACCACTTGAACCACAGCACCACTTCTGGCCTTTTCTTTTTTTTTTTTTTTGGGGGGGGGGGGGGTTCGGTCGTG
This sequence comes from Dipodomys merriami, assembly GCF_024711535.1. NCBI lineage: Eukaryota > Metazoa > Chordata > Mammalia > Rodentia > Heteromyidae > Dipodomys > Dipodomys merriami. The sequence goes on along the minus strand of NW_027206290.1, from coordinate 49,896,414 downwards.
GGGCCTGAACTCTGGGCCTGGGTGCTGTCCTCAGTTTTTCAGCTCAAGGCTAGCGCTCTACCACTTGAGCCACAGTGCCACTTCCGACTTTTTTCTTTTTGCTTATGTGGTGCTGAGGAATTGAACCCAGGGCCTCAGGCATGCAAGGCAAGCACTCTGCCACTGAGCCAACTTCCCAGCCCTGGCCTTTTCTTTTTATGTGGTACTGAGGAATTGAATCCAGGGCTTTACTCAAGCTAGGCAAGCACTCTAGTGCTAAGCCACATTCCTAGCTAACATATTAATTTCTACACTAATAGTTGTTTAAGTTGGCAACTCCAAATGACTATTCAGCTAATGAGCATAAAACTACTGAGATTAGATGCCCCTACATGCAACATACAATTCAGAAACTACTAAGTACACTTAAGAAAACAATTAAACTACAAGTAAGATAATGTAGAGCTCCTATTTTAGAAATGACCAGTTTCATTTCAGAAATGAGGATAAAAACTTACCGATAACCTTAGAACACCAAAGTTGGCAAAGTCATAGATAAGAATCTGGTAGAATAGCTCCTCGCTGGAAAGAAAAATGCAGTGATATTAGGGAAAAGCTAAGTCTGCTTGAGAGTCAAGCAGCGGGTACAACATGGAAGAAGTCCTGAAACAATTGGGAACAAAAAGACTGGTGGAGGGCCTGGGTTAATAGTCAACAACATCTCTATCCTTCAAAGAGCTGGAATATTTACTCCAGAGCTGAATCTTTGGCTGGCCAGCCCCCCAAACAGGCTGTCTTTACCCCCTTGGTGCTATAAATGGTTTCTGGCATCTTCAGTGAAATTTAATAAAAGTTTTGTTTGCATACTTTCCCCTGCTTAACAAAGAATGCTATAAATCTGACAACTAACATTAAAAACTATATGGAAGTTGGGTGAAGGTAGTTCACACCTATGTCCTAGCTACTCAAGAGGTTGAGATCTGAGAACCAAAGTTTGAAGCTGACTGAGACAGAAAAAAAACCTGTAGGACTCCAATTAACCAGTGAAACGCCAGACTGGAGGTGTGGCTCAATTGGTAGAGCTCCAGAAGTGAGTGAAAAAGCTGTGGGAAAGTGCAAGGCCCTGATTGAAAGACACAGTACACACACACACACACACACACACACACACACACACACACACACACACACACACACACACACACACACACACACACACACACACACACACACACACACACACACACACACACACACCTGCAAGACCCTGATTGAAAGACACAGTACTGACCACACACACACAAGACACAGTACTGGCACACACACACACACACACGACACAGTACTGGCACACACACACACACACACACACCAAAAAACTGTGGGAGAGTCTACACACACACACACACATGACACAGTACTGGCACGCGCGCACACACACACACACCAAAAAACTATGTGGGAGAGTCTGGGTGTCACTAAGTGGTAGAGAGCTTGTCTAACATAGGTGAAGCCTTGAGCTCAATCCCCACCTGAGAAAAAAATTACATAGGGAGGAAGTCTTTCTAAATAATCAAAAGTAAACAAAAGACAGAATTATACCATACTGATAAGTTTTAACTTTTGAGACAGTGTCTTGCTCTAGCCTCAGCTTCCTGAGTCTGGGATTATAGACATGTGACTCATAGATACTTGGTTTAAGATGATATACTGCTAACAACAATCCAAAAGCAGCTGTTAAGTATACAATCAATTATTTATAAAGACACAGAATTATAATAAATGCCACATTTATATGGTATTTTACAGTTTTTCAATTGAACCTTATTGGTCTTGCTTAAACACATTATTATCAAACATGTAGTACATGCCTATAATCTCAAATAGTTGGCCCGCAAAATAGGAGGATTATCTTTAAGGTAAAAGCTAGTGAGACCCTATCTCAAAAACAAACTGAGTAGAGTGGTTCCTCCTATAACACCAGCTACTCGGGATGTGGAAATGTAGGAGGTCTATTGTCTGAAACTAGCCTGGACCAAAGTGTGAGTTCCTATGCTATATAACAAAGGCTTAGTCCAGGCCAGGCCCTGAATTCAAGTCCCAAGACCGGCACCAATAAACACACAAATAATAGTATTATCCTAATTTACAGACGAAAAAACTGAGACATATTTAGGGAAGTAACGGATGGTCACAGGAATAGTAAATGGTCCCATCTATCTGACTCGAGCCTGTGTCAGCCACCTTTCCTGCTCTCAACCTCTGTGCCCACGACCCCTGGACCATTCCAGTGGCTCACTGCTTTCCACACACTGATTTACCTAAGTTTGGTGGTGTTGAGAAGATACAGCTTGGTCTGATGCTGAGCCAACGCCCACTGAGGATTCACACAACCCACAAAGGAGTGGTTACAGAGCATTTCTCGTAGAGCTGGAAAACAAAAACAAACACAGTGTTTGTTAATGGAATCCTAAATACCTCTTCTCACTGGCAATGATCTGGCGTAAGAACTAGCAACATCAAGCAAAGATACCTGAACTGAACCAAACCTCCTGAAAACAAACTGCATGAGGCAAGAGAATCCCTTGAGTCCAGTCCAGAAGTTCAAGATCAGCCTCAGCAACATAGTAAGATCCATCTCATTAAAAAAAAAAATCCAGAAGGCCAGACTGTAAAGAACAACCAATAAATGTGTCTACAGTAAACAAAAGAATTTCTATTTCTATTAAAAACAAGTGTTCCAAACAAGAAGTTACCAGATAAGCTCTAAACTAGAGCAAGATATTTTCATCTAAATGATCACCACTTAGAATATATAAAGAACTTCTAAAATTAGAAAAAAATGAAAAGATTAACATTAGTTAGGGGCTGGGAAGGTGGCTCGATGGTAGTGCTTGCCTCGAGGCCCTGGGTTCGATTCCTCAGCACCACGTAAGCAGAAAAAGCCGGAAGTGGCGCTGTGGCTCTAGTGATAGAGTGCTAGCCTGGAGCTGAAGAGCTGAGGGACAGTGCCCAGGCCCAGAGTTCAGGCCCCAGGACCGACCAAAAAAAAAAAAAAAAAAAAAGAAAACCTGACAGAAAAATGGACAAAAAAGTTGAACAGACACTTAACAAATGAGGAAATATACTTCCTAAAATGTATTAGTCAGCAAGGAAGTACAAATAAAAACCATCAGATATGGTTTAGTATTCATCAAACTAGCAAAATGTTGGATAATATCAGCAGTAGAAAGAAAGGGTCCATTGCTGGTCGGAGTGTAAGTAAACACAGCCCCTCTGAAAAGCAGCACGCCATTCTGTGACCTAGCAGTAACGTTCCTAAGCAAATATCTCCATAGATCTTCATATCTAGTGTGCCACGCTGGCTGGAAAGCAGGATGAGATGCAACGAGACATGCCCTTCAACAGAATGAGTCAACTTATGAGTGCTTATGAAATGGAATCCATTACATACAAAAGGTAAACCACAGCCGTATGTGTGAAGATGGTTGCACCTAAAGAGCATAAATTCATATAAAATCATTACATTTATAACGTTCAAAGTTTACAAAGGTAAATGGTTTTTATTACACATACAGGCAGTAATATATAACAAGGAAGAAAATATAAAGCACACTTAGCAGGGGAGCAAGCAACTGTAGGAAGGAAAGAAGGTATCAGGACGGGAAAGATGCACGTTAAGAACTTCGCTGGTGGTGCCAATGCTCTTGAGATTCTCATAGGCATTCACTCTCCTTTCTGTAGAGTTTACACAGATTTGAAAAATACAGTTTTATATTTACTGATACAACTGGTAGAGCGCCTGCCTCCCAAGCATGGGCCCTGAGTTCAAACTCCACTATTATTGAAGCGGAAAAAAGTATATACTCCTATTTTGGCAATGCTTCAGACTGAATCTAGGGCCTCACAAGTAGCAAGCAAAAATTCTACCACTAAACTTTCTCTCCCAGGCCCCCAAAATTATTTTTAATGGAAGAAGAAAATGCACCACTACCAAAGAGGAGAAAGCGGATGCAGAGTTGAAGGAAACAAGAAAGGGTGTGGGCACAGTCACCAGCCTGTGTGTCATGTTTTACAGGACCTTTTCCTTAAGCTCGGACATTACAAGTTGATTCTCGTTGTTACATAAATTTTGCGATGAATCCTCCATCCCCTCCCCCACCAAGAGGCTTATTTCCTTCATTTTTAGACCTCGGTTCCCACTGGAAACATCCTACAGGATGTTATGCGTGGGTAGAAAATAATTATTTTAAAAGCTGGAGAACATCAAGTAATCATGAATAATGAGACACTGGAGGAAAGGGAAAGCAGTGCAATACAATAAATCAGGGCCAGAAGTTTCCATGCAGAGTGTTCATGGAGATATACTGACACATTCCTAGCTACTGAGGTAGCCTGCCCTCCTCAGCCCCCGACACAAGGCTCTGCTCAACTAGGCCTCGGCATGGATTTTTCAGGATTTAAAGGGCATATACTTCGTTCCCACCCTAAATTTCCCTACAGCCCCTACACGTCTGTATTCATTTCCTGAAATTCTACAAAAAGCAAAATGGGAGTCCTTCTGGGTTCCCAAAGCCCAAATACACATCCTGTTTCACAGCAGGCCTTCTTTGACTTGGCCTGATGTTCTCAGCAGCAGCAAGCAAAGCTACACCTAAGGAGAGGTCCTGAGACCAGCGCTCTGATTTCTAATGTCTTCTTGAAGGGCAGAGGCCCCGTTCCCTGATGGACGCCTTCCAGGGCCTCTGTCTGCCAATGACTCTGTTGTTGAGATGATCAAGAGGCCCTCCCTGCACTCTCCTGGGGATTTCAGTGCAGTTCCTGCTGACCTGGCCTCTTCTCTGGTACAATTCATTTAATTCTAATTCTATAGCCGGTTGTCTACTTAATAATCTATGTACACCACCACAGTATCCTTGAAGGCCAGGGTCATATCTTATTCATCTGACCTACCCCAAGTATGGCAGTGTGGCACATTTTATAAGATATTTCTCAAATGTTGGCTTCATTAAGTTCATGTATCAAAACAGTTTCCTGGAAGTGGCGCTGTGGCTCAAGTGGTAGAGCACTAGCCTTGAGCTGAAGAGCTGAGGGATAGTGCCCAGGCCCAGAGTTCAAACCCCACAACCAACCAAAAAAAAAAAGAAAAGTTTCCTGTGACAAATCATGTTAAGAGTATGTCCATTTAGACCCAAGAATGCTACCAAAAGATCAAAAAACTATGAATTTTATAATGGTTATCTGGAGGCAAAAAAAAAAGATGCTAACATTTTCACATTCAAATCATCACAAATAATTTATGACATTCCTTATTCCAGTTTAATCAGGTCACAAAGAAGGGACCAGTAGTAAGTTCAGTCATTACTTGTCCCTAACTCTATAGTGTGACAAGACACTGAGCCTTCCAAAATTAGCCCCATTTGAAGACGGGTCAGTACATATCTATCAGGCCCAAGAGAGTTGCTTAACTGAGTGTTCAGCTTTGACACCGATTCTAGGGCTTCCGCTGCCAGGCTGCTCCCTACCACAGTAGTCACGTGCCAGGCTCCATGCTGGGCAACCTCCACAGACACCTCCCAGCACAGGTGGCACCTGAGGAAGGAACCACAGGTGCAAGTGAGCGTAAGGGAAGTGCAAGTAAGGGAGGTGGGTCTCACGTCTTTCCAGGTGCAGGAAAACAACATCAGGGAGCGGAAGGCTGGTGCTCGCAAGTTTCCTCACTCAGTCTGAGCCTGAGAACCCCAACATGGCCTTCAACTCAAAGACAGTTTTCTTGAGCTTGTGTGGACAAGATGCCAGCATAATAGGGCTCATGGCAGAGGTCACGGACAGGAACAGAGCCTTGGAGTTTACTAAACATTTACATGGTACGTAAAGTGCTATGAGAGTCCAGTGAGGGCTTCGGGAGTGAGCACATTTTACGAGCAGGGCAGTCATAAGCTTCGGCAGAATCCTTCTTAAGCTGCACTCTTCCCATCACAGTGGCCCCTCTGTGTGACTGTTAAGTGCCACAGACTTCCCCTGTCTAAAGGCAGTACTGGCCTAAGCAGAGGTGGGGAATGTCTGGCTTGCCGCACACATAAGGCCCCTCAATTATCATTTGATCTGATCCTGCCTAAGGATTGGCAGGTGGGACTGGAAATTCAACAAACGAGGACAACACAAACATCAACACCAGCTGAAGGTGCCCCCCCCCCCCCCCCGCCCCGGCTAAGGGATCAGAATCATGTACATACTCGCCTGACAATAATAACTGCCATCTACAAAGCCTCTCCTGGACCTGGCTTTTCTTTATCTGTTTTCTTTTTCTTTGTTTTAGTTTGAGACGTAGTCTTATTAAGTTGTGCAAAGTGGCCTGGAACTTTTTTTTGTCAGTCGTGGGGCTTGAACTCAGGGCCTGGGCGCTGTCCCTACGCTCTTCAGCTAGTGCTCTACCTCTTTGAGCCACAGCACCACTTCTAGTTTTCTGGTGATAAGAGTCTCACAGACTTTCCTGCCAGGGCTGGCTTTGAACCAGGATCCTAAAATCTCAGCCTCCTGAGTAGCTAGGATTATACGTGTGAGCTACTGGCACTCGGCTAGCCTGCAACTTTTGAACTCAAGTCATCTTCCTGACTCCACCCCAAGAAGCTGGCATTGTGTTGTGTGCCACAGTGCCCGGCTCTGGGCTTGTTCTGGGATGTACCATCTAATCTGATTTCTCCACCTTCTGTTACCTTGTTTTTAAAAAAGGATAGCAGCATGTAGTCTGCCTTTCACAAGACTGCTTGGGAATGATGTGAGATAGTTCACAGGAATTTACCATTTTAAGCCACTTAAGACTCATCATTTTGGCTTCAGTAAAACTCCAAACCTGTAAACACCTGATACAGGTGTTTGTTTCACTTCACTGAAAACAGTTTGATATTACTGAAAAAAAAGTGATCTTTAATAGATTGCCTCATGCATTTCAAGTCTAGGGGAAGTCTGTCATTTAAAACTATCGAGATGGTCGGGTGCTGGTGGCTCACGCCTGTCATCCTAGCTACTCAGGAGGCTGAGATCTGAGGATTGCGGTTCAAAGCCAGCCCCGGCAGGAAAGTCCGTGAAACTCTAATCTCCAATAAACCACCAGAAAACCGGAAGTGGAGCTGTAGCTCAAACGGTAGAGCACTAGCCTTGAGCGAAAGAGCTCAGATACAGTGCCTAGGCTTTGAGTTCAAGCTCCATGACTGGCAAAAAAGAAAAATAAAGATGTATCATTATCATTCCTCTGCTACTTCTAAGCCTTTCTTGTGTACAAGATGCTTTTTTTTTTTTTAAGCTATCCTTCCTGTTATTGAAGTAGATTTTCCCAACCAGGAAGTTCAGCTTAGTTAATTGCCGAGTACGTCTTCTGCCTTCTCAAAGTACTGGAGTGAAAATTTCCTAGGGGCTTGAGCAAACAGGACCTACAACTAAATCTCTGCTCTACCATCTAAAGGCTCTGGGAGTCCTTGTGAGCACACCCAATTGTCCTTACTACTGCTGAAACAGGAATACCACCACCTGTGGGGGTGGATGGGCCAATCATTTTAAGGTGGTTAGAAATCATAGTGGCTATCCTTTGATTCCCATCCTACTTTGGCCCCTTCTTTCCTCTCCCCACGTTAGGAACCCAGGGCTCTCTGTGTCCAGATGATCTGTAAAAGGAATTGTAGAGCTTGCTTCCTGGCTAAGCAGTTAAGAGAGAAAGAACTAAGAGTCACTGTGGAAACTGATCCAGAATGTGAAGACTTAAGTGGGAGATGTGAGAGGTAACAGACCCACCGGTGTAGGGCAGTCTTAAACTGCACCCCTGTCACTGTGATGCCTCACAACTGACAAAAAAAAAAAAAAGCTACCGAGATGAAGACTGCTAAGTAAATCACACATTAGCCTACCTTTCTTTTTTTTTTTTGTCAGTCATGGGGTTTGAACTCTGGGCTTGAGCACTGTCCCTCAGCTTTTCAGTTCAAGGTGAGCACTCTACCACTTGAGCTACAGCGCCACTTCTAGCTTTCTGGTGGTTTATTGGAGATGAGAGTTTCATGGACTTTCCTGCCCAGGCTGGCTTTGAGCCTCAGATCTTAGCCTCCTGAGTAGTTAGGATTACAGGCGTGAGCCAGGGGCGCCAGGCTAGCCTATCTGTCTTATATGACTGAAAATTGCTTTCAGAGGTCCCATCTTGAATGCTAATGATAAAGTGAAAAAGTAACTGGAGCAAGTCTTCATGGAAATAATTGGAAACCAGACAGTAACTACTTGTATAACTGGCAAAGTTCAGTCACAGAAAGTTTACTCAAGGTAAGGTTTTTACCTTGAGTTAAAAACACAAACCCAGAGTGCTAAGAGTGAATAGAGAAAGGAAAACTGAGGTCTTCCTGCATTGGTTTAAATACATGACTAAGGAAAACTTAAGAGGTCCAGTCTTAGCAACTGTTTTAAAAGGTTTAGGATGAGTGGGAAAGGTACTGACTTGTTCCTGATCTACTCATCATTTTTAAAAATACAGATGGGTCATATTTTAAGATGCATTTTTAAAGATAATACTATTGAAATGTTTGAAAAATGGAAAGATCTTAGCTAATCCATGTGTGCAGACCTGCCACCCTGAGCCCTGCCCAGTGAAGTCTATTTAGAGTGTTAGTGACTCACTCATAAGGTGGGGTCAGAATGGCTGGTGACACTGATTGCTATCACATACCTAATCCCTGGGTCCCCTCCATGTAAACCATGTAACACCTTCTGAAGTAAGAGGGAGCAGGATGGAGTTCTACAGTCAGTATTCTCAAAAGCTATTTTTGAGGACGACAGAGATGACTTTTGTTTCTACAATATAAAAGTATGTAGTCTTTCATGAATGTGTCACAGTTGGTCGCTAATTAGGGTAAAAGTCCAGGGCAAAATTAATCTCAGGTTTTAGATGAGGAACAGGCACAGAAAGGTTAAGTCCCAAGTGTGGTGACACAACTGAAGTGATTGGCAGCCAGGATCCGAGGCCAGGCTATCTCCAAAGCCCATGAACGTTCAGCAATAGCACATCGCATTTAGGCTGTAAGAGTTTTGTTGATCATCATGATGCTTTTAGCAAAGTAGAAATTACGGCAATAAATGTTTTTACCTGGCTCCTATGATTTAATAATACAACAAATGCTAATTAAAATGGACTAATACTCTTTTTTTTCCTCTTGCGAATTGTTATCTGATGTCTCTGTGGGTTACTTTGGGAAGCCAGGCTTGTCCAGTGGACAACAAAATGCTTTCTGCATTTCTAAAACATTACTGGAAACAGTTTAGGCCCTCTGAGTCCTAAGCAGTTCTCTGCACTTACTCTCATGTCCCCGATCACTAATTTCTTCTTGGAGACTTAAAATACTGGTGAGGTTAATGATCCTTCTCCGAGGGGTAGAAGCTGCTGTCATGTCCTTCTGGGAATCATCTTCCATCATTTCCACATCAGAATCTTCCCGATGCCTCTTTCTGCAATTAAGAAAAAGAATGGAAGGCTAGAAGCGTGGCTCAATTGGCAGAGTGTTATCCAATGAGCAAAAGTGGCAGGTATCAAGTTTGACTCCCAGTCTTGGATTTAAAAAAGAAATACAAGAAGAAAGGAAGGAAGGAAGGAAGGAAGCAAGGAAGCAAGGAAGCAAGGAAATAAAGAAAGGGAGGAAGGACGGACGGAAAGAAGGAAAGAAAGGAAGGAAAGAAAGAAGGAAAAAGAAAGGAAGGAAGGAAAGAAAGAAGAAAACAAAAGAAGAATGTGCATATTGCAACTTTCCCCTAGCTTTTTTGCTTAAGGCTAGCAAAAGGTAGTAGCTATAGCTACCACTTGAGCTCTAGCTCTACTTCCAACATTTTGGTGGTTCATTAGTTAAGAGTCTCTTGGATTTACCTGCCTGGGCTAGTTTTGAATCTCCATCCTCATATCTCAGCCTCCAGAGCAGCTAGAAGTACAGGCATGAGCCACCAATGCCCAACTCCTTTTTATTTTTAAACTCCACCAAACTTTATGTTACAGGGAGAAGGGAACGGCTTCTCCATGCTGACGGCCACTTCTGTCATATAGCTGCATAAAGACTCCTGCGCTACGACAGGTCAGCAAGCTGTTCTCTAGCACGTCGCTCACCCCAGAGCCCTCAGAAGCCAGCAGCCAGGACCAAACTCTCTAGCTTTGCCCATAGAGTTGCAGGTCCTTGACTTTATCAAGCTTTTTTATTATTCACTTCTCCGTCTATCCATCAACAGTAATGACTGTATGGGACCCAGGATTATTACTTTCTAGGAGAGTCAAACTGCAGCAGAAAATTTTTTTTTTGAATATGAAAAAGTTTATTTGAAAGCAAAAAAAAAAAAGTAGCAAAAACTCTCCATCTGGAGAGGAGACTCAAGGAATCACAAGATAGTTTGTTTTTGTGGGTTGTGGGTACTGTCCCTGAGCTCAAGGCTAGCTCTCTACCACTTTGAACCACAGCTCTACTTCCTGTTTTTTCTTCTTTTTTTGGTCCGGTTGTGGGGCCTGAACTCTGGGCCTGGGCGCTGTCCCTCAGCTCTTCAGCTCAAGGCTAGCACTACCGCTTGAGCCACAGCACAACTTCTGTTTTTTTTCTTTTTGCTTATACGGTACTGAGGAATTGAACCCAGGGGCTCAGGCTTGCAAGGCAAGCACTCTACCACTGAGCCACCTTCCCAGCCCCTACTTCCTGTTTTCTAACGGTTAATTGGAGATAAGTCTCATGGGCTTTTCTGCCTGGGCTGGCTTCAAACTGCAATCCTTAGATTTCAGCCTCCTGAGAAGTGAAGAGTATAGGAATGAGCAACCAGCACCCAGCCGAAGATGGGTTTTTTTAATACCAATAAATGTTAGTTAAAAAGTCCTATGACAGAATGATAGGAGGTGAAAGGAGAGAGAACTTTAGTCTAAATGGGAAAGAAGGCCTCTAGCAAGACCTGACATCTGAGCTGAGACCCAAGTGACAAGAAGCCAGAGCTTTCTAGGCTGAAGTAAGAACAAGGGTTAAGAATTAGCCCAGGCAAGCCAGGTCAGCCACCTGGCTAAAGCAACATGAACAGGAGGAAAGGTAGAAGGCTCGAGGAAGACTGGTGAGAGATTTAGGTTTATTTGGTTCCCCAATAGATAAAACTTCCCTAGAAGTTAAAAGCATTAAATGAAATATGATAAAGTATCTGACACAAGTAGATACTTAATACCAGCATCCTTTATATTCTTCACTGGGAAAAAATCCTTAAAAGCTGTCTTACTAGGATGACTTGGGAATAAGAAATTAGAGTTAAATGTCTCATCCAAGGTCAGATGGCCATTTCAGCACCAGGACTCTATGTGGCCAGCCATAAAGTGAATCTGCAGCCTTGGGCAAGTAACTTTAGCTTGCCTTCCAAGTATATTTACTAAAGAAGAAATGTCTGGGCTGGGAAGGTGGCTCAGTGGTAGAGCACTTGCCTTGCATGCCCGAGGCCCTGGGTTCGATTCCTCAGCATCACATAAGCAAAAAGAAAAAAGCCGGAAGTGGTGCTGTGGCTCAAGTGGTAGAGTGCTAGCCTTGAGCTGAAGAGCTGAGGGACAGCGCCCAGGCCCAGAGTTCAGGCCCCACGACCGGACCCAAAAAAAAAAAAAAGAAGAAATGTCTACCTCATAGACTTCAGGGAGACACAAACTTTAAGAACAAATCTGCAACAAATCTGCAGAATAGAATCTGAAATGTTCAAAACTAAATGACATTCTTTTTTTATTTTTGGAGTTGCTAAATGACATTCTTTGTTACTATCATTCCTGCTCCTTTTCTAGCTCTCTTTTTTTTTTTTTTTGCTTATGTGGTGTTGAGGAATTGAACTCAGGGCCTCATGCATGCAAGGCAAGCACTCTACCACTGAGCCACCTTCCCAGCCCTATTCCTTTTCTAGCTCTCTTACCACATACTTCAGAACTGGACTGACAAAATGCTTCTTTGAAATGAGTTATAGTATCTTTGGGTAACATAGAAGAGCCATTTTAGGTTTCTTTTCCTACACACTTATAATGTTGAAGCTTTATCAAAATACTTCATTAAAATAAAAGGATTCAAGCCAGGTGCCACTGGCTCATGCCTGTAATCCTAGCTAATCAGAAGGCTGAGATCTGAGGGTTGCAGTTCAAAACCAGCCCAGGCAGAAAAGTCCATGAGACTCTTATCTCCAATTAAACACCAAAACAAGTTGTAAGTGGAGCTTTGGCTCAAGTGGTAGAGCATAGCCTTGAGCAAAAAAGTTCAGGGGCAGTGCCTAGGCCTTGAGTTCAAGCCTTAGGACCAGTACAAAAACAACAACAAACAAAACAAAACCACCAAAGGATTCACCTGCTTTCTTTCTGATGTTTGGGTTGTGTGTGTGCACACACACACACTCATGCACACACACTTGTCAGTTCTGGGGCTTGAACTCAGAGCCTGGGTACTGTCTCTGTCTAGACTGGGCTTCTATCTGTGATCCTCAGATCTTAACATTCTGAGTAGTGAGGATTACAAGCATGAGCCACGAGTGCCTGGCTTCTTTCTAATGTACTTTAAACTTATATTTGGAATCATGGGTATTTAATATGTTTAGAAGAAACTATGGTGGTTGGCTTTTAAGCCATGGTTAAAGGCAGACAGTGGATGAAGCCACAAACTGTCCCTACTGGAGGCAGAGAGCAAGTCAGGTAAGAAAAAGGGCAAACATTACTTTAAAGAACAAAGAGAGTAAGAGTACTTCACACAGCTCATACCTGGGGTTGCCTGGGCTGGTTGGTGGTACTCCTTTTTGTGCTGTATCTGAAGAAGCCCCCTCTAGTGCTTTACCCTCCAAGTTCTGATTCTTGGCAGCCACTTCAGCAGGGGCTGGGAGTTCAAGCATCTCCTCGTCTTGCTGCCTGGCCTCACCACTACAGCTGTTCTTCCTATCCCCTGCAACAGTGGCCAGGGGCTGACTGGCCTGGGCCTTGCTCACAGGCTGCAGAAAGGCATCCAGCTTCTGTTCCCGGGAATCTGTACGGACCATCTGGTAAGCATGGACCTTGTCACCACTTCCAGATGTAGATGAAGAGGTCACACCAGATGTGCACTTAACTACCTCCCCAGAAGGGCCAGCAAGTCCCGGTAGCAAAGTCTGTTTCAAAAGAGAAGATATCACAAGACTCAGAATGTGAAGAGTGTAAGTCCAGGTCTCAAAATGGAGCAGTATTAGAGAAAGGAGGTACAAGCAGGCAATAATTACCATTACAAAACTACATAATAGGAAATTAGACCAAAATTTGGAGTATCAGGTCTATAATTTTAAAATTTAAGAATTAAGCAAAGTCTGTATAATCTTAAAATTATCTTGAAATGGAAATTGTATAAAGTTCTCATATTTTGTCTAATTTTTCCTGCAATAAGCATTTTCTTTTTGTGGTAAAATATGTATAGCACAACTTTTTACTATTTTAATCATTTTTAGTGATAATTTCATGGCATTAAGTGCATTTCCACTGTTGTGTAACCATCTGTACCACCCAGAACATTCTCATCCTTCTAAACTGAAACTCTGCACCTACTAAACAATAATTTCCCATTCCCTCCTCCTCCTAGCTTACCTAATAACTACCTCACTACTATTTTTTCCCCCCAATCCTAGGGCTTGATCTCAGGGCCTGGGCACTGTCCCTGAGCCTCTTTGTGTTCAAGGATAGTGCCCTAACACTTGAGCCACAAGCGCCACTTCTGGTCTTTTCTCAGCCTTCTGAGTACCTAGGATTACAGGCCTGAGCCACCAGTACCTGGCATTACTGTGTATTTATAAATGTACATGTTTCTAAGCTCTGACCATTGCAAGGCCTAAAAGCAATGATGACCCATAAGCAAAAAGAATCTTAGATCCTAGATTATAGTCATTAATTATGAACCCCAACTGAAAGGAACCAGGGCTCCTTAGAAAAGGCCAATCAATCCAGGGCTTGGGTTAAGTAAGCTGACAGTGCCTGCAGTATCTTTTTTTTTTTTTAATTGTAAAGGGGTTACAGTTACATAAGTCAGGTAATGAGTACATTTCTTGTTGACAGTGTCACTTTTTCCCTCATTTTCTCTTGTCTTTATAGACACAGAGGAATTATAAAAGGTGGCTAGAATGGGGTAAAAAAATGAACATACCACATGGAAGGGATTTCCACTGGACTAAGATGGCTAACTTGTGCATCAAAAAGATAAATGGAACTAAGTGCCAATGGCTTGTCTATGTAATCCTAGCTACTTGGAGGCTGAGATCTGAAGGTTGTGGTTGAAGCCAGCCCAGGCAAGAAAGTCTGTGAGACTCTTATTTCCAATTAACCACCAAAAAGCTGAAAGTGAAACTGTAGCTTAAGTGGTAAGATGCCAGTCTTGAGCAAAAAAACTGAGGGACAGTGCTCTGGCTCTGAGTTCAAGCCTCAGTACTGGCACCAGTGTGTACGTGTACACACACACACACACACACACACACGCACGCACGCACGCACGCACGCACGCACGCACGCACGCACGCACGCACGTGATTAAAATGGTTTATCTGTGAAGGGGGGTGAGAGAGAGAAAAACAGAGAAAGTGAAGGATAAGGGAGAGACAGAAGGATGGGAAAAACTGTGAAATCCTATTAGAAGTCCTGGAGACATAGCTTATTCCTTTGAAAACTGATCATTAATGGGGCAGAATTCCAATTTTGGCCTTGCTTTCTGGTATAAACTTTATTTCAGAATAACCAAATAGCTCTAATAAATGAGAAAGTTTGTTTACACAGATTTATGGCTAATTAACATGGAAAAATAATACAAAGGAGAAAATCACCATCTTACAATCTAATGACATAACTGATGAGTATTTGGCCATCAATAGATGGTAAAACTGAAGTAAAATGATGAAGAGCAACCTTACCACTTACTTCAGATAAACCTACTGAATGATCTGACAAGTCACTATGTCCCTTCCTGCTGAGATGCACTAGGAAGTATAAGGCACCAGTTATCCAAAATCCTTAACAAAAGGCTCTTCTCTACTCCCTACTCTTGGGCCACAACTTCCAAACTCTAGAGGGATATGTGAGAAACGATCAGGGGTAAAAATCATTCTCCTACTTTTCCTGCCTGAGAAACTCCACTGAAGTCTCTGAGAACCACTGTCATGGATGCTGACATCTTATTTGATATTTTTCCTGGGGAAGGTTAATCAAAGGGGAAAGCGCTACAGATTCTCTTGGTATCATGGAGTTCACAGTTCAAATACAGGAGTGGAGTAACAAGACCAAGGTCTTGCAAGAGATGGTTTTGATCCAACCACCCAGATTACACCCCAGCACACTCCTACTGCAGCACTACTGGACATGTGAGATTTGTCATTTATCTTCATTTTACTATGTGTTCACTTCTCACTTCTCCACTTGCTTCCCACAGAAAACTCTCAGCCTCATTCCACACAGCCACAGTAAGCAGTCATGTGTATTCTTACTACAAAAAAGATGGACTAACATGAATGAACCCCACAAGAGGACATCTTCAAATGAATGGCTGGTGTGACCAATGAAAGGGAGGATAGGGTGGGTGTGACTATCATTTGGTAAACTATGACTCTAGATTATAATTCAGGGTTGTTTTGAAAACCAGACTAAGAGTAAACATGACAATCGTGTAAATGTATTTAAATGGTATGGAACTGCATGATCAAAAACACTTCAAACAAAATTTCATCGTGAGAGGCACTGGTAGCTCGTGCCTATAATCCTAGATACTCAGGAGGCTGAGATCTGAAGATCATGGTTCCAAGACAGCCCACTCAAGACTTTCCTGACTGTTCCTGCCCCAGCCTGCCATCCAAGCCAGCATACTCAGAGGAAGTAACCAGGAGCTATTGGGAGATAGATTTAACTGAAGTCAGGCCTCCCCGCCCTACCCCCACACTCCTCCACCCCTGCCTTAGGTTACTTAATAATGTTTCCACACTTAAGTCTCTGCAGAACTTACAGGGAATTTAGCAGGAGGCATATAAACAGGCCCAGCTCAGATCAAACCCACCCCTTCCAACCTGGAGATTCTGTTTAAGAACTTCATCAAATGGAACTAGAAGAAATCATGTTGAGAGAGGTAAGCCAAGAGCAAAGAGACAAATGGCACATGGTCTCCCTGATAAGTGGATGTTAAATCCAAAACGTAAGGTGATACGACAAAGTAAACAAGACTCAAGAAACAAAGGACCTCCATTCATCTGGTCGAATCACTACTAAATAACCCTATGCTGCTGATCACATAAATGGTATATAACTGTATTGTCAAAGCTTATAAAAACTTTATAGACAATTTGCCCCATGAAAGTTAGAATGTCTTTGTGACTTTAAGCATCACTATCCCACAGTACTGTGAAATTATGTAATCACTCAATCATAATAAAGAATTTGCAAGGCGCCCCCCTCCCCCGCCAAAAAAAAAGAAGTTCATCAAAGATGGTTTCACTGCACCTGAAAGGGAGTCTACATCATCTACCTGACCAACCCCACTGTGGTAAAAACCAGCCGGGACCTGGCCTGGCTCTATCACAGGCAGCTAAAATGTGCTGATTCCGGATGGAAGGCACATGCCATTTCAGATCTGCTGAAGCTAAGCCTTTGTGTCACCCTGTCAACTCCTTTCCCAGAGCCTTCTTTGTGGGATACTCTTTCTGTGTTACATAGATTTGTAAACCATACCCAGCTTGACCTGGGAACAGATTGCTGGTTATTTTTAAGTTCAAAGCCTCCTGACTATAAGGGCATCAGTTATACTGAGCCAACTTTAAAAAAAAATTATTTTATTATAAAGATGCTGTACAGAGGGCTTACAGTTACATGAGTAAGGCAATGAGAACATTACTTGTCGACCATTGTTACCCCCTCCTTTGTTGTTGTTCCACTATCCCTTCCCCCCCACCTCCTACACTCCTCCCCACCCCTCCAACACCCCCTCCCCCGAAGTTGTAAAGTTCATTTCCAATATACTGTCCTGTGGGTATCCTTGTTGCAATGGGTCATCCTGTGTCCTTGTTTCAGCGTTTTGTTATTCCCCTTCCCTTCCCAAATTAGACAAATGTATATACAAGATGCAGGGTACCAAAATCAAGTACAGTGATAACAGGGGATGTACCACATACAAAGGAAACAAAAAAATTACATAGTACATTAAAACAACAACAAAGAAAGACCTCTGTGTCTATCTCTTGGGGTTCATTTCACTTAGCATCACCTTATATGCTTATATGTACATAGATTTTGAGCTTCTGCTCATCTGATAAATTATCCTAGATGTCTACTAATATAGCAAATGAGGGAAACCATGGGACCTACATTTCTTTGGGTGTGCCTTACTTCACTTTTTTCCAAGTCTTTCCATTTCCTAACAAATGGGGCAGTCTCATTCTTTCTGATGGAGGCATAGAATTCCTATATATATATATATATATATATATATATATTTTTTTTTTCTTGATCCATTCATCTACTGAGGGCATCTGGGTTGGTCCTTATCTTAGCTATGGTAAATACACTGAACCAGCTTTGAGTGCTGGAGGGTCCTTAGATTGCAGTTGGGAACAGCCCAGGCAAAAACCTAAGGGGAACTGTGCAACCTTAGAAAAAACATGTTATTTTTATGCTAATGAAAGAAGTCTAGTACAGGATAGCCTCTTTTGTAAACCTTGTTTAAAGTAACTTGGTTAAGCTCATTGGGCCCTGACGCCCTCTCACTAAAAATCAATGATTTGATTTCATATACATACAACCAGTGGGGAAATGAAATAAGGATAGCGTGTCTAAGTAACAGTGTCTTGTCCTCACTGCCATCTTGGCTCTTAATGGGTGGTGGGGGCTTTTCACCCAGTTCCAAAAAGCCTAGAGGTGAAACAAATCATTCTTTGAATTTTGATCTATCATGTTGTTTAGCCCCAGGAAAGGTTTACTCCAGAGAATGCTTGCCCACGATTGTTCCCCTACTTGGTTTGCTTTGCTTGACTCTTTTGTTGGGTTTGGAACCTATCCCATCATGTGGTTTTTGCCTTTATAAGCTTTGTGCTAACAGCATTTGAGGCTGCAGATCTTTGAGACTGGAGTCTACCTGCAGTGCCAACTTTCTAAGAAGGACTCCCAATCTGACCTCTCAAAAAAAAAAAAAAAAAGAGAGAGAGAGGGGATGAAATTGATTAGAACCTATTGCAAACATGGGTGGGAATGAAAGAATAAAATCTCTCTCTGCATAACTTTGTTCTTTTGTCAGTCATAGGATTTGAACTCAGGGCCTGGGTACTGTCCCTGAGCTCTTTTGCTCAAGGCTAGCACTCTACCACTTTGAGCCGCAGAGCCACTTCGGGTTTTCTGATGGTTAACTGGAGATAAGAGTCTAATGGACTTTCCTAAATGGGCTGGCTTTGAACAGATCCTCAGATCTCAGTGTAAGTAACCAGGATTACAGGCATGAGCTACTGGCGCTCAGCTCCCTCTGTATAACTAATGCAAACTAAACAAAAGGAAAAAAAAAAACCTTTGTAATACCTTCACTTAATATACATAGGTAATATCCACAGGTAGCCTTCAGGAAGTAGAAATCAACATACATACTTTACAGATAGTAATTTTAAAGTCTAAACCTACAAGAGACCCCAGAGATCCAAATTCATAAATCAAAAGGCTTCTGCAAACCAGAGCTTTTGATGTACTGGCCCTGGGAATGGTAGAGGCACAGGGGGCACCAGAAGTATGGTGGCTACCCAGCCAAAAAGTCAAAAGCCAGTGTGTGCTGCTATTGGCAGAAAAGGTCTCCTGCCCACCCATGAGTAATGGAGACTCCATATTCCATGGTGAGGAGCTCAAAAGGTTGGTATACTGTAACACCAGAGACAAGCTCTCTGATCCAGTCTTTTTCTGAAGACATACTACTCGGGACTCTGGAGAGTTTTACCCCAAAATGAAATGAAAGCTGACTAAATACATTAGACTGATCCAGGATGAGACAAAAGAAGCAAGCTGAGAAGTTCTTTTCCCTGTGGAGCTATAGAACTCACTTCATTTCTCTGGCAAGTGTCTTCCTTATCTGTCTCTCAAACATGGCAATGGACAACCAATCACCCTATGAAAAAATATACTCTGCATCTTCCACTCTCTTCTTACCAACCAACCTACTTCAAGGTCTGGCAATCTGAAACCCTCATCTATTAGTGAATAAAACCACTTCCTATATCCACTTGTCACTTCCTCAAATCACTGTGGGTTTCTGTTACTCCTCTTCAACCTATTTCCGACACTGTGGTCAGAGAGCTCTTTATAAAATGCAAATCAGAATCTACAATTCCCCATCATGTTGAAATCTGAACTCTTTATCCTGATGGAAGTCACTCAATTTGGCCTCAATATCAACAGGCCCATACCCACACCCACACTGCTGTCCCTGGATGCATATGATGGTGATTTGGAAAGTTTTAGATGCCCAGATCTCACCACTCAAGAATGACATCCTGCTTTGAGGAGGACTCATATACAGGAAATTCTATGGCAACTGTGCTGAACCCCAGACCTACTACACTCAACTCTCAGATCCTCAAACATGTTTTTGTGTGTTTGTTTGCTTGTACCCCAAGCCTTTTTCGTGGCTGGTCCCCTGCTGGAAACACTATTCCATCAGTCCTGCACCTTTGGCCCAGGTAATTCCTGGTAAGTCTTTAGGCCCTATCCTCTATGTCCCTTCTCTCTCTTCCCTGACTGCCCAAGTTCAGGACAAGATTCCTATATGCTCCCAAATCTGTTTTCTCTCCATTAGGATGTGCTCTCTAGGTGACTATGAGCATTTCTGAGAAGGCAGGAACCCATGTGGGGGGCAGTTAACGCACTCATTAAATAATACCTTTCACATAGAGGAGTCTTAATGCATATTTGAGACAGAGGCAGAGTAAGAAGAAAGGGACAGACACGGAGACAAAGTGAGCAATAACAGCAACAAGTAGAAAACCAAATGACAGTGGGTGCTTCTGACCTAAAAGATACTGCTCTAAGAGCTTGCTCTTACTAGACACATTGGCCATCCTAAGGGAATGGGTGTCCTGTCTCATCTATACATACTGTAAAATTTGTGCATTTATTACCTCTACAATACCTTAGGGTCATGATACTATCAGAGGCCCAGCCAAAATAACAAGAAATGAGTACTGGTGTCCCAGATAGAACTTTCTTCTGACTGCTTCCTGCTTGTCCCTTTCAGGTGTTACCAGCAGCAACATGTGAACGTCCACGCCTTCTATGCTCCAATCATCTCTAGGTTTATGAGTCTCAGAATGATATAGCTGCACCCACCCAGATGACTTCCAGGTAGATAACTATGAATGTTCTTAAAGGGGGATGGAGGCATGGTTCAAATAATAGAGTACCTATCTAGAATGTGTTAAGGCTTAGTAGTAGAGTGCTTACCTACTATTCATGAAGCCCTGAGGTTGATTCCTCAGTACCACATAAACAGAAAAAGCCAGAGGTGGTGCTGTGCCTCTAGTGGTACATTGCTAGCCTTGAGCAAAAGAAGTTCAGGGACAGTGCCCAGGCCCTGAGTTCAAGTCCCAGAACTGGCAAAAAAAAAAAAAAGAAAAAGAAAAAGAAAGCCTCACAAAAGCCCACTTCTATCTGTAGAAATAGTGCACTTTATTGGGGACAATATTTCCATTTTTATAGCTCCAGTGTTTGCTGTGCCTTTTTAATTTTAATTTTTGGTAGTACTAGGCCTCACACTTAGAAGCACTCTACCACTGAGCCACATCTCTAGCTCTGTCTCACAATGGTTATTTTTGAGACATCTTGCTTCCTATTCAGGCTTATGTCTGGACTATAATCTAGCTATTTTAGGCTTCCAGATGTAGCTAGGATGACAGGTTACACCACTAGGCTCAGTTTCTTTCACTAAGATGTAGTCTTGTGAACTTTTCTATACAAGCTAGCCTTTAACTGTAGTGCCATTTTTAATGACAGTATCTTCTCACTGTGGATGAGCTTCCCAGAATCACAGGATCCCAGAACTGGAATGGACACTAGGGAACATGTTCTTCAACTTGCTTACTTTACAGATGAAAAAAAAAAACTATCAAAGTAATACAAAGAAAGCTCTAAAGCACAAAACAAAGGTCTGGGCTGTCATGTCTGATAGGGCACATTTCCAAGTGGCAAAAGTCCAGAGAGAAAGCAGAGATTATGTGCTCTTACCTGGGTGAAGTACATCCTGGAAGAGTTGGAACCCAAGAGTTTTCCTTCAATGTGCTGCTGTACCCGCTCCAAGATGCTCTCCTCATGTAGGAAGTGAACTTCATGCTTTGTGGGGTGCACATTGACATCCACATTCTGGGGGCTAATTTCTAAACTGCAGGAATAAAGGGAAAAGGTAATTCCTCAGATCACGAAGGATGGGAGGAAAAAAACCCCACAAACCTCCATTTGGGGAGGGGCCAAGTGCCAGTGGGTAAAACACAAGTTGGGAAGTAAGTAACATCACTTTTCTTTGCTTCATGTGTATTGTAAAGTGGACATAATACACTATCTACTTCACAGATTTATAATGGGATTAAACTCTGTAAAGTACTTACCATGCACGTGGCACACTTATTGTGTGGTAGTTGTTAGTATCATCACTCGACAATTTCTTATGATGTAACCTCAAGCAAGTCACTTAACTTCTTTGGATGCTTTCTCATCTCTCATGATTAGGTAACCATGATTCTATCCCCTACTTACTTTTCAGAATTATACAAGGCCCAAAACAAAAATAAATACAAATATCTTTCCTCCATTTAAATATGAGTCAATTCAGAACCCATACTAGTTATCAGCTTATTGCCCCCCCCCCCCCCCACCAAGTTCATCTTTCATTCCTTGTTCTACAGTAAAGGAATTTTGTGATGTGAAACTAAGCCAGCAGAGGGCGCAGGAGGGACAAAAAGAAGGAAGAGGTTTTTATGCCATTTTTGGTACATGTGGGTCACATTTTTTGCGCAGCCCGCCAGCATTTGGGGCTTCATTATGGATGGCTGTCCCCTAAAGGTAGTAGTTCTGGGGACATTTTGTCCATTTTTATCTATGCAGTGAGCTAGAGAATGAGCTTCATTTATTCTCTTTACCAAGGGCTACAACTGTTTTTTTTTTCTTTTTTGTGGGGGAGGGGGGAGGTTCCAATCGTGGGGCCTGAACACTGGGCCTGGGCCCTGTCCCTCAGCTCTTCAGCTCAAGGCAAGCTCTCTACCACTGAGCCACCTTCCCAGCCCCTACAATTTTTTTTTTTTAAACTGTATTTTTTTTGTCTTTTCTTTTTTGGTACTGGGGATCGAACCCAGGACGTTGCACTTGCTAGGCAAGCGCTTTGCCACTGAGCTACATCCCAGCCCCCTACAATTTTTTTTTAAATAAGTTTTTTATTGTGAAAATACTGTACAGAGGGGTTACAGTTACATGAGCAAGGTAATGAGGACATTTCTTATCAAGCATTGTTGCCTCCTCCTTTGTTTTTCCCCTACCATCCCTTCCCTTCCACCTCAACCTCCTCAACTACACTCCCCCCTCCTCCTGCCCCCCCACCCCATGCCCCCTACCCCCCACCTAATTTGTAAAGTTCGTTTTTCAACATAGCATCTTGTACATCTCATTGCTGCAATGGGTCAACCTGTATCCCTATTTAAACAATTTGTTTTTTCCCTTCCCCAGCCCAAATTATAGCAACATCAAATACAGTGAAAACAGGGGTTATACTGTGGGGAAGGGACATACAAAGCAACAAAAAAAAATCACATGGTACCTTATAAATATGTTATAAACAGTAGCAAGAAAGAAAAAACCACTTGTGTCCCTATCTTGGGATTCATTTAGCTTAACATCATCTTATCAAACTTTTCTGCTTGTCCCAGACATATAGTAGTTATTGCAAATAAGGGAACCATGGGACCTATGTTTCTTTGGGTCTGGCTTACTTCACTTAATATAATTTTAGCCTGGGGATGAGGTGGACAGTAGAGTGGCAAGGGATTGCTCCCACACCTGTTCTTCCTATCACTTACCTCTTACTATACAATTCCCTATTAATCAAATGTTTGTTTACAATTCTTTTATTAAACTTCTCTTGTTCTAACTGTGGTCTTCTATCTCCTATTTAGATCTTAACTAGTACAAACTGGAATGAGATAATGTGACCAGTTTACTACCCAAGGGAATACATAAGGGAGTCAATAATTCTATTAGAATCTGAAAACTACTCTGAGCCATGTTTTTTACCCATCCTCCCATTTCAATCAAAACTGGAGCAAAAAGAAATTAACTTTCTTTCTGACACAGTTTCTGCTGAGAGGGCTAAGGTTTCAGTGGAAGGAGGGCTAAGGTTTCAGTGGAAGGAGGGCTAAGGTTTCAGCGGAAGGAGAGCTAAGGTTTCAGCATAAGGCATTTTTGTATGAACCATGCCTTGCACAAGTAAATATAGCTCTGTTACTAAGAGAATGGTATTTTGTTATGCTGTGATAACAAAAGTGAAGGTTTTTTAAAGACAAGCTAGTAGCAGAATAAGCAACAATGGAAAGAGACTTCCTATAAATCGATCCCTAGATTGAAATTCTTTTAGGGCAGGGCATCTTAATTTTTTTTTAAACACCTCCTATGGTTATTTATGACTACTAAATTATTTAAAACAAACTACTGAGCAATCAGTGACCAGGCTAAGACACGGAACGAAAGACTTCATGCTGGGAAAACGGTAGCTGTTCCAGCCTTCTCACTGGCTCCAGCAGAAAGAATATTCAGAGCCTTCTGAGCACATCTCTCTACTATACCCACAAGCTGTTCTGAAGAGGCGGGGCATGTTATTCACTTTCCTATCATCCACATAGTGGAGGCTCTCTGTGAAGTTTTACTAAGTTAGTGAGTAAATGAAGGGAAATTGTGCTTTTTACCTGTGAGAAGAGACAGAATATTCCTTTGCCAGTAATGCATAGGATTCCCTCTGACTGGGTTATTAGCAAGCCCATCTCTTTCATGGAGGAGAGACTGACATAATTTCTGTTTTGTGCATCTTCTTTCCTCCCTCCTCTTTTCCCTCTTCTTCCTTTCTCTTTCCTTCTTTTTTTTTTTTTGGTCAGTCTTGGAGCTCAAACTAAGGAATAAGGCATTGTCCTTGAGCTTCTTGTACCCAAGGCTAGTGCTCTACCGCTTGAGCCACAGCTCCACTTCTAGCTTTTTCTGAGTAGTTTGACATAAGTAAGAGTCTCACAGGCTTTCCTGTCCAGGCTGGCTTCAAACCTTGATCCTCAGATCTCAACTTCCTGCCAGCACCCAGACTATTTTCTTTTGTTCTTTCTTTTTAAATAAACAATGGTAAAAGGGGCTTATTCAAATTAAGAAAATAACAGAATTTTATTAACATCTAGAATTTGTTTTTGCATTTAGTGATTTTTTATACAATCACAAAATATAATTTAAAAATGGAAATTAAAAAGCCAACAAGTTATTCTTTAAATTTCATATTCAGCCCAATTTTTCTGAATCACTCTAATTAGGGTTCTTAATAAAATCAAAGCAGCCTGTAAGGTCTCAGAAGACATTACAAAGAAGGAAGGAGAGCTGAGAACTAGCTAGAGGAATAAATCTTTTTTCTTTCTTTCTTTTGTTGGTCATGGGGCTTGAACTCTGGGCCTGGGCACTGTCCCTTAGCTCTTAAGCTCAAGCCAAGTACTCTACCACTTGAACCACAATGTCACACTACAGGTTTTCAGGTAGCTAATTGGAGATAAGAGTTTCATGGACTTTTCTGCCTGTGCTGGCTTTATGTCTTAAATAATTTAAGAAATGACAGCTGGTCAACTGTCCAGCCCAGAGTGTGAAGTAGGCAGGAAGAATCAGTCTTGTGCTGCTCCACCTCTTTCCAGAGGATTGTATTGCTATTGTACTTTGTAACTGTGTCCTGACTATATAGACTGGCACAAGTATAAGTACCTGACAAGACAGCTGGCTTTGAACTGCAATCCTCAGACCCCAGTCTCCTGAGGTAGCTAGGATTACAGGCCTGAGCCATGGGCATCATAGGAATAAATCTTTCATGCATTTAAAACAGAGACACTGGGCTGGGAAGGTGGCTCAGTGGTAGAGTACTAGTCTTGAGCTGAAGAGCTGAGGGACAGCACCCAGGCCTAGAGTTCAAGCTCCATGACCAACAACAACAACAAAAAAAAAACAGAGACATTCAAAGATGTCAACTTTGGAAGCAACTATGTTAGTAGGGAGGAGGAATCTACTACACTTAAGCAACTAATAACTTATAAGATGCTATGGGGGGAGGGGGGAGGCTGGGAAGGGATGTGAAGGGTAAACAAAGGAGGAGGCTGCAATGCTTGGTAAGAAATGTACGCATTATCCTGCCCATGTAATTGTAACTCCTCTGTACAGTATGTTCACAAATAAAATTAAATTAAATTAAAAAAAAAAAAAAGATGCTATGGGAACTTGAAAAGCATTATGTACCTCTACAGATGGAGAGAAGAAAGAGTCCTATCTTATGAGTCTTAGAGGGTAAACAGTTTGATGGTACATTACCTGAGGTACAGGAATGGGTGTGTGTTTTTGGGCAAATATGCTGCATATACTGTTTCTATGGCCTTTTTCAAGGAAGTTGATTCTACCAGACGATCTAAAAAAAAGCAAAGTAATCAGCTCAAAACTATTGTTAGGGGTGAGGTCACAGGTGCATACCAAGCCATGACATCATCTATGGAAGAATTCCTCCAGAGGGACTGCCTCAGAGCTCTGAGGATAAACATCCTCTTCACTTAATACCATGGTTCAGCATCTCTTATAACTGTGGAACTCTTATCACACAAGAAGAAAAGGGGCAGCCGGGCGCTGGTGGCTCACGCCTGTAATCCTAGCTACTCAGGAGGCTGAGATCTGAGGATTGCGGTTCAAAGCCAGCCCGGGCAAGAAAGACCATGAGACTCCTATCTCCAATAAACCACCAGAAAACCGGAAGTGGCACTGTAGCTCAAGTGGTAGAGCGCTCGCCTTGAGCTGAAGAGCTGAGGGACAGTGCTCAGGCCCAGAGTTCAAGCCCCACGACCGACAAAAAAAAAAAAAAAAAAAAAGAAGAAAAGGGGCAATAATTTCTATCCTTCAAGTAGCCCAAATGGATTAGTTTTATCTTCACCAAGCTCCAAGTATGACCTCAGCTCTCAAATTTTTCATTCTGAAGAGACACATTGGATGCCTACCATACATGCCAATTGCTAGAAGATACCATGAGGGTGAATAAACGGATTCCAGCCCCAAGTGGTTGGCACTATTACAGAAATGTGTGTGTGTTAAACTGGCAGAGAAGAGAGCAGTTAACTTTGCTCAGGGAGTTGCAACAAGAGGGTACCATAGAGTAATGAAGGGTAGGAGTGAGATTTCCAGAATTTAGGGCAGTATAAATATCTGAATTTTATGTCTTAGATAATTTAGGAAATGGCCCAGTTGGTCAACTGTCCAGCCCAGAGTGTGAAGTAGGCAGGAAGAATCAGGCTTGTGCTGCCCCACCTCTTTCCAGAGGATTGTATTGCTGTTGTACTCTCTAACTGTGTCCTGACTACATAGACTGGCACAAGTATAAGTACCCGCAAGACAGCCTAAGTCTGCCTCTGCTAAGTCGTTTATGGGCCCTACACCTAGGTGAGCCTACACTTTGTGTAACTGAGTAGCATACATAAGAATCTGGTTATTCTGTGCTACTGGGAAGTTGGCATTGTGAATAAGAATTTGTACTATACAGCTCCACCAAAAAGAGATATAGGCCAGTCAGATGACATGCTGATTTTTGCTTGTCTGCTCTGTCAGCCAAAATGTGTGTTTCAAAGCAGTTATCTTTCACAGTTAGGAAAAAAGTAATGAAAAACCATTTTTTTCTTTTCCCTACCTCCTTCCCACACTCCCTTAAACTCCCTTTACTCTCCCTCCCTCCTTCCCTTCCCTTCCTTTTCTCCTTCCCTCCCTTTCTCTCTTGTTCTTCCTTTCCTTTTTTTCCTTTCTTTTTCTTCTAGCATCTTGCTCAGTTTGCCCTGAACTGGTGCTCTACCACTGAGCCATGACTCAGGTCTGGTGTGCTGCTGGTTAACTGGAAATGGGAATCTTGAGGACTTTTCTACTCTGGCTGGCTTCGAGTCCCTATAATTCTATCTCAGCCTTTTGAGTAGCTGGGATTATAGGTGTGAGTCACCAGCACCATACTATAAAAACATTTTCTGAGAGGCTGAGAAGGTGGTTCAGTGGCATAGTGCTTGCCTTGCATGCATGAAGCCTGGGTTTGATTCCTCAGCATCACATAAGCAGAAAAAAAAAAAAAACCAAACATTTTCTGAGTCATGTATGAAACAAGTTTTATTTTATATTAGCTATAAATCATTCCTAATAGAGCAGAAAAAAAAGCTCTGCTAAGATAAGTAAAATGAACAGAACCATGCTCTTTCCTTACAATTCTTGTATTACTTTGAACATCTGCTCTAAAACATGTGTAATCTGAGATACTTAAAGTCACTTATTGCTATAAATGGAAGAGCAGAATATGCCATTTTCAATAGCAAACAAAACAAAAACCATAAAATTATTATGACATGCTCGAAAGCAATAAAGATAAAGAACATATAAGACAAAGATGAAGCCAGGTACTCATGGCTCATGCCTGCAATCCTAGCTACTCAGGAGGCTGAGATCTGAGAATTGTAGTGCAAAGCCAGCCCAGGCAATTAAACATCAGAAAACTGGATGTGGAGCTGTGGCTCAAGCGGTAGGGAGCTCGCCTTGAGCTGAAGAGTGCAGGGACAGCACCCAGGCCCAGAGTTCAAGCCCCACGACCAACCAAAATTAAATAAATAAATAAAAATTTAAAAAATTAAAAAAGGAAAATCTCAAGGGCCTCAGTATTCAATTTCTTTAATGACAATGCCTAATGCCAACGATCTCTTCCTGTATATCCTGTTGTGCAATGTCCAAGGGTAGTTCTTGATCTCTGAAGACCTGCTTAGGCCCTGCTTGTAAAGACTCTAATGCCAACAGGTACCCTTTTCTGAGATCCCTCTTAAATTTAAGAATCAGACTGTAAAAGGATAAGCACACATTTTAGGGCTGAAATAGAGATTTAGAACAAAAATTATAGATGCTTCCAAATCAAACTTTGGCAAAAGTTTCAATGTGTGTAATCAACCTGTGAATTAGAAGTGGGGTACAATGACTTCTATCTTTAATCTCACTTACTTTGGAGGCAAAGATCAGGAGTATAGAAATTTGAGGCCAGCCTGTACAAAAAGTTAGCAAGACATCATCCTGACAAAAAAAAAATGGGCATGGTGGTATGCATCTGTCACCCTAGTTATGCAGGAGGATCACAGTCCAAAGCCAATCCCATAAAAAGCAGGAGACTAACTGAAAACAAATAAGGCTAAAAAGGGTGAAGGCCATGGCTCAAGTGGTAGACAACCTGTGAGGCCCTGAGTTCAAACCTCAGTATTATCCAAACCAAATCTCTCAATTAGAAATTTTTCCAGGGTACTATAAAATTCTCTATGTATATACTTCTCTACCTAATTTGTTTTCACTTACGGTTGATGAAGAGTAAGAAAATGCACTTCTTCACAGAGTAATTTGCATTGGATATGTAGCCATTCATCTTGAAAGCTAGAGTTTTATCCTCACACTCAACTTCTATCAGCTCTCTGGTTAGAAAAAAGAAATTTTGCGGTTTTTGAGAGCATAGGAAAATTCAAATGATATGAGAATAAGAGCATAAGGAGCTCTTTCTTCTAAACTAACTTTGGCAATCAAGAAACACAACAATTAGGTTCATTGAGATCCTCTGAATGTATTCATCCGTCTGTCTGTCTATCCAACTGTCCATCCATCCATCCACTCATCCACTCAGCCTCCCACCTCCCTTCCCATTCAGTCAGTATTTGCCAAAGTTAGCCTAAGCTCTGAAACCTTACTCTTGTGAAAGTTTTGTATATTTCTACTAATTAAATCCCAAAGATTTAATTCCTTACTATACTGAATAGCACCACAGTTGGGGTCCAGTATAGTGTTCCCTAGAGTATGTTTATGGGGGAGGAAGAGTTAATAAAGAACTAATTCTCAGATGAGCCACAATTATTTCTGCCTGAAGGTGGCAGAATAAATTTATTGGCAGTAAGTTAATCCCTATTTATCTTAAACATGTCAAGGGTTTCATTCTTCAAAGAACCTTTTCTGAATATCCCTTTCTTTGACCCTAGAGTTTCTCCCATCACACCCGTTATTTTCCTTTTGAGGCATCAATCATCATCTGCTAATAAATGGGGTTTCACTTTTCTTGCCCAGGCAGACTGGAGCTGGGACACAGGTATATACCACTAAGACTAGTTTGTTTTCATTGAGATGGGGGTTAGTTTGCCTAGGTTTGTCTTTCTCCGAGTAGCTATGATTACAGGAGTGGGCCTCTGGCTGATAACTAATTTTGAGTCTAAAAATTTTAGTTAAAAAAACGCTTAAAGTTACTAGGTAAAATGGACCTCCAATTAACTACCAAAAAAAGCCAGAAGTGGATCTATGATTAAAATGGTAAACATTGAGCAAAAAGCTCAGGGGTAGTGCCTAGGCCTTAAGTTCAAACCCCAGGCATAATGTGTGTGCGTGCGCTTGCGCGTGCACATGCACACACACACTCCCCAAAAATCTGATACATGAAAACAAGCCCACATATTGAACTAAAACAATCTCTTAAGTACTATTTTGATAGATTCCAAAGCAATGCAATGGGATGATAAATCAAGGCAGGCAATACAAAAAATCTTTTTTGTATGTAGGTTATCAACATACCGACTAACTGCATTCCCAAAGATGGAGCGAATGTTGTCCACAGTTGTGGCATTGGGTAGTGTTCTGATGTCAGCTACTGTTTCACCTTGCTGATAAAGGGAAAAGAAGACACAGTGACTTACTGTCTCACAGCCATGACAATAGGCAAACCATTCATGTCCTTCTTTTTTCGTTTAATAGTACAAAAACATCCCCCATAAGTCAAGAACTTACTTTTTTAACTGAAAAGCTAATGCCTGAATTGTGTATTGAATATCTGAAAAAAAAAAAGAGGTAAGCAAATGAGCAGTAGTCTCAGACTTCCCCTTTTAGTTTAATAAACTAGTGAACTTATATACAAACAAAAACATCTTGGCACAAAAACATCTTGACACATTCTATTTTACCTATGGAAAGACATGTGGATGTATCAGTGTTAAATGTGACTTGGTCAAAGCACAGGTTCCTCTCTGCCTAACAGGCTGATGACTAGACTCAAGTCTCTCACCATCATCTGTTTTTTTCATGGTGTTTCAAATAGCCCAAGCAGACCTAACCTCTGCACTGTTCTACTTTCTCTTAGAGCCATCACTATACACTCTTCCTTCCTGCTTTTCCCTAACCCCAATGTCCTGTTCCAGTATCTCAAGTTTTTTCATGGTTGGTAATTTATGTATTACTCCTTTGTCTACCAAATGTATTTATTAAATAATTTACCACTTACCACACTTAGAACCAAAATAGCCACCTCAAACTTGATACATAAACCTGTGACATATTACTATGGGCAAATGTGGAAAGGTTAATATGTTCTCATTAAAATTCAAAACTGGGGGCTAGGGATGTGGCTTATTGGTAGAGTCCTTGCCTAGCATTCATGAAGCCCCAAGTTCGATTTCTCAGTACCATATAAACAGAAAAAGCCAGAAGTAGCACTATGGCTCAAGTGATAGTGCTAGTCTTGAGCAAAAGAAGCTCAGACACAAGGTCCAGGCTGAATTTAAGCCCCAGGACTGGCATAAAAAAAAAAATTTCAAAACTGTGGGTTCAGAGTCCATGTTGAAGCCATTCATAGGAATAAATTCAGTCTACTCCGGCCATAATAATGCTGCTTTTATCTGCTATGAATCCTCTTTCCTTCCAGTAGTAACCTCTAAGCTTCTGGGAAAATACATTTATCCCATCTGACATGTACTTTAAGTCTGACATCCAGGAAATCTCCCAGAGCTCCTAACACATGATCTTATGACACAAGCACACAAGCTAGACCAATTAGATACTCTCTCCAGAGCAGTCAGGAAAAAATAAAAACAGTAAGTGTCATGAACTTAAATCTTGGAAGTCACCCTAGTTTTTGCAATTATTCATACTTCCTCCTTGGGAACTCTTACCCTTCCAATAAATTTCCTTTCCATTCAAGATCAGTTTATTGCTTGTTACCAAAGAACCTTGCTGATGACTGACTGTTCCTTCCTAGGGATGAGAACAATTCAGGATTGATGACTGAACCTTGAATGGATCAGTATATATAAAGCTAGTTTTGCTATCTGAATCTAGGTCACAACCTTATGTGTGTGTGTGTGTGTGTGTGTGTGTGTGCGCGCGCGCGCGCGTGGGTGCGCGTGTGTGTGGTGGTACTGAGACTTGGAATCAGGACCTAGACTAAAGGCATGCTCCATTTTGGCTTTTTGATGATTAATGGGAGATTAAAAGTTTCACAGACTTTTCGGCTCTGGCTGCTTCAAACCACAATCCTCAGATCTCAGCCTCCTGAGCGGTTAGGATTATAGGTAGAAGGCACTGCTGCCTAGCTTTTCTTAATTCTTAAGTGCTGGAATACTTTCCTTTGGTAACAGAGCTCAGAGGCCCACTCCCAGAGTTTAAACAGTACCTGCCAACAACTTCCAAAATTTTGCCGTATTCTTCACTTGGATTTTTTAAAGCTTTCCTTCTTGTGGTTATGTTGTAAAACAGATCTTCCACCTGAAGAGAAGATTGATTTTCTTGTAAACCTATGGCTCATGCTATCCGCCCACTGTTGGTCTAGTTGTAAATCTAACACAGCTAAGTACTTACACTTTTAAGTACTAAATGGAGGAGGGGCAAAAGACAGAGCAGCATTAACAAATGAGTTGAAAGATACTGCCTCTTCTAGTCATTCACTGATTTCTCAAACAGGTAACAGGCTAGCTTTTGTGTCATGCTCTCTGCTTTGTGTTAAGAATATGAGGATAGATGTTAAGACATAATCTTGCAAGACAATTACAGTTTAATGAGACACTAAAACTAATAGTAATAAAGTACTAATTACAATGTTACCTGGCATTCAAAGATTTTGGGGGGATTTATTTTTTTTTTTGGTTTTAATTCAGGGCCTCATGCTTGCTATACAGTTGTTCTACCAATTAAGCTACTCCACTAGTCCCGTTCTGGGTTTGTTTATTTCCAATACAGAGTTCTGCATTATGCTTAGTCTGCCTGGACTGGAGCAAGGCACTACACCCAGCCACTGTGCTTCCTCTGTAACTTGGAAATAACAACTGTGTGCCACCACAACGAGCCACTGGATGAGGTGGAATCTTTCAAACTTTTATGCCTAGGCTGGTCTCTAATAGCAATCTCCTTATTTCCACTCTCTAAGTAGCGAGGATTACAGACTTCAGCCTTTGTGCTCTACTCAAAAATACGTGTGCATGCATGCATATCTGTGTATATGTACATATTTTTTTGGGGTCCGGTCGTGGGGCCTGAATTCTGGGCCTGGGCGCTGTCCCTCAACTCTTCAGCCCAAGGCTAGCGCTCTACCACTTGAGCCACAGTGCCATTTCCGACTTTTTTCTTTTTGCTTATGTGGTGCTGAGGAATCGAACCTAGGGCCTCATGCATGCAAGGCAAGCACTCTACCACTGGGCCACCTTCCCAGCCCCATGCATATTTTTTAATCTAAGGATAAAATAAGGACAACTGTAAAATACAAAATAATTTGGACTTCTTAGAAATTACACTGTGGTCACCCTGAGGTGACCCTAAGGTTCCCTCCCAACAAGCACTGGGAAATACACAGGTATTGCTATCTCTTGCTTACCTAGCATGCCTGGGTCTTAAAAAGGTTAAAGTGGGGCCAGACACAGTGAGTTCAATCTCTAGCAACCCCTGCCCCCCAAAAAGAAAACAAGCTAAACTACGCTAAGCTAAGCTAGTTTGTATTCCAGCTGGGGTAGAGGAGGGCAGGGTCCAAAATGTGACACTAGAGCACTTTGTGGGATAACAGAATGTAAAGATAACAAGGCACTATAGAAATAAAGTAGCATAAGAGCGTTCCTACAGCTAATGAATGATATACTCCATACCCTTTGGGGTAGGTGAATAGGTTGTCTTTGTTCCATTTAGATGGGAAAACTGCCCTGGACATACAACTACTGAGTGAAAAGACTGGGACTCCACTACTCCTCTGGATCAATCTTGTTTTTGTAGTGCCACCAACTATTCTGCCAGTAATTAGCCACACCAGTAAAGAATCTTTCAGCCCCTTATAAAACACAAGGAGCTGGACAGGCTACCATACCACAAAACACAATCATCACTTTTCTTGCTCACAGGCTGGTGTCTTAGGGCTTCTATTAACTAGTAAAAATTCTTTGTGTGTGACTGTGTATGTGTGTGCATGCACATATTTGTACTGGGGCTTGAACACAGGGCCTAAGTTCTGGCCCTTAGCTGTTTTGCTCAAGGATAATGTGCTACCACCATTTAAGCCATAACTTCACTTCCAGCTTTCTGGTAGCTAACTGGAGATTAAAAATCTCATGGATTTTTCTTTCCAGGCTGGCTTCAAGCCATAACCCTCAGATTTTAGCTTCCTGAGTAGCTAAGATTACAGGTATAAGCCACCAGTACCTGGCAAAAGCTAATTTTATTAATACCCCAGAGCTAATTTTGTTTTTCTGTTTTAATATTTATACAAAGCTCCTTTTCAAGTTTCACATTCCCATGTGCTCCTCTTACCGTGATCTGGGTACCCTGGTTGCCTGCACATGGTTTAGGAGGCGCCTGCAGCTTTCCATCTGAGTAACTTGCTCTAGTCAGAAAACATACAAGGATTTATTAATAACAGGAACAGATATACACTTATCAAAAAATAAATAAGAAGACTATACCATTATTGGCCCAACTGAAATAAACCATTATAGATAGTCTTATTTATCATTTTACTTTTCTACTACACTTCCATAATCATCCTATTTGGACTAAAGTAAAAAAATAACAATTTAAACAACAAAATTAAAAAAAAAACTGCTCTTCTAGCAAATCTTGCTTTTTAGTTGCTGATTTCTGAGCTAATAAACAAGTTTTGCCATTGCCTGATATAACAGTAAATGTTTCTATAATTCTGCAATAATTTGTTGAGGTGTTACCACATACCAGGCCTATAGAGGCTCTGGTAATAAAGAATGGTATTAGAAAGCTCTTGACATGGCTAGGGAATAAAATGTTATCTACAGTGTAATGTGCCAAGTATTCTAGTAAAGAAACCCGTTCAACTTGTGTTTGTGACTGGGGCTTTGGGGAGTTTCTGGTAGAGACAGCAGGAAGGACCATTTAATAATGAAAGAAAACAGTGTTGGACAACAAGGCTTGGAATGTGTAGAGAAGGGGATGGGAGGACTGGGGCACATGGAGAGGTCCCGGTATTCCAAGATGATGGCTCTAGACTTTACCCTGCCACTCAGGCAGTCGGAGAGCATGACCCCCAAAGCCACAAGATATCCCAGGCTATCTTGGACGCCATTAGCTCACAACTGTTTGCTTGGTTGTGGCCCCTAGTCTCGGGATCGGTGGGGCGTACTCTGAAGTGGCCCCCTGAATTCGGCCACTTCCTCGAGCCTGAGGGCTGGGCAGGCGGAACTGAACTTACAATACATATGGTAACGAACTGTTCTCTAGGAGCCCGCCGTCCCCGGCGGCGGCGGGACCGGCAGCGGTAGGAGAAGCGGCGGCGGTAGGACCTGCGGCGGTAGGACCTGCGGTAGCTGCACTGCAGGGAAGGGTCGGGGGCCGGGGCCGGGGCTGGGCACGGGGCTGGGGTACGGGCCCGGGCCCGGGCTCGGGACGGGGCTCGGCATGGGGCAGGGGCTGGGCATGGGGCCGGGGCTGGGCACGGGGCCGGGCACGGGGCCGGGTCTGGGCACGGGTCTGGGCACGGGGCCCGGCACGGGGCCGGGGCTGGGCATGGGGCTGGGCACGGGGCCCGGCACGGGGCCGGGGCTGGGCACGGGGCTGGGCACGGGGCTGGGCATGGGGCCGGGCATGGGGCTGGGCACGGGGCCGGGGCTGGGCACGGGGCTGGGCACGGGGCCGGGCACGGGGCTGGGCACGGGGCCGGGCACGGGGCGGGGGCGGGAGCAGGGGCAGGAGCAGGAGCATGGCCAGGACATGGCGTCCACTGCAAGGTGAGAACCCGGTGGCAGCAGGTTATGTCACAGGCCGGCAGCCCAAACTCGGGCTCCGGTGGCTCCAATGGTGGCTCCAACGCGGCCCCTCGCCCGACACCTGGGCGGTAGAGGCCGGGGGGCGGCCCGGCGGCCCGGAGGTGGCGGGCACTAAGCAAGCTCTGGGGGGGTAGTTCCCGCGCGGGGTCACCCTTGGTATCCCGTTCTATGACGAAATGGGGATCTGGGTCATGAGTTCTATGAGGACACAATCCTCACCAAGAATGCGCAGCCAAGCTGAGGTAAGATCCCTCCGCCTTCCCTCGAACCTTCCTGGAGGCTGGTGGGTGGCAGACACCAGCACCCACTGTCCCAGCAAGGCAGCCCAGGCTCCAGGCCTGGCTTCCACTGAGGAGGTCCAGGCTGTGGCCACAATCCTGAATAAATTCGCTTGGCCTAGAACCTTCAGCTGTGAGCCAGGCAGTCCTCTGGTGTTAACAGGGCAATGGGCTATTTGTAGGCAAGGAGTGGGTTGGTGGCTGTGGAAGGTTAATCAGAGTTACCAATCCACCCTCCCAGCTACTTCTGCAAGAAGCATGGCAGGCCATATGTTGCTCAGGAATGCCTGGTCCTTGCCTGGTTTGCATTCTTCCAAGCCTGCCGGGGGCCCTGCCCCATTAGCAACTACTGGGAGAGCGAGAGAAGCTGAACTCAGTGGAAACCTTTCCCTCACTTCTCTTACTCCCCTAAGTGGGAGCATTTCA
Organism: Dipodomys merriami; assembly: GCF_024711535.1. Taxonomy (NCBI): domain Eukaryota; kingdom Metazoa; phylum Chordata; class Mammalia; order Rodentia; family Heteromyidae; genus Dipodomys; species Dipodomys merriami. Next base: position 49,860,391 of record NW_027206290.1, on the reverse strand, counting down.
GCTGTTTGCTACTGGATTCCTCCTGTATAGGACAGAAGTGGGGCCAGCATCAGCTTGATTCTTCCTGCCTACTTGCCATTTGTTCACATTCTGGGCTGAACAGCTGACCAGCTGTTAAAAGGAATGAAGACTGGTGTGAGAAGCTTCTCCCTTCAGGCAGGGCTGGGCTGATCCGTTCCCACCACAACCATTTGTTGACCTCCCCTCAAATAAGAGAGGACAGGCCAGGCCAGGACAGGATGTGGATGCCTGTGCCCAAGGTAGAGGTGTCTCAAGCCACCTATTCTGTTTTGGTTTTTTTTGAGTCCGGTCATGGGGCCTGAACTCTGGGCCTGGGTGCTGTCCCTCAGCTCTTCAGCTCAAGGCTAGCACTCTACCACTTGAGCCACAGCGCCACTTCCAGCTCTTTTTCTTTTTGCTTATGTGGTGCTGAGGAATCGAACCCAGGGCTTCAGGCGTGCAAGGCAAGCGCTCTACCACTGAGCCACCTTCCCAGCCCCACCTATTCTAATTCTTACATTTGCACCAGCCCCTTCTCTCCAGTTTGGGAAGGACCATTTAATGGTAAGAAACCACACACTAGAACTGCAGTCTTGAGAAGTAAGGAATCAATCACCTTTCCCTAATAGTATTCTCCCCCTGCAGGATTGGTCAAGGAAAAGCACTAGAGCTCCCCACTTGGCAGAGAAGAAAGGAGGAAAAAAAACAATAAAAGAATTATTTTCGGGCTGGGAAGGTGGCTCAGCGGTAGAGCGCTCGCCTTGCATGCTTGAGGCCCTGGGTTCGATTCCTCAGCACCACATAAGCAAAAAGAAAAAAGCCGGAAGTGGTGCTGTGGCTCAAGTGGTAGAGCGCTAGCCTTGAGCTGAAGAGCTGAGGGACAGTGCCCTGGCCCTGAGTTCAGGCCCCACAACCGGACCCAAAAAAAAAGAATTATTTTCTTCTTTTAATTACTGTGCAAGCTTTGTGCTTCTAGATAGTGGGAAATGGATTGAGGAGGGTGGGCCTGAGTATAGAAATACATTATTAGTTACTCAATTTCAATAAAATCATTTGCAAAAAAAAAAAAAAAAAAGCCAGGCGCCAGTGGGTCACACCTGTAATACTAACTACTCAGGGGCCGAGTCTAAAGCCAGCCAGGGGAGAAGTCTGCAAAAATCTTATCTCCAATAAACTCAGAAAAAGCTGGAAGTGGTGCTGTGGCTCAAGAGGTAGAGTGCTAGCCTTGAGCGCAAAGAGCCCCAGGAACAGTACCTAGACCATTAGTTTAAGCCCCAGGACTGGCAAAAATAAAATTTAATTTTAAAAAATCCTTTGTATGCTTGTGTGTGTGCTTTTTTTTTCTTTTTGTTCTTGTTTTGTTTTGGCCTGAATTAGGTATTACCCCACTTCAACTAGTGAATAGCCAATGCTTATAAAAACAAAGGTATGATTTTGACTTTAAATCTTATTTTTGCTCCACTCTAAGGCTATTCATCAGTCTCTAGAAAAAGTGCCAGCACAGCTGCCAGCGAGCAGCCATTTACTGAAAAGCAAGCAGCCCAGATATGCAGAAGCTGGGGTAGGAGTTGGAGGGGACTGGTAGCTTAGGGGACAGTTGATGGTGAGTCTTCAGTGAATTACTCATAGTTCTATAATCAGCCCAGGGATAACCTACTGAAGGGCAAAGGGGTAGAAGTAACAACAGTTGTTACCATTTACTCAGACTACCTACATATAATAAGCACCTGGCTAGATTCTAGGCATGTTGCATTCTATCATTTCAGAAGCCATGAAGTAAAAGTACCACCTAATAGTCATCCCTGTGGATTATCAATTTATCTATAGGAAGGAAAGAGAACTCCATCAAAATCTCAACCAAAAACAGATTACACCAATATTTAGGTAGGATTACATTGAGAACAAGCATAGATACCTTTCAGAAGTACTATACCTGTATGCACACTTCCCATCAGCTGTTTTGGTTGTAATTGTAACATGTGCTACATGGCTTATGCTGGCCAATGCCTGGGATAAAAACGGAAATGGGATGAAAGAAAATTATGGGTTGGGTCCCCCACTGTCGTCATCTCATCAATGGGTTATCCAAACTACCTCTCTCTCTATGTTAACCTGTGTCAACAACGAGCACTTAGATGATCTGTAGCATCAACATGAATAAGATCAAAATATACATAAAAATATCAAAGGGGGGCTGGGAAGGTAGCTCAGTGGTAGAGCGCTTGCCTTGCATGCATGAGGTCCTGGGTTCGATTCCTCAGCACCACATAAGCAGAAAAAAAGAGCCGGAAGTGGCGCTGTGGCTCAAGTGGTAGAGTGCTAGCCTTGAGCTGAAGAGCTGAGGGACAGCACCCAGGCCCAAAGTTCAGGCCCCAGGACCGGACCCCAAAAAATAAATAAATAAATAAATAAAAATATCAAAGGAAGCACACCAAACAGTGTGTTAACAGCAACTCTAATTCATGTGGTAGAAAGGAAGAATACTGTATTAGGGAGCTTTCCTTTACTATAACAAATACCTAAAATGATAAACTTACTACAACAACAAAAAGTTTATTTTGGCTTCTCTCTAAAAAAAAAAAAATAATAATTAGATAGGGCAAGTGAGACACCTTTATTTCAAATCTCAGTAAAATATTTCCAAACCAGTGACTATATTTTCAGTTTACCACTGAAACTGGTTTTCTTTGGGATCTGTTATGTCTTTCATCTCACACAAAGGATACTACACATAGTATGCAAAGATGCAACTTTACAGCTGAGCTAGGATGCCATCTGTGTGGCAGCATACTGCAAAGATGCAATCCTACAGCTGAGCTAGAATGCCATCTGTGTGATGGTATGCAAACACCAAGGCAGGTTCACTATATAAAAAAGGAACATTGCTATTTGGGAGGCAGAATTGCCTGAACCTAGGAATTTGAAATCAGCCTGCACTATATAGTAAGATCCTGTCTCAAACAAAAAAAGGAATGACTTGGGTTTAGAGATTACTTGCTCATAGCTCAATTTCCTCCAGTTATATAATTTTCATCATTGAAATATAAATAATCTGGGTGTTGGTGGCTCATGCCTGTAATCCTAGCTACGCAAGAGGTTGAGATTGGGGGACTGCAGTTAGAAGCCAGCCTAGGCAGCCTAGGTAGTTTATCTCCAATAAACTACTCAGAAAAAGCTGGAAATGGCGCCATGGCTCAAGTGGTAGAGTGCTAGCTTTGAGTTAAAGAAGCTCAGGCCCTGAGTTCAAGCCCCAGGACTGCCTCCCCCCACCCCACCCCACCAAATATACATGTCTTAGCAACTCATATGAGGAAGAACATAAAGTATGCAGAGGACAATACTACACCATGGCAGGAGGAGAGAATATCATATCACATGGCACAGCAGATGGTCCTACTGCTTCAGGGATGATTTCACTGGTAGAATAAGTATAAAGGAACACAGACTTTTGAGTAAAAGTGCCTGGGTTCATTTCCTTCTGCCCATTATCACATTTCTCCCTCTCCCTCCCTCCCTCCCTCCCTCCCCCCCCCCCTCTCTCTCTCAGTTGTGGGGCTTGAACTCTGGGCCTGGGTGCTGTCTTTTAGCTCTTCAGCTCAAGGCGAGTGCTGTACTTCTGATTTTGTGGTGGTTAATTGGAAATAAAAGTCTCATGGACTTTCCTGCCCAGGCTGGTGGTGAGTTGCAATCCTCAGCTCTCAGCCTTCTGAGTATCTAGGATTATAGGCATGAGCCACTTGTGCCCAGCTATTGCCTGCCTGCCTGCCCGCCCGCCCGCTATAACCAAAAGAAAGAACTAATATACAGTGCTGAGAACTCTAGCTAGCACAAAGAAAGCTCTTAATAAATCTTCCTTGTCAAGCTGGGTGATATTCTCTTTATCTATAGGTCCTATTCCCTTCCCTTGCAGCTTACATGTTCAAAGCCTTGTCAGGTAGTTTTTGTTTTTGTTTTTTAAACCAGGGCTTGACTTGGCTGCTTTGACCTCTCTGGGCTTTTTTCTCTCAGCTGGTGCTCTACCACTCCAGCTGGCATTTTGCTGGTTATTTTGCTGATGGAGCATCACCAACTTTTCTGCCTGAACTGGCTTTGAACCTTGATCCTCTGAGATCCTCAGCCCTCTGAGATAGCTAGTATTATAGCCACCTGGCTTGTCATATAGTTTTTTAATCTCTGTATCATTTACTATGCTTTCCTGTCCTTTGTATTTTCTATAATTAAGACTTAATCTAATCATATTTGATTTTTCTCTTCTTCTTTTTTTTTTTGTCAGTTGTGGGGCTTGAACTCTGGGCCCGGGCGCTGTCCCTCAGCTCTTCAGCTCAAGGCAAGCACACTACCACTTGAGTCACAGCACCACTTCCCATATTTGACTTTTTATAAGAAAGCTTCATAGTTGATTTTCAGTACTTCTATCAAGAGACACATAATACCCAAAATCTCATAGTTTATGATAACGCATAAAGAATTTATGAACAATTCTCAGTTTATTAACTAGAAAGCTAAATTTAATGAAGTTCATTCAAATCTGGATATATTTAGCAAGTAAAGAATGGCTAATCTCATTTACCTCTGTTGAGAAATACATGCTAACAAATGATAGTGTAATCGCAATGTTTATACATTCCTTTAAGCTTTAGCTTACCTCACCCCGGAAACCATAGGTAGAAATAGTAGCTAAATCCTCAAAGGACTGTAGTTTACTTGTTGTGAATCTCTCACACACAATGTCCAGATCTTCTTTCTATAGGGTACAAAAAAAGAGTAATAACTATGTTATTCATTTCACTAAATCTTTCTGAATTTCCATTTCACTGATTTAATCTAGCATGAAATTCTCCTTTGGAGAAGGATTTACAAATTAGTAGTAATTTCTCACTTGGTATCCAGAATTACTACACTGTCACACTGTCCTTGTTTTCTTCCTTTACCAAAAAAGAAAAAAAGAAAATTGGCTTATATTAGTTATGAGGGGGGAGTGTTTCATTGTTACATCTCTACATATTTATACTATATTCTAATCAATTTCACTCCCTCTATCACATTCTCTTGTCCACACCCCACCACAAAAAATAGTATCTTCAACAAATTTCCTTGTTTTGTTTTCATAGTTGCAAATAATCTATTTCAACAGTATTTAACCTCCTTTTCCCTTTTACTAGCAACACCCTTCCTGCTATTCTCTACCTACCTACAAAGTCTATTTTCCCTGCTTCTCCTTTGGTCGTAAGCTTTGGTTGTTTTTCTATGCTGCCTTCATATAGACTTACCATGTGTTACAAAGTTATTCACTCTCTTTCTTTTTCCATTCTCTCCTCTTCTTTCCTTCCTTTTACTGAGGCGTGAACTGAGGGCCAGCCCCCTATTCTCACTCAATTTTTTCACTCATAGCTGGCACTCTACCCCTTGAGCCACACCTCCAGTTCCAGGTCTTCCCTTTCCTTTCCAGTGCCATTTGCTGTTTCTACCTCATATCTCCACTCCTGACGCTGGAGTAACTCAGGACTTCATCCTTACACCTTTTCTCTGTCCACATTCTCTTCAACATCTCATTTAGCCATATGCAAGGCCTGGCTTAATGGCCTTTTCTAAAATTAGAAAACCTGGGCTGGGGGCTAAAGGTGAGGCTCAGTAATATCACATCAGCCTAGCAAGTGGGAGGCCCTGATATCAACTGCTAGTACTGCCAAAACAAAAAACCTGGGCTGGGGCATGACTCAAGTAGTAGAACACCTGCCTAGCAAGCACAAGGCCATGAGTTTAAACCCCAGCCTCTCCAAAACAAACAAAACAAAAAAATGCAAAGCCAGTCCAGGCAGACAAATCTTAGTTCCTGAAGTAGAGCTGGAAGATCAAGTGGGAGAGGGCCAGCCTGGAGTGAAAAAGCTGAGGGGGGGAGGGGGGGAGAGGCAGGGTATAAAAAAAAATAGCTGAGGGGAAGCATGATGCCTGAGTTCAAAGCTCAGTACCAGCTCGCACGCGCACACACACACACAATCTCCAGGTAACTTTTTAAAGTTTAGTAAAATTTATGAAACAAAACTTGCATCTTAACCCACATTGAATTTTTGTACTCATTACACAATAACTCTAGACACTGAATTTTTGAACTTATTATACAATAACTCTAGATTCTCCCTCTTTCCCCCCACTCCATGACAGTCTACTTTTTGTCTCTGAATTTGGCTACTTTAGGAGCTTCGTATAGTATTTGTACTTTTGTGACTGATTTATTTCACTTAGTATGTCTTCAAAGTTAAACCATGTTGAAGCAAGTATCAAAATTTCATTCTTGGGCTGGGAAGGTGGCTCAGTGGTAGAGTGCTTGCCTTATGTGCACTGGGTTCAATTCCTCAGCACCACATAAGCAGAAAAAGCTAGAACCAGCCTTGAGCTGAAGAGCTCAGGGACAGTGCCCAGGCCCAGAGTTCAGGCCCCATGACTGACAAAAAAAAAAAAAAAAAAGAAGAGGAAAAATTTTATTCTTACTTAAGGCTCAATATTGTTCTGTGTGTGTGTGTATATATATCACATTTTGTTTATTCATCCACTGATTGACCATGGTTGCTTTTACCTTTAGACTACTATTCGTAATACTGTTATGAATATGAAGCACAAATGTCCACTTAAGTCTCTTCTTCCATTTTTTGGCACTGATAGAAATGGAATTGTTGGACTATATAATAATTCTAAATTTTGAGGCATCCCCATACTATTTGCTATAATAGTTAACTCTATTTTACATTGCCATCAGTTCTTTACTTTCTCAACACCACCTGTTATTTTATTTTATTGATAACAGCTATCTTTTTTTCTGGAAGAATCATAAAAGATTTTATTGGGCTGGGAAGGTGGCTCAGTGGTAGAGCGCTTGCCTTGCATGCATGAGGCCCTGGGTTCGATTCCTCAGCACCACATAAGCAAAAAGAAAAAAGCCGGGAGTGGCACTGTGGCTCAAGTGGCAGAGCGCTAGCCTTGAGCTGAAGAGCTGAGGGACAGCACCCAGGCCCAGAGTTCAGGCCCCATTACCGGACCCCCCAAAAAAAAAAAAAAAAGAAAAGAAAGAAGAAAGAAGAAAAAGAAAAAAAAAAGAAAAAAAAGAAGAGAAAAAAAGATTTTATTAAATGAATGGTTTCCAATAAATGAGATTTTAACAAAAATTTGAAAATTATATAGCACTATATCATGTCGAGATGTTTTTCTCTTAGTAGTTTTTGATAACAGCTATTTTAATGGATGTGAAGTAGTATCTTATTGTGGCTTATATTTGCATTTCCCATGATTTTTTATAGTATTAAAATGTGGTAAGTCTGAGATTTTTGCCTATAAGTCGCTCCACTGCACTCCAGACTCAAGCACATCTTAAAAGGCATCTTAGATTTACATACCCATACATACCCACAAATAAACTTCTCACTCTTCCACTAAACTGATTTCTTCCATAGTATTTCCCATCTTGGCAAATGGCAATTCTTTTCATAATTTACATAGGGGAAAAGTTTGAAATCATTGATTTCTCCTTTCATACCCTACACCAGCAAATTCTGAAAAGTACTCGCTGCCTTCAGATTTAACTCAGAGTCGCAGTGCTTATTGCATCTATACTGCAATCAAACTAGTCCTAGGCATCATCATCATCTACTCTGACCTTTGGGAGTCTATTTTTCACATAGAAGACAAAAGGTCACTTTATAAAACTCACCCAATATGTACTATTTTGCTTAAAACACTCTAGTTGACCAAGGGCCAGTGGCTTGGGAGACTGAGCTTGGAAGGACTGTGGTTTGAGCCAGCCTGGGTAGAAAAGACCCTCTTCTCAATTGAGTGTTGAGTACAATGCCATGCACCTGTTATCTCATGACAGGAAGTCTAAAATAGGCAAATCACTTCTGGGCACACACCTGGCCAGAAGAGAGAACCTACACCTAGGCCAGAAGCAAGAATTTATCTAAAAAATAACCAGTCAAAAAAAGCTAGAAGTGTGGCTCAGCAGTAGAGTACCTCCCTAGCCAGCACAAGGCCCAAACTTCCACATCCTAGAGATGGGAGGGGAAAAAAAGCCCTCTAGCAGTATCCTCAAGTGGTACAATCTCAGTACAATCACAGTTAAAGCTACAGATTTTACTAATTCCAAAGATTATCCATGAGGTCTAATATGTTCTCTCAGACTTTATCTTGTTACTCTTTTTTTGCTCTTCCCGCTGGCCTCCTTGCTGATCTTTAAACATTTTAGATATGATTCTATTTCATGGCTTTTGCCTTTATTGTTCTCCCTGCCTGGGACACTCTTCCTTTAACAGTCTCATGACTGGCTCCTTCTCTCCATCAGTACTCCCCTTAAATAACATATCCATATTAAAGCATTCCAAGCATTGAGACTGCATCCCACCCCACTCCCCATGCTATTTGACATGCTATTTATCTTCTGCCTGTTTATTGCTTTTATCCCATTATTAAAATGGAAGCACCATCCATTTTATTTACTACTATCCCATAAAATGTCCAGCATAGAATATGTACACAATATATAATGACTGTTGGTGTTGAATTTTTCAGTCAGCAATTCCCATATACAAAAATCTACAGTTATCAGAATAGTAAAAGGTCTGCCTTTTCCTACAGAACACACAAACATCGTACTTTCTTCCTGAAGCACACAAATATCCTGTTTCTCTGAGGTTTTACTTACCCTAATACCAGTGCCATTGTCTTGGATCTGAATCAACTTCAGGCCTCCTTCTTTAACAACCACTTGAATATTTGTGGATTTTGCATCTAAACTAGAAAATAGAGAAAATATTTTATCAGTCTATACCTATTCTAGTATATACAGTTAATTAATAAAGAGCCAAGGAGTAATAACAAACTACACATGGATGAGTTTATGATTAATTTGTGCTCCTTTTTCTTATAGGCTCAATGTCGTAATTGTATGAATTTAAATATTATATGAGAGGGGCAGAACAATGATCATTTCCAGCAGGACACTCAGCATTATTTCTGTTCTAGTAGGCTGGGCATTGATAGCTCATGCCTCTACTCCTCGTTATTCAGAAGGTTGAGAACAGAGGATGGAGGTTTGAAGGCAGCCCAGGCAGTAGTCTGTGAGACTCTTATTTCCAATTAAGGACCAAAACAAAGACAGAATTTGGAGCTCAAGCACTAGCCTTGAGCACCAAAGCTCAGGGACAACGCTCAGGCTCTGAGTTCAAGCCCCAGAACTGCACCCCCCAAAAAAACTAAAGTTAGAGTAGGATCTAAGCCAGAGGCTGGTGGCTTGCACCTGTAATCCTAGGAACTCAAAAGACTGAGATCTGAGGATTTTGGTTTGAGGCCAGCCTCATCTCTAATTTGGTAGCAAAAAGCTAGAAGTGGTCAGGTGCAGGTGGCACAGGCCTGTAATTCTAGCTAACTACTCAGGAGGTTGAGAACTAAGGATTGGGGCTCAAAGCCAGCCTGGGCAGGAAAGTCTGTGAGACTTATCTCCAAGAAACTACTCAGGAGAAGCTGGAAGTGGAACTGTGGCTCAAGTGGTAGAGCACTAGCCTTGAGCACAGAGAGGCTCAGGGACAGAGCCCAGGCCCTGAGTTCAAGCCCCAGGACCAGGGGGGAAAAAAAGTTACAAGTGGCTCAAGCGCAGCTCAAGTGGTAGGGCACCAGTCTTGAGCAAAAAAGCGAAGCAAGAGCATGAGAACCTGAGTTCAAGGCCATGTATTGGCACCAAAAAAAAATAAATAAATAAAAGGAAGTAGGAAGTAGGTTCCTTTGTCCTTTTAGCACACCTCTTTATTACCATTTTTCAAACTAATTTTACTATAATTTCAACTTTATTCAGCCTCTGTTTTCTAAGTGACTCTGATAAATGTACTTTTAAAAAATCATTATTACCTTTTCTTTAAATGATGAAGGAAAGAAAAAACATCAGTGCAAAAAGTTTGTTAGGAGACCAATAAGTCTTTTGTGATTTCCTGGAATACTATAAGCATAGTGCATATTCTGGAGAGAACAAATTCAGCCTGGGCCTGCATGAAAAAGAGAAGTTATGGACATTCCTCACAGAAAATTCTTATAAGACAAGGGGCTGGAATCGTACTGTGATCCTTAGATCTCAGCCTCCTGAGTAACTAGTATTACAGGCGTGAGCCACCGGCGCCCAGTCTAACTAGCTCTTTAGATTCATGTTCTGTTTATCCGTATGTGAGTGTTAAGAGTTATTGTCAAGTTAATTCTAAATACTGTATACACAGAAGCCAGCCTATGACAGTTACATCAAATCAAATGGAGAAAAATGTCCCTCAGGTTCCCTGCTTCTTCTTTTGTCTACGCTTTAAATCATTTTCTGTCCATCTGTGGTCTTTCTGACACACGGTTCTTTCAATCCTATTACTCTGAATGGCTTGTTTTCCCAACAAACCTCTAAACCTGAAACTCTTCTATGGGAAGGTTTTTTTTTTTTCTTCTAACAATGTACCGACTACCTTAACATAAACCAATTTTAATCCAAAAAAACGGACATACTTTTTAGGCATCTGGGTATTTTCCCCCCCTGAGGTTTGCAATCCACACTCTTTTTTTCTTTTCACTTCACCCTTTTTTTTTTTCTTTTCACGTTTCTGCGTTCCTCCACGTGACAGTCCTAAGCTTCAGAATCACGCAGGCCCCATGACGTCAGGGGCGTTTCAGTGCCCCAAAGTAAGGGGCCTGAAAAAACTGAGTCACTAATTTGGCCTTAATGGGCATCAGAAATTAAATCCCCAATACCTATTATTCACCTGTCTTAAAACTCAAACGATTTATTTAAATAAAAGGAACTGTGCCTTTATGCGTGGATTATTTCTGGAGCGAATAAGCGAGGACCTGATTAGCATGGTATTCGCTGAAAAAGATGGTTCCCCACACACACCAACGTTTATACGTGCTTCATCTCACATCTTCCGCAGTTTTTAAGTTAAAAAGCTGCCTTCGCTAAGGGCACCATTCAAGCAATACCAAGCCCACCCTTCTACGTGCACTCGGACCTCGGAATAATCTAGAAAGTGCGCGGAAAATCGGCACAGGGAAGGGAAAGGGTGCGGGGAGGAGGACGCCCGGAGTCCCTGCGGCCTCCGCCCCTGCGAGCATGCGCCGTACCCGCCGGCAAGGGGGCGTGGTCGCGCCACGCCGAGCAGCGGCCCGTTAAGTCGTAGCCTTTAAAGCGATCCTCAGCTCTATTCTCTCCGTACCAGTTTTCAATCATCTCCTTTATGGCATTAGCCGGCCGCTGGATAACTTCCCCCGCCGCAATGCGGTTTACCACAGTCTCGTCCAAACGCCGGATAATTCCCGTAACAAGCGCCATTTTGGCGCGGGAGGCGCTGAAGTCACGGCTGCTTTTCGCCAGGAAGGCTGTCAGCCAATCATTTCAGTTGTTCGTGCTCACGTTCTTCCTTCAGTCCTGGTTTACGCTATCCTGCGCCACCCTCCAGTGGCAGCTATTGATTGGATGACTGGAATATCACTCAAGTTTCTGGGCTTTTACGACAACCGACTTCCTGGGGTTCCTTGTCCCGCCTTAAAGGGGCTGCAGTCCACTAAGTTATAAGACTGTGCGCTTGCGCGGTACAGTTCGCCGATCGCTCTTTCTATTGGCTTACGCCTACGAGTTTCAGTGAATACGAAATCTCCAGCCAATAGGAAGGGAGTTGCTGTGGCAGGGGCTGGTGTTCGGAGCTCGGGTGATCTGGCGCAGAGCAGAGGAGGTGCTTGGCGCTGGTCCGGCTCCTCCCTTCGTCTTGCGGCCTGCTCGAGGTCGGTCTGCTGTTGTGGCCTCCCGCAGAATGTGGATGACGCCCAAAAGGGTTAGAATGGAAGTCGACGAAGCTCTCGTTTTCCGGCCCGAGTGGACCCAGCGTTACTTGGTGGTGGAACCCCCGGAGGGAGACGGAGCCCTGTGCCTGGTATGTCACCGCCTTGTCGCTTCCACCCGAGAACGCGACGTCAGGCGCCACTACGAGGCCGAGCACGAATTCTACGAGCGGTTTGTGGGGGAGGAGGAGCGTGCGGCCCTGGTGGAGCGTCTGCGTCAGGGTGATTTGTCGGTGGCAGCTGCGTTCACTGCCGAGGAGAGAGCTATACGTGCAGGCCTCGGGCTCTGCCGCCTGCTAGCCTTGAGGGGTCGCGGCTGGACGGAGGGAGACTTTGTATACCAGTGCATGGAGGTGTTGCTGAGAGAGATGCTGCCGGATCACATAGGCGTTCTGGAAGGCATTGATTTGTCTCCGGAGATTACCAGGCAGAGGATTCTGAGCATTGACAGCAACCTACGCAGTCAGCTTTATAGCCGAGCCAGAAACTTCAAAGCCTATTCTCTTGCACTGGACGATCAGGCTTTTGTGGCCTATGAGAATTACCTCCTGGTCTTTATTCGTGGTGTGGACCACGACTTGGAGGTGCAAGAAGATCTTCTGACCATGATCAATCTGACTCATCACTTCAGTGTTGGGGCGCTCATGGCGGCAATTCTAGAGGCCCTGCAGACAGCAGGGCTCAGCTTGCAGCGAATGGTTGGACTGACCACCACCCATACCTTAAGAATGATTGGTGAGAACTCAGGACTGGTCTCATACATGAGAGAAAAGGCTGTAAGCCCCAACTGTTGGAATGTTATCCACTATTCAGGATTTCTTCACTTGGAACTGTTGAGTTCTTACGATGTAGATGTTAATCAGATCATAAATACCATATCTGAGTGGATAGTGATGATCAAGACCAGAGGAGTGAGGCGACCCGAGTTTCAGCCTTTACTAACTGAGTCTGAATCTGAGCATGGCGAAAGGGTTAATGGACGATGTCTGAACAATTGGCTCAGAAGAGGGAAAACTTTAAAACTAGTATTTGCACTGAGAAGAGAAATAGAAGCATTCTTGGTTTCAGTCGGAGCCACAACAGTCCATTTCTCAGACAAGCAGTGGCTTTGTGACTTTGGCTTCTTGGTGGATATTATGGACTACCTTCGAGAACTGAGTGAAGAATTGCAACTTACTAAAGTCTTTGCTGCTGCTGCCTTTGACCGCATTTGTGCATTTGAGGGTAAGCTGAATTTATTGCACCGGCATATGGAGGAAGATAATCTAACAGACTTTCCTGCCTTCAGCAAAGTTGTTGATGAGCTTAGACATCAGTTCAAGGAAGATCACAGAATATTTGACCCCGACCGGTATCAAATGGTGATTTGCCGCCTACAAAAAGATTTTGAGAGACATTTTAAGGACCTCAGATTCATTAAAAAGGACTTAGAACTGTTTTCAAATCCATTTAACTTCAAGCCTGAATATGCACCTATTTCAGTAAGAGTGGAGTTAACCAAGCTTCAGGCAAACACTGATCTTTGGAATGAATACAGAGTCAAAGACTTGGGGCAGTTCTATGCGGGACTGTCTGCTGAATCTTACCCAATTATCAAAGGCGTTGCCTATAAGGTGGCATCCTTGTTTGACAGTAGCCAAATATGTGAAAAGGCTTTCTCATATTTGACGAGAAACCAACACACACTGAGCCAGCCATTGACAGATGAGCATCTCCAAGCCCTGTTTCGAGTCGCCACAACTGAAATGGATCCCGGCTGGGATGACCTTGTGAGAGAAAGAAGTGAAGCAAGTCCATAAACCTTTGTAGTACAACAGTGAAACAAGAATTCAATTTTAAAAGCAAAAATTTGATTTTTTTTCAAGTTACTAATTTGGACTGTTGGAAAACACTGAGTTTACTACAAGATGTCCAAATAGATCACAATTCAAGTCCTTCTGAAAGTTGCCTTTTTCCATCTTATCTGGCAGCGTGGGACTGAAACATGAGAATTCCACCTTTTTTAAAAACTTAGTTTAATGGCAAAGTCCTTGTTTTTATGGTATAATTGATTTTCAGTAAGTTTAGTATTGATACTGTGAGTTAGAAGCGTAGTTTTAAGGTGTTCAGAAGATACATGCCAAAAATTTTAGCTCTTAACAAAGTGTTAAAAATTCTGATATAGTCTGAAACGATCAACTCCATAAGTGTGTGTTTGAACCAATTTGCAGATATTCATGTAGCAAGTTCGTGTGTTTTCTGAAAAGGAACAACTTAGATACAGTGGAGGTATTTTAACAAAATGTTTTGAGACTATTTTTTTAAAACATATATATCTGAGTCTGAGGTAAATACTGACCAGTTTTCTCCCTCTTAGCTTCTCCCATCCCAGTGATATTACTAATGGAGGAGGTAATCAAAACTTAGCCAGGGGAGCAAGAATTATTTTTAAATTGCAGATTTAGGAGGCTTCCTACAATTTGGAGATAAGAATAACCAACTATTGGGGCTTTCCCCTGGATTTTTCACAACTGGAGGCTGTTTTATCAGCCAATATATTATCAAAGAACTATGGTAAGTATAGAATCTTGATTGGCAGTTAGTAATTCTTTTTCTTCATTCTAGACAGAAGATTGGCCTAATCAAAGGGTGAGGAAAAGATTGTTGTACTTCAGGAGTTGTGAGATACTTTCCTATTTGTTTTATCTGCATGAGTGTTAATACTTTATTTAAAAAATGTGTTTAATGGAAACCATTTATTTTAAAATGATACAATGTCAGATTTTGTTAGCTGCTGGAAATGGATTTATTCTAGAATTTAGAACTTTGCTACACATTCAGTAATTAAGACAGTGCAACAAGTATGAATATTCACATCCCAAGATGCAGCCTTATTCACAGATTTCAGTAATTCTTTAGCAAGATATCTACAACAGTACTTCTCAGATTTATTCTGTGAAAAGGCAGTCTTACAGTAAAGCCCAATATCTAAAACTGATGTAAAAAACAGACCCAATCTGTAACTCAAAGATCCTCATGCACAATTTGAAACTCTTGTGCTACTAAATTCTATCTTGAGTAGTACAGCTTATTCTGTTTTCACATATCCAGCAAATTCAAGGAACCAGGATACAAACAGGAATTTAGAAGGAACTGGCATGTCTTAAGTAGACTAAGTAAATGCTGTCTGTAAGAACCTAAGCCAAAGTTGGATCAGTGGTTCTCAACCAGAAACAGTACCCTTCCAGAGAATTCTGGAAAATGTATAGGGTCACCTTTTTGGTTGTCATATTTACTAGAGGGTTCTGCTGGCACTTAAGATCCTTTCCTACTGCAGTGCACAGGATATCCTGGTACTATGAAGAATTATCCCTCCCAAAGTGCCAGTAGACTCCCTCCATTGTACATTATCTTATTTCAAGGGACAGGGCAAATTACCGGTAGAAGCTGATGGTATATTTGGTAGGCATTCCCCATTTGGCTGATGGAGTGCATTAAAGATATTTATAAGTTCCAGTAGCTCACAAAAGCATTAATAAGTCAGTAATTAATACTGAATCAGATTAAAAGGTTCTGTCCTGTTCAACATAATTAAGGCAGAAAAAGAAGTGGTTTTGACCAGCTATCATGGTTAGCAAAGAGTAAACTTAAATGTCTGCACAGTGAAAACTGAACAGAAAAGTCTACCGGTAATTTTCCAATAGCTTTGTGTATTGTCTTTTGCAGCAAATGCTTTATTACTTGAGAGAAAAATTGGAAGAACTGAAAGCTGCTTCTGCTTTCTAATCTTAGTTCCCCAAATACTGAAATTGTGTATATTTTGTGAAGTTGTAGTATGTTTTGCTTAAGGTGATAATAAAATTAGTTCGCATTATATAGTCACTGAGTGAGGTGGGGGAAGATATAAACCAAGGATTTTAAAAACTGACCCTCAGTAATTGAGAATTTGCTATAACTAGTCTTGTTTGTAAAAAAAAAAAAAAAAAAGTGTTTTACTGTTTCCTGTATTAAGTAATTCTGTAGCTGCATGGCAGTCTCTTTTTCTTTTTCTTTTTTATAAATATATAGTTGTTACTGGTCCTGTGGTATTGGTGAATATAGTTAAGTGCCACTTTTTAAAATCTGTGTCCTTACAGTTACTTTCCTGTATCTCCCATTCTCATCAGTTTTCTTGAAAAATGGCTTTCTCACTCTTCCATAGTGCCATTACACTGTTCTACCAAGCTCATACGATTTTGTCAATATTCTTATGCTTCTTCAAATACTTGATTACTTTAGCTTCGAGGATATTCTTGCTGCAGTTAGACTTTCTCAGTCTTATTTTCTGGAACCTCTTATGTATATCTTAGAAGAGTTGTTTTAACTTTTCTCTTTTTTTTTCTGGGTGCCTGATTAATCTTCCTTGCTTTGTCTCCCATTGCCTCTCTAGCTGATCTCTTCTCCTTCCACGGCTTGAGTTACTGTCTGTATGAAGATGCTCCCAAATTCATATCTCCTTTTAAGATTTTTGCTAAATCCTATGTCTAATTGCTAACATAAATCCACTTTGTTGTCTTATACTCACCATAACACATCAATATCTTGTCCCCAAAACTACTCTCCCTCTAATTTTCCTTTTCTTCAGTAAAATGGCATCACTGCCAGCCATCTAGTTGCCCTGACCCAAGCTAAAAATTTGAGTCACTCTGGTCATACTACCGTGCTGCTTTCACCATTATCTTAGAATACAGTGCAAATTTCTGTTCATCTTTCAGATCTCAGTTTACATTCTATTTGATCACAGAAGCTTCTAGGTTACATGCCCTGACCATACACTCCCTAAGTCCCCTGTGCTTCCCCAGCCATACTTTTAACACTTGTTACTGCTAATTGATTACTGTTAGGTGTAAGCTTTATAAGAGCAGGGGACCAATGTAAGCCTTGCTCACTATTATATATCTAGTGCTTAGCACAGTGCCTGGCATTCCAGTAAATGTTTGGGCAGATAAATATTTGTGTAGTGTTTTCTAATCTTTGAATCTCTTTTCACAGACTCATTTGACCTTCACAGTCATTCTGCCTGTTGGCTGATAGATGTTAGCTACATATTTGCAATTAAAAATGAAGCTTCTTTGTGACTAGGGACCTCATTGTTGTATTTCCAGAATTTTGTGCAGTACTTAGCATGTGGTTTAAATATGTGAACGTTGTTAAGAAACAAACTGAGATTGCAATTTTCCCTAGTAACCATAATGAGTAGTCAGCATTCAAACCAGGTGTACTCACATAAATCTACACTGTAATATTAAGTATATCCATGACATAAAGTCTTAATTTTTTTCCAAAGGCACCTACGTATAGAGGTGAAACACTGGACAACTACTTAGATTGAACTAAGAAAATACTTGAGTATTAGAAAAAGACAATACCTCATAAGAGCTAACATCCGTTTTTCCTTTTGTAGGCATCAACCCTAGGAGAAAATGCCTTGCTATTTACTTTCTACTTTCCTTTACAGATGATTTTTGGCTCTTCTGGAATTTAAAAGTAAGTAAATTTAACAAAATAATTAGAAGAACAACAGCCCTTCTGGTCAGTTCTCTTATTTTCATACCTGCAGAATGCCCTCATCACCTCGCACAGGAGACAACCCCAAAATAGTATCTATTTAACATGCATTTTTAGATTTGCTTATTTCTTTGCTTTTTTTGTTCCCATGTCTCTCTGAACTTAATCTCTGGGTCAGTGGAAACTTTCAGTCTTAAGTAGGAGAACCAGACTCTGTTTCTTTCCTGAAGCCTTTTTCCCCACTTTACGGGATTTAACTGGTGTCACAGCCTTAACTCAGAGATCTTGACAGAGGTATCTTAGTCATCCATTGATTTTATTCTTGTTGCAAAGCTAGGTTTTAGTGAACCTTGGAGTTAAAGGATTTCTCATTTTTGTCTTGTAAGTGAAAAGTTGCCTCCTTTTGAGTAGTACTTGACTTTATAAATTCTCTATTCTTTTTTGTTTCTATTTGTAAACTGGCCCATTACTGTCTGGGTTCATCTCTTCATATTATCTAATGCAGCCAACAGCAAAATTGATTTTCTTTCATAAAGGGTAGATTACCTGCTTTCATCATCTCAAGTAACAGTTTAACCTCTCCTTAATGAATTACCCTATGTAAGTTATTTCCTTATCCTCCAGTGGCATTTTCATGAATGCCTGTCAGCTGATCACTGAGACAGTAGATTCTGTTATTTTACTTCTTTTATGGATGGAAAACTAATTTATCATGTTGTGATGGGATAACAACTACAAATTTTTAGTGTGCAAACACTTTGCAGCTTGACTACAGATTTTGTTCTAGGAAGGGGTTGCCTGACAACTCCATCCTGCTTCACATTTCTCCAAATCAAGTTCACTATTGTGTATTTATGAACTGTTTTTGGCTGCTTTTGCCCCATAGTGGCAAAGTTGATTAGTTTTGACAGTGTTTTGTCCCACCTAAAATTTACTTTGTGACCCTTCTGCAGAAAAAAGACTTCACTAATCTAAATTGTCCTTCTGGGGCTCAGGCTGACAAGCAGATACCATCAAAGTATGCTGCTTACCTTGAGAAATAAAAAAATTAGGGAAATAACTTCTAGACCCTTAAAGCACATGGCCACACCCAAAGTTCAAGGGCAGAAAAACCCAGACAATACTGATTGACATGATTTTATCGCCCTAGTTATATAATTTCCTTATATTTAATTTTGGTTTGTTTTTCCATTGAGATTAAAGTTTAGAGACATTGCATGTGTACTCTGGATTTTTATGTACACCCATGAATGCATCAACCAGACCAAGGTAGAAGATAATTCTGTTGCCCCAGTAGGTGCCCTTACACCTCTCATACAAAGATAACTGCTATTCTGACTTCTATCACCATAAGTTTTGCCTGTTTTAAAACTGTAAGTAAAATAATTACATGCACTCTTTTGTGTCTTGTTCAACATATGTCTACAAGAGTAATCCATGTTGTAGCAGCAGTTCATTTTTTGACTCTGTGTCATATTCCATTGTATGACTGTACCACAGTTTATCCATTCTAATGTTGATGGAAATTTGGATTGTTTCCAGTTTGTGGTCATTATGAATAAAGTTACTATAAAAAGTTTTGTGTCTGTCTTTTAGTAAACACATGTACCTCCCTTCTGTTAAACTGTGTTTCCATGTTTATTCCTATGGCTTATTCACAGAACAACCAGAGGGATCCTTATTTTAAAATATGTTAGATAATACAGCCTCTCTTTTTAAAACTAATGACTTTGTTCATGACCTTCAAGAGCCTGCATAATCTGCACCCATACATACTCTGTTTCTCCCTACTTCATCATATGTTCTTTATCTCTTTCCCTCTCCCTTCTAAGTTCTGTGATGATTGTAAATTTGAAAAATCAGATAGATAATTTAGCCCTATCCTTAAAAAGAGGTGGTAATCTAAGTGGATGTAAGTTGTTTTTTTTTTTTCGGGGGCGGGGGGAGCATGAGCAGGGGGGCTGGGGATAAATCTAAACATTCAGGCATGCAAAATACATGCTATACCACTGAACACCTCTAGACCTAGTGATTTTATCCTTTAAGGGGTAACTTGGCCAGGTGCAAATGGTTCCTTTTTTATAATCCTAGCTACTTGGGAGGTTGAGACTGGGAGGATTGCAGTGTGAGGGCAGTCTGGGCATACATGCAAAAGTTTCTCAACCAACAGCTGAGTTACAGTAGCTTCAACCTGTCATGTCAGTCATGTAGAAGGCTTAGATTTGGAGGATCACAGTTCCAAGCCAACCAGTCCACAAGATTCTATCTCTAAGGAAGAAAGTGGGCATAGTGATGCATACTTGTCCTCACAACTGCCATTTTTAGCAAAAAAAAAAAAAAAAAAAATAGCCTGATTCTAGTCCAGAAGCATGTCTAAGTCAGGAAATGAGACTATCTCAAACAACTGGCTGGAGTCATGGCATGGTAGATCAACTGCCTAGAAAGGCCCTCAGGATTGTCCCAAAAGAGGAGGGGGACTTTTATTGAAAGAAAGTGTCTTAGTTCAGATCTAATAGTTTCTATTGACTGTGTGGCTTAGAAATGTATTTCTCACACTTCTATAGACTAGAAGTTCAAGATCAAAGGCCTTTAGGGTCTTCTGGTTTAAGGTGGCCATCATATCTTCACATGGTAAACAGCAGGAAGAGAAAAAATAGCTCTTTAAAAAAAAACAAGGCCATCATTAAAAAATTTCTACCTCTAAAGCCTAACTGCTCTGTGTGTGTGTGTGTGCGTGTGTTTGCTCATCCTGTGTGTGTGTGTGTGTGTGTGTGCGCACGTGTGTTTGCTCATCCTGGAGCTTGAACTCAGGGCTTGGGCACTGCTCCTGAGTTTTTTTTTCTCACAGCTAGCACTCTACCATTTGAGCTACAGCTCCACTTGGCTTTGTGTGTGTGTGTGGTTAATTGGAGATAAGAGTCCACCTTTCCTACCTGAACTGGCTTCAAACTGTGATCCTCAGATCTCAAGTTTTCTGAAGAGCTAGGGTTACAAGTGTGAGCCACTGGCACCTGACTAAGACCCTACTTCTTAATAACACATTGAAGATAAGGATTTCAACATGTTGGTGAGGGACATACACTGTCCATAGCAACAAGGATATTTCAGAGCCATTGCCTGCTTCCTTCTCTGCATCTGTTTTTCTCCAACCATTCTGCCTTTGTATTCCTCTCTGGCTTCTACCACCAATCCACTCCAGTGCCACTGACTCATTCCCATGTGTCAGTCTTATGAGGGAATTCAGCAATCAACAATCATTTACTGAAGGTCTACTAGAGCTAGGCACTCAATCTTGTCGGTGACCTCTGCATATCTGCATGTTTCCTCTGACCACTAGTTTCAGCTGCCAATTTTTCTTCATAGGGGAATGCAGTTGTAACTAGAAGGATATTTTTCTCTAAAGGGATTCATAATACATAGCTTTAGGCCTCCAGACCTTTTTTTTTTTTTTTTTTTTTTTTTGAGGGAGGTTGTTAGAGAGGGAAGACTATTAGGTTTTGGACTGGTCAGTTATACCATGAGTTTATTGACTTCTCTTAGAGTTCTCATGAACTCTCAAAGTTGAAATTTATGGAACTGTTAAAAAGTCCATAGATAAGTAGTGGAGGTGTGCTCAAATGTTAGAGCACCAGCCTTGAGTGAAAAAGCTAAGGAAGAACACAGGCTGTCAGTTAAAGTCCCAGTACCAGCACAAGGAAAAAGAAAATTGATTTATTCTAACTCCTTTATTGTGTGTATCTGTGTGTGTGCATGTGTGTGCGTGCGTGTGTGTGTGTGTGTGTGTGTGTGCACGCGTGCGTGCGCGCGCATGTGGGTGCCCATCTTGGGTCCTGAACTTGGGTCAAGCGCTATCCTTTAACTTTTTTTTTGTTATTGTTCAAGACTAGCATTCTACTTCTTGATCCACAGCTCTACTTCCAGCTTTTTGGTGGTTGATTAGAGATAAGGGTCACTAAGATTTGACTGCCTGGGCTGGCGTCCAACTGTCATCCTCGGATCACAGCCTCCCAAGTAGCTAGGATTACAGGTATGAGCCAAGGGCACCTGCCTGGCCTAACTTTTTTTTTTTTTTTTTTGTGCCAATCCTGGAGCTTGAACCTCAGGGCCTGGGCACTGTCCCTGAGCTGCTTTTTGCTCAAGGCCAGGAATCTACCACTTGAGCCACAGCATCATTTCCAGCTTTTTCTGTTTATGTAGTGCTGAGGAATCGAACCCAGGGCTTCATGCATGTTAGGCAAGCACTCTACCAGTAAGCCACATCCTAGCCCCCTAACTCCTTTATAATGTAAAGAAATCAGGTCTACCTGATTCCATAGGAAAACAATACTTGTCAAAACTCATCAAACTAAGCAGGTGCTGGTGGCTCATGCCTATAGTCAGGAGACTGATATTGGATGATTACTGTTTGAAGCTAACCTATGCAGAAAAGACTGTAAGACTCTTATCTCCAGTTAACTACCAGAAAACTGGAAGTGAAAATGTGGCATAAAGTGGTAGAGTGCTAGCCTTGAGCAAAGAACTCAGGGATACCATCCAGGCCGTGAGTTTAAGCCCCATGAACAACAACAAATACAAAAAACCCAACAACTCAAACTATATGCAACATTTGTGAATTTTACTAGTTTGTGAATTAGTATTATGTCTCAATGTAATTAGTAATTTTTTTAAAGTGCATGGGATATAACTCAGTGATACACCACTTGCCTAACGTGTAAGACATGCCTATTTCATTCCAACAGCATCAAAACAAAACAAAAAATTCTCACTACCCTGCTTCCTCCTTCTAGAATCAATGAAGCAAGTATGAAAAAATAGCGTAATTTTTGTCTGTGCTTCCTGAGACTGAGTCTTGCTATGTGGTTCAGGGTAACCTCAAACTCCTGATCTACCTGCTTCTTCCTCCAGAGTGCTGGAATTAGACATGCACCTCCACACATGTTTAGTGTTATAATGTTTATAAAATAACTATTAAAACTGCTCTTGCTATGCTTATAAAACACAGCAATTTTTGCTCATGAGAAATGGAAAAAAAAAAAAAAAACACCAAAAACCCCATAGCTGGGCACTGGTGGCTCACACCTGTCATCCTTGCTACTTAGGAGGCTGAGATCTGAGGATTGCAGTTTGAAGCCAGCTCAAGCAGGAAAGTCCATGAGACTCTTATCTCTAATTAACCACCAGAAAACCAGAAGTGGCACTGTGGCTCAAGTGGTAGAGTGCTAGCCTTGAACACAAAGAGGTTCAGGGACAGTGCCCAATCTCTGAGTTCAATCCTAACAACAGATAAAATAACAAAACAAAACCAACAAGCAAGGACACGTGTAGATCGGTGAAGCTAAAGTCAATGAAAGAGACAAAAAGCCATTTTGGAAGTAAATTAATCCTAACCATTGTGAAGCCCTTTACCTAAAGAACATCTCAACAACTAGGTCAGCTGCAATTCTTCTCAGCAAGATGAGAGAAAAGGGGGAATGGAGAAACAAGTGTTCACACTCAGTCTGCCCCCATAGAGAGTGACCCTCATCTGTAGAAATGTGGGTAGAGACAGGAGCTCCTCCCTAAAAAGGGGGCAATGCTTCCTACACTTATCCAGTGGACATTAAGAAATCTAAGTATGTCAGGTGAAAATGATCATACCCAAGAGGAATGTGCCTTACATGTTAACATGGATGTTATTTGAAAGAAAAAAAAAAGCACTTTTACATAATCCAAGATGGAGATGAGGTGGAACAGAAGAGTAGAAGCAGTGACCAAATATACTAAGTGGCTCAGGATTGAGGGCATACCCACAATGTAGAAGTTTTCAGTGTTAAAACAGGACAGTCCCAACTGGTCACCTCATATGACAGATTTCAGTGCAAATAAAGGAAGACTTAAGAGTCAGAGCTATCCAAAAGCAATTTCCTTACCATTGCAGATAATCAAAAAGAGATGGCCCTTGCCTGGAAGCTGCTTATAAAGGGGCATCTATATTAAAAGGTGAAAGAGTTATATGATTTAATGAGAAACCAGAAAAAATGAGGAAGGGGATAATGTTGTAAGGTAAATTATCAGAGAAGCCACACTTTGGAAGATGGAATCCTGGAGTCTTTTTGGGGGTCCAGTCGTGGGCCCTGAACTCTGGGCCTGGGCGCTGTCCCTCAGCTCTTCAGCTCAAGGCTAGCGCTCTACCACTTGAGCCACAGTGCCACTTCTGGCTTTTTTTCTTTTTGCTTATGTGGTGCTGAGGAATCGAACCCAGGGCCCCATGCATGCAAGGCAAGCACTCTACCACTGAGCCACCTTCCCAGCCCCTTGGAGTCTTTTTTTGTTTTGTAAGCTGAATATTTTTTTTATTGTCAAGGTGATATACAGAGGGGTTTCAGTTATGTAAATAATGAGTACATTTCTTGTATCTTGGAGTCTTTATTACATAGTTAGTAGGCTGCAGGCAGCCCATTGTAGCAAAGGCCTACAGCCCCCAAATACAGATAACACAGCTAGGAAACAGGCCAGAGAGGAAAGAAAGAACAAAAGCAATACCAACAAACCAGTGCTGATGGCACACTGAATTGGGATGCCATTATGACCGGAGATGAGCTAGGAGGCAGGACACAGGACAAGATCACAGAGACACACATGGCATGGCATTCTGGTGCCTATGCTCCCCCAGGCCTAAAGAGGGTCTGAGCACAGGACAGGTTCACGGGGCATTTCTAGTCCCAGGCACTGGACTGACAAGTTCAGCAAACTATCAGCCATGTGCCTGCTCCTGTCTCCAGGGATCCAGGTATGCCCATTACTTGAGGGGGGCGGTCACCCTCCCCCACCATCAAGACAAGGTAACATCTGCATTTCTCTGAAGCAGAGCCCTCCTAGCTCGCCCCCATTGAGCCAGGCACCTCAAAGGATGGCTTGTCTCACCTCTAGGCCTTGGAGCTGGTAGATAGCCTCCCATCTTCTGCCTAGGCACCAGGATGGCTGCAAGGAATTTAGACTCAGCCACCTTACTTGAGTAACACTGCTCAAAAAAGAAATGTACTCACTCATTACTAAAGTAACTGCAACGTCTCTGTGCATCACCTTTATAATAAAATTTAAATTTAAAAAAGGGCATCGATAAGCACATGTGAAATGAGAAGATAAAATTCATAAGCCACCAAGGAAATGAGTCTTCCAAACATGCTTGTGTTTCCAGTATTTGTAGCTATTGTCCCCATAGTTGACTGGCCACACCTTAAAGCTACTTCAGAAAGCAGTGTTGATACTCTTCCTTGGGACTATATTAGGGTCTCCATTAAAGGGATATAACCAGCATCAGCTCACAGAAGTTGCCCAAGATGGAGAGCCATATGGTGCCCTGGCTGTTCCTAAAAAAAGAAAATGAGGGGGTAAGCTCCTTATGACTAATGTAAGCTAATTTTAAAAAGCCAACACTGAGCTTTGTAATAAGCTTAATGTAAGCTAATTTTAAAATAGGGGGTTAAATATAAGGATATACATCTATATGAAAATGTCACAATGAAACTTAGTGTGTGCAATTAATATATGCTAATAAAAATAGGAGCTTGACCAATATATTTTTGTAAACCAAGGAGTACAGATCACTGCAAACTGGTATAATCCACCATCCCCCAGTCAGTGTCACAGGTTGACTCTATTTTGTGTCTGGACAGCATCACTCAGGCAAGAGATAATTCAGGAAGGAATCATAGCTCATGAGGAAGGTTGCTTGGTGAACAGCAAACCTCTGTTTCTGTGCTATCAGTGAAGAGCTGGCTTCCTTGGCAACGGGAGCCTGCTTAATGAGTGGGAAGAGGCAGCAGGCATGAAAATGTGCACACAGAGAAACAAATCCTCTTCACCAAATATTTCCTTTGTCTGTGTACTCAGGTCTGTTGATGGTTTTGAAAATTAAAAAATCAGCTAGGAGTAATAGCTCAAGCTGATTATTCTAGCTACTTGTTGAAAATGGGGGAGAGAGGCTGTGGTTTGAGGTCAGCCTGGGCTAAAAAAATAAATAAAGCAGGGAAGGTGGGGAGAAAAAAGGGGGGAGGAGATGATGTAACTCCATCTTGAGCAATAGGTGGTTTCCATGGCACATGCTGTTGTCCCAGTGATGCACAAATAGGAGGATGGCAATCAAGACCAGTCAGGGCATAAAGCAAGTACCTATTTATCTATATACTAACCAATATAAAAAAGGGCTGGCAGATTGGCTTTGTGGTAGGCTGCTTGCTTAGCAAGGATGAGGCCCTGAGTTCAAATCCAGTACCACAAAAAAAAAAAAGGTAAAACTCAGGATTCTTAGCGATATAGTAAAAAAGGCTTGGGTGCTCTTAATTCCTTGTCTCTCTCATTCTTATGCTCTAGAAATAACTACTTGTAACCTTTTAAAAACATTATTTCTGGGGCTGGGTAGGTGGCTCAGTGGTAGAGTGCTTGCCTTGCATGCATGAGGCCCTGGGTTTGATTCCTCAGCACCACATAAGCAGAAAAAAAAAAAGCTGGACCCCCCCCCCCAAAAATGATTTCTTTGGCTTCATATGTATCTACATATTGCTGAATCTTTTGTTTATTTGTTTTTGGTTGGTCTTGGGACTTGAAATCTGGGCCTAGGCCTCTGTCCCTCAGCTCTTCAGCTCAAGGATAGCTCTCTATCACTTGAACCACAGCGCCCCTTCCGGTTTTCTGGTGGTTTATTGGAGATAAGAGTCTCATGGACTTTCTTGCCTGGGCTGGCTTTGAATCACAATCCTCAGATCTCAGCCTCCTGAATAGCTAGGATTATAAGTGTGAGCCACTGGCGCCTGGTTATATTGCTGATTCTTAATTTACCAAGTATAGACATTATCTGATAACTACTATGATTAATAAGAACTTAGCTACTTTATGTAATTTCTTTAAAAAAAGTAATTGTTGTATCATGTATTAATTGGATTATTTGTTCTCTGACATTAAAAATTTGAATTATTTATACACCCTGGACATTAATCTCCTATCAGATGAATAACACAAAGATTTTCTCCCATTGTATAAAGTTATCTATTTACTCTGTTTCCTTTGATACACTGGTTTTTGAACTTTTTTTTTCCCCTCAAGGCAGGCACTCTATCACTTGAGCCACAGCTCCACTTCCAGTTCTTTGGTGGTTAATTGGAGATAAGGTCTCCTGGACTTTTCTGCCTGGGCTGGCTTTGAACCTCAGGTCTCAGCCTTCTAAGTAGTTAGGATTACAGGTATGAGCCATAGGCACCCAGCTTCCTTTTCTTCTTTGTACAAGTATTTGTTCATTGTATCATTGGTCTCTCTTCTCTCCTTTCCTCCCTTCTCCTTTCCTTATTTTTCTTTCCTGTCATTTTTCCTGACAAGCTAGAAGATACAATTTTCATATAAATTCACTAAGCAGAGGCTTTATTTTATTTTATTTTTATTGTTCCCAAGTTATTCAACTTCATTTAAAAATTATTAGCTGAATGATGGTGGCTCTCGCCGGTAATCCTAGCTACTTAGGAAGCTGAGATCTGAGGATGACAATTCAAAGCCAGCCTGGGCAGGAAAGTCCGTCACCATCAGACTTGTATCTCCAAGTAACAGAAAACTGGAAGTGGTACTGTGGCTTAAATTGGTACAGCACAAGCCTTGAGCACAAAAGCTCAGGAAAAGTGCCCAGGCCCTGAGTTCAAGTCCTATAAATGACAAAATAACATTATTAGCATACAATAGCTGTAAATGTTCAATATAATATTTCCATACAAGCATAGAATATCCTGGATTCAATCTCATCTCCCTAACCACTCTCCCTTATCCTTCCTCCCCCCTTCTTAGAAAAATTTTAACTAATTTCATTGTTCTATTTTCATCTATGTATTTTCCTTGGTCATATTTTCCCTTATTTGCCTAGTTCCCCATCCCTTTGGTATCTACCAAAACCTCTCACAGGGTTTGTTGACTTTCTTGTCATTCTTTTTTTTTTTAGTTTATAATTAATTGTGCCAATGGGATTCACCATGGTATTTCACATGTGCAGGAACTATATTTATATCAGAATAACTCCTTCTATTATTCTTTCCCCATCCCCTACCTGTTGTTCAACCACATTCCACAGGATTCTTTTGGGATCTTCATACTTGCATACTATGTACTTGGGATACTACTCATTCTCCAAGCAATGTGCAAGGCTTTGTGGTGGGATGAATGAAATTTTGAGTCTAATTGGTTTACAAACTAAAAGGAGGAAAACAGACCACAAGTATTGAACAGCAGAGAGGGAGAGCTTGGTTGACTGAAATGAGTTGTAGGTCTGTCACTAGACTTGAGCTGAGGTAAAGGGAAATCTCTGAAGAACATTTAAACCTAGCAATATGAAAGCTCCAGCCCTTTCTACCTCTAGTATTGAGGTGAGGCATCCTAAGGCCAGCAGTTCAGTATACGCTCCAACCTCATGGGGGCGGCAGATATTGGAAAGAGGCCATCAGGGCTGATAGCAAGGTGGACACAAAGCCATTGCCAATGTGGCTGCTCCAGGAGGCCATTAGCAGCACATTCTAATTCTTTTGCCATTCCTGTTGTCCCACCCACCCCCCACTCCTTGCCATTTGAACGAAGCCTGCTATAATCTTTGTATATCCAATGTAGAATTTCTATCCTTTTGAGCCCTCAGTTGTTCCCTGAGCTTTCTCCTTTGTTTCCATCCCTCCCTCCCAGGAGAATCAGTTTCCTAGCTCAAATGCAAATTCAAAATTCCTTAGCCATCCTGCTAAGTGTTGTTTTGCCACAGCCGTAATTTACCATGATGATGAATTTGCTGTCATGAATACTAACTTGGAATTATATCTAGTAGTTTTGTGACACTGGTTTCATGATTGATACACACTACTTATCAGCAAGGTATTTATTTAAATACCTTGCAGGAAATTGTACAATGGAAAAGCTGGGCTGGGTAGTTTGGTCAGTCTAGCTTTTATCATGGGAGGTGATGATAGAAAGAAATTATACAGGGACATTCAACAATTGTCAGAATGAACAGGGTGGGAAGGCTTCATTCCCACTGCAAAAATAACAACACAGGAGCTGGGAGGTGGCTCAAGCCTGTAATCCTAGCTGCTTGAGAGGTGGAAATTGGGATGGAATTCAAAGCCAGCCTGGACAACAAGAGGTCCGTGAGACTCTATCTCAATAGATGGCATGCATGTGTCATTCCAAGCAATACAGGAAAGCACACAGAAGGATGGTTTTCAGACGGTCTGGCATAAAGCAAAATCCTGTCTTGCAAATAACAAGGCCGAGTTCAATGCCTCATGCCATCTAAATAAATAGAGAAGGGAAAAAAGAATGAAAGAAAAAAGTTAAGAAGGAAGGGAGGAAGGAAGGAAGGAATAAAGGAAGGAAGGAAGGCAGGCAGGAAGGAAGGAGAGGGAGGGAATCAATTGGTTCCTCAAACCCTAAAGAGATCTCAAGAATAGGGTAAACCAAGGTGGTGTCAGTTTATAGACTAGAACTGATTTAGGTGTTTATTTTTATTAGCGCTTATAAACTTGACAACCTGTTAGGTTGGTTTGGGGAATGGGTTTTCCTTGGTGCACATTGGATAAAAAATCTTGAATTCGTCTAACAGGAATTTTCACATAATAAAACCAAGGCCTTGTCAAAAAGTAAAATAAGAAATTATTTTGACATCATTTTCCCACCTCCCGGCTCATGTGTTATTTTTAGTATCTCCATGCCAACAATTAGCCACAGCCATTTCAGAAGGAGACTTTGCCTCTCCCTGGTACCTTCACTTGGCCAGATAGACTTGTCTATGATTCTTGCTATTGTAGGCAACTAAATTTGTGGCTTCTGTTTTGACCCATGTGGGTCATAGTGGTTGTCTGGGCTTAAGAAGCCTGGTAAAATTCCTTTCCTCAGATAGTGAGGAAGGAAAGGGAGGGCCAGACAGCTGAAGCTAGCCCAGCTGTAGAGTTTGGTTGGGTAGAGTGCCACCTAGAGGTGGAGTCAGAGCACAGGTGAAAATAAAGGTAGGCAGTGAAGAACACAATTGTTCAGAACCTCTTCCATAGGCATTCATTAATCCTGGTCTGTGTGGGTGAAAGTTTAGGTCCACACATGACTATCACATGGACTCAGACAAGAGTATAAACAATAATCCACAGTCCATTGCCTGCTCCTATTGTCTTCTATCTTCACCTCTGTATCATAGAATAAGGTGCACATGAGTGTTGACCCTGCAGCCCAAGTTCTGTCTCCTGTGTAACAAATACTCTGTAGTCATTTCTTTGTTACAAGGGTGTCCCATTGGTTCTTGGTCCACTTTCAACAGGGCAGACTCAAGAACCATACAAGGCTAGACTCAAGATCCATACTAAGCCAGACTTGTACAGTCAGACAAGTTACTTTGTCAGGGAAATAAGGGGTTCTGAATACTGAAGAAAGGTCTGGAAGACAAGTATAGACTCTGAATGGGATACTTTCATAGGCCAGTAGATTCCTCACCTCCTATGGAAAGGCATGAAGAAAGGAAATCTAGAGTACTGGGATCTCATGAAGTCCACAGCTAAAGTACTGACAAGAACAACAATGTATTTGGATTACTGTAGTGAAGTGGGTGGTCTGAATTAATTTTCTAGGTCTGCTATACCAAAGTACTACAGATGCATGGTTTAAAAGAACAAAAGCCCAAACTAAGACATTAGTAGGATTGGTAGTCCGAGGAATCAGGGAGAATCTACTCCCTGCCTCTTTCCTACTTTCTGGTATTCTTTGGCATGCACATACATCACTGTAATTTCTGTCTTCATCTGACATGTTCTGAGTATATCTGTGTTGTCATATGGCCATCTTTTTAAAAAGGATACCGATCAGCTAAGTGCTGGTGGCTCATGTCTGTAATCCTGGCTACTCAGGTGAATGGGATCAGAGGATCGAGGTTTGAAGCCATCCCACAACTCCATCTTCAATTAATCAGTAAAAAGTCCAGCTGGAGCCATAGCTTAAGCAGTAGAGCACCAGCCATGAGCAAGCAAGCAAAGTAGGCATAAGGCCCTGAGTTCAAACCCTAGGACTGCCTAAATAAAAAAAAATAAAAGGATACCATCATACTGGATTAGCCTACCCTATATCTATAATCTTATCCTAATCAATTATACAATACAACCTTGCATGCATAACAACATTTTGGTCAACAATGGACTGCATTTTCAATAATGGCCCGATAAGATCATAATGGAGCTGAAAAGTTCTAACCACCTGGTGAAATTGTAGCTGTTGTAATGTCATAATACAAGTAATACACACATGTTTGTGGTGATGTTAGTATGAACCAATCTATTGTTCTGCCTGTAATATAAAAGTATAGCACACTATTTTGTACAGTACATAATACTTGAAAATGATAAGTTAATATGTTACTGGATGAAATCTCTCTTAAAACAGTATACTGGCCAGAAGCCAGTGACTCATGCCTGTAATCCTCAGGAGTCTGAGATCTGAGGATTGTGGTTTGAAGCCAGCCTGGGCAGAAAAGTCCATGAGACTCTTATCTCCAATTAGCCACCAGAAAACCAGAAGGGGTTCTGTGGCGCAAAGTGGTAGAGTAAAAAAATTCAGGTTCAGCACCCAGGCCCTGAGTTTTAAGACCCCACAACTGACAAAAAGAATAAAACCAAAAACCAATGTGTTAGGAATAGCCTCACAAATTTTGTGTCTACTACATGTCTTGATTACATCATACCACATACACACATATAGCCTTATGTATACCTATACATATATAACATCTAACACATGTAACATACATGTATACCTATATATCATATGTCTTAGGTGTATAGTAGGCTGCACCATCAAGTTTGTGTAAGCATAGGCTATGGTGTTCAAACACAATAGAAATTGCCTAATGTTGTATTTCTCAGAACATATCTCTAGTATCAAGTGTCTTGTGAATGTGAATGTATTTCCAAGCAAGAGCACATTATAAGCTGCTGAGGTGAAGGCTTCAATATATCTTTATTGAAGGATACAATTCAATCCATGTCAGTCTATGTTAGGTCACACAAATAGTGACAAAGGAGATAGGACTCACAGGTTCATGGAAACCCCTTTTGAGCCAGGCCTTTTGGCTAAATTGGGAACAAAGTGGAAGTTTCATCAGAGTAATTTGATCAATAGTCTACTAGTTAATCTAATATCTTAATGGCTCAGTCACTCTACATTCATTCCAATCACTACCAATCATCAGTATTCCCAATTATTTGTGTTCACTCTGGGGGTCTCTTTCTCTATCTGGTCACTTCTGCTAACTCTGGTTTTATTGTTACCTGTAGCTATTCTCTCATTATTTTTCATGTTTTGCTTCCCTTTACCACTTTCCCTGGCTTTCTATTCTAACTTTCAGTTCAGATCTCTCAGAGATGGTCTGGCCCAGCAAATTACTACATTCCCTGCAAGGAAATTTCTTGCCAATTTTCCTTTGCTACATCTAGCTAATCTATACACTGGCTGTCCTGAGATAGTTGGCTTCCCACCCTGGCCCAAATAGCTGTGTCCAGGATTTAGTTCGCTCCATATAAACCAAGGCTGGTTATCTTGAAGGAAGCATCTATAGGTAGTTTATTAGCAGATAGTTGCTAGTAGGATAATTTTGCATTGCTTATTCAAGGATGATTCCCAAATCTGGCACTACTGATATCTTGGGCTGGATGATTATTTGCTATAGGATAATCACCTGTACAACTGTGCATTATAGGGCGCTTAGCAGCAACACTGATATTTACCAAGCAGACACCTGTAGACAAGGTTAGGACAAATGTCCACTTGAGCCCTGTTGTAATGGCATGGGAAGCATGAAATTATCTCATCCATGTGGGTGTAGTATGAAGGATTCTGAGATATATATTTCAGACAGATACATATGTATACACATACATGCATGTACACATATACACATATGTACATGTTATAAACATATACACACATGTACATATATATGTATACATATATACATATATATATATATGTGTGTGTGTGTGTCTGTCTGTCTGTCAGGGCTAACTTAGAGGTCATTATGGTTTGAATATGAAGTGCCCACTGAAAGGCTCATGGTCCCCAGTTGGTGGATACAATCATAGAGAAGGGATTTGATCAGGAGAACCCTGAATTCATCAATAGATTTATCCATTAATAGACTCATAATTTGATGGTTATTGGGAAGTGGTGGGAAGTGAGACAGGTTAGAGGGAGTTACTCAGTGGGGTGTACCCTGAAAAGATATACATCATTATTGATCCTTTCTCCTTCTCTGTTTCCTTGCCACCATGAGGTGAGCAATTCTGTTCCTCAGTGTCCTTCTGCTATGATACTCTGCCTCACCATGGCCTAGAAGCAACAGGAACAGCCTACCATGGACAAAACCTCTGAAACTCTGAGCCCAAATAAACTTTTTCTTCTTTGTTTCTTTCAGGTATGTGTCAGAGCAAAGAAAAGCCTGACTAACACAGAAGCTGTGTGGGGCAGTTCCTGCTAGGAGTAATGGTTTGGATAGGTTCCATATGAAAAGATATGATCATTCAAAAGGAAACAAAGTGTGTGTGTGTGTGTGTGTGTGTGTGTGTGTGTGTGTGTGTGTGTGTGTGTGTGTGTGTGTGTGTGTGTGTGTGAGCGGACTTGTGTGTGTATTATATTCGAACAAGCATTTTCATTGGTTTACTTACTGTGTATACGTTTTTTTTTTAATGTTCAACTCTCTGTATAGATGTTTCTGTTTCAGAAAAAAAGCCAAGTCTGGTGCATAAGCACTAGCCACCAAAGGCTTAATGGCTGGAGATAGATTCTGACATATCTAGCAATTCATACAGTGCAACTTATTAGGGACTGATGGACCAAACTGTCTGGGTAGCAGGAGGATAACAGCATCCTGAAGCAGGAGGAAGGGCTAAGCTAAACAAAGGTGGCCCATAGCCAACCAGAATGTACCTCAGGCTTTTCTCAAAACCAATTAATGTGTCAAATGTCAGCTAAGAAATGCTGTAGGCATCAGTGACTAGCACAGCATGCTTGGCTGACTATCTTAATAAATTTCATATTTTATAGGATTTGAGACATGTCCAGGTCACCTGACAGTAAGATCATTATAGTCATTTCAAGTTGAATCCCTAAGAAATCTATATGAGAGCATGTATGTCTATGTGTCTTTGAAGTTAGACTGTAAATAATCCTTGGTGCTCCTTCTATGTTATTAGGATAGATGAATGTCATCTATGACACTAGAATTATCTGAATGTTACAAAATGTAAGAATCAGCTCTATGGAAGTTGAAATGAAAGCAGAATTTATATTAAGAGTAGTTTTCACTAAGTGCTGGTAGCTCATACCTGTAATCCTAGCTACTCAGGAAGCTAAGAGCTGAGGATCATGGTTCAAAGCCAGCCTGGGCAGGAAAGTCGTGATATTCTTATCTCTAATTAACCAACTAAAAACTGGAGGTAGAGCTATGGCTCAAAGTGGCAGAATACTAACCTTGAGCAAAGAAAGCTCAGGACAGTGCCTAGGCACTGAGTTCAAGCCCCATGACTGATAACAATAAGAACAAAAAAGAAAAGAAAAGTGTTTTTCTCTTTATACAGGCCCATCTATGTCTAGGCATATGTAATGTATAATGTCATATTCAAAGTCCCTAGAGATCTCCAATGACATTGTTCTTCAGCATCAGAGTCTAGGGGTACTAAGTTCAGAATCTAAGGAACCCATCTAAGGAAGTCCATTTGTTTTTTGTTTGTATGTTTTTGGTGCCAATCCTCGGGCTGTCCTTAAACTTTTGTGCTCAAGGCTAGTTCTCTATCACTTGAGCACTTGGAGGTAAGAATTTCAGACTTCCCTACCTGGGCTGGTTTTGAACCTCAATCCTCTAATCTCAGCTTCCTGAGTAGCTAGAATTACAGGTGTGAACTACTGGCACCTGGACATTTTTGTTTTTAGGCTCAGCTCTTTTACCAATGAGTTCTATAGGAAACTACTTGACCTTTCTTTAGTTTTCCTTTCTGCTAAATGAGATAATTAATACTTTTGGTAGAGAACTGTTCTTAGAAAAACTTGTACTGTCGCAGCAACTTAAAAATAGTGCTAGGGAGTGGCTGGGAATGTGGCTTAGTGGTAGAGTGCTTGCCTAGCATGCATGAAGCCCTGGGTTCAATTCCTTAGTACCACATAAACAGAAAAAGCCAAAAGTGGCACCATGGCTCAAGAGATAGAGTGTTAGCCTTGAGCACAGAGAGGCTCAGGGACAGTGCCCAGGCTCTGAGTTCAAGCCCCTGGCAAAAAACAACAACAACAACAACAACAAAAAGAAAACATAGTGCTATGTAAAGGTTGAATAAGTAGAAATGGTACTTCTTCCTGTACATGGCAATATGTAAGATTTTTGCCTTTAAAGAAGCTCAGCTAGGGCTGGCTCAGTGGTAGAGTGCTTGCCTTGCATGCATGAGGCCCTGGGTTCCATTCCTCAGCACCACATAAGCAGAAAAAGCTGGAAGTGGGCATTGTGGCTCTAGTGGTAGAATGCTAGTCTACAGCTGAAGAGCTGAGGGACAGCGCCCAGGCCCAGAGTTTAGGTCCCATGACCGACAAATAAATAAATAAAAATAAAGAAGCTCAACTGATTTATGTATTGCTATGTGTTCCTTAATGATGGGACATGTTCTAAGAAATGCATTGCTAGTGAACAAATGTAGTCATTACAGTCAATGTACATTATATACAAAATGAACTACATAACTCAATGGTAGGAACAGGAAGGGAAAAATGGAGGAGAAAAAAGGAAAGGATGACACTGACCAAGAAGTATTGTACTCATAACCCGACGGAATTGTAACCCCTTTGTATAACTACTTAATGATAAATAAATTTTTTTAAAAAAGAAATGCATTGTTAGATAATTTTGTCATTCTTCAATCAGAGATCGTACTTAAACCTTGATGGTATAAGTCAGATATATGATCATTAGGCAATTAGAATATTTTTGGACAATTACAAACTTAATAAATCATTACTGTAAATGTGACATATTGTTGACTTCATTATATGCCATATGTTAAGACATACTATATATTCCTGATTATGTATCTAATTCTCTTTTTTTTCTTACCTGGTAAACTATCAAGGCATGTAGCATTATGGTCACTGTGGCATAGTTCAGCATCTATTTGTTTTCACTGGTGTTTGTGTGTGTGTGTGTGTGTGTGTGTGTGTGTGTGTGTGCTTTGTGTTCTTGCTCAGCCTTTGCACTCATGGTTGGTACTCTACCACTTGAGCTATACTCTACTTTCCTACTATTGCTGATAAATTGCAACTAAGTTTGGATTTGTTTGCTCAGGCTGGCTTTGAACTACAACTACTCAGTCTCCTCAGTAGCTAGAATTATAGGCATAATCCTCTAGTACCTGTCTTTACTAGTGATTCAGTAAAGGCAGGTACTAGGGGCGTATGCCTACCCAACCACATGTGAAAAGCAGAAGGATATGTGGGCAGGACTGGTGATCCCAAAGATAGTAGGTAGTAAGGCTGAACCACTGATTTGAGATAGAGACCTATGAACATCTGGTTTGGTGACTTTCCTGCTTTCCAAATCCATATTCTTTAAATTTGTGTTTAGTCTGTTCACAGAGAAAAGACAGAGTAGTGGGCAGAGGCAGAGGAGGAAGACACTGCTGGAATGGCTGCCTTTCTACAGTGAGCTGAGCTTTGACTTTGAGCTGAGCTTATGTTTTCCATAGGCAAGCAAAGCCTAATAGGACTATCTTCTTTATGGAATAGTTGGATAAACAGCTGGTGTGAACTTGTGCTTTGAAATGATTCTTCACCCTTTTTCCATTGTCCCCCAAACCAACTAGTGCTCCAAAATATATTTTCCATACTAAACTCTCCCAGAATTTTGGTAGACACAACCTTCTCCATCTTGTTAGCTTTCTAGTAAGCTTTTGGTGACATGACAGTTACCCTATGAATCACCCCTTGATCTGGCTCTGAAATGTAAGATCATGAGGGAAGGATATTTGTTATCACAGGTTAGACACATAGGTAGACAGAGTAGTGGGAGTGTGGATTGGGGAGGAGCAGCATTACTTACCACATTCTCCCATCACAGGCCTTTCAACCACTTAAAAAGAAATTGGGGGCCAGGTTGCTGATGGTTCATGCCTGTAATCTTAGCTACTTAGGCAGCTGAGATATAAGAATCTCAGTTAAAAGCTAGCCTGAGCAGGAAAGTCTGTGAGACTCTTATCTGTAACTTCCAAAAAGCTGGAAGTGGAGCTATGGCTCAAATGGTAGAGTTCTAGCCTTGAGCCAAAAAGCTCAGGGTTAGTGCTCAGGCCCTTAGTTCAAGCACTCCTACCAGTCCCCCTCCCCCATGCATGCACACATACGCACACGCATAGGCGCGCACACACACACACACACACACACACACACACATATGGCATGCACACTAAAATAAATAAAAAAGGAAGAAAGAGAGAAATTGGAGCACAATAGTAGGCTGAACATAGTTCAATTTGTGGTTTTTCCCTCTTGAAATCACTAAAGCTATGGGAAAGGAATTTTTAAAAATTTAATTTATTGTTCTTATAAAGGTGATGTATAGAGGGATTACAGTTAAATAAGTCAGGAAATGAGTACATGTCCTTTCATATAGTGTCATCTCTTCCAGGAAAGGAAAGAAAAATTTTAAGGACATCTAGAAGGGAAAATAGGAAAGAAGACAACAGCAACAGTTGAGAATGTGACTCAAGCATTAGAGTACTTGCCTAGTATATACAAGGCTCTAAAATCAATCTGTAGTATGTGGGAAGGAGTAAGTGGAAAGCAAGTTATTAGAAGAGTAGGAAATGACTACACTGGTGTAACTGAACTGGCAGTAAGTTGGCAGAGGGAAAAACTGAGGGCTAGCCCATTTGCACAGTCAGATAACTAAAAATTTCAAGAACTATTAGCACTTCTGAAGGAGGGGTTAAGACAACACTTAAAGATAAGGAATTTTTACTGAGAGCACTGGGGGCTCACGTCTGTAATCCTAGCTACTCGGGAGGCTAAGATGTGAGGATTGCAATTTAAAGTCAGCTGGGTCAGGAAAGTCTGTGAGACTCTTATCTCCAATAAACCATTCAGAAAACCAGAAGTGGCACTGTGGCTCAGTGGTAGAG
The DNA here is from genome assembly GCF_024711535.1 of Dipodomys merriami. NCBI lineage: Eukaryota > Metazoa > Chordata > Mammalia > Rodentia > Heteromyidae > Dipodomys > Dipodomys merriami. Next base: position 49,822,847 of record NW_027206290.1, on the reverse strand, counting down.
TGCTAGCCTTGAGCTGAAGAGCTGAGGGACAGTGTCCAGGCCCAGAGTTCAAGCTCCATGATCACCACCACCACTAACAAAAGAGTTTTTTTGCCATGTGCTGGTAGTTCACATTTTAATCCTAGCTAGGCTGAGATCTGAAGATCACGGTTCGAAGTCAGCACAGAAAAGTCCATGAAATTCTTATTTCCACTTAATCACCAAAGAGCTGGATGTGGAGCTGTAGTCCAAAGTGTGGGAGCACTAGCCTTTAGCAGAAAATCTCAGAGACAGTGACCAGGCCCAGAGTTTAAGCCCTAGGATTGGCACAAAAGAAAATAAACATAAAAAGGGAAGGTTTGGTTCAAAGTTCATTTTAGAAGTGTAGAATCCCTAGATCCTATCCCAACTTAGCTTGCCACCACCACTTTAGTCCCTTGAGGATTTAAATAAGTGGATCTCAGTATTAGGGAACATCAGACACAGTAAAAGGTAAAGATTTCATATTGAAAAACGTTTAATGTTATGTACTAGAGACCCTAATTTCTTTACATATGATTGGTTCCTAAGCTATTTGTTTTTTTATTTTTTTATTTTTTATTTTTATTTATTTATTTTTATTGTGAACATACTGTACAGAGGGGTTACAATTACACGGGCAAGATAATGAGTACATTTCCTATCAAGCATTGTAGCCTCCTCCTTTGTTTACCCTTCACATCCCTTCCCAGCCTCCCCCCCCCCCAATTCCTAAGCTATTTGTATTATAGTGTCTCAACAGGCCCAGAAAAAGGCCTAAAATTGATGTTAGAGGGTCCTTCCTTATCCTAGTAGCCCATTGGTGGTTTTTAGACTATTAATTCAGAACTCATGTGTTCTGAATTTCCAATTACCTTTTAACCTATCATCTTTTTTTTTTTTTTTGGTGGTGGGGGGGGGTCCGGTCGTGGGGCCTGAACTCTGGGCCTGGGCGCTGTCCCTCAGCTCTTCAGCTCAAGGCTAGCGCTCTACCACTTGAGCCACAGCGCCACTTCCGGCTTTTTTCTTTTTGCTTATGTGGTGCTGAGGAATCGAACCCAGGGCCTCATGCATGCAAGGCAAGTGCTCTACCACTGAGCCATCTTCCCAGCCCTTAACCTATCATCTTCTACAAAACAAAAACAAAACAATTCATGGCTAGGCATGGTTGTTCACACCTTGTAACTTGCTACTTGAGAGGGAGAGATTGGAAGAATAACAGTTAGAGCTCAGCCTCAGCCAAATGTCAGGAAGACACTTTCTCAACCAATAAGCCAGGTGAAGTGGCATGTGCCTGTCATTGCAACTATACAGGATGCATAAACGGGAGCACAGCGTTCCAGGCAGGCCTAAGCAAAAGTCCAAGACCCTATCTGAAACATAACTAAAACAAAGGGCTGGGGGAATTGGCTTCAGTGGGAGAGCTCCTGCCTAGCTAGGGTGAGGCCAAGCTCAAACCCCAATAATGTTTTTTGTTTTTAAAAACCCAACCAAAACAACAACAAAAACCTAACAAACTCCAAAACCAAATCAATATTAAAATCTTTTTTATGAAAAGTTTCAATCTCCATCAAAGATGAAAGAATAGAGTGAAATAGAAAATACAACAGAAAATTAGAATATGATAGACTAGGATAGGATAGGTTAGGATAGGATAGAATAGAATTCTGCTTTACCCACAAGAATGTTTCAGGAACCTCAATGAATGCCTAAAACAACAGATTGTGCTAGCATATTTATGAACTATGTGTTTTTCCCCTGTACATTCATACAACAATTTAACACCTTTCTACTTTAACTAATCATTTATCATATACTGCTGTCCATAACTCTGTGTGTGTGTGTGTGTGTGTGTGTGTGTGTGTGTGTGTGTGTGTGCATGCATGCTGGTTCTGGGGCTTAAACTCAGGGCACGGGATCTGTCCCTGAGTCTTTTTGCTCAAGGCTAGCACTCTACCACTTGAGCTACAGTCCTGGCTTTTTGGTGGTTAATTGGAAATGATAATATTCACATCAACTTTCCTATCTGGGCTGGCTTCAAAACATGATCCTTAGATCTCGGCCTTCTGACTAGATAGAAGTTTGAGATGTAGCTACTGCAAAACTAGCATGGATTTTCTTTTCCATCTTCATAGTTTCACTCACTGATAAGAATTTTTGTCCTTACTGTTTATCTTAGCAACCTGAGCATACATATTTTTTTCTCAAATAAAAATTTCAACCTTTTATTTAATGGAAGTACTCTGTGATTTCTATGGTATATCAGAATTACTGGCATCCCCATTCTTGTGCTTTGAAGTCATTATTAAGTAAAATAAGCATTACTTGAGCATAATACTGAATATCATGACAGCTAATCTGATAATTGAGAATGCTGAATAAGTTTGTAGTGTACATAGTGTTTCTACGTTGGCTGGAGAATGATGGTCTGAGATCACACACCTGATGCACAATCTGGTGTACAATTTAAAACTTATAAACTGTTTGTTTCTGAAATAATTTCAGTACTTCCAGACCATGGCTTATTGAGGATAACTGAGACTGTAATCAGGGGAGTCCACTGTATAATGAACCTCTGTGGACCTATTATTATCGAACTTCAATAATTATCAATAATTAGTTAATCTGGGTCATCAACCTTTTTTCTTTTTTCTTTTGTTTTTTTTCCTTTCATTGCAATTTTAATAAAAAGGAATATAAACTGGTATATTACAAAATATATTTCACATTGATTTTTGCAACAGGAATCTTAAAAACATCAAACTCTGTAAGATAAAAGCATGTTTCAACCATATTTTTGGTTTGTTTTGCTTAAGTATTTTAAAGCAAATATTAGCCATCACATCATTTCATTGTCTAAATAAAAGGGAGGCACACAGTGCATGTATTAGATAGAAAACCTCTCAAAAATATTACTCAATCATACTCATTAAAACCAATAGCATTTCCTTAATATGATCTAAATATCATTTGTTCAGATTTTTATGTTGTCTTAAAATTTATTTTTAAGCCAGGCACTGGTAGCTCACATCTGTAATCCTAGCTACTCAGGAGGCCTTGATTTGAGGGCTGCAGTTTGAAGCCAGCTTGGGGAGGAAAGCCCATGACTCTTTTCTTGTTTGTTGGTCATAGGCTTGAACTTGCAGCCTGGGTGCTGTCCCAATCAATTTTGCGCAAGGCTAACTCTGAGCCACAGCTCTACTTTCATTTTTTCTGGTGGGTAATTGGACGTAAGAGTCTCATGGCCCAGCCCAGTGGCTCACACCTGTAATCATAGGTAGTCAGGAGGCTGAGATCTGAGGATTGTGGTTTGAAGCCAGCCCAGGGAGGATAGCCCATGAGACTCTTATCTCCAATTAACCACCAGAAAACTGGGAGTGGTGCTGTGGCTCAAAGTGGTAGAGTGCTAACATTTATTGAAATAGCCCAAGGACAGCATTGAGGCAAAAAGAAGGAGGAAGAGGAGGAGGAGGTGGAGGAGGAAGAAGAAGAAGAAGAAGAGGAAGAGGAGGAGGTAAGGAGGAGGAAGAGGAAGAGGAGGAGAGGAGGATGAAGAGGAAGAGGGGGAGGAGGAGGAGGAAGAAAAAGAAGTAGGAGGAGGAGATGAGGAGGAGGAAGAGGAGGAAGAGAAGCAGTCGCAGTAGCAGCAGCAGCAATGAGGGTGTCTCATGGACTTTGCTGACTCAGCTGGCTCTGAACTACAATCCTCAGATCTAAGCCTCTTGAATGTGAAGCTCTTATCTCCAAGAAAGTACTCAGAAAAAAAAATCAAAAGCAGCCGGGCGCTGGTGGCTCACACCTTTAATCCTAGCTACTCAGGAGGCTGAGACCTGAGGATCACGGTCCAAAGCCAGCCCGGGCAGGAAAGTCTGTGGACTCTTTTTTTTTTTTGTCTGTGAGACTCTTATCTCCAATAAACCACCAGAAAACCAGAAGTGGTGCTGTGGCTCAAGTGGTAGAGTGCTTGCCTTTAGCTGAAGAGCTGAGGGACAGCAACCAGGCCCAGAGTTCAAGCCACACAACCACCACCACCACCAACAATAAAAACCCAACAAAAGTAGTTCTGTGGTTCAAGTGGTAGAGCACTAGCATTGAGCAAAAGAAGCTTAAGGAAAGCACCTAAGCCCTGAGTTCAAGTCCTAGAATTGGCACACATTAAAAATAATTTTTAAGAGCTGGTTGAATCTCTATACAAATGAAGAGAACAAAATTTTATTTTATTTTATTTTAGTTTTTTGCTGGTTGTGGAGCTTGAACACTGGGCCTGGGCACTGTTCTGAGCTCTTCAGCTCAAGGCTAGCACTCTACCACTTGAGCTATAGCACCCACTTCCAGCTTTTTCTGTGTATGTGGTATTGAGGAATCGAACCCAGGGCCTAATGCATGCAAGGCAAGCACTCTACCACTGAGCCACCTTCCCAGCCCATGAGAACAAAATTTTAAAGTAGAAAAAAGTTGGTTTATTAAAAATAAATTTTAGGGAAGTGGTGCTGTGGTTCAAGTGGTAGAGCTCTAGACTTGAGCTGAAGAGCTAAGAGATAGTGCCCAGGCCCAGAATTCAAGCCCAATAACCGACCAAAAAAAAATTTAGGGCCTAGGAATGTGGCTTAGTGGTAGAGTGCTTGCCTAGCATGCATGAAGCCCTGGGTTCGATTCCTCAGTACCAGATAAACAGAAAAAGCTGGAGGTGGTACTGTGGCTCAAGTGGTAGTGTGCTAGTTTTGAGCACAGAGAGACAAGGACAAAGCTCAGGCCCTGAGTTCAAACCCCAGGATTGACAAAAAATAAAATAAAATTTAAAATTGTTAGTTTCTTAAAATTTTTATTTTATTTTTTATATTACTAGAACATATACACCTTTCAATTTAGTTTCTTAAACATTAGATGCTAAGTTCCATTTTCACAGTACATACTTGTTTTCAAGAGTCAAGAATTAATTAAACTTACATGTCATGTTGAAATTATAGAATACCTGAGGGTAGACAAGTAAAATGACACCACACTGAAGAATAATTTCATCACATCGATAACCAATGTGTATGTGTTGGTCATTTTCTGTTACTATGACAAAATATACAAAGTAATAAACATAAATAAGGAAGTCTTAATTTTCACAGTTTTGGAAAAATCTAAATTTTATATTATAAAATTTAAAAATCCAGATTTATGAACAATCGGGATTCAAAGATAATGCATTATATTTTATAGGCTACTTATAGCTCTTTTTTACTCTATTATAGCGACTCTTTCCCTCTCTTCCCCTATTTTTCTTTAAACTGGTAGTATGTAGGCCACATGCTTATTAGGCAAGGACTCTACCACTTGAATCTAGTCCTTTTTTTAAAAAAAAATTTCAGATAAGAGTCTTGAATTTTTGACCCAGCCAGCCTGGGTCTGTACTCCTATCTATGTCTCACGTGTATTTTAGGCTTTTAAGCCATTGTTCTTGGCTTATTGGTTGTGATGACATCTAAATAACTTATTTTTTTATGGGCTATCCTTGAATCTCCATCATCCAAATAACTAGAATTACATGTGTACTGCCATACCTGATCTTTTATTTTCTAAATGCCACTAACATGATGAAGAAACAAAGTCATTTGTGAATTCCTTACATTGAATTTCATTGACTGCATCTTCATTTTCTCTTTTAAATATGCTTTTGTCTATCTTCTTTACATACTATGAATTGATATGTAAGGCTGAGCTACAGATGGTTTCATTGCATTCAGCTTGTCTTATTAAATAACAAGACCTATAAGCAGGAAGGAAAAAAGTGAAGCTAATAAATGGAGAAAGCATGAAATAATTTTTTCCTTTGTTTTTGGAAAAAGGTCTTACTATGCACTTTATGCTGGTCTGGAACTCAAGTTCCTCTTGACTCATTCTTCTGCTTATTGAGATTACAGGTATGTACCACCAAGCCTGGTTAATGTTCTTTGTTGTTGTTAGGCTTTTTTGCTGATGACTGTTGTTCTTACCACTTGAGCCATACCTTCAATTCTGACTTTTTGCTGGTTAACTGGCAATAAACATCTCTTGGATTTATCTGTCTGGGTTGGCTTTGAACTTCTCAGATCTCAACCTTTTGTTTAGCTAAATTTATAGGCATGAGCAATTAGCACCTGGCTTCGAATTTTTCTTTTTAATGCTTAAATAACCCATGTTTGAACAGTGGAAGCCCTTTCAAGTTGGTAGTAGATCCTCTGACACAACCCCATTTCTCTCTGGCTTCTTTGTTTTCCAGAAAAACAAAATGTCCTAGGTTCAACTGGCAGATGTCCGCTCTTGATTTGGAATTACTGACTTAAAGAGTACTAGTTTCTTGTAGACAGAAATTGTAGTTGGGATTAGATCTTGGATGCCACAGTGTATAATAGTATTGAACTTAGTAATATGGTGTCATATCTAAGATGGACAGAATGAATAGATTAGAAAATTAAGTTCAGATTGGTATTTTCAATCCAGTTTTCAGATGACACAATGTTTTCCTTCTGATTTACATTTGTATTTTTTCTTTTATATTGAAACTGTCATGCATCCTGAATGGCATTATTACAATTATTTTCCTAGTCTAGTTTATATATATTGCTGGAAAATTAAAATATTAATTAGTAATTTTTAGGCAAATGTTTAAAAATAACATACCAATATTACTTAGTAACAGTGACTGTTAACTCAAGATTTTTGTTTGTTTTTTGTTGGTCATTGGGCTTGAAGTCTGGGCCTGGGCATTGTCCCTGAGCTTTTCAGCTTAAGGTGAGTGCTCTACCACTTGAGCCACAGTGCCACTTCTGGTTTACTGGTGGTTTATTGGAGATAAGAGTCTCATGGACTTTCCTTCCCTGGCTGGCTTTGAACCGTGATCCTCAGATCTCAGACTCCTGAGTAGCTAGGATTATAGGCGTGAGCTATGAGTGCTAGCTAACTCAATATTTTTTTTGATGGTTCTTATTTTATTTTGCTTTCCTCAGGTATATCTCATTAATCAAAATACTGTGCTTGGGAATAGAAGTGTAGTTCAAGTGGTAGAGAGCCAACCTGGAGCAAAAAAGTCCCAGGCCTGGGATTCAAGCACCTAGAACTAGCACACACACACACACAGACACACAGACATACACATACACTCCTATGTTTTAAAATTACATGAAATAATTTTTGTGGGATTATCCTACCAAACTGATATCCTGTTTAGTTTATTTGTCCCCAGTTTTAAAATACTGATTTTATTTTATTTTATTTTTGTGACCAAGTCTTGCTATGTAGCCATTGCTGGCATAAAACTCGCCATCTTCCTTCTTGTGAATCTTACGTGAAAGGAATACAGGCCTGTACCACACCCAGCTTTTTGGAAATACTGTTTAAGATATAAATTTAACTTTTTGATTTTTGTTAAGCTTTCATGGTTCCAAAGTTAAAACTACAAGATATACTTAAAGAAGCTGACTTTCCTCTGTTTTCTCTACCCCATTCCTCTTTATAAGTAGCCATGTGTCTTGGTTTATTTCCATTTCTCTTTTCAGAAAATAATAAGCAAATACATGAAAGTATCCATCTCTCCATCGAGTGTGTGTGTGTGTGTGTGTGTGTGTGTGTGTGTGTGTGTGCGTGCCACTTGAGCCATATTTCCATTTCTAATTTTTTACTGGTTAATTGAAGAAGTGTCTTATGAGCTTTTCTGCCCAGGCAGGCTTTGAACCACAATCCTCAGATTTCAGCTTCCTGAGTAGCAAGGATTATAGGAGTGATCTACTAGTTCCTGGCTCCATCTCTGCATCTTACTCCACAGGTAGCATTCTATGAACACAGTTCCACTGACATTGTTCCCATGTAGTATTTCCTAGACACCAGTTCATAGTATTGTATAGAGATAATTCTAGTATACCTGCATTGTTTTTTCATAATGCGATGTATCATAATTTATTAATCAGTTCTCTATAGGCTCATCAGTTTTAGTTATAAGCTAATATACATCTGAAGAAAATCCATAACAAAGAAAACAGAATATAAAACACACAAAAAAGGGATTCTGAAAATAGGACATATGCAGGAGAAATTAAAAAAAAATCACCATTGATTTTTGTGTGATGATAGGAAAAGCAGTAATCATGAAAAAGAGAATGAAGTGCTTCAAGAACATAGACTAAAAATTAAAAAGTTTGAATTAAGAAAAAAATTAAGAAAAATTGTTGAGGGAATATCCCAGAAAGTACACCAAAAAAGAAAACAAGATGTTAAACAGAACAGTAGCAGTGATTAAGGAACTAGGGTAAGACTGGTACCTCATGCCTGCAAACCCAGCTACACAGGAGGCAGAAGCAGGAGGACTAGGGCTGCAGCAAAAACTCTGGAGACCTGCTTTGCAAAATCAACAAAAGCAAAAAAGGCTGAAGGTATGGCTTAATTAATAGAGCAGGACAAGTCCTTGAGCTTAAACCTCAGTACGAGGGAAGGAGGGGAAGAAAAGAAGAAAAAAGAGGAGAAGAAAAGGAAGAAATTTAGAGAACCAATCCTGGAAGCTCAATATCTAAATAGGGTGTCCAAGAAGAAGAATATAGGGGAAATAGAGAAGAAATAATCAACAAAATAATTCTGAATCGAAGAGCTAAGGGTTGGAGGTGTGGTTCAGTTGGTAGAGCACTAGGCAATGAGCAAAAACATCTTGGACTACACTCGTAGTGGAATGGACTACTGATCCCACATCCAATCAAATCAAGTGTAACTTCAAAACACTGAGGAGAAAAAATAAATCCTCCTCAGTTGTCCACAGATTAAGTAAATAGATAAGGAAGTTTAACAACAGCAACAAAAAAGAGGTCAGTAAGAATTCTTTGGAATTCTCAATAGTTCCCCACACCCCAACAGTTATGGAAGTTTAGAGATCATAGAGCAAGAGTTTCAAAAATTTGAAGGAAAGTGATTCCCAGCCTAGAATTATACCCAGACAAGTCACATAAGGAGCCCCTTACAAGAAATAGCAATCAAAACAGTGATTTACAGACATGAATATAACTACTAATATAACCAGCTTAAAAATAAAGTTAGGCCAGGTGCCAGTGGCTCACACTTGCAATCCTAGCTACTCAGGAGGCTGAGATCTGAGGATAGAGGTTCAAAGCCAGCCTGGGCAGGAAGTCCAATAAGCCACCAGAAAACTGGAAGTGACACTGGGGCTCAAGTAGTAGAGTGCTAGCCTTGAGCTGAAGACCTGAGGGATAGCACCCAGGCCCAGAGTTTAAGCCCCAACACTGACAAAAAAAAAACAAAAAACAAAAAACAAAAAAACAACAAAAAACCCAAAGCTGATTGTTTTTGGAAGATAAGAGTCAAGTGGGAGTGAGATAGGGGACTGCTCCTTTAACTGTACCCATGTAAAAGTTGGATGAGAACATAACAATGGGCTGGAAGAGTGCTTGTCTAGCTTAAATGAAGCCCTGGGTTCAATTCCTCAGTACCATAGACACAGAAAAAGCCAGAAGTGGTGCTGTGGCTTAAGTGGTGGAGTGCTAGCCTTGAGCAAAAGAAACTCAGGGACAATGCCCAGGCCCTAAGTTCAAGACTCATGACTGGAAAGGAAGAAAGAAAGAAAGGAAGGGTGAAAGAAAGAAAAAAAAGAAAGAGAGACAGAGAAAGAAAGAAGGAAAGAAAAAAAAGAAAAAAAGACACAAAAGAATAAACCTGTTTTTAAAGAAAGATTTAGTTGTGTGATTATTTTGAGGACTGTGATGACAGATATGAGAGGGGAAAGTGTGATAAGATTGTAAGAGGCAGTATGAAAACCAATGAAAAAGAGGTCACAGTGTAAAGGCACTTTTAACCTCCTGTTCCTTCCCAAATCTTCTGTGACAAGAGAACTGGCAAAGCCTTCTGGAAATGGAAACACTGAAGTTGGTGTACTATAAGTGATAGGCATCTTCTCTAAATACAGTGAGAGACAGGAGAAAAGTATTGAAAGAATATGCAAAGTCTCTTTAAAAAATGAAAAGGAAGGCTGGGAAGGTGGCTCAGTGGTACAGTGCTTGCTTAGCATGCATGAAGCCCTGGGTTTGATTCCTCAGTACATCACATAAACAGAAAAAGACAGAAGTGGCGCTGTGGCTCAAGTGGTTGAGTGCTAGCCTTGATCAAAAGAAGCTCAAGGACTGGAAAAAAAGAAAAGAAAAGGAGGGACATCAGGGCAATAGTGGCTAGTCTCAACTAGGTAGAGATTGGCAGTGGCTTCCAAACTTTGCTTTGGGATATGATCATCTGGGGAGCTTTGAAAGAATCTGGTTCTCAGCCAGTGCAGGGGGCAGCAACTCACACCTATAATCCTAGCTATACACGGGAGGGTAAGAGCTGAGGATTGCGATTTGAAGCAAACCCAGGCAGAAAAGTCCCTACGACTCTTATCTCCAATGAATTACCCCCCAAAGTTGGAAGCGAAGCGGGGCGCTGGTGGCTCAACGCTTGTCATCTCAGCTACTCAGGAGGCTGAGATTTGATGATTGCCCTTGGAACTCAGCCAGGGCAGAAAAGCCCAGGAGAAGTTCATCTCCCATAAATTACTCAGAAAAGCCAGAAGTGGTGCTGTGGCTCAAGTCGGAGCACGCAAGCCTTGAGCAAAAAAGCTGAGGGACAGTGCTCAAGTCCTGAGTTCCAGCCCCAGGACACACACACACACACACACACACACACACACACACACACACACACACACACACACACACACACACACACACACACACACACACACACACACACACACACACACACACACACAGAGGCCCTTAATCTGGTCCCTAAGGGCAAAGGATGGCATGGATGGAGTTTGAGCGGGAAATGGAGTACCGTCTGGGCTCGGGCCTACAAGACCTGAGCCTGGCAGACCAGTCGGTTCTGGACTCACGGTGTGGAGAGCCTGCGTCCGGAGCCGGCCGGGCCCACGCTACCTCAGGATCCTCCGCCCCACGAGGCACCTCGCGGCTCAGGTGGCTCGGGAGAGCCCCAGCTCCCGCAGGAGGCAAGTGTAGGCGTCCCCCTCGCCCCAGCCTTGCCCTCTGATTGGGCCAGGCCCCTGGAGGGCAGGCACGCGATCCCTGCCCTCCTCCACCCCCCCCCCGTCGCGAGGACCCCCGGGGAAGTGGGCGGGCACGCAGCTGGGTGGCTGAGGGCAGTGGGAGGTGACTCTCTGCCGACGTCTCGAGCCGTCCCGGACCTGCCCGCACTCCACGTTCTTCTCAACGAGGAGTAAGGTCGCGTCGTCGTGGGGCTCTTGCCTGAGGCCACAAGTAGAGGAGACATGAAGGCGGCCGCGAGCGTCGCCGAGCCGGGGGACTCCGTGTCCCGACCGGTTGTTACCACAGAGCAGGGCGCCGGGGCGGACGCACAGTAAGTACGACGGTCGCGGCTGAGGGCACCTGAGGAGGTGGGCATGGGGGGGATGGGGCACGGGGTGGGGGCGGCCGGGCTGAGAGGGCATGGGGCACGGGGGGCGGCAGGGCTGAGGGCACCTGAGGGGGTGGGCATGGGGGGATGGGGCACGGGGTGGGGGCGGCCGGGCTGAGGGCACCTGAGGGGGTGGGCATGGGGGGAATGGGGCACGGGGTGGGGGCGGCCGGGCTGAGGGGGCATGGGGGGGAATGGGGCACGGGGTGGGGGGCGGCCGGGCTGAGGGGGCATGGAGGGGGAATGGGGCACGGGGTGGGGGCGGCCGGGCTGAGGGCACCTGAGGGGGTGGGCATGGGGGGGAATGGGGCACGGGGTGGGGGCGGCCGGGCTGAGGGTACCTGAGGGGGGTGGGCATGGGGCACGGGGTGGGGGCGGCCGGGCTGAGGGGGCATGGGGGGGAATGGGGCACGGGGTGGGGGGCGGCCGGGCTGGGGGTACCTGAGGGGGTGGGCATGGGGGGGAATGGAGCACGGGGGGGCGGCAGGGCTGAGGGCCCTGAGGGGGTGGGCATGGGGGGGAATGGGGCACGGGGTGGGGGCGGCCGGGCTGAGGGCCCTGAGGGGGTGGGCATGGGGGGAATGGGGCACGGGGTGGGGGCGGCAGGGCTGAGGGCACCTGAGGGGGTGGGCATGGGGGGGAATGGGGCACGGGGTGGGGGCGGCCGGGCTGAGGGCACCTGAGGGGGTGGGCATGGGGGGGAATGGGGCACGGGGTGGGGGAATGGGGCACGGGGTGGGGGCGGCCGGGCTGAGGGCACCTGAGGGGGTGGGCATGGGGGGAATGGGGCACGGGGTGGGGGCGGCCGGGCTGAGGGCCCTGAGGGGGTGGGCATGGGGGGGAATGGGGCACGGGGTGGGGGCGGCCGGGCTGAGGGGGCCTGAGAGGGTGGGCATTAGGGGGAATGGGGCACGGGGGGCGGCCGGGCTGAGGGCACCTGAAGGGGTGGGCATGGGGGGGAATGGGGCACGGGGGGCGGCAGGGCTGAGGGGGCCTGAGAGGGTGGGTTGGGGGGGGGACGAGGCGTGTGTGTGGGAAACGGCCCGGAGGGCGACCGCAGGCTGAGGGGACATGAATGGGAGGGTATGGGGGGGGGGGGTGAGGCATGGAGGGGGGATGGCAGGGCTGAGGGGTGGGTTGGGGGGTAACGGGGCACGGGAGTGGACGGCAGGGCTGAGGATGCCAGAGGGGGTGGGCATGGCGGTGGGGGCGTCGCGGCTGAGAGCACGGAGAGGGGGGCGGCGGGGGGGTGGATCTGAGGGGACGGGCGCGGGGGGGTTGGGGGGGTGTCAATGGCTGCAAGGCCGCCGCGGCCTACTGAGGAAAAAGGGAGTCTCGAGAACGCAGACGGGGCAGATGTCCGTGGGACGGCACGCCGCGTTCCCGCCCTCCCCGCCGCGCGGGGCCCGGGACTTGAAGCTCGTGTCCTGTGTGGCGGCGGCCCTCACACCGCGTGCGAGACGCGACCCAGCCTCCGACGCCCCCCTTCCCGCCGCCCGCCCGCCCGGCGGCTGCACGTGACAGGTTTTGATCTCTCGGGACCGCGTGGGCTCTCGGACTCGGCTATTGCCGCGTTCGCCCGGAGGGTCGTGGGGGGGACGTGGTAAAGATTCTCGTCCAGGCTTGGAGCGGGAGGCGCCCCGCGCCGCCTGTGTTCTCCGCGCCCGAGGCGGCGGCGGCGGCTCCCGTCATGTGGGACCCGCGGGCTGCGAGGTGCGTAGGACGTGGGGGCGCCTCGGGCCTTGTGGGCCGCGCTCTCACCCGGTGGTGAGGAGACAGGCCCACAGGTATGCTGGCCGCTCGCTCACCCGCAGACCCTGGGCGGGATGCGGGAACGACGTCGGCGCGGGATGAGAGCGCTCGCGCGGCAGGCCCGGCTCCTCCACTCCTCCTCCGGGTCCCGGACCTCAAACCCACCTCCTCGGCCGCCAACTGCATCCGGAGGGACCGGGCCGCCAGACCACTGTTGCATTGACGCACCCCGGGGCGCGCTCTGGGCGCGGGAGGGCAGGCTTTTAGGCGGGACTCCGGGGTGCGTGGACCGACCGCGCCAGGTTGGAAGTGCGGGGTTTCCGGGGATCTCAGAGCGCCGGTGTCTCTTCGCGGGGAGGGAAGGCTTTTTCTTGTCTGTGCGGACTACGCTGAGGGCCATCTAGGGGGGGCGTGGCGGCGATCTGAGTCTGCAGAACTCTAAGCTTCACAAGCACAGGGGTGACGGGGGGGGGGGGGGGGGGGAAGGGGAAGGCGCTGGAGTCGGCTGCCTCAGTGGGGCGCTCCTCCCCTCTCCAGGTTTGCTCCCGGACCTCTGTCCTTCGTTCCTCCCACGGAAGCAGTGCATGCACCTCTACCCAGACAAACCAAGAGCTAAACAAGCTGCTTCTGTTCCCCGTCGGGGGCGTTTTGGGACTGCCACAGGCTTCGGTGATTCCTAGGGAGATATTTTAGGGAGCTGTATTATTTGGAAAAAAAAATAAGCCCCCCCCCCCCGCATCCTGAGATTTGAATTCGGGGTACTGAGTTTCTTTTGCTCAAGGATAGCACCCTACCACTTGTGCCACAACACCACTTCCAGCTTTTTTGTTTGTTTGTTTGTTTATGTGATACTGAGGAATCGAAGCTTCATGCATGCTAGGCAGGCACTCTACCACTAAGCCACATTCCCAGCCCAAAGAAACAAATTTTTAAATTGAGAAGGTAAAAAGAGCAGTGAGATCTCCAGTTCCCTCAACTTGTCCAACCCTGTTGCAGTGGTCCCAAACCAATGCCTTCCCCAAATATGCGTTCCCTGTGCCAAGCCTGTATTTTCTCCTGCTGTCTAGAATTGTGGGGCCTTTCTCCTGTCAAACATACTTTGGGGATCAGGTTGTTGACTGGATTGCATACGCTTTTGTTGAACATCCTGTTTGGTGCTTTCTAGAAAGTGCTTTGTGTGTGCGTGTGCACGCACATGCACGTGCAGTTCTTGCTTGAACACCTGGGCCTGGTTGCTGTCTCTGGGCTTTTTTTTTTTGCTATAGGCTAGTTAATTGGAGATGAGAATCCCACAGACTTTACTGCTGGACCTGGCTTAGAACCACAAATTTCAGATCTGAGCCTCTTGAGTAGTTAGGATTCCAGGTGTGAACCACCGGCGCCTTGTTTGAAAGTATTGTCTTGTAAAGGACTCAGAAGTTTGTTTGAACTGTTTTGCACTCAGTTCTGTAAGATTCCAAAATGAGTTCTTGGACCTTACATTTGCTGCCTCTGGCATCCGGTAGAGAGGTAAAGATGAAATAGATGTATGTGTATTCCCAGAGTCAGGCCTAGGGGTTTATTTATTTTTTTGACAAGACTCATATAAGCTATGAACATAGATGAGCATAAAACTGTATTAAGAGCTTCAGTAACATGATATGTTCTATTTGGCTTAATTTTTTAAAAAAAATAAAGCTGAATAGTTTATTAGCTTAATTTTTACGACTGACAAAGCAGTTTTAGGTGACAGCTGCTGGGTTACAGATGCTTCTGATTACTCTAGTTCAGGCTTTCTGTCTACAAAGAACTGGCCTTATACATGGTATCCAGTGGGATGGTATTTGTGTGCTGGAGTAGGGGCACAATAAATAGCTTCTAATTTTTTTTATTCACTTATTTTGAAGGCAGAAGAAAGGACAGTGTACAAGGCTGCCTCAGTACATTTCTAGCTTCCAAATGGGATTCTTTAGGGCTTGGCTCTGGATTTCACCTCTATAGTGACAAGAACCAGATCATAATAATTTTATAGGTAAAGAAGTTGAAGCTAAGGGAAAAACATTACTTATTAGTCATTATCTGCTAGGTGTAGTGATCTGGGTTTAGACACTTGCCTTCTTGACTTATTCTTAGACTTCTATTAGCTGGTTGGTCCTATTTTCCTTTGGTTGCTACCAAAGATCCATTTGGTGCATACCCTCTTATGTTATCTTTGCTTTTCTGGGTGAAGATTCTTTTATCAGCCCAAATAGAGCCTATTCCATGTTTAGAGAAGGTAATGTGATCCTGAAGACATTTAAGAACTGAAGTGGTGTGGGCTTTCTGGCCATTCTTTTTTATTGACTTTGAGAAATGATCCCTCCTCTGCTTTTCCAGATGGGAAAGTGGAGCTGACAAGTCAGGATTCTACTCTAGAATAAATGGGGGTTCATGATTTTGTAACAAGTTTCTCTGTAGTTCTGGATGAGATTCTCAAGGCCAAAAGCACTTTTTGTAAGGTATCTTTATAAACAGGAAGAATGAAGACTCTCCAGTAAAAATGATACTTTTAAAAACAGAGAATTGAGTGGGAGTAGTGGTGGAGAGAATTGTTGAATTTAAACCTTAAAAACAAAAGTATTAAACCAGGTAAACAGGCACCTCTGGATTCCAAAAATGTCACAGTGCTAAAACAAAGAACATTTTTTTTGTTTCTGTGTGTGTGTGTGTGTGTGTGTGTGTGTGTGTGTGTGTGTGTGTGTGTAGCTATTTCTTCTCCCTGACTAGACAATTTCTTGGTCTCAAATTGTACAAGTAACTATTACTTCATTCTTTTGTTGAAAATCTGGAAGGGTGAATATTTTTTATCTGTGATATCATGGATTCAGTTTACCTGAATCAACTGGAGATACTGAACTCTGTTGTAGTGTCTACACTGCATTATTGCAAATACTTAACTAAAGATCTAGCCGTAGTGAGTATGTGGGACTCTGTCTTTTGGAACCAAGCCAAGTCTGGGTTTAGCTCTGTCTGAAGTTTGAATGATATTTAGGCTAGGGTTTGAACTCTGGGCCTGGGCACTGTCCCTTAGCTCTTCAGCTTGAGGCAAGTGCTCTACTACTTGACCCACAGTACCACTTCCGGTTTTCTGGTGTTTTTTTTTGGAGATAAGAGTCTCACAGACATTCCTGCATGAGCTAGCTTTGAACTGTAATGCTCAGATCTCAGCCTCCTGAGTAGCTAGGATTACAGGCATGAGCCCCTAGTGCCTGGCTAGGTTAGGGTGTTTTAAGCACTGGGTCTTCCTGAAGTGGGGGAAGCACTTGGGAAGAAGACAGGATTGTTAGCCCTGAAAAACACTGATGGTAGTTTGGAAAAAACAAAGTCAGCAGTGTGCAGGCACGTGTGCTCTCTGTCTCTCTGTCTCTGTCTCTGTCTCTGTCTCTGTCTCTGTCTCTGTCTCTGTCTCTGTCTCTGTCTCTCTCTCTCTCTCTGTCTCTCTCTCTCTCTCTGTCTCTCTGTCTCTCTCTGTCTCTCTGTCTCTCTCTCTCTCTCTCTCTCTCTCTCTCTCTCTCTCACACACACACACACACACACAGAATTATAGTACCATAGTGGGCAGATGAGTGTTTCCATAGAAGTTTTTTTTGTGTGTGTGTGCGAGTCCTGGGGCTTGAACTCAGGGCTTGGGCACTGTCCTTGAGCTTTCTTGCTCAAGGTTAGTGCTCCACCACTTGAGTCACAGTTCCACTTTCAGCTTTTTTGGTGATTATTTGGAGATAAGAATCTTATGGACTTTCTGCCTGGGCTTGGTTTGAACCATGATCTCAGCTTTATCAGTAGCTAGGATTACAGACCTGAACCACAGCACTGGGTGACACATAGTAGCTTTGAACAGTGATGGGCTTATCTTTCATATCCAGCTGTAGCTTCTAGAGTCATAGCCTTTGGTCAGCCTTGAACTAGCTCAAGGTCTACTCTGCTTGTGGTAAGGAACACAAAAATTGGTAACATCCTTAGCTTAATCAAGCCTGAATACATTGACCAGGTAGTTAATGTCCTTGTAATTTGTCCCTCAAACTTTCTAATATGCCTTTGTTCTCACCTCCCTTTGCTTTTTGTGTTTCAGGTCAGTTTTCCTCAGATATTACTGAGGGCTCTATATTGGGCTGAGGAGGCAGTGATATCAGTAATAAAACAATAGTCAGTGCCCAGTGAAGTGTGAAAGCTGGGTGCCAGTGGCTCATGCCTGTAATCCTAGCTACTCAGGAGTCTGAGATCTGAGGATCTCTGTTCAAAGCCAGTCCAGGCAGGAAAGTCTGTGAGACTCCTATCTCCAATAAACCATTCAGAAAACTGAAAGTGGCACTGTGGCTCAGGTGTAGAGCGGTAGCATTGAGCTGAAGAGCTGAGGGACAGCAACCAGGCCCAGAGTTCAAGCCCCACAGCTTACAAAAAAGAAAAAAGAAAAAAAAAAGAAAATCACACTTAATCATTCCCACAAGAAAGTATGGGAGGTCAGTATTGGTCAGTACCTAGACAGACAAAGAGAACTTCAAACAGGAAGTAAGAGGTACCAGGAAGAAAAGGAGGATATAATATATAAAAGTAGATTTTTAAGAATGGCAAACCAAAGGGTTTATATGTATCAATACAATAATAATAACAATAGATTTTTCCATATCAGGCTTTAATTAAAATATGTATATGTGTGTATGTGTATATTTTTTTTTCTTTGGCAATACTAGAGCTTGAACTCAGGGCCTCATGCTTGCTCAATGGCTGGCACCCTACCACTTGAGCCAGACCTCCAACATGGCTTTTTTTCTCATTAATTGGAGATATAGTTTCTTGGACTTTTCAGTCCTAACTGGCTTTGAATCATGATTTTCCCAGATCTTAACCTCCTGAGTAGCTAAGATTATAGGTATGATACACCAGCTTTTTATACGTTATTTAACTCCCACAGAAGTGTTATGAAGAGCCCCCATTTTATAGATCTGCCTGCACCAGAATGTGAGCTTCCTGAAGGCAATAATTTTTTGTCTTGTTTTTTCACATATTCTAAGCATCCAGAAGAGTGCATGAACACACTGTTCACTCAGTATTTATTAACTGGCTGAGGAAATGAGTCAGGCCATTGTTTAAGGGGATTTCTGGCCCTCCTACCTCCAAATCTGTGCAGCAATAGTTGGTGTACTGGTTCTCCTCAGGTTTGATTTGCTCTTCATATTGAAAGAAAAGCAGATTGTTGTGATCTTGGGAATAGGAGGTGGAAAGGAGACCAGTAATTAGCATTTAACATACAAGGGGGAGTGGGGATATGGCTCAAGTGGTAGAGAATCTGCCTGACAAGTGCCCTGAGTTCAAACTCCCATAATACTGCAAATAAAATAGACAACAAGCATCCTTTGATTAATGGACTTCTGAGAAATGCATCCTTAAGCAATGTTGCCAGTCTGTGAACATCATAACATGTACTTACAGAGATTGAGAAAACTGAAATGTCACTAAGTAATGCAGTCTGATACTACCAACCTCATCTATGCAGTCTGCCCTTAATAGAAATGTATAGTACTTGACTGGGTGAGATGATTGAGGCAAGATCCAGAGGAGGAGATGTCTGGGTACGTACTCAAATTCAAGCTCTCTTTAAATGAGAAAGTGCTTTTGTTTAAGGCTGTAATGGAGTACTTTTTGTTCTTGTGGCTTCTTCTAAGTGCACAATCATCTATAGCTTCTAGGTGTTCCAAGGGAAGCTGAAGCCCTAATAAAGGGAATAGGATGGGTATCCTGTATTTAACACAATGTTTAGAAGTATGAGTACCTGTGGCTGGTCAGTGCCTAACTTTTCTCCTTTATTTTGAGGTAGATCAGGTTTTGGTTATTCTTCTGATTCCATTTTTTTCAGTGATTTGATTTTAATTTAAAGTTCAGACTTTGCTTTTCCTAGTCATGCTTTGTGCACCCCATATCTTCTGGGGATTGTGAGCACAGGTTTGGTTTTAAACTTGAGTTTCTGCCTTTCTTGGAGAAGTCCCTTCACCTTTATAAACCTGTTTCCTGATCTGTAAAACTGGGGAAGTTGTACCTTCCTTGCACTGAGTGTTTTTGTCTATATTCAATAAAAATCTATGTAGAGGGTTTAACATAGAAGTGCTGTCACACTGAGCGCTGGGTGGATCGTGCCTGTAATCCTAGCTACTCAGGAGGCTGAGGTCTGCCAGCTCGGGCATGAGAAAGTCCAGGAGATTCCTATCTCCAATGAACCACCAGAAAATCGGAAGTAACTCTGTGGCTCAAGTAGTAGAGTGCTCACTTGGAGCTGCACCCAGGGACAGCACCCAGGCCCAGAGTTCAAGCCCCAGAACAGACAAAAAAAAGTGCTGCCACATAGTAAGTGCTCAGTATATTTTTCCTGTTACCACACAGGTATCTTGGATTACTCTCATTCATATAGCAGCCTGTGGCACACAAGGAGTATTGTAAGTTCACCATTGGCCATAAACTGCAAGAGAAGCCTCTTTTGGGTCTTTTCATTAGAAGTCAAATGTACCAGAAATGGAAACATGCAATTTTTCCCATTAGTGATATCTGCATGTGTACATGTATGTGTGTATGTATGTGTGTGCATGTGCATGTGTGCATGCAAGGTCTCAGTGTGTGCTTGCTTGGCATTTTTGCTTATGATTGGTGCTCTACTGCAGTTCCAGAGTTCTGTTGATTGATATGAATCTCATTTGTCTTCCTGGATTGGCTTGAAGCTTGATCCTCAGATCTCAGCCTCCAGTGTATCTAGAGTTATAGTGTGAGCCACTAGCATCAGGTTTTAGTGATATTTCTTAAGGATTTGAGGACTTGGAGTGTCTTTCAAAGCCCAAATTATCTGCACACTTCCCAACATTAAAATTTTGGTGGATTGTCCTTGCTTGATAATGGCTGCGTTGTCTGCATTTACATTCTCCTTCCTTTCTTTGGAGTTGAAATACTCCTTATGTGAAATGATGGTAATAATTAAAAATTGTTCTTGGAAAAATAAAGAGTTGGAAAATCTATTTTAGGTTCTCTTTGACTTCTTCATTTGTATGTACAAATGTTATTGTTCATCACTTCCAACTGTCTAGATGCTGCTGATCTCCAGGATTATTCTTTGCTTTTAACAATTTTGAATCACCAGAACTATAATTATACATAGAGATATGTGGCTTTGTCTGTTGACCAATATAAATTACAAACAAGTACTTATTAATTTGCAGACATCTTCATTTTTCTGCCGTGTAACTAACAGCTTTAGTGATTTTCTTTTGATTCGACTTGCATAGTTGTTTCTGATTTGTACTTAGTTAGCTTAGTTTGTGCCTTAATACAAGGGAACAGCTGATAGTTTCAGGAAATGAATAGAAATCCAATATTACCAGTGAATCATCTTGTCCAAATTACTCCTTCCTACACACAACCTTTCTTTTTTACCCATTTCTTTGGCTCCATCATCTGTCTACTAAAGAAGTAGCCAGAGAATAATTTGTCCAATAATGCTGAGCTCCTAGGTTGCAGAAATAATTATTCCTGTGTTAGGAGTGCAGACTGCTGGGGAAAGCATTTAAAAAAGTGTCTAGCACAGAGCTTCTGAGACCTAGCATAATGTCTAAAATGTGGAGGCTGTGTATAATTTATGTCAAAAGAATGACTATAAAGCCATACCCTGGACCTTATAGAGGTATGAAGAGCAGTAACTGTGACTGTGGCCAGAGAATCTGAAAGCTCCTTGAAGAAGTGCTACTGTGTATGAATATTGTGCTTGAGACAAGTGGAATGGAAGCATGGGTGATCTGGATGCATTTTTTAAAAAAAATTCTGGTTACAGAAGTTTATTTAGGGACTGATTTGTCCATGAAGGCCTGGAGCTGGCTGAAGCTGGGCAAAGAGAACAATGAAAAGACATTGATGAAGGCTGGTGAGGAAGATGCTGGTGGAAGGAGTACGGACCAACTCTGGGACAGATATTTTGGGGCCTGCATTCCTCCAGTGGGAAGCAAAACAAGGTGACCTGGGGATCAGTTGATTTCTCATTTTGGTTTTGTTGATTACATACCTTTGGGCTTGATACATAGTTGCTTCTCAGTCCAAGTAGTTATTACCATACAAACTGGAAATGGTACATAGGATTTATTTAAGTTAGGAACATATATGGCCACCTGGATGGAATGTGGCACAAAAAATTCTGAAGCCTTGTCAGGCTGTGCATGAAGAGAAGGAATGACATGACCAGAGACTCCAGACTTTGATAGACACTACTAATATAGACCCTTATCTAATGTCAAGTTGTAGAGAGAGTGAATTTTTGCCTGTCTACTTTCCTTCCTTCCTTCCTTGGCAAAAGAGGAAAGATCTCAGAGTATGTCAGTAACTAGGGAAAGAAGAGGAGAAGGGCTGGGTCTCAGAAAATGGAATGTGGAATTATGAGGCTCCAGAGGCCCCTTTTTCTGACTTTCTTCTTTCTGAGTAGAGGTATCATATTCTTTTGTCCCAGAATGGCTTCTCAAGGTAGGAAATAAGCCTGTACCCTTGTGGTGCCCCCATCCTTGTTTTCATTCCTAAAACCCCGTCTTAAAGTTATAGCTTAAAAATTCTCAGAGGAGAGCTTTGCTCAAGCAGGTCTAGCACACAAAGATTACATAAGGCCCTGAAGTTTGCCTTTGCACATCTTAGTTTTCCTCTGAGGAAGTCTGTGTGTGTGTGTGTGTGTGTGTGTGTGTGTGTGTGTGTGTGTGTGTGTGTGTGTGTGTGTGTGTGTGTGTGTGTGTGTGTGTGTGTGTGCGTGCGCGCGCACCTTTGCCTTTGCTTGAGTTCAGGGCCTCATGTTCTTACTTAGCTTGCTTGCTCACAGCTGATACTCTACCATTTGAGCCATGCCTCCAGTATGGCTTTTTGCTGGTTAATTGAAGTTAGAGCCTCAAGATTTTTTTTTTTTTTTGGTCAGTCATGGACTTTGAACTTTGGGTTTGGGCACTATCCCTGAGCTCTTCACCTCAAGGCTAGGGCTCTATTACTTGAGCCACAGCGCCCACTTCCGGCTTTTTCTGTGTATGTGGTGCTGAGGAATCAAACCCAGGGCCTCATGCATGCAAGGCAAGCACTCTACCACTGAGCCACCTTCCCAGCCCCCTCAAGATTTTTTTTTGGTCTGGACTGGCTTTGAAATGTGATCTCAGGTCTCAGCCTCCTGAGTACTTGAGATTATAAGCATGAATCACCAGCACTAGACTTCAGGAAATTTTTGTAGTTACAACTGCTGAGCAGCCAAATCTACCTTCAGTGGTGACACTGTCCATTGGCCAAAAATGCTTTCTTACTCCTGTGAGGAGATGCTTTTCTTACCAGAGGAACAATGAAGTAGAAAAGGCTTTGGGACCATTTATAGTTTTCTCAGCGCTGATCTTGCCTGGTCTCACCATCATAGTCTCACCTGTCTTGGGAAGCAGGGCAAGGCCTTGGGTCTCACAGATTTTGTCAGCTATAGCAGCATGCCTACTGATACTGACTGGTAATTTCAGCAATCCCTTTGAAAAATAGGCAAATGCAAGGGCTGTGTTTTCATCAAATATTTTATTTCCACTTGTAAATAAAAAGCAAAGGTTCTGAAAATGTTGCAGGGATTATACTCAAACAACATATAAGATAACAGCAACTGTGCAAGTAGTATGGATCATTTAGAACAGTGGGAAGAAAACTGGTTCTAATCCTGGTTTTCCTGCTATAGGTGATAGGGATCAGGTGCTGGTATGGAGGTCAGGAGGTGAGACTAGGTTTCACGTCTGGTGCTCATTACTGTGTCACTTTACAAGCCCTGTGCCAAGCCTTGGGTTACTTGCTCTAGAAATGATAGTCTAGCCATCTCAGTTTATGTCCTTTATATTTATAAATATGAGCAAAGTGTTATTTATATTGGTTTCTAGAGCTGTGAATAACAACTTACCAGAATGGTACAACTTAACAGAAATTTACTTTCTTATAGTTCAGAAACATTCTCCCTTTTCCTAAGTCTATTCCCCAAATTGTATCACCACTCAATAATTTCTTATGTGTTCCTCCAGAAATCCTCTCAGTAGATCAATTGTATTCTCTCTCTCTCTCTCTCTCTTTCTCTCTCTCTCTCTCACTCAAGCTTTCTAATTTATTGCTTTATAGTTTGTTCCCCGATTTGTGTTATTTACTTCAGTTCTATATTTTGACTTTTATCTTTTTGAGACAGAAGCTCATTATCATCTTAGGCTGGCCTGGAACTCAGTATATAGCACATGTTAGCCTTGGACTCTTGATCTTCCTGTCTTAGTCTCTGATGTGCACCATCAAATCTGATGTGTGTGTGTGTGTGTGTGTGTGTGTGTGTGTGTGAACGTGTGTGTGTGTGTGTATGTGTGTGTGCCAGTTGTGAAGCTTGAACTCAGGACTTGAGCACTGTTCCTGAGCTACACTTTGAGATTTTTGTAGTTAATTAGAGTTAAGAATCTCACAGAATTTTCTGCCTGGGCTGGCTATGAATATGATCCTTGGATCTCAGCCTCCTGAGTAGATAGGATTAAAGGTGTGAGCCACTGATGCGTGGTAAAATCTGACTTTTTATATTTTATTAATATGGTCTAACTCATTGTGTGTGTGTGTGTGTGTGTGTGTGTGTGTGTGTGTGTGTGTGTGTGTGTGTGTGTGTGTGTGTGTGTGTGTTCTAAGGCTTGAACTCAGGGCCTGGGCACTGTTCCTTAGATTTTTTTTCCCCCCCTTAAGGGAACACAGTTGCACTTCCAGCTTTTTGGTGGTTAATTGGATGAGTCTTAGAGACTTTTTTGGCTGATGTCTTCTAACCAACATCCTCAGATCTCAGCCTCCTGAATAGCTAGGATTACAGACATGAGCCACCAGTGCCTGGCTTAGCCCATATTTTTAAGCAATTTTATATGATGTTCTGTTCTAAATAGTATGACACTTTATATAAACTTCAGTTGTTGAGCTTTTTAGTTTGTTTTTCTTTGCTTTTTTTTTGGCTGGTCGTGGGGCCTGAACTCTGGGCCTGGGTACTATCCCTCAGCTCTTCAGCTCAAGGCTAGCGCTCTACCACTAGAGCCACAGCGCCACTTCCAGCTTTTTTCTTTTTGCTCATGTGGTGCTGAGGAATCGAACCCAGGGCCTCATGCATGCAAGGCAAGTGCTCTACCACTGAGCCACCTTCCCAGCCTCATGCTTTTTTTTTGATTGACTCTGGGCCTTGGACTCTGGGCCTGGTGCTGTCCCTCAGCTATTCAGCTCAAGGCTAGCACTCTACCATTTAAGCCACAGTGCCACTTCCGGTTTTCTGGTGGTTTATTGGAGATAGAAGTCTCAGGGTCTTTCCTGCCCAGGCTGTCTTTGAACCATGATTCTCAGATTTCAGCCTTCTGAGTAGCTAGGATTATAGGCATGTGAGCCACTGGTGCCTAGCTGCTTTTACAACAAAGGAAGCAGTGACTATCCTTATGTACTTGAACAGAGTATGTCTGTAGAATATATACATATATATTGCATTTATAAACACAATAATGATGTTGTAGAATATATTCTTAGCAGTTAAAATGCTGGACCAGATTATGTATTTAACAGTTATGGGACCAGATACTCTATCACTTTATCCTGCTATCAGCTGTAGGCTACAGTAGTAGGCTTCTTACTATTCAACTCTTTTCAGGACCCTTTGATGTACAGGAGTTTGTAATTTTTGTGAATTCATATCTATTGCTGTCTTCCTTAATGGGTTATATTTTTAGTATCATTAGAGTAGCCGTCTCACAAGTACATATATATATATATATAATAAATATACAATATTATATAAATAATATATATATATATAATTTCCCTTAAAGGGAAACTACCTAAAATTAATTTTTATTGTACCAAAATGTTTTTGAATTGATGTAATTTGAGATTGCAAAAAGATTTTGAAGTGTCAGGGTTCTGGTAGCACATACCAGTAATCCTATTTGGGAGATGAAGATCAGGGATTAAGATTCAAGGCCAGCTCAAGCAAAAAGTTTATGACATTCCATCTTAATTAATAGCTAGGCCCAGTGATGTGCACCTGTCATGACAGCAGAGGCTTGGAATGTAAATAGGAGAATCAAGGTCCAGGTTTGCCTAAACAAAATATGAAATCCTATCTCAAAAATTACTAGAACAAAAAGGGCTGGAGGCAGTGACTGACTAGCAAACACAAGGTTCTGAATTCAAACTCCAGAGCTGAAAATTAAAAAAGATTTGGAAGAAAAGTCTCATGTCCTCTGTTTTGTTCTCAATAATGGTAAATAATTTTATTTCTGTTGGTTCCTTCCATAATTTTTCTTTACGTATGACAAACAAATACAGATAATATTCTTAGCCTTACCTATTTATTTGTATTTACACAAAGGGGGGATAATGTGTACAGTAGTCTACACAGGCCTTTTCAAATATATTTTGGAAATTATTCCAGATAAAGTGTGTTCATTCTTTTAAAATATTTTTATTATATTCTGTTGTGAGGGGCCTACTTTATCATTTTGTCAGGTATTGGCAATTTGCTTCTTAGAGTATGTGAAGATAATCTAAAATGACATTTCTTAGTACTTTTTATTTTTCCAGTTTTTTAATGGGTTATTTATATACAATAACAGGCACAAATATTTTGAGTGTACTTGGTCAGTGGGTTTTAGTAAAATAGTATATCCATGCAACCAACAACCATGGTCAAAATATAGAAAATTTTCTTCCCCTAGAAAGTTTACTCTGCCTCTTTCCAGTTAGCATACATCTCTCTTGGTTATGAGTTTAGTTCTTATATTTGCATGGTTTAGAACTTCGCTTAAATAGAATATCCTCTTTGAATCTGTGCTCTTATTTAGCACAGTACTTTTGCAATTCCTCATGCTTCTACAGATAGGAAAAGTTCATTACTTTTTATAGTAGTGGTATCTTTCCCTGGCTATTCTGGCTTGCACATTCTTAAAAAAATTATATTTTCAAGCTGGTGGCCTACGCCTGTAATCCTAGCTACTCAAGAGGCTGAGATCTGAGGATCGTGGTTCAAAGCCAGCCTGGTCAGGGAAAGTCTGTGAGACTCTTATCTCCAATAAACCACTCAGAAAACTGGAAGTGGCTCTGTGGCTCAAGTGGTAGAGCACTAGCCTTGAGCTGAAGAGCTGAGGGACAGCACCCAGGCCCAGAGTTCAAGCCTCATGACTGACAAAAAAAAAAAAAAATCATTATTTTTCAGTAGTTGTACGAAGGAGTTACCATTCAACAAACTGGTTTGTATGTTCTTTTAGATGAGCCTTGTTAATTTCTTACAATTTTATTTTCAGGTGATAATTTTTAAAAAATTCATTAATTAATATAGAAATAACTGGCATTTTGTAATAGTGAATTTGCCCATACAAAAACAAGTATTTTCAAAACTTGAGGCTGTGTTTTTGAGTAAAATTTTGTTTTGTCTTTAAATAACTCTTGCAAGCTTAAGGGTATTCATATTATATACATACATACATACATATATATGTGTGTATACATATATATATATATATTTTTTTTTTTTTTTGGGTTGGTGGTGAGGTTTGACCTTTGGGCCTGGGCGCTGTCCCTGAGTGCATCAGCTCAAGGTGAGTGTCTTACCACTTGAGCCACAGTGCCATTTCTGGTTTTCTGGTGGTTAATTGTAGATAAGAGTCTCATGGACTTTCCTGCCCAGGCTGGCTTTGAACCACAATCCTCAGATCTCAGCCTCCCGAGTAGCTAGTATTACAGGCATGAGACCAGCACCCAGTTTTCATAAATATTTTATAGGGCGCTTTTAAAAAATGCTCTTATAAAAACTGCATATATGCTTTTTTTCTTTTGGGTAGGATAGGTTTGAATTCAAGCTTCACACTTGCTAAGTAGGTGCACTACCATTGTAGCCTTTTTTACAGACATGGCCCTGTGGAATACTCCTACCTATGCCCTCTCTGTAACTGGTATTATAGGTCTGAACCACCACACCTGGATTATTTGTTGTGATAGGGGTCTCACTATATCTTTGCTGATTTCAAACCCATCCTCCCAATCTTTACCTCCCAAGTGGCTGTGGTTGCAGGCATGCACCACGATGCCTAGCCACATATATACATTTTTTTCAATTAAATTTTCTTACTATACTACTGTAGTTTTTCTTTGAAATTTGTTTACTTTTTCAAGGCTATTTTAGTCCTGTGTTAATTTAAGCCTGTAAGCATCAAATCATAAAGCAGTATTAGATAATTAGCCTCCCCAGGAGCATTGCTTCTGCTTTTCTCACATAGTGAACTGTTCCATTTGTAATTTAAAATTTAATGAAAAACATGTTTTGAAGTAATGTTTAATCAAGGAGCAGAGTGAGTCAGTTTGAGGTGAGTCAAGTCCTATGTGCACACCAAGGAAATTTAAGACTTAAACTTAGTTGCATTACAAATTCCGAACAGCTTTTAGGCAATTTGAGATCAAACCAGTAGACAGTAATGTTTTATATCCCTTTCAAGCAGAAAACAAGCTGTTTTATATAGTCATATCAGAAAAATTTCTCTCATTTGTAGTTTTATTGAGTTGTACCTTTATTTCCCAAGTGTTGTGCTATATGTTTAAAGCAACAAATAGGAAAGAAACATAAAATTCTATATTCATAGGGAAGCTATGGAACAATCAGCTCATTAGTTTCCAATTATAATTGTAGGCCACTAAACATAGGATGCTTGGAGTAGATGTTCCAAGTTTACCCATCATAATCCAAGGTGTAGCACAGAAGTACTTCCATGATTATAGTTATTATTTGTCCTCTTGCAGTAAATGTTTTGCAAGACAGACAGCATGATGCTCAGGGATAGCAATAGAATAGTGCATGGAACATGGAAATACCCATCCCTGAGGTTCAGATCCTGTACATCAGTCTTTTGGGAAACTGCTTTCATATATCTGTCATTCTTACATATCAGGGACCAAGGGCTAAATTTCACACTGAGCAGAAAAATAACATTCCAGATGTTGCACTTGCTTTAGATATACTGTTCTGTTCAAAACTACATTCTTCTAATACAACTTTCTGTAGTGATGAAGATGTCTAGCTCTTCATTCGCAAATGTAGTAGTCACTAACCCCCCAGCAAGCTATGGAGCCCTTGAGATGTGGCTAGCAATTGAGGAATTGAAGCTTTAATTGTATTTTAGTTCATTTAAAAACATCAATATCTATATGTGCCTTATGGCTGCCAAATGGACAGAATGATCTAGACAGAACTGTAATAAAAGAGTAATAGTAACTACATAGAATGTTAATACAGTTAAGTCTCTGTGCTTTTAATTCTTATTCTGACTCATTCAATAAGGATATTTACTGGCTCATTTTGGGACACTTCATTATTTGATAAACCTAACATCTTTGTCAATCTCTACTTTCCTGGCCACCAGCAATTACAGAGCTAGATTCCTCCCACTCCAACCCATGGTTCTATTTCTCATCAGTAGAACATAACAAGTCTACTTGGGAGCTTTGTAAAACCTTTTTCTTTTTTCTTTTTACTTTATTTTTGGTGCCAGTCCTAAGGCTTGAACTCAGGGCCTGTGCTCTGTCCCTGAACTTGTGTTGCTAATAAGACCAGCACATTACCACTACTTCTACTTGGGCTTTTTTGGTGTTTATTTGGAGATAAGAGTTTCATGGACTTTCCTTCTTGGGCTGGCATTGAACCTCAATCTTCAGATCTCAGCCTCTTGAGTAGCTAGGATTAAAGGCATGAGCCACTGGTGCCCAGCTTCAAGTTTTTTCTTTTATAAGAGTCAGTGGTGCCAGTGATCCAGGTGGCTCTTCTCTTCTCCCTCTTCCTGCATTGAAAGTAATGTCTGGAGGTTTAGCAACTTTCTTCTACCCTTATAGGGTAAGCATGAGAACTAGTGTGCCTAGAATAATGTTACTAAAATATACAGAGTACTTAACTGTTTTTGCTTCCCAGGTTATATGAGAATATTAGTCTTCTTGGTTCAAGCCACTGCTACATACTCTTTTTCTGGGAGCTAGACTCATCCTTACCGATAACACAGTGATATTTTCTCATATAAGTAAAAGTCCAGAGATAGGGTGGATTTCAGTATTTTTCAGGTCAATAGTTCCCATCATGTTTTCTGTGATTCCCTATGAGTTTTTGCTTTACTTAGATCAGAAGCAAAATGCAGCTGAAATTGAGAGTACCTCATCTACACGTCTCAATGTTTAGATTCATAGCCTCACTTCTACTTTGGATAGTACCGCCCAAGTAACAAATCCTCTTCTTCAAGCATATTCAGTAAAAGTGATAGAATAGTGCCTCTGAGTTTTCCAACGACATGTTTTTAAGTTTCAGAGACCAGAATTGTGCTCCATACTGATGCACAGCTTCTGGAAAAGAGATGGGCTTTAATCATCAGATCCCTAGGAACAGGTGGTATGGTTGGTCAGCTTCCCCAAATGCTGAGAAGCTTTTGAGTTAGGAAAGGCAGTTCAGGGCTCAGTGAGTCAGGAATGGCTACTTTAAAGAGCACAAGAATGGTTTATTATAGCAAAGGAGGTATAAGTTCAATTTCCTAAGTTATAAATATCATTGATTATTATGAGGGGACAGCTTTCAAGTTTTTGCCAGAGAAGTTTAACCTATTTTTAGTTTTTAATCACAAAACTATGTTGTTAGTACCATGTTATTACTAGACTCTAATAGAACCTCCTTACTTACTGATAATTGGTGTCTTAGAAAATTTATTTCCTGAGGTTATTATAATTTGTACATTGCATAGTTGAATAACAAATGTAAGTTGTCTAGATCAGAGTGCACTTTGCTCCTAGCTGTCTACTAGTATATTTTTGCTGACAACTTATTAGAAGCAATATAAACTCTGATTGGGTCAATTTAGAACTTCATGAAAGAGGAGAGTCATATGCCCAAATAAACTTATGACAAAGCAATATTATTATTAGGAAAATGCTAATTAAAACTGCAATGAGATACTACTCCAGCTAAAATTTAAAAAGACTGTCAGTAACTAGCATTGTAAAGTGTTGGCAATTTACACTTCCAGTATATTGCTATTGGGAATGTAAACTAAGTCAATCATTTGGAAACCTGGCAGTATCCACTAAAACAAAACAGTGCATATCCTCTGAGACCCAATGATTCTACTTCTGGGAATGACCCCCAACCTCCCAAAATGCAAACAATATCCATTCAGAGACATGTGTAAGAACATTTATAACAACTTCACTCATAGTTATCTCAGACTAGAAAAAAACCCAAAATCTCATCAAAGGAATAAGTAACTCATGGTATATTTGTATAATCCCACAATATATCACAACAAGAAAAGTGAACTATTGATACCTGCCACAATAGAGGACGATCATACATAAGTAATATTTAAGGAAAGAAGCCCACCACAGAAGGAATCCACTGTGATTCTGAGGTTCTGGAACAGGCAAAACTCATTTATAACTGAGAGCTCAAAATGGTGGTGGAATTGGGTTTAGATTTAGACTGGGGGGAGGTTGGGAAGGAGGGAACGTAGGAAAAAATTGAGGGGAGGAGTAACAAGGTTGACAAGAAATGTACTCATTATCTTACTTTTGTAACTGAAACCCCTCTGTACATCATCTTGACAATAAAAAAAAAGAATTAGACCAATGGGAACCTTTGGGGGACTTGGCAATATTCAAATACAGATCTTGGGTAAGAATTATATAGATACAAAAATTAAATAAACTTAACACTTAAGATTAGTGCATGTTATCACACATTATTTTTTTTTACCCCAAAATATTTTTTAACTTGTACCTATTAAAGATAGTGAGATATGACAGATCCTTATCGTGAATTATTCATTTTCATTGTGTGGTGGTTATTTGTCTGGTTATTGGACTATAGTCTCAGATTCATTTAGTACAGAATTTGGCCCTATTGTGAGTAGTGTAAACCACCTGCATGTGAGGGCTGTTAGGGAGTTAATTTCAGTTGCTTTCTTGTTAGTTTGGCAAAGACCTTACTGTGGCTTTGAGGCAGGCTAGGCTAGGGACAAGGTGGCATGGGAAACAAACCAAGCCAAAATCAGGAGCTAGGATGGCAAAATTAAATATTTTATTAAATATTAAGAACTGTCACACATTCATTTCTTCCAGCTCACATTTTCCCATTAGTTACAATGTATAGCAAAGAAGCAGCTTCTGTACAATTCTTCTGACCTTGTTAAGTAATGATAATGAATGCCAGGAACAAAAATTCCTTTGATAACACTGATTATAAAAACTACAAGAAACAAGTGGTCCTGACACAAGACTTTTTTTTTTTTTTGGTCCGGTTGTGGGGCCTGAACTCTGGGCCTGAGCACTGTTCCTCAGCTCTTCAGCTCAAGGCTAGTGCCCTACCACTTGAGCCACAGCGCCACTTCCAGATTTTTTCTTTTTTCTTATGTGGTGCTGAGGAATCGAACCCAGGGCCTCAGGCATGCAAGGCAAGCGCTGTACCACTGAGCCAACTTCCCAGCTCCTGACACAAGACTTTTTGATTGGTAAGATCGTTCCAATCTGTTCTTGAGTGATCAAGTCAAACATTGAAACAACAAAATGATAGGAAATAGCCAAGTGCCTAACAAAGAAACTGGAAGAAAATTGCAGCTAACCTACTTTAGCTAATATAAAGAGCTCTGATGTACCTGTTGCATTTATATATCCACACTCTTAAGCTGTAGGACTATACTTTTCTTTTTTAATACTTACTGTTGTGTCATATTTGCCTAATAAAAATATTGATAGCCTCTTACCTTTTCTCCAACTTATTCAGGATGCTGAGTTTCCCCCCGCTAAAAACTCAGGGCACGATGACTCAGGCCTTGGGAAGCAGTGATGTGGGAATGTGGTTTGAGGCCATACCTGAGTCAGGAAAGAAGAATTCATGAGAATTCATGTCAACCAAAAGCTGGACATGGTGGTGCTTGCTTGTTATCCCAAATTATAAGGGCTGGGTGCTGTGAGGTGTACTTATCATCCTAATCATGTAAGGAAGCACAAATAGAAGGATCCCAATCCAGTCCAGCCTGGGCATAAAGTGATGTTCTATCTTGAAAATAACTAAGACAAACGGGAGCTGTTGGTGTATACCTGCCTAGCAAGCAAGCATGAGGCCTTGAATTCAAACTCCAGTACTTGTTAAAAGCAAAACAGTACGAACAAATGAAGTCATTTTGACTGCTCTCTGATAGTTAACATCTTGCTGCCTTTGCTTTCCCCAGAGTCGTAAATAGCACTACTGGAGATGGGAGGAGAGGCTCTTTTTCCTACTTTTTAAAAAATTATGTTGGTAGTGTTGAGTATGGATTATTTTTCTGTTAAACATGGAATAGAAATACAAATCCAGTAAATATTCTTATACATTGTTTTGTTTTCTTCTTCTTTAAAACTTTAAGTCTGATATGGTAGCCTAGGCTTGTAATCCCAGCATTTGGGAGGTAGAAGCAGGAAGATCTCTGTTGAAGACCATTCTGGAGGGTACATTGCAAGTTTGGGGCCAGCTCGGTTATACAGTGTGATTCCATCTGTTGGACTAGGGATATCGCTCAGTGGTAGAATAACTTTGCTAGCATGTACAAGGCTGAAAGTTTAATCCATAGCGCTGCCAAGAAAAAAATAACTTAAAAACCCCCATGGATTTTAGTACACTCTTTGTGTTACTGTTTGTGACAAAATCACAAACCTGCAGTCCAGGTTTGTTTTGAACTAGATCCTCGTGCCTCAGCCTCCCAAGTAATGGGGGTCCAGTTATATACCACCATGTTTGGCTAATCCATTTTTGCATATAGTACTGTCTATTCCCATTGTTATCTAACTCATCTCTGTATTTTTTATTTGCAAGACTAGAATTTTGTTCCATTTTCTTTGCACCTCTAAACAATCACCATTTTGCTTCTCTGTCCATGAATTTGACTATTAAAGTTACCCTAACGAAGGAGAATTATATCCTATTTGTCTTTTTCTACCTAGTTTATTTTGCTTAACACATTGTCCTCAAGGTACATGTTATAACATATGGCAGCTAATATTCCACTGTATCTGTTTGTCACATTTTGTTTATCTGTATTTATCATTAAAGAAAACTTTAGTTTACTCATAACACCTCTTCATTTTTCCTTTAATTTTCTTTAAGGCAGTGTTTTTGAATACTTTTATTTCATTGTAGTCTTCTCAATTTTTTTCCCCCAATACTGGGCTTGAACTCAGGGCCTGGGTTCTGTCCCTGAGCCTCTCTGTGCTCAGGCTAGCACTCTACCTCTTGAATTACAGTGCTACTTCTAGCATTTTCTAAGTAGTGTATTGGAGATGAGAGTCTCCAGTTCTCCAGCCTAGACTGGCTTTGAACCATGATCCTCAGATCCTAGCCTCCTGACTAGCTAGGATTACAGGTATGAGCCACTGGCTACTGGTTCCTCACCTCATATTTTAAAGATTGGTTTTCTAATATAACTTTCCATTTCCCATGAAATTTAAATACCGAAGATAGTCCTGTATATATGTTTCTGTAGTATATATGTGTGTATGTGTATCTGTACTTTGTATGCATGTGAGTAAAATTTTTTATTTCTCAAGAACTAATCATTACCCCTTTGCAAGAGACATTTCCCCATCGAAAATGTGCTACAAAGAAAACTACTTTCAAGTTAATGTATATAGAGTCGCTTCGAACTTCCTAAATACCTTGGAAACGAAGTAATTGGTAGTTGGAGAAAATGTAAATCTCATCTCCATCTTTTCACTCTCTAATCCTCTAATACCTCTTGCCCTACTTTAAACAAACAGGCAAAAAATAGAAAAGAGTTCCTGACTTTTGCTTGGTTGAGATAGAAGTAGTATCTTTTCCTGTCTGGGTATAGGGATGTTTTCTCTTCTAGAACATAGAGGATGGCTATTGAAACTTAGTTGCTTCATGGTGCTATGTTTTTCTTATAGAATATATTTCTTCTTTTTGTCAGTTGTGGGGCCCTATAGAATATATTTCTATTGGTATAGTCATAAACAATCCATTGTTGTGCTTTTGTATGTTTTTCAACTTTATGTATTCCACATAACATGTACTGTCCATAATCATTTAGAGTCAGTGATATCAGAATATTCTCAGAAGTCTAGGCTGGGGCTCTCTCTCTCTCTCTCTCTCTCTCTATTTATATGTATGTGTGTGTGTGTGTGTGTGTGTGTATAAATATTCAACATTATTTGCATGCATATTTAAAATCAAAGCTCTGTTTCTATAAGATAGAGCAGAGTTTGGCTGAAAGCCCTAAGTGATTTCTCTTTTACCTCAATCTTACTATAGTGAAGGTCATCAGCAAGTCTTACTGCCTTTTTCTCCCGAATTCATTATCCATCTTACCTTTTTTTTTTTAATTTAATTTTATTTGTGAACATACTGTACAGAGGAGTTACAATTACATGGGCAGGATAATGCGTACATTTCTTACCAAGCATTGCAGCCTCCTCCTTTGTTTACCCTTCACATCCCTTCCCAGCCTCCCCCCTCCCCCCCAATCCCAATCCTTCTCCTCCCCCCCCCTTCCCCCCCCCCCACCAACGTTATAAAGCTCGTTTTGGACATGACAACTTGTACTTCTCATTGTTGCAACAGGTCCACCTGTATCCTTAAACAACTGGTTTTTCCCCATCTCCTCCACAAGTTATACTGACATCAAATATAGTGAAAGCAGGGGTTATACTGTGGGGGAGGGACATACAAAGCAACAAAGAGATACACAATGGAATTCTATGCCTCCATCAGAAAGAATGACATTGCCCCATGTGTTAGGAAATGGAAAGGCTTGGAAAAAATTATATTAAGTGAAGTAAGCCAGGCCCAAAGAAACATAGGTCCCATGGTTTCCCTTATTTGTAATATCTAGTATATGTATGAGTCAAGCGGAAAAGGTCAGATAATGTGATGTCAGGAAAATGAACCCTTAGATGTGTATTTTAATGTTTTTTTTCTTTCAAAATCTTCTTGTGTGTACTGTTTAATATGGTAGCCACTAGTAAAATGTGGCTATGGATTTTAAAGTAAATTAAAATAAAATTTAAATTTCAGTTTTTCAGTTATATTAGGCACATGTGGCTAATAGTTACTTTATTGGATCATATAGAATAAGACATTATAATTGTTACAAAACTATATTGGATAGTGTTTATTTCCAAATTGTATGTAAGGTAAATTCCCAAGTCCTTTTAATGGCTCTTAAGACACCAGATCATGCATCTATTGAAGCCAGTTCCTACTCTTCATTATGTATTATATTCACTTAGTACTTTTATTTATTTATGCCACTCAAGGCTGGTGCTCTACCACTTGAGCCACAGTTTTACTCCTGGTTTTTTGGTAGTTAGTTGAAGCTAAGAGTCTTATGGACTTTGTAGATGTTTTTATCCTGGCCTGGACACCTACCTTTCCTCTTCACTCACCTAACTACTCTTTGGATCTTGTCTCCAAATGTCTTTAACTGTCAATTCCAAGAGAAATTGAATAAGATGCTTTCTATTTTTTAAATTTTTATTTCTTTTATTTATTGTTTTGTTTATGTGGTACCAAGGAGTTGAACCCAGGGCCTCATGCATGCTAGGCAGTCGCTCTACTGCTAAGCCACATTCCCAGCCCCTAAGATGCTTTCTTATAATTTTGACTTTTTCTTTCTTCTTCTTCTTTTTTTTTTTTTTGGTTGGTCATGGGGCTTGAACTCTGGGCTTGGGCACTTTCCCTGTGCTCTTCAGCTCAAGGAGAACACTCTATCACTTGAGCCACAGTGCCACTTCCAGTTTTTCTAGTGGTTTATTGGAGATAAGAGTCTCACGGACTTTTCTGCCTGGGCTGGCTTTGAACCGTGATCCTCAGATCTCAGCCTCCTGAGTAGCTAGGATTACAGGTGTGAGCCACTGGTGCCCTGCTTGACTTTTTCCTTTTTTTTTTTTTTATTGTGAAAATACCATACAGAGGGATTACAATTACATGGGCAAGGTAATGTGTACATTTCTTACTGACTTTTTCCTTATAAGAAGAAAAACCTATTTAATATTTGTGTCTTCTCCCTAACACTTACACAGTTAGCTTATAATTAACTTTCAGTTGTTTACAGTGTTTAAACTGTTGTTTACAGTTGTTTACCTTTGTTGGCTATGTTATGACTTTAGTATGTAAATTTTACAGACATATCAGATTTGGACTGTTCAGCTAGTTTTGGCATTACCATCATGACTTTGTGTATATAATTGATATAAATGAGGATATATTAAGTTGAAATAATTTAAAGTTGATTTGACTAGGACATCCTTACGTTTTGTTCTCATTTGGTCTTGAGACAGGGTCCCACTGTAATTCAGGCTAGCCTCAAACTTACTCTTCCTTCCTTATTCTCAGAATGTTGGGATTTTAAACATATGTTTCTGTTAGAGTAAATTAGACAGCCAGAAAACCACTCAGACATACAGGTACAAAGAATAAAGAAAAGGTTTATTGCCAATAAAAGGACAGTCAAGACCCCTTCTCACAACAGAGAAGAAGTAACAGCTATTGTGACTTTTATAACTTCTGAGCTTTTGGGAATCTTGCTGCCTTATATGGTTATAGCTGTCCCAAAGGAGTGCTCACTCAGGTGACCCAAAGGTTTAGGGGATCTTGCTGCCTTATATGGTGCTAGCTGCCACAGACCAGTGCCTTTTCTAAATGGGCCTAGTTTTGCCTAGGGAAAGAACATGCTAAGCTATGAGAGAGGAGGCTATTGGGCTAACAGTTTCCATGCCTGGCAAGTTTTGGGAGGACCACTTCACTAGGTTTTGGTTGAGATAGCCTGATAGTTGAGATAAATGGCAAGATGAGTTATCTTTTTGTCCTGTATAAACACTCTCCGTAGGTAGGCTTGGATACAGCCTTTCATACTTTTCCAGAGGTCTTTGAAAGGTTTTGAGTAATTTGTTGTTGTTGTTGGTGGTGGTGGTGGTAGAGCTTGAACTCTGGGCCTGGCTGCTGTCCCTGAGCTCTTCAGCTCAAGGTGAGCACTCTACCACTTGAGCCACAGCGCCACTTCTGGTTTTCTGGTGGATAATTGGAGATAAGAGTCTCAAGAACTTTCCTGCCTGGGCTGGCTTTGAACTGAGATCCTCAGATCTCAGCCACCTGAGTAGCTAGGAATACAGGCAGGAGCCACTGGTGCACAGCACAGTAAAAATTTTTTTTTGGGGGGGTCCAGTTGTGGGGCCTGAACTCTGGACCTGGGTGCTGTCCCTCAGCTCTTTAGCTCAAGGCTATCGTTCTACCACTTGAGCCACAGTGCCACTTCCGGCTTTTTTCTTTTTTCTTATGTGGTGCTGAGGAATCGAACCCAGGGCCTCATGCATGCAAGGCAAGCGCTCTACCACTGAGCCACCTTCCCAGCCCAGCAACAGGGTAAAATTTTTAAGGAAAAAACCCCACTCCTCTCAAACAATTGCATCTTTTCTCCCATGGAGACAGGAGAAAGAAAGTAAAAAAAACAAATTGAAGTCCTCAAAATGAATTCTGAATTTGGATTCTTATCCTGGATTGACTATGGCTGCTTTGTTGGGAAGGAGGAAGAGGTTTTAATTCCAAGCTGGTCTCAGTTCCCGTGTTCCAGAGATAATTTTATTATTGATTGCTCTTGGAGCCATTTTAAAGAACTTCATTTTATTTTGTTAAAAAATGGTAGGCCAGGCACTGATGGTTCATGCCTATAATCCCAGCTACACAGAAGGCTGAGATCTGAGGATTGTGGTTCAGAGCCAGCCTGGGCAGAGAATCCCGTGAAATTCTTACCTCCACTAAAGTAGGAAAAAATAATTGGAAGTAGAGCTGTAGTTCAAATTGGTAGAGTACTAACTTTGAGCACAAAAACTCAGGGACAGTACCCAGGCCCAGAGTTCAAGCCCCATAACTGGCAAAAAAAAAAAAAAAAAGTGGTGGTGGGTGAAACCCCCTAAAAAGGGAAAAAAAGTGGATTTTTTTTTTTTAACTGGATCTGGTAAATCAATTAATACCAGAGCTAATTTTCATGAGACGAGCATGTTGGTTTATTAGTTTTTTTATATGTATAAGGAGGTCTTCCCAAGAAAGAAATTTGAACACATAGCAAAAGTATATTTATATTTTAAAGGCAAACAACAGAAAATTCCTGAAGGAAGAGCAGGACAAATGGCTATCTGGACTAGGGGAGTAAGTTCTGGGAATGTGATTAAGACATACGTGGGGAGGAGATTGTAAGTTAGTGAAAGATGTCACTTTCATGTGTTTTCTTAAGGCTCCTTGTGTTACAGGAATTAAAGAGGCTCAAGGGAGGTTTCAAAAAAGATGAAGGCCTCTATCTGGCCTTTACTTTGTGTACCAAGTTTATAACATTGTCACAAAATAGAATTTTAGGACACACTGAGGTAGAGATCAAGAAATTTGTTTGTCTAAAATAAGATACCATGTATATGTGCTTGGTTCTGCTTCTTTCCTCAGTCCCAAGGCTATCACCAATGCTTGAAATGATAAAAACAGATAAAACAGATAAAAACATGTTTGAAATGATACCCACAGAAACAGCAGAACAATGGATGAACCACAGTAACATTGATATACACTTGATGCTATGTTGGATATGAACATTACAGCTTGGTTGGGGGGGAGGGAGGGGTAAGTGGGAGATAAAGAGGGACGGGGTAACAATGATTAAAAACGAATGTACTTATTGCCTTACCTATGTAACTGTAACCCCCCACAGCTCATCACCTTCTCAATAAAAAGTTAAAAGAAAAAAAGACCTTCAAGACTACCCTTCTCACTCCATTCCAGTGTCCACTTCCATTCCGGGAAGACTGTCACTTGAGTATTACTTGTATTCAAGTGGTATAGTGGCCAAAGGTGGAAATTTTGAATTGATTAGATCTGGGAACTGGGAAATACCTTCAGCAAATATTTTCATATTTATATGTAATATACTTGGGCCAAAACCACCTCCTCTGTTATTGTTTCTTCTCTTCTTCTCATCCCTTCCCTTCCTTTCCCTTCCCTATTTTGAAGCAGCACATTTTTGCAAGTCTCATTTGCCTCTTCTTTCAATCTTTGACATATCATGTTCTTAGCCTCTGTAGGCTTGTGGGAGAATAGTTATGAAAAAGCACAAAATGTCTTAGTATTGTTGTTCTTCTGGTTTCTCATTGCTGTAGTAACAGATTGCCACAAACTTAGTGGCTTAAAACAATGAAAATTTATTCCCTTGTAGTTCTAGAGGTCAGAGGTCAGAAATGAGTTTTTTGGGATTAAATTAAAGGATTAATAGGGTTGCAGCTTTGTGTAGGCTCTCAGATGAGGCACCGTGTTTCTCCTAGAGGCAGGAGTGTGTGGGCTGGGGCCTCATTCATCCAGTCTTTTCTATCATTGAGAGGCTACATGTGTTCCTTTCCTTTTTGTCTCCATTTTCTATTATTCCACAATGTGCCTCAGTCATCGTATCATAGAGGAGAAGGTGATATGATGAGTGAGGCTCCTCTGCCTCTCTCTCCTCAGGATCCATGAGATTATATAATAATGCAGGATGACTTCCCTTTCTCAATACCTGTAAATTAATTGCATCTGCAATTTCTCTTTTGCTATGTAGAAAAGGTACATTATTTGAGGGCCATTGTCTAAACAATCATAGTTGTGAAACATTTTCACTTTATGGACTACCTGAAATAGTCTTAAGGACCCCTAGATAATCCTTGAGAAACAATTGTGGTGGAAGAAGTAGAAGTTGGCATCTGTGGGGTGCATATAGCCTGAACGTGTGCTGACAAATGGCATTGAGTTAAGTGATTGACATGGCTCTCTGGCTCTCTTCTCCCATCATCACATGTAATGCTTGAGTGAATCCTGAGCCAATGTAACTTGCTTGTGCCTGTGATTTCTGTAGTTTTGCCTCATCCTGGTTCAGATCTGGGCCATGTTGGAGCTGAACTGGAGCTTCTTATTCAGGGAAAGACACTCAACTTTCTTAAAGATGAAGTGTTAAACAGTGACTATGGTTGCAGAGTGACTCCACACACTTACTATCTATGTGATGATCACTAATGAGACTTTTCCCTGGACCCTCACATGTTACCTTGCATGTGACTTTCTCAATACTATACTCTTGTCCATTGCCTGATGTCTGCTTTCCTGCTGCTGCCAGCAAACATAGGGATTAAGGTCCATGTGATTTGCTGAGTTGTTTCAGGACAAAGAGAGTGAGGAAAGCAGGGCAAGACAAAGATATGGCGTCTAGATTCAGCATGA
Organism: Dipodomys merriami; assembly: GCF_024711535.1. NCBI lineage: Eukaryota > Metazoa > Chordata > Mammalia > Rodentia > Heteromyidae > Dipodomys > Dipodomys merriami. Next base: position 49,782,352 of record NW_027206290.1, on the reverse strand, counting down.
ATTGATGGGAAGTTCTGGGACATAAATTGTACCACAGAGCTGGTTCTGCAGGCTGCTCTTTTAATTCTCATGTCAGTCATTCATTGCTTATTGGCTGTCTGACTTTGAGGTTTATCCTAGAGCAAGAGTATATTAACATGCTCGAATTGTCATAACAGAATGTTGTATACTGGGTGGCTTAAACAACAGGAACTTATTCCTTACAGTTCTGAAGGCTGGAAGTTCAAGGGCAAGGTATTGAATGACTTAATCTCTTTTGGCTTGTTGATGGCTGCCGTCTTCCTGTCTTCACATGGCAGAGAGCAAGTTTTCTAGTGTCTTTTCTTATGAGGGCACTATCTGTGATGAAGACTCCACCCACATGACTTTATCTAAACATATTGCATTTTAAAGGCCCCATGTCCAGATACTGTCACATTAGGGGTTAGGGCTTCAACATATGATTCCCAGCCCCACCTCCCCCACCCTCTCCACCCCCTGTCCTGGGGCTTGAACTTAGGTTGCTGTCCCTGAGCTCTTTAGCTCAAGCTGAGCACTCTATCACTTGAGACACACAGCACCACTTCCGGTTTTCTGGTGGTTTATTGGAGACAAGAGTTTCACGTACTTTCCTGCCTGGGCTGGCTTTGAACCACAATCCTCAGATCTAAGCCTCCTGAGTAGCTAGGATTACAAGCGTGAGCCACCGGCACCTGGCTTCAACATATAAATTTTAAGGGAACGTAATTCAGGCCAGAGCATAATTGTAATTGCTAAGAGCAGCTCTCAATAGTATGAGGATATATCTCTGGAAATGGGGTGTTGAGAGTTCCTAGCTACAGCCAACAATCACTGCAGCTGGGAGTGACTACCCATGCGGGGAGTCTGGGAATGACACTGGCCTCAATTCTACCTGTAGTCCTGGTTTACATGTGAATCACCTGCTGCATGCTTCTCTGCCTCCTGAATGTGTCTGGGGCTACATCTCTTCACCAGAGACAAATGGGCAGTGAAAGAATCCAGATACTGCTGAGAATAAGGCAACACAGAGATGATTTTTACTGTTTTATTTTTGTTCGGATCACCGTTACTTATCTTTCTCACACTGGTATTGTTTTTTATACTTAAAATATCAAATAAGAAGTTGTAAGTCTAGGTTTTAGTTAAAATTTTTTTTTTTGTTGGTCCTGGAGCTTGAACTCAGGTCCTGGGAACTGTCCCTGAGCTCTTTTGTTCAGGCTAGTATTCTACCACTTTGAGCCACAGCGCCATTTCTGGTTTTCTAGTGGTTAATTGGAGATTAGAGTCTTGTGACTTTCTTGTCAAGGCTGGCTTTGAACCAGAGGTGTAAACCATCAGTGCCTGGCTTGGTTTTTATTTTAATTAATTAATTAATCAATTAATTTTGGCAGTCCAGGGGGCTTGAACTCAGGGCCTGGGCATTGTCCTTGAGCTTCTTTTGCTCAAGGCTAGGACTCTACCACTTGAACCACAGTGCCACATCTGGCTTTTTCTGTTTATGTGGTACTGAGGAATTGAACCCATGCGTGCTAGGCAAGCACAATACCACTAAGTCATATTCCCAGCCCTTGGTTTTTTATTTTGTGTGTCTAAAATTTCAGTAACACCTGGACTTATCTTGACTCTGTGGTATATTTTGTTTCTCTTTTCAGTCTGGTTTTAGCAATACTCTTGCTGTTGTATTATCTTTGGACACAGGCAAAAAAGGAAGTCTTTGCTTTAGAGGGCCCCCTTTGGCCATTCTTCAGTTGTTTGCTCACAGGCAGGTGTCTTGGGTGCAGTTACCTGGAGTTCCTGCCTGCTCTTTGGTCTATACTATGAGTTTCAAGGTCTTGGATCCCCCACCAGTGGTTCCTGCTCCCAGGGCTTGCACAGACCTTATTTACAGTCTATTCTTCTGAGGCTTGCTCAAGGATATAGTGTGGTCAGATGTTCCTACGAGTCCTGTGATATGCTCTGTGCTAACATGCATGTGGAGTAGCTCACACTGTGTGGGGCTCAGTGGGAGCTCCCATCCTCTCCATTTTATGACAGGTCAACATTTTTATATCTTTCCCCAAGAGCGCTAAAAAGAAAAAAATTGTGATGATCAGTGGGAAATGGAACCAAAGTGTTGAAGACATTTGCCATTAAAAGGTGGGAGCAGAGAATCTAGGAGTGAGGAAGGACAGGTTTTTACATTGTAAATGCTCTATCGTTCTAGGATAGATAGATATAAAGGACAGATATGATAAACATAGTTGAAACACTGCCTGCTGAAATTCGTCATGGCAGTAGACAGCTCCAAAATGGTAGCCTTCAGAGATTATTTCCTATATTTGCAGAACCATGTCCTTAAAAACAGCATTTTGTTCTTTTTACAGGGTTCCCCCAAGAGACTTGGCTGTGCTGCTGTGCAATAAATCCAGTGCATTTTACAGCTTTGGTAAATGGAATGAAGCATTGCTTGCTGCCAAGGAGTGTCTTCAGTGGGACCCAACCTATGTGAAGGTATGAGGTGATGTCTTGTTTCCCTGTGTTCTTTATTTGCTGTCTTCTCACCCTTCTTTTAAATATTCATTAGCTGTTTTCTCCTCTTTCTTTTAAATATGGACGTGCTAGGAATACTTTTTCTTCAATGCCCTGTGCACTTAAGACAGAGGCCCATAGTCAGTGGAGCATTATCTCAAGAAGAGCAGAGACATACTTGTTGGAGATAGTGGAGCTTGGCTACCTAGCAAATGAAATGCAGTGAGATTATAGAAGGGTTCATTTTGTCCTGATATAGTTATACAAATACTTACAGTATGTGTTCTGCACTGTCTATGTGTTTCATTTTAGTAAAGCTTTGTAGAAGATATGATGTTAATCCAGAAAGCACTTCTGAGAGTAGAAAACCACCCTCTTTGGAGGGACTAAGCAAGTGTCACCATTCTTGGTGCTCAGGAAAGTCAGAGGACTGGAAGATACCATCCCCACTTAAACTGGAGAAAGGAATAGCATGAAAGTAAAATAACATTTAAATTAAATAGCAATTCTGGAGCTATCTGAAGTAACAATTATGTTTCAAATTAGTTGTCTAGATGACAGTTTATAGAGAGACTCTATGATAAAGTGGGAAAAGCATCAGTTTTTCTGTCTCACATTTCTCCTATGAACTGGTTTCAATAGCAGCCACATTACTCTTAAGCTTTAATTTCCTCAACTGTAGAATGAATTAATACTTGCACCTTTGAGTTGCTTCAAGGGACAAGGAGATACTAAGTTATTAGTACTCAGTAACTAGAATTTTTTTTATTATTTTGTATGACTGCTGTCTCCATCTCTTTTTCTTCCTTCCTTTTCCCATTCCTTTCTTCTTCCTTTTTTGAATTGTTTGGGATTGAATGTTTTACCATGGAGCCACACCCCTAGCTCAGAAAATGGGAGTACATTTCTAAGAAATTCTTCCTAAGGACATTTTAAGATGTTTCCACCCTCTAGGTAAGATTGGGTGAGGCATAGTTAGGGTCTGCCCAGATTCCTGAGATTGTGGCTCTGGTCTAAGGCCTGAAAGGATGATACTCCCGGCTTCACTAATGGCCAAACCTACAGCAGCAGCCCCTAATAGTATAACAACGGGCTACTTTCCCTTTCTTGCCCAGAGTTCTTGGATGCTTCTCTTCGCTTTCCCTTTTCCACACTTTTCTACAGAGAAAGGACTCAAGTTTTTTTCTCTGTGTATTTAGGTTCAGTGCCTGTGGCCCTGTGAGTTTAGAATGACAAAAGATAGATTTGTGGGAGAAAAGCACACGTATTTGATCTTATTTTATATGATTTGGGGACCTTCCTAGAAAAGAAGTGAAGATCACGAAGAAAGGAATTGGCTGGCCTAAGAACTTACATACTATATATATATATATATATATATATATATATATATATATATATATATATATATATATATATATATATATAAAACCGCGAAAGCCAAATGTATGAGGAAAACAAATGGAGGAAAAAGGCTGTTTTAATTTTAGCAAGTTTTGTGCAGGCTCATCTCAGTGTTTACCTCCTGTTTCTTTATGAGCAAAAACTTCTCTAAGGGTTGGGAAGGTGGCTCAGTGGTAGAGTGCTTGCCTTGCAAGCCTGAGGCCCTGGGTTCGATTCCTCAGCACCACACAAGCAAAAAGAAAAAAGCCGGTAGTGGCACTGTGACTCAAGTGGTAGAGCCCTAGCCTTGAGCTGAAGAGCTGAGGGACAGCACCCAGGCCCAGAGTTCAGGCCCCACAACCGGACCCCCCCCCCAAAAAAAAAACAAAAAACAAAACAAAAAAAACTTCTTTAAGAGAGGGGATTTATGGCAGTCCTCATTTCTTAGGAATTTCTGCTTTTAGTTAGGAAACCTCTATGAAGGCTTTATTTTGCATTTATTGAATCAAAAATACCTTCAGCTTAATATGTCATAGTGGTATATTCTGAACACCTTCACCTTTCTCCAAAATAAAAAGATGGAACTTGGATTTGAGGAAGCAAAGAAGTGGAGATTCTATACAACCTTGCCTAATTAGTTAAAAAAGCACACACACACACACAATACAAAATACATTTTTTCTTTCTTTTACTGATTGTTACCTTAGGTTTTTGACTTTCAAGTGAAGGTTAAAACAAATAATCAGAACTCAATGTTAGGTGGAGTTTTTAAGTGTCTGCTTTTAAAGAACCCAGTGTGTGAATATATTCTGTTGACTAAAAAAGTGTTTCAGTGGACCCTGATGCTGCATTGTATAATTATGGTGGAGAAAACAGAATCATATTATTCTTATTCTAGAGTCTTACAATTTGCGTAGAGGCAAAACTAGACTCCTTTTCCCTATTTGTCATAATTTCTTCCTTCTACAAACATTAAAAAATGGCCTATTGTGTATCTTGTTTATAATGTGGAACTCAGTAAATCAAATACATGTTTGTCATTACAACTTTTCTTATATGCCCAGTGGAAATTATGTTTATTTTACTGAAAGGAGCAGACAATAACTTTTGTGTCTACATGAAAATCTTATTTTCCTTAATGCTAGTCATCGTGTTTTTTAATTTCTCTGTTCTGGCTCAGATTGTGATTAGAAGTATGAATAATAAGCTGAATACATAGTTGAAACTAGGCCTGCTTCCTTCTTTCAGTATCATATATTAGATATGTTAGTTATGGGTCTGCAAATGATTATATATTTTCTTGGCAGTGTGTGGGAGAGGAAAAATAGGGTACAGAAAATAATGTTCAATGTTTGTTAGAAATCTGTGTTTGCAAAGAATCAAAGCTTTTGCAAAGAATCAAAGCTTTTTGCAATCTTAATTTTCCTTTTAGTATCAGACTGGAAGAAATGGGGCCAATACATCTTTGTTCTTTATACTGTTGCAGGGATACTACAGAGCTGGTTATTCTTTACTGCGCTTGCATCAGCCATATGAAGCTGCTCGTATGTTTTTTGATGGTTTACGACTTCTGCAGAGCAGCCAGGACCAAGCACAAGTTCCTGATTTCCTTGTTGGGATCTTCACCACTGTGAGCAGTAAGTTGAATTGGGGAAGGTTTTTTAGTGAAATAAAGTCATTTATTTATTATTAAAGGCTGTACAGAGGGGCTACCATTTCACAAATTGGGTTATGAGTACATTTCTTTTTTTGAACAATGTCACTTTTTCCCTTACTTTTCCCCAGATTCCCCCTCCCACTTCTGCCGACAAGCTATGTAGATCATTTTCCACATAGACTGAATAGCATGATTGAATTTGTTCACCCTTCTCTCCCTTTCTGCATCCCGTTATCCCCTCCCAAATGAGAAAAAAAAAACAACAAAGCAAAAACAAACACAACCTCCATCACCATCACCACTAATAACAACAACAAAAAAGCTATACTTCATTTCCTGGAGTTTGTTTCAATAAATAAATGTTCAGAGAAGTTACACCTTTGTGTTCCAGAGGGTTTAAATTTTTAAGTCCTTGTTATTTTATTTGAATGCCTTTTGGGGAGATAATTATAGGATATTTCTTTTTTGTACTTGATGGATATAGTCTGAGTGAGACTTAGTTTGTTCCTAGAGCTTGACTGATCTTTTGTGCTCAAGGGTAGCATGCTACCATTTGAGCAACAGCTTCATTTCTGGCTTTTTGGTGGTTAATTGGAGATAAGAATCTCACAGACTGGGGCTGGGAAGGTGGCTCAGTGGTAGAGTGCTTGCCTTGCATGCCTGAGGCTCTGGGTTCGATTCCTCAGCACCACATAAGCAAAAAGAAAAAAGCCGGAAGTGGCGCTGTGGCTCAACTGGTAGAGTGCTAGCCTTGAGTTGAAGAGCTGAGGAATGGCGCCCAGGCCCAGAATTCAGGCCCAATGACCGGACCCCCCCCCCCCAAAAAAAAAAAAAAAAAAAAAGATCTCACAGACTTTCCTGCCTGGGCTGGTTCCTAACCTTTATCATCAGATCTCCTTAGTAGCAAGGATTGCAGATGTGACCCATTGGTGCCTAGCAAGACGATTTTTTTGTGTGTGTCTTTTTTGGGATTGAACCCAGGATGTTTGCTAGGCATGAGCTTTACCACTGAGCTATGTTCCAGCCCCAAGACTATTTTTATTAGAAAGTGTTTTGGTAGATTGGGTAGCCTTTGTAAAGATAATGAAGTCCTGTTACACAAATGACTTAAAGATTTTTGAGTTTTGTTTTGGACCTGGTGTGTTTTCTGTGTTCTGTATAGATAGCTCTTTATTAATACTTCTTTGTTTAATATGATTTTTGCTATTTCCTGTCATCTTCATATGTATTTTTCCAATCTTTGAAAATATAATGTTGTTTGCTGTATAAAAATAAAAGTTATAGGATCATACCTGTAATTCTAGCTACTCAGAAAGAGGCTGAAAGCTGCAGCTCATGGTTTGAAGCCAGCCCAGGCAAGAAAATCTGTGACTTTGAGCTCCAATTAAGCATCAGAAAAGCTGGAAATGGAACTGTGGCTCAAGTGGGAGAGCTCTAGACTTGAGCACAAAATCTCAGAGACAGTGCCCAGGCTCTGAGTTCAAGCCCTAGCGCGCGCACACACACACACACATAATAATAATAATAATAATAATAATAATAATAATAATAATAATAATAATAATCTAGAAGGGTCAACAGAGTTCTGTGACTCTACTCTGAGTGCTTGTTTTCACAGTTGTGATGCTTCTTGCCCAGTAAGAATTTTTCAGGCTGGTGCACTTGGTTTAAGAGGACTCAGAGGCAACCTTTTTTATCTCTACATTAGATTACTACTTATGACTGATCTGTGAGATGACTGTCTCAGAGTCCTAGATTAGGCAAAACAGAAATTTACATATAAACCCTTTGCCAGTAATGATCCAGTCTAAAGTCCTGCCATTATCCAAGATATTGTTTTTTTAAATACTGTTTGATAAATTTAAACTGCACTGATTTAAGAGTTTAATTTATGCTCAGCCAATAAAGACAGCATTACTTGTAAGATAACACACCTATTTCAAAGATGTTAGAATATAAAAAATGACAGCAGAATCACTGAAAAGTGTTTTTTGACTTTAAGAAGTAGAACAACAAGTGATTCAACTGTTACAGACTCAATTATTCCCATTGTTATTGTGTATTCTCTGGAAGGATTCTTACAGATTTTGACAGGCCTGGAGAGGGGATTAGCAAATTATCAGGCATCAGTGGTAGGTACAGCCCTGGATCCCAGGCAGGAAATGAAAGGTCTTTAGATAACTGCTGATGAACCACAGCTTTCTAGTTCACCTTTTGCTCACAGTAGCCAAAGGTGGCTTCCCCCTCCCCGACCAATCTAATGACTTGGCCCATTCCTTGAATTTCCTACCTTTTCTGGTCTTTCTGTATTTTTTTTTGTCACATTGGGGCTTGAACTCAAGACCTTGTACTCCCACTGAGCTATTTTGCTTATAGTTATCACTTGAGCCACACCTCTAGTTCTGGCTTTTTGCCAGTTACTTGGAGTTAAAATTCTGATGGATTTGTCTGCTTAGGCTGCCTTCAAGTTTTTTGGGTTGGTTGTAGGGCTTGAAATATGTGCCTGGGCCCTGTTCTGAGCTCTTCAGCTCAAGGTGAGCACTCTACCACTTGAGCCACAGTGCCACTTCTAGTTTTCTGGTGGTTACTTGGAGATAAGAGTCTCATGGACTTTCCTGCCCAAGATGGCTTTGAACTGTGAGCCTTAGATCTCAGTCTCCTGAGTAGCTAGGTGTGAGCTACTATCACCTGGCTCAAATTTTTTAAATTTAAATTTTATTGTAAAGGTGATGTACAGAGGGGTTACAGTTACATAAGTCAGGTAATGAGTACATTTCTTTTTGAACAGTGTTAGCCCCTTCTTCATTTTCTCCCACTTTTCCTCCTCCCAACCTCCCTCCCCTCAAGTTGTAAAGTTCATTTCCAACATAGTGTATAGTGATTATCACTGTGGAATTGGTTTACCCTCTGTCCCACCGTTTTTGTGACTCCCCTTCCCTTGCCCAAATCAGATAAACTTATATACAAGACAAAGAGTACAGAAATAAAAGACAGTGACATCAGAGAATGAATCAAAGGGAAAAAAGAAAAAAACAACTGCAAACTATACAATAAAAAAACCTCTTGTTTCCATTTCTTGGAGTTCATTTTGATAAGCATCATTTTATATGGTCATGTGCACATAGCTATTAAGCCATTGTGATCCTCTCCTAAGAATATCCTAGACTTATTCTACTTACTAGAAATGAGGGAAACTATGTTTCTTTGGGTCTGGCTTATTTCGCTTAATATAATTTTTTTCCAAGTCTCTCCATTTCCTTATGAATGAGGCAATGTCATTCTTTCTGATGGAAGTATAGAATTCCATTGTATATACATATCATATTTTCTTGATACATTCATCCACTGGGGGGCGCTACTACACTTTTGGTGGAAATGTAAACTTGTCCAACCACTCTAGAAAGCAGTATGGAGATTCCTCAAAAGACTTAAAAATAGAGCTTCCCTATCACTCAGCAGTCCTACTCCTGGGCATTTACCCAGATGTCCACAATCAACCTGCACTAAAACCACCAGCACAACCATGTTCATTGCAGCATAATTTACCATTGCTAGGATATGGCTTCAAATTTTTATCATCAGTTTGCAGATTCCTAAGTTGCTAGCTTTATAGGTGTGAATCAGCAGTGCCTGGCTTTTATGAATATCTTGTAACAGTCAGTGTCCTGTAAGAAGCCAGGAATAACATGCGAATTCACACAACTGCTTCTTGGTAAGTATACTCTAAGATAACCTGGGTATACTCATGCAATGAAAGTGCAATTCTGAGGCATGTATTGGTTATTTTTCTACCAAGGTACTATGTTTTGCAGGGTGGATATATGCCTATAGTTCAATTTCATATTTTTTAATAGAATATATGTTTTCATATTCACTTATGTTTTGAAATTAATAAATGTAAGGTACCATGTATTCTGCCCCTTAACCTGTCTTCTTGGACATTCTCATCTAAGTTTGAAAGATGTAGTTTGGAAGCTCATGAGTTGCAGTGTGTTGATGAGGTACTAAGTTAGAAAAATACGTGTTAACTAAAAGAATTGATAGATCTCGGTTCCAGTCTTGATTTTTTATCAGTTAGCTACATGAGAGTTCAGCATAGTGGCTGATTTTCTAGCACTTGGGAAGCTGGGACAGACCATGATTTTGAGGACAGCCTGGGGTACATAGTGAAACTCTCTCTAAAACATCCATATCCTATATCCAAAACCCCTACCACCAATAAGAAAAATCTTTCAGTTAATTACCTAATAATATACCATGAAACTTGCATTTATTTAACATAACTTCTGTCAGATAACAATAATATTTATTATAGGAAGTAAGAATTTTTTTCCTCAAACCTCATTTAAACTTGTATTCCTTTCTGTGTCAATGGCAATAATAGGCACTGTCTTAATGGTTTGTTTGAATGATTAAATATAAGCTCAAAACACTGGGTTCTACAACCAGACAAGCCAAGTGAATGTTAGCTTACTTTATACTGCCTGATTCTTTGAGATTGATTATATGGATAAACTTAGAAGATTGCTACCTCAGTTAATTATAAAGGAATAGTATTTTGAAAATGCTTGTTTTTCCTGGTACTGGTGCTTGAACCCAGGGCCTCATTCTCTGGCCTGGCTTTTATTGCTCACAATTAGTGCTTTACCTATGCCTTCACTTATGTTATTTTGTTGGTTAATTGGATATAAAATGTCTCTCAGATTTGTCAGCCTCAAGTTGCTGTGATTATAGGTGTGAGCCACTGATGCTTGGCAATGCCTTTCTTTTTAATATATTTATTTTACTATTTGTCTATATGGTTCTCCAGTTTGTTTGGGGGACTCGTGTCTCCCACTGTCTTCATTGGTGGACTTTCTGCTTACTGTTCCAGACTTTTCCACACTAAAATTTCTAAATTATAGAACTTTCTTTCAGGTGACTCCATTGTTTTGCAGAATTTCTTGCCCTGCTTTGATCATATTTTCACTACTGAATTTTCAACAGAGGTGTGGCAATCTGCCATAGAAAAGTTGGCAAAGAAAGGATTATGGCATGTGAGTAAAAAGAGATGCTCTGTTTTGGAAAGTTCACTCTTGATTAAATGATTTTTTTCTGTTGTCACTGAGGGATTTTTACTATTTATCTTGTACTTACTTATCTTGATGCAGAATAACCTTTTAATTCAGATATCATTTAAGGTATTGCTATGTTTCTGTGTTGTCACTAAAGTAGTAAACAGTTCATATGCTTAGTGGTATTTTGAGATGAGGAAAATAAACAATTTCATGCTCATCTTCATCAGCCTTTTTGTTTTGTATTAGCTAATGTAGGCCTGGGAAACCTATCTGTTCTGCACAGAAAGGCTTTTGTATAGTTTGAAGAGATTTCTATGAAGTCAAGCTAAATATAGTTTTAGCTAAATGAAATATAGCTGTAGTCTACCTACTAATTTGGGCGAATTTACTACCCCTGTAAGCCTTTTTCATTTGTAAGTTGCAGTGTACATATTTGTTCTCTTAGGTTTTGTTGAGAATTTAGAAGTAATGGACTAATGTATCTATTAATAATATCAGCTAGTGTCTTATAATGTGCTAGGCACTGAGCTAAGGAGTTTTGTAATACCTGACATATGCTAAGTGTCCAGTGAATACTGGAGTTTTTGTTATTGATGAGTTATAAATTCTTAAGAGAATGGACTAGCTGAGACTGGGAGTTTAGTTAGAAAGGGCTTGATAGACTTTTTAGATTTGAGCAGTCTAGAAAAGTAACCAAAGGCAAGGGCAACCTGTTTAAGTACTCTAGGCCAGGTGAGTTGAATGACTTTAGAATAGAGAATTCTGTCATTTTTGTCAAAGTCATGAGTTCCATTGGAAGTGTAATGTATGGGGCTCCATTTACATTTATAGACAAGTATATATTATAGTTTCAGGTGGTTCATGGGAAACCCCCAAACAATTAATTATGAAATTCCTGATGTTTACTGCCACATTAAGAGATCTTGGGAAGTCAGGTAGTTAGGATAAGGAAAGGAGACTATACTCTTAGGGAATGGGGTGTCAGAAATCTTGGCCCTGTTAAAAGACATTTGGGATCTTCTCTTTTTTAATAAGGTATCTAGACTAAGGGATCTATAAGAATGTTTGCATTTTTAATATATATTTTTTATTGTAAAGATACTGTACAAAGGGGTTACAGTTACATGAGTAAGGTAATGAATACATTTTCTATCGAGCATTGTTACCCCCTCCTTTGTTTTTCCCCTACCATCCCTTTCTTCCTTACTTCTCCAACTTCTCCCCTGCCCCCCCTAAGCTGTAAAGTTTGTTTTCAACATAGTGTCTGCAATTTTTAGGACTAAACTTTTTAAATATTTGCTTATTGTTCATTTAAAAATATTTTTGTTGTCTTTAAGTAGTTGTACAAAGAAGTTGCCATTCAGCAAAGCAGTTTATGAATACAGTGTGTCTTGATCATTCTCACTAACCCCTCCCAACCATACCCCTTCCCTTACTTTTCTCACATTTGTGGGATACTTATTGATTTTTTTTGCTATTTAACAAAGCAGTTTATGTATACAATGCATCTTGATTTGTGTCACCTCTTCTACATTTTCACCTCCCCCTTCCCTCTACCCTTTCCCAAATTTTTCTTAATTTTGTGGTACGTACAATGAATTCTTGACTGTATTCAACCCTCTTTTTTACTTTGATTTGTCTGCCCATCTTCCCTTGGTCCTACCCTCCTGATTTGTACCTTTATTTAAAAAAGAGTTCTGAAATTTTGTGATTCCCACTGGTAGGGCAGGGTTAATATGTTAGAGGCTTTAGTCCTCCTTAGTAGAAATGTAGTTCAATTTATGAGCCAGACCTCCTAGTAGATTATCACCTTATACAGTCAAAGGAAGGCCAGAAAATCCAGCACAACTGGCAAGTCTAACATCCTGGCCTAAGTGGTACCCCAGTAATTCTTTAATATTGGAGAACAAGGCATCTTGTAAAAGCCTGGCCCCAACAATCAGTATTGCTTGAATCCTGAATGTGTCTTCTGTGGTTGACTATAGGGAATAAGTCTGTTTAGAATGCACATTAAAAAAAAAGAATGCACATTTAAAGGTAGATACAAAGCTAAGAAATCAAGTAGCAAGATATGGCCATAGTCTCAGTTCCTGTGGTCCTTAGTCTGCTGGCAAGGGCATGCACAAGGAAGGCTGAAGCTGAGACTAAACCTTTAGTTGTCATACATGAGCCTGGATTCTTAGGTTTGTTAGCTTACATGGATGATCACATTAGGAGCCTCTTGGGATGTGCTGTGTGACTTAGGAAAAGTTTCTTAATCTCTCTGAGATTCAGTTTCTTCAAGGACTTTATATAGGGGTTGGTGGTTAAAAATACTGACTGTGGTAGGAAGCATGGTAGGTGGGAGTATTGATTCATAGCATATAGCAGTTTCTGTAGAGTAAGTATTCTCATCAGGACCATTTTCAGCCACTGATATGACATTCAGGACTTGAAGTTGGGAAGAGATAGATACAGTTATCTCACTAGTGAATAGGAGCTGGCTGTAACATACTACCTGATAAGGTCTAATGGATCCAAACTACTTGACCTTGTGGAATCTAGATATGCTAAAGAATGGATTGGGAAGAGATATTTCAGCAAGATTTGAGTCTTCTGTTATCTATGCTTTAAGAAGTTTGCAGGAAATTACTTTTTTAAAAACCTTATTGCCACTAATCTCTGTAATGGTGCTCAACCTCAGCTAGCCTTGAGGACATTGTGGAGTGCATTTAGCCCCCAGTAAGACAAATAAAGTGACTAGACAGAGACACTTGATTTTCATAGATCAGGCTAACAAACTTGGTGAGTAGTTTTAAAAAGAGAGAGCTAGAAGATATTTTGTTTTTACTGATTTTGTTTAAAGCTTAAAATACTTTTTTTGCTGTAGTAAATTATACAGAGAATATTAATGTTCCAACCTTCTTTTTAAAAATTCTTTCCTATCAGTCATTTTTACTATTGTCCACAAAGAAAGACCAACTGCCAAGAAATATCCATGTCCCTGAGTTATCACTGAAAAGACTCTTTGAGGTAAGAAGTCCCTTTGAAACATGTGGCTTCAAATCAGACCACTTACCTGTGTTTAGGGCTTTCCTTTGAACTGATGTATTTATTGCATTACAATGTATTATAGTATAATATTATATTATATTGCATGTATATATGATATATGTACACATGTATGTATATACGTATGTACATATGTATTTGCCAGTACCAGGATTTGAACTCAAGGCATTACATTTACTTGGCTTGCTGGCTTAGCTGGAACTCTACTTGAGCTATAGCTCTAGCCCGGCTTTTGCTGGTCATTTTGGAGATGGATCTGGCCTATAGCCACCTGAGAAGTTAGGATTACAGGTAGGGGCCACTGGCACCAGCAATTTTTAAAACTTTTTTTATTCTTTTTGGTACTGAGTATTGAACCCAAGGCTTTATGCATATTCATTTACCACTTGAGCCATAACCCCAGCCCTTTTGTTTGTTTGTTTGAATTAGAGCCTCATTAGGCTGGTCTGGCCTTGAACTCACTATCCTCCTATCTCTGCCTCCTAAGTAGCTAGGATTACAGGTGTACATCACTACATATGGCAAAATACATCATTTATAGAATCTTGGGCTTAAGTTATAGAGAATAGGTTTGACTGATTCCAAATTATGTAGATGAAAGACTTAAGTTTTATATTGATGTAGCAGTTGATTTTTTCCAGAAATATGTCTTCATTGGGATTTATGAAAAAATGGAACAGGTGCCCAGATTGGTCCAGTGGCTGATCTCCATTGGTGCAAGTGTCGAGACCATAGGACCCTGCCCTCTCCATGCCCTCATGAGGCTCTGCATTCGAGCAGGTGAATGTTGTCCTGTCAAACGCCCACCCCTGTGTCCTTTTCCAGCTCAGATGGAGCCCCAGGACCCTGCTGAGCTCAAGTGAATGCAAAATTCAGCTGCTTAAATATAGACTATTAAAAGTGTGTTTTCAAATGGATGAAAGAAACAGGGAAAATCACTTTTATTTCTTTTATTTTTTTCTTTCCCCCCGACTTTTTTTTTTTTTTTTTGCCAATCCTGGGGCTTGAACTCAGGGTCTGGGCACTATCCTTGAGCTTCTTTTGCTCAAGGCTAGCGCTCTACCACTTGAGCCACAGCACCACTTCTGGCTTTTTTCTGTGTATGTGATAGTGAGGAATTGAACTCAGGGCTTCACATGTGCAAGGCAAGCACTCTACCACTGAGCCACATTCCGAGCCCACATCACTTTTATTTCTTATGGGACTTAGTAGCCACACAAGAGGTCAAACGGAAAGGATTTTGTTTTCTTAAACACAGACTCTTTTGTATTTAAGGTAGGAACAGCTGGGTGCTGGAGGCTCACACCTATTATCCTAGCTTCTCAGGAGGCTGAGATCTGAGGATCCTGGATCAAAGCCAGCCCAAGCAGGAAAGTCTGTGAGACTTCTATCTCCAATTAACCACAAAAAAGCTGGAAGTGGAGCTGTGGCTCAAGTGGTAGAGTGTTCATCTTGATCTGAAGAGCTCAGGGACAGCTCCCAGGCCTAGTTTAAGCCCCATGACGGACAAAAAAAAAAATGAGTGAGCAGCAGAGTGGAGTCCTTGGACTCAAGGGGAGTATTTGGGAATGAGAGCTGTTGCTGATAGCACCTCCAAGAGAGCTGTGGTCTCTTTCTGCTAGCAACAACAGAGTGTGTGGTTTCCTATTCTCCAGATTTATTTTCTTTCTAGCCCAGAAGATGCTGTAATATTGGACTGTAGTTGGGAATTTCTAAGGGAAGCATGGGGTATTACTGATCAAATTTTGTTGTGGCTCTTTTGAAGGACAACTATTTTCATGAGATTCTTTTTAAAGTTTTACAATATAGTTATAGGGTTTAATTTTTAAAAACATTTTTATTCTTTCATTTCACTTAAACACACACACACACACACACACACACACACACACATTTGTGTTTCCTTGCCAAGTATAGGGAGCATCACTGGTGAAATCCAATCATACCATTTTAGAGCGAAAGGGGCCAAGGGAGCTTGTCTACTTGGCCTTTTAGTCTGTGCCATCTTCCTAGAATGGGTGTGGGTGACCATCACTTTAGGCTTTAGACACTAATCTTCGTTTTAGCCATACTTTCCCTGCCATTTCTATTTCATATATTGGGGAGTCCATAAGAGATTTTATTCTTACACAAGGATTGGTGGACAGAACATTTAGAAGATAGTCTGATTTTTTTTAGAAGATAGTCCATTTTCAAATTAGGAAACTGCAACACAGAGAAGTGTGCCTTTGGTCATAAATGTCATGACCTCTTGTGTCTGCTCTTTAAGTTAGCCCCTACAGTTACTGGCTGTCTTGATAAGACCAAGTCTTCAAGTTTATCCCTAATTGGCTTCTCAAAGGATAACTCTGACATGGTGACATATGGTGTTCATAGAATTGGCTGAGGTGTGTAGCTTTCCTAGATTTCAGGAGCTATAAGAAAGATGTCTGAGAAAAGAATTTAAAATATATGTCCTACTGATAGTAATGTAGTAATGAATCATGCTGGCTTGATGACTGAAGTGGAGGCTGCTGATGTCCCTCTTAGACCAGTGCTCTGTCCCTGCTTGCTGTCAACATTGGCTGCTAACAATGATTATCTGCCCTTTAGGCAGAGAATTATACCTTGCCAATACACGTTACTTTGAAGGGAGCTGCTTCTTCAACTTTGTTTTCTTCTTGATAATTCTGTAACTTTGGACTGACTGCCTAGGGGATGCAAAAGGCTGGCCCCATGCCCCAGAGTGTGTCAGTGTGGTGGTTCAGATCATGACCCAGAGCTGTTCAGGGGCATCAGGTTGGAGCTGATTGCAGCTATGAATACTTCCTTGCTTTAGTTCCTTCATCTACCCTGTTCTGTTTCTCATTCTTTCGAGTCTAAATCACATGTATGAGAATCCTTGTCTTAGGATTGCAGCCCC
The DNA here is from genome assembly GCF_024711535.1 of Dipodomys merriami. Taxonomy (NCBI): domain Eukaryota; kingdom Metazoa; phylum Chordata; class Mammalia; order Rodentia; family Heteromyidae; genus Dipodomys; species Dipodomys merriami. The sequence continues at coordinate 49,765,794 of NW_027206290.1, read as the reverse complement.
CTGACCTAAGGAATATTTTTTTCATCATTCTGGTTTACAAATGTCTGTCTCCCCTCCCCCCATACTTGTTTGTGGTGAGTGGGAATATGTATTGAATTCCTCATTTGGTTATGTTAGCATGGTGCATATTGATTTATTTGCTGACTTTGTGTATGCAGAAAATTACATTTATAACTTACTTTATTTCACTTCAGGTGAAAACCAACTTTTTAGATGGCTAATGAACAGCAGGCCTGAGTGGAAAAGCCGCATCAACCAGAAGGACGAGGCTGGTTGCACTGTCCTGCATGTTGCTGCTGCCCACTCCCCAGGATATTCCATCAAGCGTAAGTAATAACATGGTACCAGAGGGTGTGTTGTGTGCCAGGTGATCAGGCATTAACACCACTGCCTTCTGAATTTTACTTATCCTATCCTTCATCAGGCTCAATGCCTAAACTTTCCCTTGTACTCTTTTGCCTTTAAATGGCTTTTTGTGAGGGTGAAGGATTCAATGACATGGGTATATTGTGACATAGCTGCATATTTTCACTTCCTCAGTTGTAAAGTTCTTTTATTAGCAGCTTAAGATAAATTGTGAGCCAGACAATTAACATGCTTTGGCCCTTCATGGCATTTAAAACTTAACATGGGAATTATATGCTACCATACTCCTAGGGGCCAATCAAGCCAATGGAAGGGATTGGCACAGGTGAGGAAAAGTTACTGTGACAGGTACAGCCTTGTTAAACTGCAAGTCAGGAAGACTCTTTACTCCCAAGGAGTTCTTTGATGGCGTGAATTAACCCTTACACTTTCAGATCTGTTTTTGTGTGTTTTCTGTTTTGAATGGAGAAAAAACTTTTCTTTTTCCATAATGGTAATGGAGTTGGTGGGAAAGAGGTGATAGAATGGCGAGCTTATACCTGGTACTGCTACAGCCTGGAGCTATCTTGCATCGAATGATGTGTAAGATCTTCTGATGGAAAAATATTTTGAAATCTGAATTAAAAAAACTGAAATGTTGGGATTTTCAAATCTTGGATCAGAATAAAATGTTCCTGTGGATTAGACCTGGTCTATAGCCTGCCTCCATTTGGGGCAACCTAGGAAATTGCAACTTTTCTATTTCAGTAGGTCTCAAGAAGAGCCAATAAGGCTTGTTTCTTTTTTTATTGTCAAGGTGATGTACAGAAGGGTTATAGTTACATAAGTAAGGCAATAAGTATACTTCTTGTCAAACTTGTTACTCCTTCTTTCATTTTTCTCCTACTTTCCCTTCTCCCTAATCCCCTTCCAAGTTGTATTAATCATTTCTGACATATTGTCTTGTGAATATCTCGGTTGCATTGGTTCCCCTCTTGTCCTTTGTCTCTTTAATGTCATTCCTCACTGGCGCTGGGTTTGAATTTAGGGTCTAACATTCCTGCTTGGCTTTCTCTCTCAGGGCTGCTGCTCTACCACTTGAGGTTAGTTGAGACTCATGGATTTATTTATATGGCTTCAAACCACAATCCTCAGATCTCAGCCTTCTGCCTGAGTAGCCAAGATCATGGGCATGAGCCACCAGTACTTGCTTCTAGTATAGGACTCTCTCTAGCATTTCTCTTTTACTCCCCTTCCCACCCCTCCCATCCCCTCCCCTTCCTTTTTCCTCCCCTTTTCTTCCCCTCCCTTTCCCTATTCTTCCCCTTCCCTCCTCTCCCTTCCCCTCCCTCTCTGCTCCCCTCCCCTCTTCCCCCTCCCTTTTCTTCCCTCCCTTCCCCTCTTCTTCCCCTTTTTTCCCCTTCCCTCTCTCCTCTCCCCTCTTCTTCACCTCCGTCCCTCCCTCCCTCCCCCTCCCTCCCTCCCCCTCCCTCCTTCCTTCCTTCCTTCTGTCCTTCTCTCTTTTCTTTCTCTCCTTTTCTCTTCTCTTCATCTTCCCTTTCCCTTCCTTTTCCCTTCCCCTTTCCCTGTCCCTGCCCCTTTCTTCCCCCTTCCCCTGCCCCTTACCCTTTCTCTCTTATCTCTTCTCTTTTTCTTTCCTTATTTCCTATTTTCTTCTTGTTTTATTGCTGGGATTTGAGGCCTTGCCCTTGCAAAGCAGGTGCTCTTCAGACATATCTCCCAGTCCTTTATGATCTCTCCTTATTTTTCAAATAGGGTTTTACTTTTTGCCCTGAACAGCCTGGACCATGACCACTCTATTTATACTTCCCAAATAGCTAGGATGATTGGTCAATGCCTTTGGTTGAGATGGGGGGAGGGCTGTCTAGTGAATTTTTTTGTACCAACTGTCTATCCTACAGATTTCTGCCTACTGAGTAACTAAGATTACAGGCATAGCCATCATACTCTACTCTCTACTTTTAAACATTTCTGTAGGACCCATCTGATGGTGATAAATCTCAGTTATTGCTTATCTTAGAAAATATTTCTTCTTCATTTATGATAGATAACTTTGCTTGATGTAGTTTTCTTGGTTGAAATTTTCTTTCAGTATTTCAAATGTATTATCCCATTCTGTCCTAACATGTTATACTTTTGTAGAGACATTTGCTGTTTGTCTAATGGCAATTACCTTGTAAGTGATTGATGATTTTGTAGTTTTTAGAATTCTTGCTTTGTATATTAGTTTTGACAGTTGGACTACATTATGCCTTCGAGATCTGCCATTTTTTTCAGATCTATTTGGGGGCGTTTTGAACTTCTTGCACCTGGATGCCCATATTGTTGAAAGGTTTTCTGACTTTTCCCTTCCTTTCTTTTTCAAACATCCATATTGTGGTTGGTCTTAAGCCCGATTGTAGACTAGTTCTTATAAACATTGAAACATCTTCACCTTTCTGAAATGGACAGAATAAATGTGAAGGTCCATTCTTCATGTAGATTTATGTATAATACAGCTGCCTTCATGACTTCTGCTGAAGTTAGACCTAGAAATTCTTATATAGTTTTCTTCTTTCCTTGTCTTTCTCCTCTCTCTTCTTCTACTTTCAGCTTTTCACTGGGGAAACTAATCATTTAATTTTTCAAACTAATTTAGACTTACAGAAATAATTTTATTTACTCTTCACCTAGCTTCTTATAATGCTAGTATATTCTACAATCAAAGTTCAATTTCAAAATTGACAAAATAAAATTTTTGGGTACTGGTGGCTCACATTTATACTTCTAACTACTCAGGAGGCTTAGACTGAAGGGTTGTATTTTGAAGCCAGACCAGGCAAAAAAGCCCATGAGACTCTATCCCCAATTAACTAGCAAAAAGCTATGCTGGAGGTGTGGCTCAAGTGATAGAGCACCAACTGCGCGCAAGCAAGCTGAGGGAACTTAAATTCAAGCCCTGTAACCAGAAAAGAAGAGAAAAACATTAACATAATACTAAGATAACCAATATATACAATTATGCAAATTCTACTAGCTGTTTTCATGAATGTATCTTTTCTGTTCCAGGATTCCATTATCTTATATAACTTTGACTCTTTTAAAAGAATATTATTTTGTAGACTTCCTATCAGTTTGGGTTTATTTGATGTTTTTCCACATCAGAATGAGGTTATACATATTTGGCAAGAATATGATAGGAATAATTTTGTCTTTTTAATGTATCATAGAAAGGCATTCACAATGTTAATATGTCTTATGTTGCTATCCTTAAACTTTTGATTAAGGTGTGATTGTGAGGTTTCTTCATTATAAAATTAACTTTCCAAAATGAATAAATAAATAAGTAAATAAAGTTATCTTTCCAATTGTAGTTAATAATGTCATGGATGAAATACTTTGAAGTTAAACAAAAAATTCTTTCTCCTCATTGTATATAGTATTAGGGATTATTTATAGAGTAGATTTTGTCAGTGACAATTATTACTTTGATTTTTTTTGAGAAAGTATTTTACGTGCAACCCAGGTTGACCTCCATCTTTTAATCTTACTGCCTCAGCCTCTGGAGTGCTGGGATTATGGTTGTGTACTACTATACTTGGCCCTCGTTTAATCTTAATGTTGATTTTCTTCACTGCTTTGATTTCTCTTGTTATAAAGAGCTGTTCCTTCTCTACATGTGTTTATTTATTCAGTTATTGAATTATTTAAGTATAGACTTATGGATGGATTATTGTATTCTGTAGGATAAAATGCAGTATCTTTATAGTTCAGATGGCTCTAGCTTTAGCCATGTGTTAGTCCTTCAGATTAATACCTATGTTTCTTCAACAAACCTCCATCCATTATTGAGCATTTTTAATTTTCAGAGACCATAAGATATTTCAGGTTCGTCTTGAGTGTTACCTGTTCCAGCCTTGGAATCAGTCACTTCTCTAAGAATTTCTATTTTTTTATTACTGGAAATAGTACAGAAAGCAAGATCTGGTAATAGGTATGATACTGCTAACTGGAATGTCATTATTAATAGGACTTCTCAGTATATAGAGCTAGAACATACACATTTAATAAAAACCCATAATATCGACATTTGTATTACTGTCTGTATATATGTACTAAAATGAGTTCATATGATTCTTTTGATTCCAGTTCAATTCCATGGTGATTTAGCTTTTTAAAAGTTGGAACTAGGGCTGGGAAGGTGGCTCAGTGGTAGAGCGTTTGCCTTGCATGCCTGAGGCCCTGGGTTCGATTCCTCAGCACTACATAAGCAAAAAGAAAAAAGCCGGAAGAGGCGCTGTGGCTCAAGTGGTAGAGCGCTAGCCATGAGCTGAAGAGCTGAGGGACAGCACCCAGGCCCAGAGTTCAGGCCCCACGACCGGACCCCCCCAAAAAAAAACATTTAAAAAAGTTGGAACTATAAAATAACCCCCTTAATTACAGGGTTATAAAAACAAAAATTATAATATCTCTTACCTACAAGCATTTATTTATTTGTTTGGGTCTATGAGTTCCAGATTTGTTAACTCACACTGCTGGAAGGAAACATATTACTGACTATATTTATGTTCATTTTTACACTTTTTTTTTGTTTTCAGCTTTGGAGTATCCAATAAAATACTCTTTTATTCCGCATCTCCTGTACTATAGTTACATTTTACTAAAGCTATTTAAAATTTTTTTGTATTTCATTTTTGGGTTCTCTCCATATCCTGATTGATTTTTTTGTTGTTGTTTTTGCTTTGGGCATGTGAAATATTACTGTGAAGTTCTAGGAATCTGACCTTTATAAAACAGTACACTAGAGAAAGCATGACTTCCTCCTCATCTCTGTTCTACTTCTCCAGTTCCCACTTCCCTCTCCTTCTGTAACTTACCCAGCTACCCCTGTATAAAACCAATGTTTATAACTTCAGGCTTTTTCCTCTTGAATTTCTTTTGCTGCAATAAATGGATACATGTGTATTTCATTTAATCTCCTTTTTTTGGGGAGGGGGGGGTATGGTCGTGGGGCCTGAACTCTGGGCCTGGGCGCTGTCCCTCAGCTCTTCAGCTCAAGGCTAGCACTCTACCATTTGAGCCAGAGCGCCACTTCTGGCTTTTTTCTTTTTGCTTATGTTGTGCTGAGGAATCGAACCCAGGGCCTCAGGCATGCAAGGCAAGAGCTCTACCCAAGGGCCACCTTCCCAGCCCCTTATCTCCTTTTTTACAGTCATTTTGTATAGATGTTCCTTGGCACGTTGCCTTTTCTAATCACTTTATATGAATTCATAGGTATATATGCAGTTTCAGTTGGTATTATCAAGTTTTTATGTCAAAAGGCTGTAACAATTGCATTATGACCAACAATGCATAAAGCTGCTATTCCCACATACTGAACAACAGATTTTTTGTATTTTTTTCTGGTCTGATAGATGGGAATTATTATTTCAATATTTTTAAAATTTATGTTTTTGTAATTAAATATGTTTGAATTTTATCCCTTTATAGCCATTATATATATTCATCCTTAATTCTCAATTTTAATAATTTTTTGTTTCATTATATCTTTGTGGCATGCATTATGAACATTTTCTAGTGTGTCAGTTGTCTTCTGACTTTGTCCTTTTCTTGTCATGTATTTTTCTTTTTAAATAGTCAGATTTGTTAGTCTTTTATTTTATTGCCCTTAGATTTGGAGTTAGAAAGTTCTTCCCTACAACAAAATTAAAGAGGTTCATACTGGGTTCTGGTGGCTCTGTAATCCTAGCTACTCAAGAGGCTGAGATCTGAGGATTGTGGTTCAAAGCCAGCCCAGGCAGGAAAGTCTGTGAGACTCTTATTCCAGTTAACCACCAAAAAGCTGGAAGTGAAGCTGTGGCTCATGTGGTAGAGTGCGAGTTTTGAGGGAAAAGCTCAGGGACAGAGTCCAAGCCCTGAATTAAGATTTACAAATACCTACTTCTAGTGTCTCTGTCTTTATTTTTGCACTTAAATTACTGGACCTTTGGAGTTTAATAAGAATCAAACGTTGTCTTTATCTAAGCGGTTGTCTCTGCTCCATTAATTTAATGGTCAGTATTGACTTAAGTGACTTCACATGCCACTAATTCTGGACTTTCTGTTCTCTTCTGCTCATCTTTGTACTTGTTTATACATTTCAGAGAAGTCTAGTTAAAAAATTTAAGGTACAGTTTATTCCCAGTAGAATGACTAAAATAAAAACAAAAACAGCAGTAACAAATGTTGACAAGTATGTGAAATCTTAGAAAGTTCATTTGATGATGGATTAAAAAATGGTGTTTTAGAGACTGTATCAGTGACTGAAAAGTTAGTTATCATACTAGGAATATACTCTTAGATTTATAGTTAAGAGAAATATAAGAATATACCCAATCAAAAATTGCATTTTATAACTTTATTACTTATAATAGCCCCAAAGTAGAGACAAGTTAAGTCTCTATAAACTTACAAATGTAGACAAAATGTAGTATATGTATATAATAAAATATTCAGTCATAAGGGGCTGTACCAATACTTAAGAATGTTGTCCCTATTATAGGCTAAATGTAGGTAATATATTGTGTGATTTAATTTATGTTCAACGTCTAGAATAAGAACATTCTTAGATACAGAAAGTAGATTACTGGTACTGGTTTCTAGAGGTTGGGGACTGGAAATAGAGAGTAATTGCTAATATATATGAGATTTCTTTTTGGGATTAAATTGTTATAGAACTGGATAGTTGTGGTAATGTACAACTTCATTCCATTTAATATACTACACCCATTTAATTATATACTTTAAAGAATGAATTTTTGATATGTGAAGTATATCTCAATTTAAAAGTATTTATGAGCACAGGAAGGAACTTCCTGAAAAGTCCCAGGGTCACAACAAATTGGAGAGAGACTCAACAAATGGGACTACCTTAAAATAAAAAGCTTCTGCACAGCTAAATCTATCGCAACCAAGCTAGAAAGACAACCAACTAATTGGGAAAAAATATTTACCAGCAATATATCAGACAAGGGGTTAACATCCAGTAAATACAGGGAACTCAAGAGACTAATCCCTCCCAAACCTAACAAACCAATTACTAAATGGGCAAGGGAACTAAAGAGGGACTTCTCAGATGAAGAAATAAAAATGGCAAAGAAACACATGAGGAAATGTTCACCATCCCTGGTGGTAAAGGAAATGCAAATAAAGAAAATCCTGAGATACCACCTTTCCCCAGTCAGAATGTCCCACATCCACAAGTCAGCCAACGACAAATGCTGGAGGGGATGTGGAGAAAGAGGAACCCTATTACACTGTTGGTGGGAATGTATACTTATACAACCACTTTGGAAAGCAGTCTAGAGGGTCCTCAGAAAGCTAAAGATTGACCTCCCTTATGACCCAGTCATACCACTTCTAGGCGTCTACCCTGAACAACAGGAACCAATATACAAGGACACATGCACCTCCATGTTTATTGCAGCACTGTTCACAATAGCTAGGATATGGAAACAACCCAGATGCCCCACCACAGATGGTCTCTATACACAATGGAATATTATGCAGCCGTTAGAAATAACAAAATAATGGCATTTGCAGGGAAATGGATGGAGCTAGAAGAAATCATGTTGAGCGAGATAAGCCAAGAGCAAAGAGACAAACGGTACATGGTCTCCCTGATAAGTGGATGTTAAATCCAAAATGTTAGGTGATACGACAAAATTAACAGGACTTAAGAAACAAAGAACTTCCACTCATCTGGTTGAACCACTACTAAATAACCCCATGCTGCTGATCACATGTATGGTGTATTTGTGTACACCGTTATATGTTATAGATCATGATAGACAATTTGCTCCAGGAAAGTTAGAATGAACTTGTGACTTTAAATGAGCATCATTATTCCACAATACTGTGAAATTTGGGAAATTGTGTAATCACTTAATCACAATAAAAAAAACACCAAAAAAAGTATTTATGAGTGGGAATGGAAAGATTATGCTCTTGGTAAAAACAAACAAACAAGCCCTTCAAAGGATATGTGACCAAAAGTAAATCCTTGCTGGGCACTGGTGGCTCAAACCTAAAATACAAGCAACTCAGGAGGCTGAGATCTGGGAAATTTGGTTTGAAGTCAGCTTAGGCAGACAAATCTTCAAGAATATTTTAACCAACAAAAAGCTTCACTTCTGGTGAAAGTGTGGGCCTATGAGTGGAAGTAGATGAGCAAGTACACAAGGGCCAGCGCTCCAAGTACTTACACACACACACACACACACACACACACGTGTGTGTGTGTGTGTGTGTGTGTGTGTGTATGTATGTATGTGTGTGTTGCCTACCAAACTTATTTTGAGTCTTCCTAGTCCTAGTATGTATTTATAAAGCCACTTTTCCCTTTTAAATATAAATTCAGGCATACAGTAAATTTTATTCAACAATATATACTGACCATCTTTCTCTGATATCATGATACTCTCTATTGTGACCATATGCTACTAATGAGTGTTAAACTATTTTTTAGGTGTTTTTTTTTTGTATTGAAGAAATGCTCAGAGACCACTGTAGATACACTTCCTAAATTTGTGCTTATTTAGGACAATTTCCTAGTTGAGAATATCACTTATTTTTAGCTCTTTGGATAAATATAAATTGTATCCAAGTTTAAAATAGTGTATATTAAAAGATTAAAAGGTACCAGTTGTGTATGTGGAGAAACTATCCTTCAGTCATTTGGGAACAAATGTTACTAAAATTTTATGTTTTCTTCTTCAAGTATTTTATAATGTACAAATAAAAACATGTATATTTAAAATTCCAGCATAATTGTTTTATATTTTGTCTTTGAAAGCTATTGATCCAAAGAAAGGTTGCTCTAACAGTGAATGATATTATCTCCATATTAAGCATTGAGCTTTTTTTTTGTATGTGAAAAGTCAAGAACTTTTCAGATTCTTTTATCTGGTCTGAATGTCAAATGTATGATTTGATATGGTTGCAACATCATTAGGGCCTTGATATCTTCAGTTTTGTTGATGTTTTGGTGGTTTCTAGTTGCAATTTAGAGCATTTAATGAAAATACTCTTAGTTCTGATGCAGAATGTGGTTTAGAGGCCTAGGAAGATAGCGTCTCAAGGAATTGATTGGGAGGCAGGAGCAAACCCAAGAGTAAAAATGGCTATCTCCTAGGATTGAAGAAGTGAGGATTTAAAGGAGCTTCTTGGAAGTCACAAACTCAACCTGGTTTAGAAAAGAATGAGAACAATTTAACTGGCTCATATAAATGAAGAGGTCTGAATTTGATTCAATGCTTACTTCAATGATATCTTCAAGTATATGTCTACCTTGAATCTGCTTTTTTAAAATTAATTTTATGCTTAGTCAGGTGTTCTTTCAGTTTAGGCATTAGAAAATTTGTCTGAATTAGAATTTAAGTCTGCCAAGTTTTGCTTTCATTCAGGTATACCTCTTCCTGATATTTCATTAAGTCTTAACAGTATTGACCTGACTGTGGTCACAAAGGATGGAATGATTTGGTTGGGTAAGTCTTAGTCAAGTGTTAGTCTTTGAACAGTGTGATGTGACAGAGCTGGCAGGATAGGATGATTTGATCTGCTAGGTTCTGGCAAGGCCTTTGCTTCAACTTTATATTTGTAGAGTTTCATCACCTAGATTAATATTTGACTGAATAACGGGGAGGTATTTATATAACATGAATCAGGAGTGTTGGGTGCTTAGAATTCTGCCTACCACAGTAAGATTCTTTTTTTGGAATATTTGTATGTAAATAGTTGTGCAAAGGAATTGCCATTCACCAAAGCAATTTATGAATACAGTGTATCTTGATCACTGTCACCCCTTTCAACATTTTTACCCACCCTCCCAACCTACCCCTTTCCTCACTTGTCTTAATTTTAGTGTATATATGTATGTATGTATGTATTATGTATGTATGTATGTATGTATGTATGTATGTATGTATGTATGTATGTATGTATGTATGTATGTATGTATGTATGTATGTATTTTGCCTTTTAACAAAGGTGGGTCAAAACTTTTTACGTAAAGATCCAGAATCACAACAAATGTAAGAAAGATTGGATTAAGTAAGATTGTATCAAACTAAATAGAAAACCCACAGAATGGGAGAATTTTACCAGTTATACATCAGACAAGGGCCTACCATCCAAAATATACTTAACCCCCAGCCAAAATAAACTCAAAGAAACAGCAACCCAATTAATAGACGTGTTTAGTGACTTCTCAGAAGGGAAAAAGAATGGCAATAGATACATGAAGAAATGTTCAATATCTCTGGCCATAAAGGAATGCAAATCAAAACAACATTGAGATTTTATCTCATCCCAGTTAGAATGACCAGTATCAAGAAAGCTAAGAATAACAAATGCTGGCATGGATGTAGCCAAAGGTAACCCTGTTACACTGTTGGTGGGAATATAAACTTGTTCAATCACTCTGAAAAGCAGTATGAAGGTTCCTCAAAAGACTAAACATAGAGCTTCCCTATGACCCAGCAATCCCATTCCTGGGCATTTGTCCAGTAGAGCACAGTAAGATTCTTTTTTTTTTTTTTGTCGGTCGTGGGGCTTGAACTCTGGGCCTGGGCGCTGTCCCTCAGCTCTTCAGCTCAAGGCGAGCGCTCTACCACTTGAGCTACAGCGCCACTTCCGGTTTTCTAGTGGTTTATTGGAGATAGGAGTCTCACGGTCTTTCCTGCCCGGACTGGCTTTGAACTGCGATCCTCAGATCTCAGCCTCCTGAGTAGTTAGGATTACAGGCGTGAGCCTCCAGCGCCCGGCTCACAGTAAGATTCTTGATGTATGAATTTTATTTCTGTAAAGCAAGTGATTGACATTGTAACTGGGGAGATGGAAAAAGAGAATGCCCTGATGAGCAGGGATGATATTTGGAATAAAGATGACAAACTGAGTTTTAGTAAAGGTTACATGTGAAAGTTGGATCTCAAGTGTTGATTTATAACTCTATGTGCCTACTTAAGTCTTTGTGTAGCCCCAGGGATATATGTTTCATTCTGAAAACTGTTGCATCTGTGGTCACAGAGACACCTTGATGAATAGGTAAATCATAGCAACAAATAGAGCTGACAGCTAGAGGGATGGGGTTGGAAGGGTTACAACAACAAAACCCCTGATGCCAAAGCATTGCCTCTCTTTTCTTCTGTCCTCAGGCAGGCTTCCCTCCCCCTGCAACAATATTCTATTTCCACTCTAGGGAATAAAGAAATCTGAAGTCACAGCTTGCTCTTATCCTTACAGCTGTAGCGGTTGCCTAGTAACCAGATTTCCCCTCTCCTTGCCTTGTTGCCAAGGAGAGGGGAGAAAGGTAGAGAGAGGAGCGCACTTCTGAACCTCTTAAAAGCTATTGTCCTTCCCACTCCACATAGGACTTATTGCTTTGGGGAGTTGGGTGGACTGCTAAGGCTGGTAGTTTAGGTTCCTTAAACAGGGAGCCTGGTTCTTTTGCTCCAGGCAGCTAGGAGCAAGACTACTCATGGGCACATCTCCTTATGGAAGGAACCATGACAATATCCCCTTTTCATTTTGGCCTGACCTAGGACAAACAGAGAATGTACAGATGCTCTTGCGCCTTGGAGCAGACCCCACTATTCTCAATCGACAGTCTCGGTCTCCTGTGGATGTCCTGAAGAGGAATAAGAACTTCAAAGCCATTGAGAAAATCAACAGTCACTTGGAAAAGCTGGCTACATGTTATAAAGACCTATCAGGTATAGCTACAGTTGTTTTGTTTTGTTTTTTTTGTTTTTTGTTTTTTGGTGGGTGGTTGGGATAAAATTGGTTCTGTGATACTAGATACAAATTAGGTTATCTCTTCTTGATATACACAGATCGAAGTGAGACTCCTTGCTTTCCAGTGTTCAGAAACTTAACTTTTTAAAAAAAAGACAGAGACAACTTTTACTTAGAGATATTCTGGGAACATTTCCCATCCTACCTCTGGAGAGTATGGATGATTTCTCCATGCATGCATAGAATAGAAAATGACAAAAACCAAGGCTACTCCTCAGAAATAATTACTGTTGACAATTTGAAATACTTTGATCTCCATTTCTTGATTTGATTGCTATGTTAGGTAAAACATTTAGGTGTTAGTCCTATTTGCTGGGATTTATCTTGTAATATCACCAGTATCATCTACATCCTATTCCTTAACTCTTTAAGTTTTTCATGCTTCATCTATTGACCAATTCTAAAAATTGAAAGCCAGTGGGTAGCATTTTCATGATAGTATGATATACATATAAACATTCTTAAAAATTTAAATTGTTATTATTATAAAGGTGATATACAGAGGGGGTTACAGTTACATAAGTCATGTATTGAGTACGTTTCTTTTTGGACATGTAACCTTTTCCCTTGCTCTCTCTCTCAGTTTTCCTCTCCTGTCCTCACCACATGGCTGGACCTATAAAAATGAATTACTGAATGTCCTGAAACTTTTACTTTTAAAATGTAATGCCCTCTAATAATTGTAGTTTAATGAAACATGGATGCATTTCTATGGTTCTTGTTTTTCTTGCCCTTATATATGACTTATGTGGCTCTTGTGATCTGCATAGATTTTTTTTTCTTGATCTACTAGAGAACCTACTCAAATTAACCTATTCCTCCTCATGGAAGAGGTATAGATAATATAGTTAAGGATTCTTTGAAAATATCTTTATTTTATTCCCACATTGGATCATTTATTTGAATATAGGCATTGAATTTTAGTTATAGCAAGTTACACTTTCCCTTTGCATTTTACCATCTTTGAAATTAGAATGTTTTACAATAGTAACATGTCAGTTTAATTGCAACCTTTACTGTCTGTAATATTATGTTCTATAGCCCATATATCTTTAGATTCATACACTATACTATATATAACCTTGTCACTTTTACATTTTACATTACATTTTACATTTATAAAGTATACTATATTTAATCATGTCACTCATGACTGTGAAAAACGCTTTAGTTGCTACTGATTAGATGTCTGATGTCCTTCTCATATCTGCCTCCTCTGTAGTGGTCCCTATTCTTGAGTTCTGAAATTTCCTTGGGAAGAGGAATCAAGATGTGGTTCTTCATTCATTTTTCTAGCTCAGTACTTGCCTGGTCCCTTTGAATCTCTTTCTTATCTCAGAGAAAATATTTTCAGTTGTTTTATTCTTTTCTATTATTTCTTTTCTCATTTTTCCAGTAGCATTAAGTGGATGAAATTATTGAATTGGTAATATATCCCTTTGTTTTATATTTTTCATTTATAATTTAGTTTATGTATTGCTACATTTTTAAAGCTGGAAAAATCATGGTTTTATTTTCTAAGAACTATTTTTTCTGATTGCTTCTTGTAGCTCCTTCTTTCCTTCTTTCCTTCTTTCCTTCCTTCCTTCCTTCCTTCCTTCCTTCCTTCCTTCCTTCCTTCCTTCCTTCCTTCCTTCCTTCCTTCCTTCCTTCCTTCCCTCCCTCCCTCCCTCCTTCCCCCCTCTTTCTTTCTTTCTTTCTCTCTCTCTCTCTCTCTCTCTCTCTCTCTCTCTCTCTCTCTCTCTCTCTCTCTCTCTCTCTCTCCTCCCCCCCTCTTTTTTGTCTTTCAGATTGAACTCAGGGTTTGGTATTTGCTAAGCAAGTACTCTACCACTTGAGCTATGTCCTGAGCCTAACATCTTATTCTTGTTTTGCATTTGTCCCAGCTTTTAAAATTGCATTTAAGAATATTATTACCTGTTTGAAGAATATTTTCTTCCTGAATCATGCATGTTAGTTTCAGGGATACTTGTTTTTTTTCTTGCTTCTCTTTTGCGCTTTTCCTTAATCTTCTGTCTTTGGTCTGATAATATTTATGAATGAAGGACTAATTGATCAAAGTGTATGAAATCATTATTGTTCATATCTTGTAGATATTTAAATTTGTGTTTCACCAGAAACACTCCCTCCCATGAATGGGTAGGTGAAAACAGTCTGCAAGGGATATGTGTTGGGAACAGGAGACAGTTTGACATGAATGATTACATCTCTCTACTTGTGTTTTATTTTTACCTATTTACTTTAAATATTTTGTGTTTTATATCTGGCCATGATAGTGAGGAGAGAGAAGTCAATTTGTAGAGGTTTTTTTTGATAGATGTTCAAGTTGTGATATACCAGTGTTTTGTTTTTTAAAGAATTCATATTTTAATGAATTGTGATTTTATTTTATTTTTTTTGCTGAGGTAGGGTAAATAACAAACCACTGTGAAATGCCTTTTCTGTTTCCATAATTTGAGAAATTTAAAATAACTAAACATGTTACTTTGTTCATGAATTTCTAGGTTTGAAAATAACAGTAACAAAAAGGATCACTAGTTAGTAGTAGAAAATCCTAATTTATTTTCAAGATTATCTTTTATTCAGATTTTATGTTTAGTATCACAGTTTTTTAAAATGTATCATTTGTTTAGTTTTTAACAGTTTAATTGTTTGAATATCTGCTAATCCCAAACATACTCCATATAAGACAAGTTTTGTTTTTCTTGTCTGTCCTTCCTTCCTTCCTTCCTTGAAGTCCTTCCTTCTTTTCCTCCTTCCCTCCTTTCCTTCCTTCTTCCTTTCCTTCTTCCTTCCCTCCCTCCGTCCTTCCTTCCTTCCTTCCTTTCTTTCTTTCTTTCCTTCCTTCCTTCTTTCTTTCTTTCTTTCTTTCTTTCTTTCTTTCTTTCTTTCTTTTCTTTCTTTCTTTCTTTCCTTCTTTCTTTCTTTTGTTCTTTCTTTTCTCTCTCATTCCTTCCCTCTCCTTCCTTCTTTCCTTCATTTCTTTCTTTCTTTCTTTTCTTTCTCTCTCCTTCCTTCCTTCCTTCCCTCCCCTTCCTTCTTTCCTTCCTTTTTTCCCTCCCCTTCCTTCTTTCCTTCCTTCCTTCCTTCCTTCCTTCCTTCCTTTCTTCCTTTCTTTTTTCTCTCTCCTTCCTTCCTTCCTTGAAGTCCTTCCTTCTTTCCCTCCTTCCCTCCTTTCCTTCCTTCCCTCCTTTCCTTCCTTCCTTCCTTCCCTTCTTCCTTCCTTTCCTCCCTCCCTCCTTTCCTTCCTTCCTTCTTTCCTTCCTTCCCTCCCTCCCTTCTTTCCTCCCTCCCTTCTTTCCTTCCTTCCTTCTTTCCTTCCTTCCCTCCTTCCCTCCCTCCCTCCCTTCTTTCCTTCCTTCCTTCCTTCCTTCCTTCCTTTCTTTCTTTCCTTTCTTTCCTTTCTTTCTTTCTTTCTTTCTTTCTTTCTTTCTTTCTTCCTTTCTTTCTTTCTTTCTTTCTTTTCTTTCTCTCTCTCCTTCCTTCCTTCCCTCCCCTTTCTTCCTTCCCTCCCCTTCCTTCCTTCCCTCCCCTTCCTTCCTTCCTTCCTTCCTTCCTTCCTTTCTTTCTTTCTTTCTTTCTTTCTTTCTTTCTTTCTTTCTTTCTTTCTTTCTTTCTTTCTTTCTTTTCTTTCTCTCTCTCCTTCCTTCCTTCCCTCCCCTTCCTTCCTTCCTTCCTTCCTTCCTCTTTCTTCCTTTCTTTCTTCCTTTCTTCCTTTCCCTGATACCCAGGCCTTGCCAGGCAAGGCAAGTGCTCTTCTACTGAGCTATCCCTCCAGCCCTCAAAATTTTATTTTTAAAATTTTTATTGTGAAAATATCGTTCAGAGGGGTTACAATTACATGGGCAAGGTAATGAGTACATTTCATGGGCAAGGTAATGAGTACATTTCTTATCACACATTGTTGCCTCCTCCTTTGTTTCCCCTTCCCATCCCTCCCCATCCCCCCTCCCCCCACCAAAGTTGTAAAGTTTGTTTTTTGACATAATGTCTTGTACATCTCATTGTTGCAATAGGTCCATCTGTATCCCTATTTAAACGATTTGTTTTTTTCCCTTCCCCTCCACAAAGTATACCAACATCAAATACAGTGAAAACAGGGGTTATATCGTGGGGGAGGGACATACAAAGCAACAAAGAAATAATCTTTTTTTTTCTTTTTTTATTGTGAAAATACTGTACAGAGGGGTTACAATTACATGGGCAAGATAGTGAGTACATTGCTTATCAAGCATTGTAGCCTCCTCCTTTGTTTACCCTTCCCATCCCTTCCCATCCTCCCTCCCCCCACCCAATCCTCCCCCCCCAAGTTGTAAAGTTCATTTTTGACATGACAACTTGTACTTCTCATTGTTGCAACAGGTCCACCTGTATCCTTATTTAAACGACTTGTTTTTCCCCTTCCCCTCCACAAATTATACCGACAATGCAGAAGCTCTGCAACTTCATGCAATCCCATTTGTCCAACCTTTCTTTGATTTGTTGCAATAGGTCCACCTGTATCCCTGTTTAAACAATTTGTTTTTTTCCCTTCCCCTCCACAAAGTATACCAACATCAAATACAGTGAAAACAGGGGTTATATCGTGGGAGAGGGACATACAAAGCAACAAAGAAATAATCTTATAAATATGTTAGAAACAATCTTGGTTCTTGATCTTCCACTTTCCCTTCTTTCCCAGTTAAATCATTAGTCTTGGTTTGGAGCTAAGAGAAGACTCAATAGAATTTCAGCTTGCCCCTTTAGAATTCAACTGTACTTGCTTGGCAGAAAACTGTATACAAAAGAAATGTCTAACATTCCAGGCTAGCTGGAACATCACCAAGTAGGCTGGGGTAATGTGTAGGCAATCAAGCCCAAATCCTCCATTACTCAGTGACATTCTTATTGTATGTTTGATTATTTGAAAGTTTTCCAAAGCATTGACCATGAAGATTTTCTTGCCATATTAAAGGAATATTGGAAGACTGTATGGGAACACTAAGTTAAAAGTGAAGAAAACTGATAAACCCAAACAATGATGACTAGTAATTTAGAGTCTTGTATTTTCCTTAAGTTCTCCTAGTGGTAGAACCCCTATTGAAGTCAATCTTGGAGTTTGATTTCTGAGTGTGATTATGTACCAAATATCAGTGCTCCCTTGTAAGTTTGTGTGACTGCATAGGGTTGTAAATGTACATTTTGTGTGTAAGTTTTGCCCAATGCACAAATCTTTCTAGATCAGCTCTCTGCCATATAATTTTTTTTTGGGGGGGGGTCTGGTTGTGGGGCCTGAACTCTGGGCCTGGGCGCTGTCCCTCCGCTCTTCAGCTCAAGGCTAGCGCTCTACCACTTGAGCCACAGCGCCACTTCCAGCTTTTTTCCTTTTTTCTTATGTGGTGCTGGGGAATCGAACCTAGGGCCTCATGCATGCAAGGCAAGCGCTCTACCACTGAGCCACGTTCCCAGCCCCTGCCATATAATTTTCTGATGGAAATGTTTGAACGTGCCTTGTCTGATATGATAGTCATTAGTCACATGCAGTACAGTGCATCTGAAGCATCTGGTGCATCTGAAGAACTGAAAATTTAATTTTATTTAATTAGCTTTTATGTAAATCAGCTACTGGCCACCGTATTTGACAGTGTAGTTTTAGACTTTAGTCCCCTTAGATGGTGGGAGAGTCAAAGAAAAGGGCCTTGGGCAATGAGAATGAAGATGGATTACTTTGTTTTATGGGCCTTAATCCGTTGTATACCCTCAGAGGACAGAAAGAGGCCTCTTCTTTGGGAGGAGCTGCTGCTAAAATGTTTGCACCTTCATTCTTGAGTAGTCTGACTGACTTAATGTCTATGGTCCCAAGTACAGCACCATTAGGACATGAGTGTTTTATACTCAGACAATTTATTCATTCTTTCTTCTTTCTGAAGTTCTCTGTACTCTGCTGATCTCTTTAGTTAGTGATGCTTATGACATCTGGATGGGAACAAAAGGCTTAAGAAATAAATATTTTTTAGGCAGAGTTTTGCTATTCTCTAAACAGGAAATTTCTCAATATTGACATGGACACATCTATTGGGAGCCTATTAAGATGCGGATTTTGATTCAGAAGATTTAGAGCAGGCTCAGACTCACTTATTGCCAAAGTGGTGACCACTTTGAATAGCAAAGTTTCATCTTAAAAAATAGTCAAGATTACAGAATTACCTTTTCTTGCCTTTTGATGGCCACCACCAGAGGGCAACATGTTCACTTTCTCTAGTAGCTGTTCCTGCTCAGCTCTTTCTTTAGGACCAAGAACAAGATTGGATGGAGCTTTTGTCTCACTGCGGCTTGTATTGTCTCTGGTTCACTAGTGCTTTGCCTTTTCAAGTGAGTATAGATCCAAGCCACTGAAACAGAGCTAGATGTTTAAAGTTCTTTTTAAGAGAATGTATGTGATGTAGGAAATAGAATACTGACTTTCAACAAATCTACCTTCCCGGAAAATAATTAATGCATTTGTGAATTGGTCATTAGTCTTTTTATATTTCAAGCATTTATAGTTAACCATTTTTATTTTATAAAAATTAGATTAATATGTTACTTTAGCCTGATGAAATTGTGTGCAATAAAACTACTAGTTTTCCATTTTGTACCTTGAAAGAAAGATTTTGGGCAAAAATGTAATCTTTTTAAGATTTAGTTTTTCTAATACTTTTGAGCATTGTTGCAACATCAGGAGAGCCTTTTCAATTTTAATTTCAAATCTACTTGTGTATATTTTCTTAATATGATTATTATAGAAACATTTTAAAACAATTTATGTAACAAAATTATTGGTTTTTTCCCTCACTTTTAACTTCACATGTGCCAACAGGTATTTTTTTGTTTATTTTATTTATTTATTTATTTTGTCGGCTGTGGGGCTTGAACTCTGGGCTTGGGTGCTGTCCCTGAGTGCATCAGCTCAAGGTGAGCGTTCTACCACTTGAGCCACAGTGCCACTTCTGGTTTTCTAGTGGTTTATTGGAAATAAGAGTCTGGCGGACTTTCCTGCCGGGGCTAGCTTTGAACCATAATTCTCAGATCTCAGCCTCCTGAGTAGCTAGGATTACAGGCGTGAGCCACCCGAGTCCAGCTGAATTTTTTGTTTTTTGTCGGTTGAGGGGTTTGAACTCTGGGTCTGGGAGCTGTCCCAGCTCCTCAGCTCAAGGCTAGCACTCTACCACTTGAGCCACAGTGCCACTTCCTAAATAGCAAAATTATTGTAATTATACTTTTTACATTATAGTTTTATACATTTTAAAATTTCATTGTTTAGTTAATAACCATCTTTAAAAATATCTGTTATTATAGTTTATAAGAAACTTGGTATCATGATGTTTTATCTATCAATACTTTCTTGTGGGAAATTTAGGAAAAACCCCCAGAAAACTTGAGTAATAAACAAGTTACCCAGAGCTTTCCAAGGACATTTGTCATATTTAGAACTTCTCTTATATGAATTTTTATATTGTTGATAACATTTTCTGATTTGTTACCCTAATAGCTAGAATTTTCTCTAAGTTACAATTTCCTCTTAACTAAATCATCTAATTATGTACTTATTATACAGCTACAATTTTATTGTTTCTGTTGTCAAGCTAAGTACATTTCTGTTCAATTTTATGTGACTTTTATACTAAACTAATTTTCTTTGGGGAGTGAAGTGATCTTTCTGAACAGCTTTTCAATAGCATGGTACAAGGAGGTGAGTGGCAAGTTTTCATCTACTTGATAATGAAGGAAGTTCTCCTTTTACAAAATGTTCTTTTTATTCTGTGTCTTCAAAGGTATTTTAGGATGAAGGTGGAGGCAAGACACAGTAATGCTAGCCAGACATTGTTATGTCAATTACATTTTCTATTTCAGACTAGCCTTCCAGGTGAAGATAATGTGAGTTTGCCCTTGGATAGTGGTGAGTGTGTGTGTGTGTGTGTGTGTGTGTGTGTGTGTGTGTGTGCGTGTGTGTGTGTGTGCGCGCGCGCGCGCGCGCATGCGTGCTCACGTGCGTCAGTCCTGGGGTTTGAAGACAGAGCTTGGGCACTGTCCCTAAACTTTTGTGCTCAAGGCTGATGCTCTGCCACTAGAGCTACAATTATACTTTTGGCTTTTTTGATTGTTAATTGGATATGAGTCTCACAGACTTTCCTGCCTGAGCTGGCTTTCAACCATGATCCTCAGAGCTCAGCTTTTATCTTCTATGAAATGTGGTACTGTAGTAGACCCCCATTTTTCTGCCTACCACCAGAAACCCTTGACTGGTTAGTTTGCTCTAGAAGTGTTTGCCCTAGAAGTTTGTGTATGAATGTTTTTGATGGTCTAGAAATATGATACAGATGTGTATCAGATAAAGTTGGAACTTTGCTGGACCCCTTATTTCTCTTTATTATTACTATCTGCACTTGGCATTGTTGTGCTTTTACTATCAAAAGCCATCACCTAAGACTTTTTCTCTTCTCATTGAGTGTTGGACTTACAGAGCCTGTGTTACTCATATTTCTTCTAGTGAGAAGTACCTGGATACTGATAGATCTGAGAATATGAAAGTTCATTTCACTTATTTATCTTGCTTTGCAAGGGGACAGCTCTGAGGTATGACTCATACTCCAGAACTTTTTTGTGGATTTAGGCTGGAGCCACCCTCTTCGAGACTGCCTGAGCTTACATCCTCACTTGGCCTCCTCCTCTTTTTTTTTTTTTTTTTTTTTTTTTTAATTCTGTTTCTCTTAACTTCTTGCTTGTTTTCAACTCCTTAATAAACTACTTGTACATAGCTCCTTGACTCAGGGTCTGCTGTTGGGAAGCTTGTTTGAAGAAGGGTACTTTCAATTTTTTTCTTCCATTTCAAATAGTTTGTCTTTTAATGTGTTTCTACTGAGGTAGAACTTGACATTGAACATTAATTCATCTCTTTACAGTCATGAAAAGATAGTACTTCTGAGGTGAGCCAGGTTCAGTTTTGCTCCCCTATCTGTCCAGTAAGATTCTGCTTAAACTAAGTGCTTTTGGGACTGGGAAGGTGGCTCAGTGGTAGAGCGCTTGCCTTGCATGCCTGAGGACCTGGGTTCGATTCCTCAGCACCACATAAGCAAAAAGAAAAAAAGCCGGAAGTGGCACTGTGGATCAGGTGGTAGAGTGCTAGCCTTGAGCTGAAGAGCTGAGGGATAGTGCCCAGGCCAAGAGTTCAGGCCCCACGACTGGACCCCCCCCCCCCAAAAAAAAAAAAAACAACTAAGTGCTTTTGGAGAATATAATCTGTATTTAATTACCTTGAACCAAAAGGATATTGTCTTACTTTTCTTGGCTGAAGAGATTACTCCTTATTTAACTGCTAATAAAGCATACAGATTTGGGTGTCTGGCATATAGTTGGATGCTGCCATTGCACTAAGATACATTTCTGCACTTACTCTCCTGAATTATTATATTGGCTATTTAAGCAAATTATCCCAAAAGCTTAATGCCTTAAATAAAAAAGTATTTAGCTATTGATTCTGTACATGAGAGATTTAGTTTGGGTTGTTCTTAAAGTCTCAATTGAATTTTTTTAATGTCTAAAGACTGCTGATCTTGGCTGGACTCTAATATCTCTGAGACCTCTGGACAACTGGGTTGGTTACTCTTTGTTCTATGTTGTCTTATCTCCAAGCAGGCTAGATGGGGGGATAGCTGTTCTCAGGGCAGAGGCCAGGGTCTCAAAAGAACAATAGAAATAACTTCCAAAGCTTCTTTAGCCCTAAACTCAGAACAGACATAAAAGTTACATCTCCTGCAGTTTGTTGGCCATGCCAAATCATGTAGCCAGGTCAGAACTAAAGGAAAGTGAACGGGAAAATAGTCCCTACTTCTTGATGGAAGGAGTTGCAAAGTCGTGTTGCAAAGGATATGGACACTTGGGGAGAGGAGGATTGTATTTGTTCAATATCCCACAGCAGTAATCTGTATTCAGAAGCATCACCTGGTGGTATTTTTCAGGACTCAGAAATGGTGATGGATCTATTACTGATGGTGACATTTTCCGGAAGACTTCTGAGCAGCTGGTGCAGTACATGAACTCAGGAAACTGGTTATTGCATAACAATTTTCTGAAGGAAGAAGTAGTTCAGAAGTTCTTACACCTTCTTTCTTCTCTGCAAGGTATTTTTCTTCACAACTTTCAGCTGTGTTAAAGATGATTTATGCTAATTAAAAACATTCTACTAGTAGGGCTGAGTGTGGTGGTTCATGCTCGTCATCCCAGCTCTTTGGAGGTAGAGACTGGGAGGATGCTCATTTGAGGTTCATATAGGCCAAAAGTCAGAGAGATTTCATCTTAACAGACAAGCCAGGTAAGATGGCATGTGCATGTCATCTTAGCTATATGCAGAGTTTAAGTAGAAGGATCTTGGTTTGAAGTTGTCTCAGACCAACACACAAGAACCTATTAAAAAAATAACTAAAGTAATAAAAAGGGATAAGGGCATGGCTCAAGAAGTAGACTGTTTAGCATGTACAGTGTCCCAAGTTCAAACCCCAGTACTTCCCTAAACCAAAACAACCACAAATAAACTTTTTGCCTAAGGGCTAGGGCTATAGCTCAGTGATTAAACAGATGTTTAATATGCCTGAGGTCTGCGTTTGATCTCCCCAGAACCACAAAACAAAAACTTTTACAATATCTTTATTAATTTATACAAATGAAAGTAATGTAGATATATGTAAAATACTTAAACAACACAGACAGTTCTTCAGTGAAAAGTGATTTTAGGTTGTGTATCAGATCTTTTTTTTTTTTTTTTTTTTTTTTTTTTGTCGGTCGTGGGGCTTGAGCTCTGGGCCTCGGAGCTATCCCTCAGCTCTTCAGCTCAAGGTGAGCGCTCTACCAGTTGAGCCACAGCGCCACTTCTGGCTTTTTCTGTGTATTTGGTGCTGAGGAATCGAACCCAGGGCCTCAGGTATGCAAGGCATGCACTCTACCACTGAACCATCTTCCCAGCCCCCAGATCATAATGTTTTGAGGATTAAAGTTTTGCATTTGAGTTTTGGCTCTACCATTTGCTTAATCTGTGACCTTGGGCTAGTTTGTTACATCCTAAACTTTAGTCTTGCCATCTTTGCCTCATCTAGGGACCAATCTCAGGAAGGTATGGAAGTCCAGCACTTAGTCTGTATATAATACTCATTAACTATTAGGACAAATGGAGACAAATTAGGTTGTTATGATTGGCTTTTCTTTTTTGTGTAGGAGTATTTCAAAGATAAGTGGCCCACTCAAGACTCTCTTGCATGAGATTTATTAGATGTAGACATTCTGTACAAACTACTTCTAGGGAGCCTTTGAGTATTTTTTAAAAATTAGCATCAATTAGTTGTGTAGGAGCATACAATGCTTCTTGATCAGAATTACCCCTTTTATCAGTATCTATTTTCCCCACTTTCTAAACTAATCTCAGCAAACTTACTTGTTCTCTTTTCATATATGTACATTAAGCATTTTGACCCATATTTACCTTATTTCATCATCTCTGTTTACCTGTTCCCATAACTAGTTCCTCAGACAGGACGTGTTTCAGCTTCGTAATAAACATTTTGGTTAAAATGCAAAATCAGTTGTTCAAAGTGGCTTCGCTATAGTGTCTCACACATGCATATATCATACTTTTAGTCAGATTGATCGCATATGTATAAGACACTATATATGTTCATGTATGTTTATTTTGGGTCTAGTATCCACAGATGAGGGGAGAACCTAGTTTACTTTTCTTAGTATGGAGGTTATCCATCTGTTTCCCTGAAAGTGATATAATTTCATTCTTTATGGCCGAATAATACTCCATCCTTTCTCTGTGTGTGTATGTGTGTCTGCATGTGTATGCTGTGTATCTGTGTATATTTGTGTGTGCATCACATTTTCTTGACCCATTCATCAGTTATAGGGAACCTGAGTCATTTCCATAGCTTGGCTATTGTGAATAGTGCTTTAGAGAACATGGGCATGCAGGTGCTTCTATTATCTCATTCCTTCTTGTAATTGCCCAGGAGTGATATTGCTGTATTGTAGGGTAGTTCCTTTTTTTTCAGTGCTGGGCCTGGGTTTGAATGCAGGGCCTGGGCACTATCCTTGAGCTTTTTTTTTGGTTAAAGATTAGCACTCTGATACTTGAGCTACAGCTCCACTTCTACTTTTTGGCAATCAATTGGAGATCAAAGTCTCAACAGACTTTCTGCCTGGGCTGGCTTTGAACCATAATCCGTAGAGCTTAGCCTTTTGATTAGCTAGAAATACAGGCATGAGCTACCAGTGCCCAGCTTCTTTTAGTTTTTTCTTTTTAAATATATTTTTATTTTCTTTAGGTAGGTTTACAAAAGAGTTGCCATTCAACAGAGCAGTTTATGAATACAGTGCTTCTTGATCAATGTCACCCCTTTTAACATTCTTATACATGCTTCCAACCCCCATCTTCATTTGCTTTTCTTAATTTTTAGGTTGTGTTGAATTTTTCTGCCATTTAACGCAGTTTATGTGTACAATGCATCTTGATCTGTGTCATCCCTTCAATATCTTCACCTCCCTTCTTCTCATCCTTTCCCTTATTTTCCTTAGTTCTGGGGCATATACAATGCATTAGTGCCTGCATTCTACTCATTTCCCTCATTCATTCTTCTTCCTCTCTCCTCTTGATCCCCTCCTACCTCACAAGTACCTATTTCCTAGTACTCATTTTGTTTGGCTTGGATTTAGTCTTTCTAAAGAATTATACTATTTGTGTTCTCTATAGGTTCTACTGCACTTTATTTATAACTGCTTGGATGCCACCTTGTGTACTTTCTTGTACACACATTCTAGTGTATAGGCATATTCTAGTTCCCACTAATGAGGGAAGCTGTGCTTCTTTGGGTGTGGCTTACTTCATTTATAATTTTGTCCAAGTCTTGCATTTCCTTATGAATGGTTCAATGCCATTCTTTCTGATGTATGAGTAGAATTCCATGGTATACATATATCATATTTTTTTGATCCATTCATCCATAGAGGGGCATCTGGGCTGATTCCATATCTTGGCTATGGTAAATAAAGATGCAATAAACATGGTTGTGGTGGCTTTAATGTATCCTTGTTTGTGCTCTCAAAGAAACAATAACCCAATTAACAAATGGGCTAATGGCTTACAGATTTCTCAGAAGAAGAAGTAAATATGGCCACTAGATAATGTTCATAAAGGAAATGCAAATCAAGATAACACTGTGATTCCATCTCATCCCAGTTAGAACGGCCATTATCAAGAAAACTAACAATAACATGTGATGGCAAGGATGTGGCCAAAAAGGAACTCTATTACACTGTTGGTGGTAATGTAAATTTATTCCACTCTGGAAAGCACTATTGACAGTCGTCAGAAACTACATAGAATTACCATGTGACCCAGCAATTCTACTTCTGGGCATTTTTCCAAAAGAGCACAAACAAGGATACTTCTTTTAGTTTTTTAAGAAACCTCTATACTGTTTTCCATAGTGGTTGCATGAATTTACATTCCCACCAGCAGAGTATAAAAGTTCCTTCCCCTTGTAAGCATTTGTTATTGTTTGATGATGGCCAGTTTTACTAGGGTGAGATGGAATCTTAGTGTCATTTGGATTTGCATTTCCTTTATGGTCCTGGATGTTGAGTGTGTCTTTGTATATTTATTGTCAATTTGTACTTCTTTTTAGAAGTATCTCTTCAGTTCATTTTCCCCTTTATTACTTGGATTATTGATTCTTTCACATTTTACAGTAAGATTTTTTTCCATTTCCTGGAAGCATTAGGATTCTTGATCCACTTTGATATATTCTTTGATCCACTTTCTTTTCTCCAGTGTACATTTGGGGTATAGGTCCGTGGATTCCTTTCTGGCCCTTCTAATTTATTCCATTGATCCTTAAGTTCTTTTTCTTTTCTCTTGCCTATACTTTGATGTTTTTGTTATGGCTCTGGAGTGGTAATGGTCTTCTTTTTCTCCTTTTATTCCTCTTCTTTTTGTGATCTGGATATTGAATTCAGGGCATTGCATTTGCTAACCATTTGAGCCATAGTCATTTTATTTTCATTTTTCAGATAGATACTTATGCAATTTTGCCTGGGCCAGGACTTGAACTGTGATCCTTCTATCCCTGCCTCCCAAATAGCTGGAATTACAAGCATATACCAACAGGCAATACTACTTC
The DNA here is from genome assembly GCF_024711535.1 of Dipodomys merriami. NCBI lineage: Eukaryota > Metazoa > Chordata > Mammalia > Rodentia > Heteromyidae > Dipodomys > Dipodomys merriami. The sequence goes on along the minus strand of NW_027206290.1, from coordinate 49,739,428 downwards.
ATTAGTTCCCTTTGTGTCTTTATGGTTTGTGTTCCCAGGCTTTTTGTTTCTCTGAGAGGGATTATGTATATTGATAAGGGTTCTTCTTTCTCTGACTAGAATACTTTTTGTTCTTGCTCATGTTTTTTGCTCTCTATGTCTTTAATGACCTTCCAGATAATTTTTGAGTTGAATGGGTTTCCAATCACTTAACTCTTTGGTCTCTCTTTCCCTCAATTTTTCCCTTTCTTTTTTTTTCTGTGGATCTTTAACTGGCCATATTGTGAAATACTGGAAGTGACTCATATTGGCTTAATTGTAAAGCAAAATTTTTTTGATCATATGCTAGAAAAGTCAGAGTTGGCTTCATTATCACTGGGACTCATCCTCTTCTTATTTTTAATTCATCTGTCCTCAGTTTTAATCTCACACTCTCAGTGGAAACAAATATAGGTAAGAATCTTACCTGTGACTTAGCTAGCATTTTTGGACTTCTGTGCCTACCCCACCCTCCACCCAAATAATTTGATCAAAACTTCTATCTTCCCTCAGAACCAATACCTTTTAGTAGGAGGTTGGGAGGTCTTGATGGGTTTAGGCCCAGATTTTATGTTGCCTATCCTTTCTGCACCCCAGGAGGTGTGTGGGAAGGTAAGAGTATTGTTACCAGAGATACATGAACAGATTCTGCGAGTTAAGGCTGCAAATCTCTATCTAAAATGTTTGCTTTTGCATTTGTATTCTAATCCTTGTTTAAATAGGATGATAAACTAGACTATATTTAACTTTTATTCTTTAAAACTTGGAAAAGATGAGAAGCAAAATTTAGCAAATGCAAAATAAATTTCTCTTTTTAGGTAATCTTTGACTTCTTTCCATCTGGTTTTTCCCCTTGCTTTCTTGTCGGTAAGATTGTCTGACCAAATACAGAATGTCCAGTACAGTTTGAATCCCAGATAAATAATATTTTTAATATAAAGGTGACCTGAATATAGTATTAGATATACTAAAAATCCATTAACTTGAAATTCAAATTTAAGTGATGTCCTATATTTTTATTTTTATTTTTTTATCTGCTAAATCTTGCCTTCTATTTACTGAGGATCTATGTTTTTCCTTTAAAAATTATCTTTAAATAGTTGTACAAAGGGGTTTCAATTCAACATGTCAATTTATGAGTACAATATATCTTAATCATTGTCACCCCTTCCATCATTTCACTTTCTTAGGATCTAATTTTTGAATTCCTCTCCCCCCTTTCACCAGCAGATGAAAAGGCTAACCATTACTGTGTTTCTAGAAATCAAATATCAGATGGAAATACAGGTCAGATTTTAAAATTAAGAACTGAGGGATAGGTCATCTCCTCTTTGTTACCCTACCACGACTTTTTAATTATTCTATGTTATCTCCCAGTATTCCATAAGTTAATAAACAAGGTATAATATTAATATTGTGAAAATTTGAGTCAGAGTTTTACCTGACAAGTATTTGTGCCAAACTCAAGCATTGTGCTTTCAGACACGATCATTGTTTTTCTGTCTCTGGGGCAGAGGTTCTGTGTTCTCCCTAGGGGGGTTTTAATCTCTAGAAGTTTATGAAGTCAATGCGAATGCTGATGTTCATTTGTTGTTAAGTAACTTGCCCAAACTAATTAGGTACTTGCTTAGAGTAAGTAAAAATGTTTAAGAGCTTTAAGCTTTTTAGTGTTCAGAAATATTGGCTGTAATCTATGTTGAGTTGAAGTTGGGAAAGGAAGAGAGAAATCATGTGAACTTCTTTTAGAATGTGTTTTATTTTTATTTTTGAAAGAAATTCCTCCTGATTTGATCTGTGACATTAATCAAGATTGTGCCAACACCTTCATTAAGTTCTTACTGGAAAACCAGAAATGGCCTGAAGTACTTTTGCTGCTGACTCGAAAAGTGAGTGGGGAGCCACCACTGGGAGATTGCCTCATCAAAGACTGCAACCTTTCAGACTTGGACATTTGCACAGTCATCCCCCACCTCAGTGCCTGGGACCAACGGAAGACACAGCTGCTAGGTTGTCTGATAGACAGTGGAGGTAAGAAGGCCTGGATGAAGAGCATTAAGGAGTTGTCTCGGGTACAATTTGGTTTTCCCTTGCTTTTAGAAACATTATGAAATTCTGCCTCATTGTCTCCCTTGTATCTTCTTGTTTTGAAACAGTGATGGAGCAACGCCTCATAATGTCCTGTAGAAACCCTACATTTTTTCCTGAATTCCATTAACCCTTGTGTCTTTCCCTCTTATGTAGGAAACAAATTATGTGGAGGGTCCTTGGCTTTGATTCAACCCATAGTGGTCAAATCCATCTGGCCTCTAACTAGACTTTTCCCTGTCTTGGATATATTGTGTGGCTCTTCGTAATTCTGTGCCATTCTTTTCTAATCAATAGATTAGAATTTGAAGCCTGATTTTAGAGAAATATCTAATTAGTTGCTGAGTAGAAACATCTGCTGCTTTAATCAGAACAATCACTAATGGCCAGGTATATATCTAGAGTATGTAGATACCTTGGTAGATTGAATTTTATTTTTAAAATAACTTAAAAACATGAGCCTCCTGCTACACTCACACTCAGCATCCCTACTCATCAAACTACTACTTACTGTATGCCCTTGGCCATGCTGTTCATGCCTTCACCTCACTTAGGAAACTGGAATATAATAATTTGTCTTTCTTAGGGATGAATATTAAATGAGTTAATGTTTTATAGGATCTTAGGAGAGTACCTTAGCTCTGTGTTTTTACTTACTTTTTCTATGTAAAGAACTGTAGCATATTGGGTTTCAGCCTTTAAAGTGCCACCACAGTGTAAAGCCTTTACCCACAGTGTAAATAAAGCCTTTATATAGGAGGTAGATGGAGTGTGTTATACAATTTATTTTTTTTCATGTTTCTTCTTTACATGCAGAGCTACTTTCTTTGCTTCAAAACTATTGCCATAGAATATATAGTTTGTTTTTTGACTCAGCCAGCTTTTAGAAACATTACCAAGCACTTACCAAGCATCTCCTAGGATCAAATGCTAGGAACTAGGTCCCCAAAGTTACACAGCTGCTTTAGAATGTGTTTTTATTTTAGGAAGAGTTGCAGAACTACTGGGTTGTACTGCCTTCAAGTGGAGGCTAGGGAGGCTGTAGTGCAGAGGGATGTGTAGATTGAGTTCAAAGGAAGATAGTGTAGGGGGTTGAGAGTTATCAAGGAAGATGACTATGAAGGGTAGAAGCTTAGTAGAAGCAGAGGATTATCAAGTATGCTCAATTGCTGATTACTGACTATGCTAAGAATGGTGTTAGGAACCATTAGAGTGTTCTTTTTTGTGTGCTCTGTCCTTTCCCCAGTGAAGCAGTTCATGGTATGAACTAGAGTCCTGTAGTGGGATAAGAAGATAGGACAGGAAAGGTGAGAGTGACATGGCCCATGTATCCCAAAAACACTGGGAAGGATGCTTCCCAAAAATGGTGGTAGTAGAAGCAGTGGTAGTAGTAGTCAAGTCAGCAACTTAATGGCAGGAGCAACCTCCTCACCTCAATGAGACAGGCTCTCTTCCCAGGGACAGATCTCATGGTACCATCTCTTCTGCCTTTTTAGCCCTGCCAGAGGGCCTCCAGGAGAACCAGGGGAGGCCACTTCTCATGTGCCTGAGACACAAGGACTTTGAGTTGGCTTTTCTTCTTTTGACCAAGGGTGCAGACCCCCGTGGTATTTCTCTCACAGAAGGTGATACTCCTTTACATGCTGCACTCCACATCTTTCTAGATATCAATGGTAAGCTCTATTCTATATGCAGTCTTTTTTCTTGAGGCAGAAGCTGGATATTAGAACTGATGCTTTGCTTTTTGGTCTTGCCATTTGGGAAAAAGTTATCTGAAAAAAGACTGTTTCTTGTTCATACCTGCCCATATCTTCTAGCCTCTCTCTCATAACATGAGGTTGGGGGTAAGTGATCAATATGGTGAACAATAAGTAGATACAATGAGGATTTTAAATTCCAAAGTTGCTTGTCTGTTGCTGATAAATACTTCCATTTATTTACATCATTTTCAAAAATCCTTACAGAAAGGATCTTGCTCTAGAATATCATAAAGTTAGTTCAGGAGGTACTATGACATTTGGGCTGGGTAATATTTTTAAGGAGCTTACTTGTGCAAACCAGGCTGTTCAGAAGCATCCCTGCCCTGTACCTATTTGCTGCCAACTTTCCTGATTTTGACAATTAGGCTGTCTCCAGACATGGTCAGAAGTCTCATGGGTCAAGTCACTTTGGTTGAGAGCATTGGGTTATTTAATGGGTATCAGATCCTTGGAGGATGTCAGTGTTATAAGTTGACCTCTCTCAAACCCAGTCTTCTATCTCCTGAGAAGAATGACTCTGCATTCACAGTATTTTTTTATCTTTCAGCTGACATTGGCTTTAACTTCCTCAGTCACCTGTTGGACTTATTTTGGTCTAACCCTGCGGAATTTTACTACCTGAACCCGAATATCCAGGATAGCAATGGGAACACACTGATGCACCTCCTCTTCCAGAAAGGCATGCTGAAGCGTACAAAGAAGCTGGTCGACTTGCTGGTGAAGTTTGACATCAACTTTAACCTGAAGAACAAAGAAGGCAAAGATGCACGGTACCGGATTAAGAAGAATGATGCCCTGCTTTTGGCCTGGAACAAAGCACTAACAGAAAGCAAGCGGAAGAGCCGGCAAGATTCTGCTGCCCACTTTGGGAAGCTCTCGAAGCCTTCTGCCCCATGTCATATGTCTCAGCTCAAGTCCCAGGGTTCCTTCAAGTCACTACCATGTGACATCTCTGCTAGAACCCTCTCTGCAGGAGCCACAGTTTCTAATATCTGGGAAATTCTCCCTGATACCCAGGTGGGCAGGCAGGAACCTGAAGCCACCAGGCCCCTTTCCCTGAGAGATCGCCTTGTGCAAGACATCACAGTTTTGATTCAGCAGGTTGAATTGGATATGTCTCTCTCAGAGGACTGCCCTCAGCACTCTGAGCCTCTTGAGGTAGGAACTGGCATGAAAGGAAAGAAAGATAAACTCCAGCAAACTTCGAATGTGGGAAGTTCTGATTGTAGTAGGAACAATTCTGCTGTCCCAGAGGCCAAGGAAGGAGCTATTCAGGTAGGCTCTGGGGCCTCACAGCTTGTTCCTAATGGTAACAGAGGGAGGGAGGGCAGTGATGACCAGGACAACCAGAGCATGCAAGACATTGAGGATTGCCTGCAGGACTTTGATAACATGACCTGGGAGATCGAATGCACTTCAGAAATGTTAAAAAAGTTGTCCAGTAAGATGATGACCAAGGTCTTAAAAAAGAAAGTAATCTTTACCATCCAGCAGCTGGGTAATGGTGAGTGGACCCAGAGCTTGCAGAAACGACTGAAGCATTCTAAAGGAGACATCCAGCTCTTTGAAGCAAAGCTGGACAGAGGAGCCCGGATGCTGTGGGAGCTTGCCATTGACTTTTCTCCTAGATGTAGTGAGAACCCAGAGAAGGTTGTTGCTACAGATCGGAAAACATGCTCCATGGAGAAGTCAGGGAGAGTCTACACAGAAATCATCCGGATCTGGGACATTGTCTTAGATCATTGCAAGCTTTCAGATTCCATCATGGCCATTTGTAGTGCCTACAACCGAGGTTTGTCCTGTGTTCTGCGTAAGAAGCTAAAGGGTATCAACAAAGGCCAAGTGTCAGCAAACATGAAAATCCAAAAGCGAATACCTCGCTGCTATGTGGAGGACACAGAGGCAGAGAAGAAGAGGCAGTATGTGGATCCTGAGTATTTTCCACCGGCTAGTTCTGTGGAGACAGAGTATAACATCATGAAGTTCCACAACTTCAGCACCAACATGGCCTTCAACATCCTCAATGATATGACAGCAACCATGGAATACCCCTTCCGAGTGGGTGAACTTGAATATGAAGTGATCAACCTCAACCCCAGGCCACTGGAGCCCATCATCCTCATTGGGAGGAGTGGCACTGGGAAGACAACCTGCTGTTTGTACAGGTTATGGAAGAAATTTCACACTTACTGGGAAAAAGCTGATCAGGCAGGAAGCCCATTGCTGGCCAAACAGGTCTTGCCAAAGAGAAAATTAGAAGAGGATGCTGGAAAGGAGGACCCATGTAAGGAAGAAAATGAAGAAGAGGAATGTTTTTTCAAATCGGAAACATTAGAAAGCATAGATGAGGAGCAAGAGAGTGAGTCTTGTGTAGCAGGAGCTGGAGTGGAGCTTGCAGAAGGTGGCCAACTGGAAGAAGGGTATGTACCAGAACATCCCCAACAGCTGGAGCATCTACACCAGATATTTGTAACCAAGAACCATGTCCTATGCCAGGAAGTGCAAAGAAGTTTTATTGAGCTTTCCAAGTCTACCAAGGCCACTAGTCACTACAAACCACTGGATTCCAGTGTCCACAAACTTCAGGATCTGAAGGATGAGAACTTTCCTCTGTTTGTTACTTCCAAACAGCTCCTTCTTTTGCTTGATGCCTCTCTACCCAAACCATTTTTTATGAGAAATGAAGATGGCAGTTTGAAGAGAAGCATATTGGGATGGTCCACACAGGAAGAGTTGAATATCCCCATTTGGCAAGAAGATGAAGAGGAGGCTGAGGCAGATGGGGACAATAGTGAGGAGGATAAATCTGCAGAAGCACGTTCAGGTGACAGTGATCCTCGGATATATGTGACATTTGAAGTGTTCACTAATGAGATATGGCCCAAAATGGTCAAAGGAAAAACTTCCTACAATCCTGCATTGATTTGGAAAGAAATAAAATCTTTTCTGAAGGGTTCTTTTGAAGCCCTTAGCTGCCCCGATGGGAGACTCACTGAAGAAGCATATAAAAAATTAGGGAGGAAACGATCCCCCAATTTCAAGGAAGACCGGAGTGAGATCTACAGCCTCTTCTGTCTTTATCAGCAGATCAGATCCCAGAAAGGGTATTTTGATGAAGAGGATGTTCTGTACAATTTGTCCCAGAGGCTGTCAAAGCTCAAATTACTCCCTTGGTCCATCCATGAACTCTATGGTGATGAGGTTCAGGACTTTACCCAAGCTGAGCTGGCCCTGCTGATGAAATGCATTAATGACCCAAATGCCATGTTCCTTACTGGAGATACAGCCCAGAGCATAATGAAGGGTGTGGCCTTCCGTTTTAGTGATCTTCGATCTCTGTTCCACTATGCCAGCAGAAATACGGTAGATAAACAGTGTGCTGTTCGGAAACCCAAGAGGATCTACCAGCTGTACCAGAATTACAGGTCTCATTCTGGTAAGTCTAGGCCTTTGGCTCTCCTGCTGGTGAGGTGCTTTGGTATTGACCTTGAGCTGCTTTTGAAGCTGAGGGCTAGCTCTTGTTATATTTTTGCAGCTGAAGTATGAGACATGTTTTGGAGTTGTTAGTATATGTTTGTGACCGCTCATTTGTAATTTAATCATGTAAGATGTGGTTAGGTAGAAGTCAATCTTTAAATAGTCATATCTTAATGGGTTTCACATGACATGAAAACATTTCAGAGGAACATTTAAATCACTTTCAAACTTACTTAATCTATGTAAAATAATATGCCAGTTATAGGTCATTAATTCTTAAAGCAGCTGTTCTCCAAAAGAGAAGCAAAAAAGGTGATAGTAGGAGATAGCACACACTCCAGTGGTTTTAGTGCTTTTCTCAGTTATGCCTTTTCTCTGTGCCAGGCATGATGCTTATCAGTTCACAAACACTAATGACACTTAGTCTTCACAACACTACAAGGTAGACAATGTACCAGTTGTAGATAGGAGGAAACTGAAGCACGAAAAGTTTAAGTAATATGACACCAATACCGGAATATTTCCTTGAAGGTTTTATAGATGCTCACAAATTCTCATCCTATATCCTACAACTAAATAATCAAGAGTATTACTTTAAGGTCATGCCATACATATCTTTCTCCAACTGTGGGGTTTTGGTGCAGCGAGGATTGGGTCGGGGGATGGGGGAGCAGAGGAGGTGCTGAGGCTTTGGTATGTTAGGTAAGTGCTCTACTACTATGCTACACTCATACCCTTTACTTTTGGAGAAAGTGTCTCAAAAAAGTCCTTGGCTAACTGTAGACTCTGAATCTTTCAGCCTCTGTCACTGGAAGGTTGGAATTACAGGAATGTACTACCATGTTAATACACTGTATTTTTTGCCAGATGTCCTGTTATTGAAACTTCTACAGGTTGATAACATGGTGTTCTAGTTCATACATCTCTACTCTGGTTAGCATTAAATTTTATGACTGTACCATTACATTTTATGACTATTCTCTATCTATTTTCCAGTTGTGGATATTAGGTTGCTATCAAATGCTTAGTGTGACATGATTCTGGACTGTAACTTCTTAAGCAAATCTCTTTGAATCTATAGTATACTCCCAGATTTGTTCATTCCTGTTTTACTCCTAGTGAGTGTAAAATGACATCTGTCAGTGATTTTAGTTTTTGCTTCCTTGAGATAAGGTCTCATAATGTGTTTGTTTACTGGACCTGTGTTCTTCTGTGAATTGCTTGTTCTTATTCTTTGCTTACTTTTCTAATGGGTTGTTTTCTTATTGATTTATAAGATTATTTACAAATAATCTTTTAAAATCCTTTGCTGATTTTATTTATTGTAGCTTCTTCTCACATTTATTTCCTTCTGATCTTTTTAAAATGTGTATTATACCTGGCTATTACATAATATTTATTGATATATAATGAATAAATATTGTTTAGTAGATATTTCCCCTATATGTTAGTTTCTTTTTTTTGTCAGATGTGAGGCTTGAACTCAGGGCCTGAGTTCTGTTTCTGAGCTCTTCCACTCAAGGCGAGTGCCTTACCACTTTGAGCCACAGTACCACTTTCAGCTTTTTCTGTGTAGTTTATTGGAGATAAGAGTCTCATGGACTTTACTGACTGGGCTGGCTTTGAACTGTGATCCTCAGATATCAGCCTCTCCTGAGTAACTAGGATTATAGGTATGAGCCATTGGAGATCAGCTTTTAGTGTTTTTTTTTTAGACAGAAATTCTTATAGCATAAAAGTCACCCATTTGAATTGTTCAACTGGTGATTTTTAAAATGTTCACAGGAATTTAGCCATTACCATTACCTAATTTCAGAACATTTTCATCACCCAGAAAGAAGCATCATAATTTAGCATCCACTTCAGATCATCTTCCTCATACCTCAAGGCAAAGAATCACTTATCTATTTCTATTGATAGGTCCTGTTGTAGACATTTCATATGAATGAAATAATATAATATGTGCCACTCATTTATCTTTTACTTAAGATAATGTTTCAAGATTTATCATGTTATATTATATATTTGTACTTCATTCTTTTTTCCTTGATTTAACTGTCTTAATCCTTGAATATAAAAAACTATCTACTTTCTTGAGTGATATTCAAATGGGTTCCAGTTTTTCACTACAATAACGTTTTATGACTTTTTCTGATTCCCTAATTAATGCAAGACTGGTTCTTACTAACTTTTAATGATTTGCTTAAGTTCACCAATCAATTTCTCCTAATACTCATAATGTTTTCTATTATGGGGTTTGAACTTAGGCCTTCTGTTTGCTTGTCTTGGCTGGTCCTCTACCACGTGGGCTGCCTCCAGCCAGACTTTTTGCTGGTTAATTGCAGATGGAGTCTTGCAGACTTTTCTGCCTTAGCTGGCTTTATACCTTGGTCCTCCAGATTTCAACATCTTGAATAGAATTATAGATGTGAGCCATTAGGTGCCTGTTTGGATTGTATTTTTTAATAGTTGTGATATTTGATAATAGCATTAGAGACACATAGGCCATTTCATGGTGTTCTGCCTTGATCATTGCAATTGATCTGGTGTTAGGCAAAGGGCACAAGGCCCCCAAGAAGTAGAGAGATGCAGGAAGATCTAAATTTCGATTCCATCATTTGAGGTTTTTATTAACTTTGGAAATCCTATTTATAAAAGTGTGATTGTCTCTCATGGTTGTTGTGAGGATTAAGTTGAAGATTTTCATGAGGGTGACTGTTGTATGGTAAGCTTTAGTCAGTGTCCCTACAGTGCTCAGATAAGAAATGAGACCATAGGAAAAGCTGTTTGGAATTTTTTTTCCTGTTCTGACAACTATTCTTTGTGTAGTCTTCTCTCAGCTAGGTGTAAACCTGGAGGAAAAGAGCAATAAAGGGCTTGGTTGTTGACCCTAGTTAACATCTATTACTGCTGGTACCATGGAAACCAGTGCTGTGTAAGGGCCAATCATGTTTTCTTACTATATTCTATCCTAGTCCCTTCTATGGGCACAGTAACAGCTCTAATTTTTTAGATTAAATTTCTGTCTTGACTACTTTAGAAGGTAGTTTTCTTTTTTTTTTTTTTAATTGTATTTTATTTTATTTGAGAACATACTGTACAGGGGGGCTACAATTACATGGGCAGGATAATGCATACATTTCTTACCAAGCATTGCAGCCTCCTCCTTTGTTTACCCTTCACTTCCCTTCCCCGCCTCCCCCCTCCCCCCACCCAATTTTACCCCCCTCCCCCCACCCAATTATACCCCCCTCCCCCCCCCCCCCCCACACACCGACATTGTAAAGCTGGTTTTGACATGACATTTTGTACTTCTCATTGTTGCAACAAGGATTCAGGTGGACCTGTTGCAACAATGAGAAGGTAGTTTTCTATAAAATATGACTATAAGTTGGGAATGAGGTCATACAAACTCAGCACAGCAACATATTTATGCCTTCAACCACTGTACCCAGATTAGTGAGTCACAGTGACAAGCAAGTGTGGACCAGAAATTAGCTTACAACTAATATACTTCTAGGGCCAATATTGTTTCTCAGGAAGAAAACAGAGCAAAACAATTTCTGAAGAACAAAATAACTGAAAAAACACAAAAATCCTCAGCCATGTTGGCAGTATCTAACATGTATTTTCTATTTTATCTCAGGAATCCTCAATTTGGCATCTGGAGTGGTAGATTTACTCCAGTTCTATTTCCCAGAATCTTTTGATCGCCTTCCAAGGGATTCTGGCCTCTTTGATGGTCCCAAACCAACTGTCCTGGAGTCTTGTAGTGTAAGCGACTTGGCAATTTTGCTACGAGGGAACAAAAGGAAAACCCAGCCTATTGAATTTGGTGCTCACCAGGTGAGCTTCTTGGTATTGTATATTTCAAAAAATAAAAAGGGAAGTTTGCAGTTTGAAAAAGATTTGAGAGGGTAAATTATTCTGTAAGGCAGAATTCAGTAACCTCTAACCAAGAATAGATGAGTGACTAAAAAAATTAACATTTCTAAGGTCCTAGTTGATCAAGTTTATTTTGGCTAGTTCTCTGTAAAGACGTAGCCTATGTCCTGCTGGAGCTTTACCATTTTTAAAAAAATGAATCTGATGCTGTTTTGTTTTGTTTTGCTTAAGGTAATACTTGTTGCTAATGAAATGGCAAAGGAGAAAATTCCAGAAGAGCTGGGATTAGCTCTTGTGCTAACTGTTTATGAAGCAAAAGGATTGGAATTTGATGATGTCCTTCTATACAACTTTTTTACTGATTCTGAGGTATGTCATACTGAATTCTTTTCAACAGTCCAAGTCTATGTATTAGCTGAAATTGTACTCTGGGAAAAAAAATTGGAGCCAAGGCAAGAGTTTATTTTCAGTGCCTATTTGTGTTTTGGATCAACAGTCTGTTTATTGTGTAGGCGGCATATTTAGATATGGATTTTGACAATGGGTTGCTTTACTGTATGGCATGAGCTAGTTCTCCCTGTGCTTTCCACTGGCTCTCTTATATTCATGCCCAGTTTGTTATTACTGTTATGTTTAGTTCTTGGGGATACCAAAGTTGGAGCAAGTTGTAATGAGAGGATTACAAATGAAGTTAAGGTTAGTAATATGCACTCTGTTAGAACAGAACTGGATGTGGTCAATTCATAAAAAGACAACTCTTGGAAGCGAGTGAGTCTTGGTTCTTGCCTGCTGAGTCAGATAATGTGGGGCGAAGGCCAGCCATCCCTGCCTAAGAACCGTCATCTGGCATGGCTTCACTATTGCTGCTTGCAGATCATGGCAGCTAGAGTCCCTGGATTGACTACTAGTTACCTCTGTGTTAGTCATTGCTTTAACATGGCTCCTGAATCCTTATGATGGTTTTCCTATCTATACTTAGTTTATTTTTTTTTTTTGTTAGAACCACCAACTCAATACCATTCTCCTAGGGTTTTAGCAACTCTTTTCTTTCTTTCTTTCTTTCTTTCTTTCCTTTCTTTCTTTCTTTCTTTCTTTCTTTCTTTCTTTCTTTCTTTCTTTCTTTCTTTCTTTCTTTCTTTCTTTTTTCTTCTTTCTTTCTTTCTTTCTTTCTTTCTTTCTTTCTTTCTTTCTTTCTTTCTTTCTTTCTTTCTTTCTTTCTTTCCTTCCTTCCTTCCTTCCTTCCTACCTACCTACCTATAGTGAGGCCCTTATTTTTATTGTTAAGTAGTTGTGACTCATTTCTTTCATCACCATCTTTTACTGTGGACTCAGATGGTCTGTTAGCTGTGTTGGGGAATATTAGCTGTTGGGAACTTAGCTGTCTGTGTCTTGGTCCTTCTTGTATATTATTCCTATTTCATATGGTACATACTGGAAAAGGTTGCTTCTTATCTAAGTCAGAAGCACTGTTGGTTTTGGCATCTTAAAATCTGCTCCAGAGCTGACCTTTTAAATAAAATCATTAGTTTTTTTTCTTGGCCATTTTAATGCCACATTTTCCTTAATATCTATAGCTAGTTCTGCAGGGCACTTTACAGTTTATGAAGTATGTTTTGTCAGTGTGTTGTCTTGCTCCAGTAGTCCTCTGAGGTTATGTGTATTTTTGTCACCTTCATTCTATAGAATTAAGCAGAAGGTATTGAGATTAAGTAAATTGTCCATAGTCATAATACAGGTAGCAGAGCCTGAAGACAAACTCAGATGCTTTCAGTACTGAACATCTTTCCTTTTCATTTCCTTTCTTTTAAAGCTTCGCATATGAATTGACTTCCAAAGTCTTTCACAATGAGTATATCATTGTCATTTCTTTTTTTATTGTGAAAATATTGTACAGAAGAGTTACAATTACATGGGCAAAGTAATGAGTACATTTCTTACCAAACATTGTTGCCTACTCCTTTGTTTCCCCTTCCCATCCCTTCCCATTATCATCGTCATTTCTATGTATACCCCTTTTCTACCGATTTTTTCAAATAAAATCAGAAAATACATATCCATGGAATTTGGGGATTCTCTCTAAATGGATGAGTGAAGGTAATTGGAACCATAGAGCTTTTCTCATCCTCCTTGTTTGTGTTCCAGGCATGCAGGGTCTTGCAGCATCTGTCACCTAGGCATAGGATTGCCATGGACACTGGTGAAGGAAGATCCTTATTGCTATAGTGTGTGATTTTTCTTTCTAGGGGATCTATTTTGCCCGTTCAACCACATTACTATGGTAAAGGTATAAGAAGTGGTCACAACAATCCTTTTGCTTGTAGGATATTGCCTCATCTTTGGAGAGTGACAGCCTCCTAGTTACTCCCAACTACCTTGGATACTTGCGACAAGAATTACCATTTTTTCTGTGTCCTGGAGTTCATTTCCATAAAAATATGATCAGAGGCACATAGACATTGTGCCTTTGGAATTACCATTTATACTTCTGTCTTTCGCACTTGTGTGAATGGGATGAAAAGATGTTTGAAAGCTGAATTTTCTAATGATGGCCTTGCTAGTAGAATCCAAGCCTTTTCTTGCACAATTATTGGTCCTAAGGGAAGAATCTGGAAGACTTTTATATGTTTCTTCCCTTTCCAAAGCCCTGAAAATTTGAAAGTTCAAGAAAAGAATAGGAACAAAAACTTTAAGATATAAGCATAGGTAAGGTTTCTCAATAGGACTCCAGTTGCTCAGGAAATAAGAACAAGAATTGACCAGCAGATGCTTCATCTTAAAAAAATTTGACACAAGACATGCTTATCGGATACAACCTGTTTTCACTGTATTTAATTCTGGTATGCTGCATCTTGTATATACATTTTTCTAAATTGGGAAGGGGAAGGGAAATAACAAAATGCTGAAACAAGGATACAGGCTGACCCATTGTAACAATGAGATGTATAAAACACTATGTTGAAAATGAACTTGTAGGGGGAGGAGTTGGAGAGGTGGGGAGGAAAGAGGTGGTAGAGGAAAAACAAAGGAGAACATAACAATGCTCGATAGGAAATGTACTCATTACTTTACTCATGTAACTTAACCCCTCTGTACAATTTTTTTTGGGGGGTCCAGTCCTGGGGTCTGAACTCTGGGCCTGGGTGCTGTCCCTCAGCTCTTCAGCTCAAGGCTAGCACTCTACCATTTGAGCCACAGCGCCACTTTTTTTCTGCTTATGTGGTGCTCAGGAATCGAACCCTGAGCCTCAAGCATGCAAGGCAAGCGCTCTACCACTGAGTCACCTTCTCAGCCCCTCTGCACAATATTTTTACAATAAAAATAAAAAATAAATGCTTACCAGAATCAAGAGACCACATACAGAATGGCAGTAAATCATTGGCAGCTATTCCTTAGACCAAAGATGAATATCTAGAATAGATGAAGGTCTTAAAATTTTAATCATTGAAAGTTCAAGTAATTCAATTAATAAACAGAGCAATAAATTGAATAGACATTTCTCAAAAAGTACAAATATCAAATAAATGCATTTAGAAATGTGTGACATCCTTAGCAATAAGAAAATGCAAATCAAAATGGCATTGAGATTCCATTTCACCCGTCACGATGACAGTCATCATCAAATAAACAAATAATAACAAACTCTTGCAAGGATATGGCAATGGGATTTGAGGGAGCCCATCATTAGTGGGAATGAATAAGTATAGTTACTATGGAGACCAGTTTGGAGATTACTATAAAAAGCTAAAAGCAAAAGTACCACATGACCCTGCTGTAATCTCCACTGGACATATATCTGAAAAAATGTATCAAGTAAGCATACAATAGATATACATGACCACCCATATTCATAATAACATTATTCACAATAGCAAATGTATAGAATAAGTGTGGATGCCTGTCAACTGATATGTAAAGAAAACATAGCATACATTCACAGTGGAGCAATAAAGAAGAGTGAGATTCTATTGTTTGCAGGAATATAAATTGAACTAAATCATGTTGAGCAAGACAAGGCAAGCTCAGAAAGACATATATTGCATGTTTTTGCTTATATGTGAAACCTAGAGCTAAAAAGGAATAATGACACAATTATAATCAGTGGGAGGGGAGTGGAGGGAAAGAAAGGATGATGTGTGAATAATATGGTTGAAGTAAGTTATATATGTGTACGAAAATAGCATAATGAAACCAACTGAAAACTTGGAAAAGTAGAGAGTATTAAGGGAAGGAGGCTAACTAAGAAAATAAAATAGATTGAATAGATCAGAGTATATTATATGTATTATATGCATAAATCTAAATATTATACCCTTTGTACAGTTAATAAATACAATTAAAATGAAAAGAATGCTTAAGTTAATTAAGTTAGTTTAACCATATGGTTTAGTGGTAACCTAAACCAGGTAATTATCTGTATCCACTTCATCTTTTGGATATTCTTGAAACATTATATAATAGCAAGTAGCATTATTTTTTGTTTTTGAGCCAGTCCTGGGCTTGAACTCAGGGCCTGAGTGCTGTCCCTGAAGTTTTTTGCTCAAGGCAAGTGTTCTACTACTTGTACAACTCTCTCACTCTGTGTGTGTGTGTGTGTGTGTGTGTGTGTGTGTGTGTGTGTCTCCTCCCTCTCTCCCTTTCGCCTTCTCTCTCTCTTCCTTTCTCTCTTTCTCTCTTGCTGGTCCTGGGGCTTGAACTCCAGGCTTAGGCACTGTCCCTAAGCTTCTTTTTGCTCAAGGTGAGTGCTCTACCACTTCAGCCACAGCACCACTTTTGGCTTTTTTGAGTAGTTTATTGGAGATAAGATTCTTACGGAGTTTCCTGCCCAGGGTGGCTTTGAACCGTGATCCTCAGATCTCAGCCTCCTGAATAGCGAGGGTTACAGGCATGAACCACCAGCACCCCACCACTTCTGGCCTTTATGTATGTGTGATGAGTTGGAGATCAAAGTCCCATAGACTTTCCTGCCTTCTCTGACTTTGAACTATAGTCCTCAGATCTCAGCTGCCTGGCAGCTAGGCACATAGCTACTATTGTATAAAAAGAAAATCTGTGCACTGGTGGCTCATGCCTGTAATCCTAGCTATTTAGGAGGCTGAGATCTGAGGATTGTGTTCAAAGCTAGCCTGGGTAGGAAAGTCTGTGAGACTCTTATCTCCAATTAACCACCAGAAAACCAGAAGTGGAACTGTGGCTCAAGTGGTAGAGAGCATGCCTTGAGCTGAAGAGCTCAGGGATAGTGCCCAGGCCCACAGTTCAAGCCCCACGATGGGCAAAAAAAAAAGGAGAGTTAACCAGCTAATGCTTACCAGACAGTGTAATATGAAGTCTTTAATTAAAACAAATTGTATTCTACATGCTGCATCTAATCTTGGCATTTTACATTAACTTTTCCGGGGTCTGCCAACTACAGCTTACTGGCCAAGTCCAGCCCACTGCCTGTTTTTATTTTATTTTATTTAAATTTTATTTCATTGTAAAGATTCTGTACAGAGGAGTTGTAGTTACCTAAGTAAGATAATGAGTACATTTCTTTTTTTTTTTTCGGTCTAGTTGTGAGGCCTGAACTCTGGGCCTGGGCACTGTCCCTCAGCTCTTCAGCTCAAGGCTAGCGCTCAACCACTTGAGCCACAACGCCACTTCCGGCTGTTTTCTTTTTGCTTATGTGGTACTAGGAATCGAACTCAAGGCCTCATGCATGCAAGGCAAGCGCTCTACCACTGAGCCACTTCCCAGTCCCATAATGAGTACATTTCTTGTTGAGCATTGTTACTCCTCCTTTGTTTTTCTCCTTAAATTGTTTTTATGTAGTTGATATACAGAGAGGTTACAGTTACACAAATCAGGTATAATCAGTACACTTCTTTTTGAACAATTTTTCCTCTTTCATCATCTTTCCCAGTCTTTCCCTCCTGTCCCCTCCCATAAGATATCCAGTTCATTTTCTACTGTTTTGGCCAAGTGTCTGGTGAATTTTCTTGGTCTTTGCCTCTGCAACTTTAGCCATCTATTATCCATTCTGAATCCACAGGATTGTCACCTCCTCACAGCTGGGGCTGAAGGCTTGCTTCTCTCCCCCCACATCCTCTGAGGCTCAATTCTCTTGAACCTTGGTAAAAAACTGTTCAAAACATGTGCTGGGGGTTGGGAAGGTGGCTCAGTGGTATGGTGCTTGCCTTGCATGTACGAGGCCCTAGGTTCAATTCCTCAGCATCACATAAGCAGAAAAAGCCAGAAGTGGCACCATGGCTCAAATGGTAGAGCATTAGCCTTGAGCTGAAGAGCTGAAGGACTGAGCCCAGGCCCAGAGTTCAGGCCCCACAACTGACCAAAAAAGAAAACAAATCACCATGTTCTGTTGTTTTTTTAATTTGTTATTGTTGTTCAGGCTTACAAAGAATGGAAGATCATTTCCTCATTTATACCGCCATCTGACTCCAGAGAGGGAAACTGGCCATTGGCTGAAGAGCCCTTAGAGAAACCTACCTCTTCTCAGGCTCGATCCCTCATGGTAAATCCAGAAATATACAAGGTGAGTTTTTGCCATATACTTACTTGACACAGCATCAGTACATAAGGTTTAGAAGGGAAGATGAGACGAAAAATGGAACCTTGAACTTGCCTTATTATTTTTTTACATCAACAATGGGGAAGGGAAGGGAAAGGCAGATATGTCAGTGCCGCCAGGAAACTCCCTTTCTCTTAGCAGAAAGTTGGGCTTGATACAGTAGTCTGAAAGTGGAAAGGGACAGTACCTTCACCCCTGACACTCACTGTATTGAGAAATCATTTTTTGAGAACTAAGAGTCTGTCACGAGGGGCCACTTGGCTTACCTTGTTGTTGTGGCTTTGGTTTCTCCTACTTCCAGAGTTGGCTGTGTCCTAGTTTACTCCAAGTGGCTTTTCTGTTTCAGTGTAGTTTTTTATCTGTGCTGTTGCCTCTTTGAGGTTCTCAATGCTTTTCCTCTTTTTCTTTTTGTCTTTTTAAGTTATTTGTATTTGACAATGTTAAAAACAGGGGTTAAAGTTATATAAGTCAGGCAAAGACTTTTTCTTTTTTCTTTTTTTTGGTGCCAGTCCTGAGGCTTGAAGACAGGGCCTGGGCACTCTCCTTGAGCTGTTTTTTTTTTTTTTCTCAAGGCTATCACTCTACCATTTAAGCCAGAGCTCCACTTTTGGCTTTTTGGTGGTTAGCAAAGATGAAAATCTCACAGACTTTCCTGCCCAGGTTGGCTTCCAACTGTGATTCTCAGATCTCAGTCTCCTGAGTAGCTAAGATTATATGCATGAGCCACTGGTGTCTGGCTTCCTCTCATTCTTTATTTACATAAAGCCTCTCCTTTGTCACCCAAACTTCTCATTTGTGGAGTTGCAGGGTAGAAGCTTCTATTCCACCATCTTACTTACTAATCAGAAATCTTGGTATGGAGGGCATGACTCAAATGGTAGAACACTTGCCTAGCCAATGCAAGGTCCTAAGCTCAAACTCCAGGACTACTGAAAGAAAGACAGAACAAAGGGGAGAAAGGGTAGGGGGGCCTGGAGAAAGAGATATTTCTTTTTTTTTTATAAGTTTTTTTATTGTGAAAATACTGTACAGAGGGGTTACAGTTAAATGAGCAAGGTGATAAGTACATTTCTTTTTTTTTTTTTATTGTGACAATACCATACAGAGGAGTTACAATAACATGGGCAAGTAATGAGTACATTTCTTATCAAGCATTGTTAGCTCCTTCTTTGTTTTTCCCCTACCCTTCCTTCCCTCCCATCTCCACAACTACACTACCCCCCCTAAATTGTAAAGTTCATTTTTCAACATAGTGTGTTATACATTTCATTGTTACAATTGGTCAACCTGTATCTCTATATAAACATTTTGTTTTTTCCCTTCTCATCCCCAAATTATACCAACATCAAATACAGTAAAAACAGGGGTTAGACCATGGGGGAAGAACATACAAAGCAACAAAAAATCATGTGGTACCTTATAAATACTTTAGAAACAATAGAAAGAAAAAAACACCCCTTTATGATGAAGGTTTTGGAAAAATTAGGAATCCATGGAACATTCCTCAATACAATAAAGGCTGTATATGACAAACCTACAGCCAGCATTATACTTAATGGTGAAAAAATAAAGCCATTTCCTCTTAACTCAGGAACAAGACAAGGATGTCCACTCTCTCCACTTCTCTTCAACCTAGTATTAGAATGCCTAGCTACAGCAATAAGACAAGATGCAGACATAAAGGGGATCCAAATAGGGAAAGAAGAAATAAAACTCTCCCTCTTTGCAGATGACATGATCTTGTATTTAAAGAATCCCATAGACTCCATTCCCAAATTACTCAAGCTGATTCAAAACTTTGGCAAAGTAGCAGGGTATAAAATTAACCCCCCAAAATCAATGGCTTTTCTGTATGCCAACAATGAGAAAAGTGTGGCTGAAATTAGGAAAGCAACTCCATTTGTAATAGCCCCACAAAAAATAAAATACCTAGGAATTAACTTAACCAAAGAAGTGAAGGACCTCTATGATGAAAACTTTAAAAACTTGAAAAAGGAAATCAAAACAGAACTTAGAAAATGGGAAAAACTCCCAAGCTCCTGGACTGGAAAGATTAACATCGTGAAAATGGCAATACTTCCCAAGGCTATCTACAAATTCAATGCGATACCTATCAAAATTCCAACCTCATTCTTCAAGGAAATAGAAGAGGCAATCCAAAAATTCATATGGAACAATAAAAGACCCCGAATAGCAAAAACGCTCCTCAACGGAAAGAACACTGCTGGAAGAATATCAATACCAAATTTCAAACTCTACTATAAAGCCATAGTAATCAAAACAGCTTGGTACTGGCACAAGAACAGACCTCAGGACCAATAGAATAAAATAGAAAACCCAGAAATGAACCTACAGACCTATAGCCATCTAATCTTTGAAAGGGAGCTGAAAAAATAGAATGGAGGAAAGACAGCCTCTTCAGTAAATGGTGCTGGCAAAATTGGTTAACTACTTGTAGAAAACTAAAGCTAGATCCTTATATATCACCCTGCACCAGAATCAACTCCAAATGGATCAAAGACCTCGGAGTCAAAGCAGACACTCTGAAAACATTACAGGATGGAATAGGAGAAACCCTAGGTCTCCTTGGAGCAGGCCGAAATTTTCTTAATAGAGACCTGGAAACACAACAAATCAAAGAGATTTCTTGATATAGCTACAGAGCAGGTCTTGAGTAATTTGATACTAATGACAGTTATATGCTATGGCTAATTTAATTTTGATAAAATGTCATAGCAGTTGTGTAAGATGTGTATTTCACTGGAATAAACTGAGAGTGAAGGACACACTATATATAGTATATAGTACATATAAACACACATATATGATGTATATATAATATATCTAGTATGTCCTTTTTTCCTATCTTTGTAACTTCTGGTGAATCTATAATTATTTCAAAATTAACACTTAAAAAATGACAGCAAAGTCAAGAATCCTCTGATACTGATGA
Source organism: Dipodomys merriami (assembly GCF_024711535.1). NCBI lineage: Eukaryota > Metazoa > Chordata > Mammalia > Rodentia > Heteromyidae > Dipodomys > Dipodomys merriami. The sequence goes on along the minus strand of NW_027206290.1, from coordinate 49,718,685 downwards.
TGTGCCCTCTTTGCGGTATATTGTCTTCTATTTTTTTTTATTGGAAAGGGGTGAGATTTCTTATTGGCTCATTTTAGAGCATCACTTAACCTGTTCTGAAGTGTCCGAAATCTTGGTATTCTATTCACAACTGTGCTGGACTTCTTTAAACTTTAGTGTGTTTATTTTTCAAAAATAAGAGTAAGACACTTGAAATGTATCATGATGTGCTACAGATCTCATGTTTATCCTCAATCTTGACTTTAGCTACTCAATGGAGAGCTGAAGAAGCTGTATACGGCCATCACCCGGGCTCGAGTCAACCTCTGGATCTTCGATGAAAACCTAGAGAAACGATCTCCTGCTTTCAAATATTTCATTAGAAGAGATTTTGTTCAAGTAGTGAAGACAGATGAAAATAAAGGTAAGATCTGAAATATTCTTATTATAGGAAGAAATATCTCCTTTAACTGTTCTTACAGTTGGGGTTAAAGGATATCCTTTTTAAATTTTCTGTTTTGCAGTGGTGGAGATGGAATTTAGGGCCTCATGTATATTAGGCAAGTACTATACCATTAAGTTTCACTCCCAGCTGAGGATGTAGCTTATTTTTTCTATTCACAATCTTCTGAGAAAGCACTTTCCTATTCATATGTTAAGGTGTGTGAGAAAGTGGTTGAAGTAGAATTGAGAGGATTAACTTCTTCAGAGAGTTGTCCTTTAAAGATGTAATCTTAGCTTTTTGGGAGGACAAGAATGAGATGATGAAAGTTTGAGGCCAATTTGGGCAGAAAAGTTTTCAAGACTCCTTCTCAAGGGTGTGGTGTCATGGGCCTGGTATCCCAAGTTATGTGGAAGACTGAAAATGGGAGAATTGCAGTTGCAGGCCAGCTGTGGCAGAAAAACTCTGAGAGAGTCTGTCTCTACTGAGAAAAGCAAGAAGCTGGATGTGGTGGCTTATGACTGTGATCTCAGAATTATGAGAAGACTGAAAGAAGGTAGAATTAGGCTCAGGCATGTACCTAAGTAGAAAGTGAGATCTTGTCCTAAAAGTAGCCGGCTATACTGGAGGTATGGCTCAGCTATATGTCATTAGCTTAGAAAGTACAAGGCTCCGAGTTCAAATTCTTGTACTATTTTTTTAAAAGTATGTATTATGTGCAAAGGTTAGATAAAATGGGACTCAAGAGAAAACACAAACTTTTATGAGCTTTTGGGAAGCATATTGGCAATGTCTATAAATATAGAGATTACATGGTCCTGTTTGTAATCATAAGAAAAGCAGCCTAAATGTTCAATAGGCAAAAGCCAAACATGTGTATTTTTACTATTATTTTACTATTTAACCATTAAAAAGCACAGGGAAGGGCTGGGAATGTGGCTCAGTGGTAGAGTACTTGCCTTGCATGCATGAAGCCCTGTGTTTGATTCCTCAGCACCACATAAGCAAAAAGAAAAAAAAAAGCCGGAAGTGGCGCTGTGGCTAAAGTGGTAGAGCACTAGCCTTGAGCTGAAGAGCTGAGGGACAGCGCCCAGGCCCAGAGTTCAGGCCCTATGACCGGATCCCCCCCCCCCAAAAAAAAAGAACAAGGATTTCTGTTTACTGATATGGAAAGATGTTCAAGATATTATTAGTTGACAAAAGGAAACTATAAAGCAGTACAAGTAGAATGATTTTATTTTTAAATAGCTATATATTATTCAAATAAAACTATAATATAGCCAGGTACCAGTGGCTTAGACCTATAATCCTACTCAGAAGGATGTGATCTAAGGATTGTGGTTTAGAGCCAGCTTGGACATAAAATCTCCAATACTCTTATCTCTAATCACCAGCAAAATGCTGAATGGGAGATAAGTAGAATTAATATTGTCAAAATGGCCATACTGCAAAAGGTGACCTACAAATTTAATGTAATCCTCATCAAAACCCCAGTGATATTCTTTAACAAGTTAGAGAAAATAACCCCAAAATTCATATGAAATTACAGAAGACCTTCAATAGTCAAAGAAATTTTAGGCAAAAAAAAAAAAGCAGTGCTAGTGATATCACAGCCCCAGATATCAAGTACCACAGAGCTATAATAACAAAAACAGCTTGGAACTGGTCCAAAAACAGGCCTGAAGATTAATGGAACAGACTAGAAGACCCAAAAAGAAATTTGACAAGGGAGCCAAAGATATGTGGTGGAAAAAAGATAACCTCTTCAATACTTTTAGGATCTCAATGTGAGATCTGAAACTTTGAAATTACAAGAGAGAGTAGGAAAAGCATTAGAATTTGTAGGCATATGCAGAAACTCTTTGCAAAGAGTCCCAGGGGCACAGCAGAAAGGAGACTTCAATGAGATTACATCAAAATAAGTTTTTGCACAGCAGAGGGCATAGTTACTAAACTAGAAAGATAACCAACAGAGTTTACCAGTGAAGATCTTTACCAGAAGAGCTTTACCAGTGAACCATCTGACAAAGGCCTAATATCCAAAATATACAAGGAGCTCAAGAAATAACCCCCTCATCCCTAAAATGAGTAAACCAGTCAATAAGTGGGCAAAGGAGCTAAAGAGAGACTTCTTAGAAGGAAAAATGGCAAAGAAACATATGGAGAAATGCTCAGTATCCCTAGCCATAAAGGAAATGCAAATCCTGAGATTCAATCTCAACCTAGTTATATCGGCCAACATTGATAATTTGAACAATAAATGCTGGCAGGGATGTGGTGATTTGGTGTTTCCTCAAAAAACTAAGCAAAGAACTTCCCTGAGACCCAGCTGCATCACTCTTGGGCATCTACCCAGAATATTACAAGTTAAGATTCTGTAGACACTTGCACATCCATGTTCAGTGCTGCGCTATTCAAAATAGCCAAATTTCAGAAACAGCCCAGATGTCCTACAATTGATGAATAGACAAAAAATTCAGTACTTACAATGGAATTTTACTAATCCATTAGAAAGAATAAGATTATGTCATTTGTAGGGAAATGGATGGACCTAGAAGAAATTAGATTAAAAGAGGTAAGCCAAGCTCAGAGAGAAAAATGACACATGCTTTTTCTCATACACTGAGGCACGATAAATTATACAGGACTTTAGGCACACACACACAAACAGGGAGAATAAAAGAGGATGCTTTTAGGAGAGGAACTCAAAGGTATAAAACCTGTGAACATTTAAAATACTATTTATCAAAATTAATTTGAGGAAATGGAAATATGGGTTTTGTTGTTTTTGTTTGTTTTAGATTTTTTTATTTCTTCTTTCTGTCTTTTGAGGAGAGGTGCAGAAATAGAGGGAGGAAGGATGAACAAATACAGTCATGGTACTCAGTAGATACTATGTGGAAAATGTACTATGAAACTTGTAGGCAGCGACAGGAGGGGGAAACTGGAGGAGAGAGAAGGAAAAGATGACATTGTTCAAAAAGAAATGTACTCATTACCTGACTTATGTATCTTCTTTACAATATCTTAATAACAATAAGATTATATTTTAAAATGCTGGACTGGAGGTGTGGGTCAAGTGGTAGAAAACCACCCGTGAGCAAAAAAGTTGAGAGAGCAAAAGCCTCTGAGTTCAATCTTCCATACCAGTGCATACACACACACACACATACACACCCCAAAAAACTGTGTTTAACGTACAACAGACTAGAATACTTACATATATATGCATCTAAACATATATCTAGATGTCTTTTCTGTTTATTTCCTGAGTTTCACAAAACAAGAATTCAGAAATAGTAATTGTCAGGACTTTATCTGTATCTGTTCAGCTCCTGATTATGAGTAATAGGATCTTTACATCTCTTATTTTTGGTGTAAATTGTTTATAGTGGTTACCTCTGGAGCTAGGATTAGTTAGCATGGAGCCGTTGAATAGCTATGCACATTTTTAACTTCTCATTTTTATACCTTTTGTGCTGTTTACAGGGCTTACAGAAGTCATTGTTATGTATTATTTTTATATAATTTGCAAAGACTAATTAAAAAATTAAAAAATGAAATGAAGTTCTCCAGACAGGAGAAATAAACACCCTTCATGAAGGAGAAAATTACTTTCTCCTTCCTTCTCCCTTTTCCTTCCTTTTCAACTTCCCCCTCTCTCCCCCTTTTTTTCTTCTTAGTATTGGGATTTTTAATTTAGGGTCTTATTCTTGCTAGGCAAGCATTCTACTACTTTGAAACCTTTGGGCTGGCTGGAACTGTGATCCTCTTATTTATGCTTTCCACATAGTTGGAAAGCATTGAGATGGGAGTTTAATAAACTTCTGCTGGGGCTGAACCTGAACTATGATTTTTGCAGTCTCTGCCTCCTGAGTAGCTAGGATTATAGGTGTGAGCCTATCATCCTAATTACCGTATTTCTTGAAGATCAGTTATTCAGTCTCTAAGGTGCCTCGGACCGGGTTCTGTTGGGACGACGGAGGATACCTAGGGGAGGAACCTGGAATAGGATGGGGAGATGGCAAACAGACAACTCACACACATTAGGAGTGGATGCTGAGTGCTGAGTGCGATTTAATGCAGAGGATAGCAAACTTTTATAACAGAAGTCTCCATGAGAAAGGGCAAAAGGTTACACAATCTTGCTGCATGGCTTCTTTCTTGGGTGGTCACCAGCTGGTCGCCTGATAGGCATTTGTCTCCGGCTTATCTCTAAGGAATACAATGTGTTTGGGTTTCGATGTTTGTCACCAATTAACCATTACCTATTTTTATAGAGGCCTTAACTTTCCCAGAAGATCTTTCCTGTCTCTTCTTTAATAGTAAACTTTAAGGAGACCTAGCAATTCTCTTAGTAAATAGCAGGAAATTCTCTCTCCTAAATAATTATCTCAGCAATTACCATACATTCTTTCTGTTTTAGCTGAGCCTATAGCTTCTTGTAAATCCCGTACAAATAATTCCTTCTGCTGAAGTGACTTTGTGAAACCGCCAATACTTTTATATTTACTTATAACTTGTCTACTAGCCTTCATAAGAGGGATTTCAGGTTAGCACTTAACTATGGTGAGTTAGTCATATTTTTAAGACACTCATCAGATATTGCAGTCGTCAACACTCTTAAGAAAGAGCTTTGAATAAGGGAATAAGGGAACGTTGACAATGAGCAAGTACATAAAGCAGTAGAAGCAGTAAAAGATTAATAGGCACTCTTATACAGTGAAGAAAGGCAGAAACACATCTTTTCCCAGGGGTTTGCCAGCCTTTTCCCAGGAGTAGGCCTCTTAGAAGCCCTATTCTCCGAGGTAGACTTCGGTGAAGTCCCAAAACTTGGAGATAGGTTTCTGTAAAGCCCCATTCTCTGAGGTAGACTTCGGTGAAGTCCCAAAACTCAGAGATAGGTCTCTGAAGCCCCTATCTTGGTCATAGATGGTTTCCCATGCTAAGCAGACTCTACTGGAGTCAGCGTGGCACTAAGGTAGGGGAAGGACTTGGTCACTGTAGGGGTTTTTAGGTTTTCTGAATATTTCTCAGCTGGTTTCTTAAAGTCTATTTTGGTGACTTAGTTTGGGACCAGGATTAGCTGTTCTTTTCTAAGACCTGAAAAACTTGTCTTCTCCAAAAACCTCTCTACCCAAGTAGTTACATAACCTTGTTTAGGCTATACTTTATCTCCATTGGTATTTGCTTCCTCAGCAAAAGGAAAAGGAATGAGTTGACCCTAGCAATCTTTCCTGTAGTACATACTCCTTATAACCCCCAAATATGATTAACAAGATATTAAAATGGGCATTCAGTGTATGTCTTTTGGTAGCATTAGTAATGCAAGAAGAGCAAGTATAGTCTTACTCATAAGTATAGCTGCATGTGGTTCCACTGTGCAGGGGAATGGTGGGGGACTGAGTGCGGTGACTATTAGAAGTTGCATTTCTTCAGCATGGTGCCTACAGACTTCATTACTTTCTTCAGAGGTAATGAAGGGTTTTGCTGAGTGAATGAAATTTCAGTAAGTCAGTAATAGTACCATGAAGTCAGAACAAGACCTGTACCATCATCATTGCACCATTCCTCAGGAAACTAGCAGAGGGAGAGCAGGGTGGGATCAGTTATGAAGTTTAACGTATGTTTTTACACCTTCTAAATATGCCTGCCTGCCTTGCCCCACTGGTTGCTCTTCACTGGGCTAGATATCTCTGATTTGGCTGTCAGCATTGTCCTAACATTCATTGTCTTTCCATTATGTTTCATGAAGCTGTGCATTGTTACTCATATGGTGATACTCTAAGGGCCAGCGGCAGGCTAGAGTGGAACAGATAGGACAGATTGCAGATTGGTTTTGGTAGTCTGTTTCCACCACCATATATGTGTCAGACTATTGTCCTCATAAATTGACATGTAGAAGTGAAATTTTATACCATTTAATGATAATAAAAATAAATATAAAAATAGTGGGAGAAAAACAAAGGAGTGGGTAACAATGTTTGACAAGAAATGTATTCCTTATTCATGTAACTGTAACCCCTCTGTACCGAATCTTTTCAATAAAATAAAATAAAAAATTTGTTAGAATGCTTACTTTGATGAGGGCAAAATCTGTGCATTTGGAAATACCAGTGGTGCCTGATCTATGATGGTTTGACTTGAGATTTCTCAATTTTACAATGGTGCAAAAATGATCATATTCAATAAAAACTATTTTGAATTTTTCAAATTTTTTTTCAAAAATTTTCCCTAGTATGTGATATAATGTGGTACATTACTTTGAAGATGGTAGACATTAGCAGTGAGCCAAAGCTGCCAGTCCCATGCAGTCTCAGTGAATGAGTAGCACTACACAGTTCAATGTATTGCTGAGCCATGATATTTGGTGGTTTAGATGTATTAACTCATTTTTGAGTTACAGTATTTTAATTTACCATGAGAATACAACTCCATCATAAATCAAATAGCATCTGTACTATGTACAAATATCCTGTTACTTTGTTCCTCACCAAGGCACTTACTAAGAGATACCTGGCTTTAGATTTTTAAGGAGGAATTAGTAATTGCTATTTGTATTTGTGTGTGTGTGTGTGTGTATGTGTGTGTTAATGAATTTTTTTTATTGTTGAGAAAAGGAAAGTAGACCAAAATTTAAAAGCAAAACCATATCCTTTCTCACCTATACTTTCTTCTCTTAAACCTGCCCATGCAACTTGGCTTTGTAAGCTGAAATGTTTCTTTTTATTTCTTTTTTCTTTTTGTTTTTCTTTTGTCAGTTGTAGGGTTTGAACTCTGGGCCTGGGTGCTGTCCCTCAGCTCTTTAGCTCCAGGCAAGCCCTCTACCACTTGAGCCACAGCATCACTTCCAGTTTTCTGGTGGTTAATTGGAGATAAGAGTCTCACGGACTTTTCTGCCTGGGCTGGTTTTGAACTGCAATCCTCAGATCTCAGCCTCCTGAGTAGCTAGGATTACAAGCGTGAGCCACCAGCACCTGGCAATGAAATATATCTTAAACAAAGACTAGAAAGATAACATAGGTGTGTTAGCCTATTGTGGTTGTTATAAAAAATGCCATAGACTAACTGGCTTAAACAACAGAAATCTATTTTCCCATAGTATATAGTGGCTAGAGGTCCAAGGACAAGAAGTTGGGTGAGTTGATTTCTTTCTTCAAAGGTTTTTCTGTTTTGGCTTGTAGATGATCATCTTCATCATCTTCATTGACTCACTCTTTCTTTTCTCCCATTCCTTTGTGTGTGTGTGTGTGTGTGTGTGTGTGTGTGTGTGTGTGTGTGTGTGTGTGTGTGTGTGTGTGTGTGTGTTTAATTTTCTCTCTTCACAAGGAGAGATTGGATTAGAGCCCACCAGGAAAGCCTCATTTTAATTTAATCATCTTTTTAAAGGTCTCCAAGTACAGTTACATTTTGAGATAATAGAGATTAAGCCTTCAGTACATGAAATTTGGAGTGGTGTGTGGAAGACACAATTCAGCCCATAACATAAGTAAATGACTGATTGCCCAGAAAAGCAAACCTACTTTTTATTTTAATTTTAGACTTTGATGATAGCATGTTTGTCAAGACATCAACTCCTGAGGAGTGGATTGCACAAGGAGAGTATTATGCTAAGCACCAGTGCTGGAAGGTAAGGAGCTGGGCCAGAAGCCAGGGGTGATGGGTCTCTGCAGTTGTTCTCCTTGTCAAGCCTCAAAGGCAAATCTCCCACTATTACATGTCAGCAGGACAGGGTGAGGATAAAGGTGTGTGTGCCACTTCTTTGGAACCATCAGGGTACTCTGGAGATGAGGAGAGCTCATGTCCTGTTCCTTCCCTTGTTAGTGGAGGTGTGACAACCTTCATTTTGGCCTTTCTCCAACAAGGAAGCTTCCTATTTATTTTCTTTTTCTTCTATGCTTGAAAGCTTTTGTTGTAGTGGTGGTTCATTCCTGTAAATCCTACCTACTCACGAGGTGAGATTTGAGGATCCTGGTTCAAAGCCAGCCCAGGAAGGAAAGTTAGTGAGATTCTTTCACCCCCTCCCATGTTTTCTTTTTTGCTGTCATTGTTGGTTGTGGGGCTTGAACTCAGGATCTGGATGCTGTCCCTGAGTGAGCTCTTTTGCTCAAGGCTAGTGCTCTACCACTTTGAGCCACAGCACTACTATGTGAGATTGTTATCATCAATTAATCACACAAAAAAGCCAGAAGTGGAGCTGCGGCTCAAAACTGTAGAGCACTAGTCTTCCACAAGAAAGCTTAGGGGCAGTGTCTAGGCCCTGAATCGGCACGCCCGCACACAACTTTTGTTATCATACTGCATTGTAAAATAGTAAAAGGTTTGTCTATGTTTGCCTTTTGAAATGAATCAGCCATAGATTTTGCTGCTAATCTGAGGAGTGTGAGCATGGTAAAACTTTGCTTCTATATTTCAACGACTGACTTCCAACCTCAGGCTGTCTTGGTGAACTTAAATAGTTGTCTTCTAGAAAACGCTCTGTAGTGGGCCCACGGTCAGAAGCCTTATACATCACAGGGTTTCAAGTGGGCACCACGGGCACATGTCTCCTACAAGGTAGTAGGGATGCATTCACCTGCGGTCTGTGAACATCCTTCTAGAAGAGCAGTGTTAACTTTAAAAAAATCCAATAACAAGATGTCTGATTGCAGGATTGATTTTGCAGTTCAGCAAAATCAACATGTACTCAATCTTTTTGCATCTCTTCCTGTGTCATCTGCAGCTTGTCAGAGATGTTCCTCATCATTGTTGAATAATGGCTGAGAATATGAAAAATGTAATGTTCTCATGCTTTTAATTGGTCAGTGCTAGGTTACTTGCCCCTCCCAGCTGCAAAGGCATTTGGCAGTTTCAGCCCTTAATGGATTATAAGTTCTTCCATCTGGAAAGAAAGGGAGGAGAGTGCTGTAGTAACCAACAATGTTTGCTGCCACAGTCAGAGCCCCACAGAAATGTACTTTGCTAGGGTTTGATTGCCTTTTTTTGAATGCCTCTGTCAGAAACTGCAAGGATGCTTCCTGAAAGAATAGCTGGGCTGAGTTTTGGCAGATGGTTTCCTTTACTTCTGGCCTCAGTGCACATATTGGGGGTTAAGCTCCTTAAGGGTCACAAGGCAAGTGGCTATGCTTTCTCTTCCACTTCGAACAGATGTTTATTGAGACAATGATTTCTCTGGAGGGCTTATTCTAATGCTCCAGGGATCCTTCTTCTCCTTGGAGTTTCATGGAGCTAGGCCTCAGTGAAAGGACTAGACAATTGTGAGTGATGCCTACAAGTCAGAACTGACCAAAAGTCATAGGTGAGCTATTTGGTCTATATAACTATGAGAAAGAATTCCCAAAGCCTCAATTCTTAGAGGAGTTACCAGCTGTGGCAGGGAAGAAGGTTTACATCTATAGCAAACAACTCACATCTGAGGTTTTTCAGTTTACTGAAGCTGTACAACAGCCCTCAAACTCAGTGTTCATGTTGCTCCTGATCTTTCAGGTTGTCAGTGTGAATTCAACTTAGTAGTTCTTCTGATTCAGCTAGGGAACTCCTATGTCTACATTCAGGTCCCATCCAGCTGGGTGTATCTACTTCCGGGAATTGGGTGGTTCTTGGTTCCTGTGATGGAATCACAGGTTCCTGGATCACTGTCTTGCATTTTCCAATAGACTAGTCTGATTTTGTCCTTGTGATACCATTGTTTAAAGTAAGCAGAAATACTTTTATCCCTTTGAGGCCTGGTCTTGGCTGGTCCAGTATCACTTCTGCTGGGTTCTGTTGACTAAACCAGTCAAAATCCACATTGGAAAAGAGGGAGACAAGGAGCTCTCCTGACAGGAGAAGTCACTACCTTAATTGTAAAGGGGTAGGGGTAGAGACAAGGAAGAATAAAGGACTGTGACGACTGTTGTCATTATAATATGAGGGAGAAGACAGAATTTGTATTGTGGTAGCTTTGACATACAGAAAATAGTTTTAAAAATATGTAATATTTAGTTGTAGAAGTTGAGTTTCAGACTTTATTCAGTGTTATAATTGGAAAGAAATACTGAATATTTGCAAGATTTCATTGATAGGGTGGAGGGTGGGCTTTAGGGAGGGAAGGGAGAGAGATATGGGCAGCAGATATCAGTATGAAATTGTAAAACTGTATCAAATCCTACTTTTATTCCTTTCAGAACACCACTGGTGTTGCTCATATGTGTTATTCATGGATTTCCAATTATTTACCCCTTTAAAAACACTTTTGAATGTTTGAATCTAAAATCTTTTTAGGGGAGCCGGCACAGATGAGAATGTTATAAAAGTCCTCCTCGCCTGACTTTATTTTGACCCTGCTAAAGGACTTCAGGACTCAGGTGGTTTATTGAGTTTTTGGCTGCATGTCAATGAATGTTTCAAAACCACCATACAAGATCATTCATTCAATAAATACTTGTTGAGCTATGGGCCAAACAATATTAGATTCCAGGAATAAGATGGTGAGCAAAGTAGGCACACAGGGGAGACAATATTAGATTCCAGGAATAAGATGGTGAGCAAAGTAGGCACACAGGGGAGTGAGGGCACAGTCCTAGCTGTTTCAGGCATCATACGGAAGAGAGCAGCAGCTTCCAGAGCTTCTGTTCTGAATAGGAAGGCCAGGAAAGCCTTCTTTAAGAAAACGAGTCTTGATCTGAGATCTGTATAATGAATGAATTTAATTAATTAGGCAGAGAAAGGATACAAGGAACAGTGAATTCAAAGGCCCTATGCTGAGGAGTATGGTGCAGGCCACAGAAATGAAAGGAGGCTTATGGGGCTGAGGAATCTGGAACAAAGAGCATGAGGTAGAGAGAGACCAATTTGTCCACTATCAGAAAGTGTCTGTAAGTTCCACCTATGCCCTCACTAAGACCCAACATTGAGCAGAATGTGAAATTTCTGCTCTTGTGGCTCGTGCTTTGAGAATTTGTGCAAATGTTCCTGCTTTAGAAAAATAGCTTTCTTCTGGCCAGAATCAGGGTTCAGGCCGACTCCCCTGTAACACTTATCTGCATACCTCAAAGTGAGAGGGTTTGGTAACATAGTTCTGCATGCTTACAGGAGCTGGGTATGCTATGGTTTCAGTGATTGCTACTCCATTTCTACCACTACTACCTGTACTATGGCTGTCTCTCCAGCACACAGGTAGTCATTGTAGTTAGTATATATGTCAAAGCCCAGAAAAGCCTCTGGTTGATTTTGGCCAGCTACTCCAGTGGCTGTGACCATTGTACTATTTGCAATGGAGAGGATGATGACTCTTGCATGTGGCTGTGGGAAGATTAAACAGGGTGTTATTGTGGCGGCCTATAGAAATATGTAGCATGGACCCTTTCTGTGGCTTCTAGATACTTCCTAATGAAACCTTTGGATGTGTTAGCTGGCCACACTGCTAGGCTGAGTCTTCTGAGACTCCTCTTAGCATGCCTACACCTTCCTACTCCTCCCCCTCAGATTGGGCAGGGTGAGATGCAGGGCTCTGTTCACATGAACATAGTGCATGCTTTAACTCCTGTTCTTTATGTCACTGCTGTTATTTTTCTGGGAATCAAAACCTTTGGCACATTCCAGGTTGCAGCCAAGTGTTACCAGAAAGGAGGTGCATTTGAGAAGGAAAAGTTGGCCTTGGCCCACAACACTGCCCTGAACATGAAATCCAAGAAAGTCAGCCCAAAGTAAGTGTCTCTAGATCATTTCAGGCATGTTCTGATGAAAATAATAGGATAAATATATATTGGTATTAGGTCAGTCTTTCATGAAAATACTGTTTTGTTTTCCTTCCTGTAGGGAAAAGCAGTTGGAGTATTTGGAACTGGCTAAGACCTATTTGGAATGCAATGAGCCGAAGCTGTCCCTTAAGTGTCTAAACTATGCCAAGGAGTTCCAGCTCTCTGCCCAGTTGTGTGAGAGGCTTGGAAAGGTATGGCTTCCAACCCACAGCTACTCGTAGGAGAATTGGTTTCACTTGAGCAGACTGAGGGATGGAACCCTCAAATTCTGTTTGTGGCAGAAAGTAAAAGTTATGAATCTCTAAGGGAAAATTTTTACTGTGTCCTAGATAAGAGATGCTGCGTATTTCTATAAGCGAAGCCAGTGCTACAAAGATGCTTTCAGATGCTTTGAGCAGATTCAGGAATTTGATCTAGCTCTCAAAATGTACTGCCAAGAGGAGCTTTTTGAGGAAGCTGCTGTTGCAGTGGAAAAGTAGGTGGCTTTATTCCCTTGCATTTCCCTCCCTCCCCTACCTCTCTCTGGGGGCAGCTCATCCTGTAACTTCTGTAGTGGCTTAACCATGTTTACCTCCTTTCACTTAAGTGGTGGCCGTGGTACTGGAAGCAGGAGTCTGTACTTCCCACTCTTCATAAGCTTAATAACAGTGTTATTAAGAGAGGGGGCTTGGGCTGGGAAGGTGGCTCAGTGGTAGAGTGCTTGCCTTGCATGCATGAGGCCCTGGGTTCGATTCTTCAGCACCACATAAGCAAAAAGAAAAAAGCTGGAAGTGGCGCTGTGGCTCAAGTTGTAGAGTGCTAGCCTTGAGCTGAAGAGCTGAGGGACAGTGCCCAGGCCCAGAGTTCAAGTCTGGACCCAAAAATAAAAAAATAAAAAAAATAAAAAAAGAGAGTGGGCTGAAGAAGTAAGGGGGGTTGCACTGTATTTGTAACAAGTAAAACTGACTGATCAGTAGAATAAAAGTGACTCCAGAGTTTCATTAGTCTCTCTTTCATTAGACTCCAACTGCATACATACCTGGAAAAAGGGGAGAATCAGAAATTGTATATAAGGCAAAGCCTGAATCAACCAATAATGTGTGTATGTAGCATCCCTTTTTATCCTTTCCCATTAGTCACATTTGACTTTATCAAAGTATATATCTACAATGATTATCATGCTATTATGAGAACAGAAGATTTTTTAAAAAAAATTCGGTTGTGGGACTTGAACTCTGAGCTTGGGTGCTGTCCCTAAGCTCTTCAGCTCCAGGCAAGCGCTCTACTTGACCCACAGAGCCACTTCTGATTTTTTGGTGGTTAATTGGAGATAAGAGTCTCATGGACTTTTCTGCCTGGGCTGGTTTTGAACCACAATCCTCAGATCTCAGCCTCCTGAGTAGCTAGGATTACAAGCATGAGCTACCAGTGCCTGGCTATTCAAGAATAATTTCAGATCTAACTCCTACTTCCTTGAGTTGTAACTTTACCAACCAAGTAGAGGAATACTTGATTTCTTTGAAGAGAACTTATTATTATTAGTACTAATTATACCTTGATGCTTTACATATTTAGGTCCTATTTTGTAATATTTGAATGTAGGAGCTTTATTTAAGTAGCTTTCTGTTATACTTTGGAAGATACAGTTAGGTGACAATTGTATTCTGTCTTTGCAGATATGAAGAAATGCTAAAGAGCAAGACCTTTCCTGTTTCTAAGCTCTCCTATTCTGCTAGTCAGTTTTACTTGGAAGCTGCAGCAAAGTACCTGAGTGCAAATAAGACCAAAGAAATGATGGCTGTCCTTTCCAAGTTAGATGTAGAAGATCAGCTGGTGTTCCTGAAGTCTCGAAAATGCCTAGCAGAGGCTGCAGACCTGCTGAACAGAGAGGGTCGGAGAGAAGAGGCTGCCCTGTTGTTGAAGCAACATGGCTGCCTCCTGGAGGCTGCTAGGCTCACTGCTGACAAAGACTTCCAGGCCTTGTGTCTGCTGGGGGCCGCTCGCCTCAATGTGGCTAGAGATTCTGACATAGAACATACCAAGACCATTCTAAGAGAAGCACTTGATCTTTGCTATCAAACTAGCCAGCTCTCTGGCATTGCTGAGGCCCAGTTCCTGCAGGGAGTTATCCTGAAAGACTTTCAGAAGCTCAAAGATGCCTTCCTCAAGTTTGACATGCTTAACCATTCAGCTGGAGTGGTGGAAGCACTCTATGAAGCAGTCAGCCAGTGTGAAGCTGAGCCTGAGAAGGTTCTAGCTCTGGCTCCATGGGGCTTGGAAGTCCTTCTTAATCTAGTCAAAGCTCTCAAAAGAGTGACCAACAATGCTGAGAAAGAAATGGTCAAATCTTGCTTTGAGTTTTTTGGAATTTCCCAGGTAGATACCAAGTATTGCCAGATAGCGCAGAATGATCCTGGGCCCATATTGAGAATAATTTTTGACCTAGACTTGAACTTAAGAGAGAGGAAAACTAAAGATTATTTTATGATAATGACTGACCAAGTGAAATTAGCCCTAAACAAGCACCTTTTGAGCAGACTGTGTCACATTACACACAGCCTGCTTGGAAGGAGCTACCCAGAGGTCTGCATGAGTTTTATTGCTGGCTTAAAATGTGAAGATGAAAACTGTGAAGATTTCCACAGGCCTCTGAGGCGCTGTGAGGCCAAATGTATGGTTCAGTCGAAAATGCACCTAGTGGCAATCAATGGATTGCTTTTGGAAGCCAAAAAAGTATTTCCTAAAACCTTAACTGAAGAACTTGAAGAAATAGATTGTATTTTGTCTTCAGATATGTATAGCCTTTGCAAATCCTTCCTAAATGTTCTCTTCCCTAGACATTTCCATCAGAGAGTGCTGTCAGAAAACCCTATGGCATGTAAAGAAATCCTCAAGCCAAATTACAAATCTTTCCGATTCTACAGAGTTGCCCTGAAAGCCTACGTCCGTGATCTGTTTCAAAAAGAAAGCGCACGCAATCGCCGTGAGTCCACAGATCTGTGGCTGAGCGCCATGCAGGCTTTCCTTCTCTCCTCCAGTTACCCAGAGGAGTTTGAGAAGCTGCTCTACCAGGAGGAGGACAACTATAACAGGGAGCTGAAAGCTCTGGAGTCCAACAAAGAGGAAAAGGGCAGGGGGAGAAGCAGCCGCATGAAGGGCATAGAAGGAAAATTTGGCATGCTAGTGCCCAACAAGGAGGATGAGAGTACAGAGAAGATCTACCTATGCTTCATCCGGCTGCTGGAGAATTCCATTGACCAGCTGTATGTGCACAGGAATCCAGAAGATTACAAGAGGCTCTTTTTCCGTTTCATGAATGTCCTTATCAAGAGGTGCAAAGAGCCACTTATCCCCAGCATTGGCAACACGGTGGCACTGTTGGAATTCCAATTTGTCCACTGTGGGGTGGTGCTGGTCCGCCTCTGGAAGAATTCTGTTCTGTGCCTCCCCAAAAGCTATATTGCACTCCTGCACTACTGGGAGTTCCTGTCTAGCAAGAAGGACAAAGAGGTTGGGGACGTGTTTTCCATCATTCAGGAATACAAGCCAAAAGATGTAAATAGAGCCATTCAAGACTTCCGATTTCATCTCTCCTATCTTGTCAAGGTGCTATGTGGCTATGAGAATGTGAATTTCAATGTCCTGCTTGATGCCTTTGGTGAAATAGACTATGTGGTCTCAGGTGAGGCTGAGCGGGCACTGGTGCTATGCTTGGTTATGTTGGTAAATGCTGAAGAGATCCTCCAGCCCTTCTGCAAGCCACTTTTGTACCGCCACTTCCAGGAGATTGAGACAAGGCTGCAGCTAATGAGCATGGACTGGCCTAACCAGGTTCCTGAGAGGCTTCGGAAGGTTGTACGGCGAGTGTTAATGGCAGTCAGTGTGAAGTCTGTGGCCGAAGCGCTCCAGGACCTACTCTTTGAGCGAGACGAAGAGTATCTGATGGACTGCCACTGGCGGTGGGACAGTGCTCATACTAAAGGGTCTGTGGTCCATGGCCTCTGTCATGAGGAGGTCAGACTAAACCGCTTGCTCTGTGTGGGTCCTGTGGACTACTTTGGTGAACTTGAGTGTGAATTTAGTCAGGATGAGACAGATGAGGTGATGTTGGAAGATCGAGATCACATTCTGGCTGCCATCCTTTCTCAAAAGCAGTGGAAGGCATCCATCCAACGTAAACTCCGAAGAACCTGCCTGGTGGTGTCTTTGTGCATTAGTTGGAAGAGATGGGTCCAGACTAAGCACACCAATGAGGAGGTCAGGGAGCCTGGGGCCAGCAATTTCAAAAGGGCTGATGTGGACAGGACCCAGTGTGACCTCTGTGGAGTGAAGTTCACTCGCAAATCTGATAGCTACTTTGGCCCCAGCAAAGTGTTTGAGGGAGCAACCTCAGAGGTTGCCATCCTTTCCAGGGCAGAGCTAGAAGGGAAGGAATGTCGGGAGAGGAGCAGTGAGTCTTATGAGCAGCACATCAGTCTGGAGAGTCACCAGAAGCAGCAAGTGGCCTACCAGAAATACTTAGAATTTTTTCATGAGAAGGTGGACCCGGCCATTAGTCAAGGCAAACTAGTAGTGCAGGACATAGAGGAGAGTGTGTGGGTCCGCAGTCACCTGGGCTCCAAAGAGCACAGCCACATGCTGCAGAGGAAGATTCAGGAGCATATCAGAAGGGTTTCAGACTTGGTGGAGGAGCTCTATAGGCGAAAGGCCTGGGCTGAAGGTAAGGGCCTGTCAGATACTGAGAGTTAAGTTCTTTGTAGTGATGTAATGTTGGTATTAGCAGAACTATGACTAAAGAATATTCCTTCTCAAATTACAGCACTGCGGTTAGGAACACGGTTTGCTAATTCATACTATGGAGAGGTTATCAGGAGAATGTTTAAAATATTTAGAAAACTTTTTTGAGGTTCCTCTGATTCATTCCTTCAGTGATCTTTCCTTGAGTATCTAGCATGTAGTAAATTCTATAATCATCACTGGAAGTACATAGTTTCATCTTACGATATTGCCTTATGTTATGTGTGTCTTGAGTAAGCATTGTATGTAGCCTTAGAATCAGCTTTCACCTAGCTTCCTCATAGCTATCTACTTCTTAGCAACACTGAATAGAAGTTACATGTATAAAATGAGTGGAATTTCATTTTTAAAATATTTTATAATTTTCAGATACTCTTTCCAGTGAAGGATTTAAAGACATTTTGAACCCAGGGTTCCTTGGAAGGCTTTTCTGTTGGCAGTCTTATAGACACTCAATAATGAGGTTGGACCACTATTTACAGGCAATTTTTACTTGTGGCAGCAAAAGGCAGCTTTGGGCCTCTTACTTAGCAAGGAAGGCTGTTTCCCAGGAAAACACAGACTAGCTCTTGGAGCACAGGACATCATACTAGTACTTAATTTTCTAGCACCTGTAACTGCCTCTTCATGCTGAGCCCCTGTTTTTTGTTTTTTGTTTTTCATTTCTGTAGCGGAAGAGGCAATGGCTCAGCGGATCAGAGTTCTAGCCCTGTCAGTCAGGGATGCACAGGATTGGCTGATGAAGACAGAGCACCACTTAAAGGAGGAAGGTAAGAAATTCTTTACTGTAGGGACAGGTGACACTTTGGGCCCTACTTTTTTTTTTTATTCCTGGGTTCTAGATGAGTGTATAGCCTGTCAGAGATATCAAGACTGGCCCTTTGCTGCCTCAAGAGCAGCATTCTTACCCATAAGTCAAACTGTTAGTAACACAATTAGCCAGCTGTCTATGAAAGCCATTACTCTGGGCTCATGTTAATAGTTAAAAACCTCTTTTTCTGTTTATGAGCTGTTATTGATGGCATTAGTCATTGAGCATACTCATTACTGTGACTTCCAAGGATAAAGTACGGCAAAGTCATCCCTTGATGAATATGTTTACCTGGGCCAGTCATTAAGTCAGTGGGTGTCATTGAGTTTCTAGTGTGTATCTATTTGTTTTGTGAACAAAGCAAAGTCATTGAGGGAATCTTTCAGGTATCTTCCTAGAGAGCATTATAGGTTTGTATAGATGATTCAGGTTTCTTTGCTGGTAGTCAGAATTTTCTTGTCAATTCTGTATGATCTGAATGTCTTTCTTCTTGCCCTTTTCAACTTTTATCCCCTCTCAGATGGATCACATTTCTTTCTGCTCCAAGTATTTCACCAGCTTCAATTGTTCTCCCAAGTCCTAATCTAGATGCTACTACAAAGCACAGCCTCCAAGGCGGGGTTGGGGTGGGGGAACTGGAAAGAATTTGGCTTAAATGTTTGTACTATTACAAAAATGTTTAACATGTAGTCCCTTCTGATGACTATGATTGTTCCAAAAAAAGATAATTGTTACACCAAGTCAAGAATGTGGTTTAGATTTTACTTGATTTGTCATTTAAAAAAGCCTTCAAATTAAGACTAGAGGAATAAGCATATAATAACTTAATTCTGGAGAAGAGTGTTTACTTTGACTGTTCTTGAGAAGAAATAACAATACTCAAAAGAAACTTCTCTTTGATATTCTAGTAGGAGGTTTTATTTCTTTAAACAACATTATAGAAATAATGTTTTACTAGGGTCTAATAGTGGAATAAGAAAAAACGACTTCACTTTTTTCGATTTGTTGTCATATAGGTATTGTTCAGGAGGATGATTATGAGAATGAAGTTGAAGACTTTGGTGAGCTCCGTCCTAGAAGACGTTCACGGAAATGTGGAAAGCAGAGAAAATACTAGTGCATTTTCACACAACTACTGTTTCCTAAGCCTTCAGAACATTCTAACCTGTCTTAGAATTCTAAAGGTTGGGGCAGAAGAGAAAAGGAATCTAAATTAGCATTAAAAGAAGAGTAGGCCAACTTTTCTTTTTGTTCTTACCATTTCTCTCAATGGTGGCTTGAGATATAATTACTCCTTTACCTGCAGGGACCTCTTAAATGTTTACCAAGGCAAAGTCTAGCAGTTTTGGTCCCCATAGTTGAAGGGAACATTGGGAATCCTCAACCCAAAGCTCTGGTTCATGACCATTTTGATTTGAGACAGTGGCACGGGGGCTAGACATTTGTGATAGACGCCCTTCACCTCAGAGTGTCACTGCTCTGTGGCAACTTTTTGGCCCTCCCTTCCTCCAATTTTTTGTGATTAGACTACCTCAGAATGTAGTCAAGAATTCACCTAGTACCATTTGGGATGTCTTTTCCCTCTAGGGGAATGTTGCTAAGGTCCTTCCTGGCTTGCTTCCCCAAAGTGGTCCTGACTCTGCCTTGCCTATGGTGCAGCAATTCCAAGAAGTTCTTTGAGTACAACCCTCTACATCTAAATTTCTTGGTCCTCTCTAGCAAGTTTGAAACACATGCTCAGGTTAACATCTTGAGTTTCTGACCTGTAGGGTTATAGATTAGGACAAATAAAAGGAGGAGGTAGAAAATCTTTACAGTGCCAGTTCTTTAGGATTTGACTATGGATTACTGCCATGGGGCCAATAGGCCCTGTAAGAGGGGGTTGTGATGGCCCTATTGGCAGGAGGCCTGTGTCCTCCTCACTCACTGAGCCAGCAGTCATCAGTCTGGTCCATTTGCAAAGGCTTCATGCCTCTTGGATAGTTACTGCCAATTTTTTCCCCACCCAGCCCAGCCCGGCATGAATGGCCAGGCTTACCTGGCCTTCCCTTTTGTTTTCACAACAGAACCAACTTGTTCTCCATGTCTCTGCTGCATTTGCTACTTACTGTTTTCCTTTTCCTGTTTTTGTAATTAATTTGTTTTCTTGAAATGCTTGCATTGGTAATTTTTGTTAGGTCATGTTTTTCATTTTTATTCCAAGTGTTTTTTTTATAAACTGTACTTTCCAGGAAAAATTGCTATATTACCACATTTTTATAAAGTTAAAGCATCTCTCTTAGCTATTGCTGTCCTTGTGCTTATTTCCTGTTTCTATTGAAAATAAAGGTGTGAGTCTTAGAGCTGGTTCCATCTGGTGTACTGACTGCTGGCCAGTCAGTGAACAAGCTCTATGTGCTTTCAGAAATTAAGAAATCCAAGAGCCAGGCACCAGTGGCTCACGCCGGTAATCCTAGCCACTCAGGAGGCTGAGATCTGAGGATCACAAATCAAAGCCAGCTTGGGCAAGAAACTCCATGAGAACGTTATCTCCAATAAAGCATTCAGAAAACCGGAAGTGGCACTGTGGCTCAAGTGGTAGAACGCTCACTTTGAGCTGAAGATCTGAGGGTCAGTGCTCAAGCCCGGAGTTCAAGCCCTATGACAGACAAAAAGAAAAAGAAAAAAAAGAAAAAGAAAAAGAGAAATCCAAGATCAGAGAAGTAGGGCCAAGTGTGGGGATTCTGCTAACTGGAGTATTGTTGAGGGCCCATTTTGTGCATGTTGATTCCAATTTGGATGCTTCTTACTCTGGGCCCAAGGGTTTGGACTGCATGGAATTTTGTCAGTACTGTGTACCATAGCTTACCCCAAGCAAGAAGCATTGCTCTGGGAGATATGAGACCTGGAATCATATCTCTTTTCTGCCCCAATGAGCCATATAACCTATGGTAAGTTAATCTGTCAATACAATGCCTAAGTGCAACATCACCATCCAGGACTTCCTGATCTAATGTGGGAGAGATAATGACATGAAAAAACAGTGATGATAAATACATGTACTGTATGGGGAAAATAGCATTTCCATAACTCATCTGGGCCTTAGTTTTCCTTTTGGTAAAATTGCTTTAAGATCCCTTCCTACTTGACACAAAGTGGTTCTGTTAGTTGGGTTTCCTGTGATTTTAGTGTTCAAACAGGATGAGAAGGATATCTGAGTAAGGGAAAGCCAAGTGTCCAATCCTGTACTTTAGAATTTAAGAGGTTTTGCACTGAGTCAGATGAACTTGCTGCTATCTCCATCTCACTGTCAGTAGATCCTCCCCTAAGAACCTACCTCTGCAGCTTAGAAGGCCTTCAAAGCTGTTTGTGAAAATGAAAGACTGAAAGCAGGAGGATTAGCAATGCTACTCATGGCTTGAGCTCATTAGCCTAGTCCAATAGCAGAGCCTTGATGTCCCAGATCTTCCCTGGAGGTACAAGATGTGAGTGTGTGTGTGTGTGTGTGTGCCAAAGGTCCCCAAAACTACTGTCAGGAGCATATCAGGCGCAGCTAACAGCAGGAATGGCACATGAAGTAAAGTGGGAGGTACCAGGCACAACTTTCTAAGTCATTTCTGGAGTCACAGGATGACTTAGTTTCTCTGAAATGAGTTGTGACAATGTGTGTGAAATGTCAATCATGGAAACATTAGAGACAGTACTCAGGGATTTTATTGGGTCTAGTAATGTAGGAAGTATTCAGCCTATCGTACATCAGTTTCAGAAGGAAAGTAGATATTCAGCAGAAACTACATTTTGCCAGAGGTGGCTCTGTGGCTCAAGTAGTAGAGTGCCATCCTTGAGCAAAGGAAGTTCAGGGACAGTGCCCAGGCCCTGAGTTCAAGCCCCAGGACTGGCAAAAAACCCCCTACATTTTATATAAACAGTTTAGGCATTTCAAGCCACAGTTATCAATTGTGGGAATGATGTGGTTCAATATGTTTAGATCATCATACTCACTTGCCTAATGAGCTATCAGTATGTCAATATTTGGCAGGGCAACCTGCAGGAGGAGTGGATCCCTCTGACCATTGTTGTAAGGTTCTTTCTACTGAACTCCTAGGTTCTTATTCCCATTAGCCATTGACAATCAAGAATATCATCACATAAGGGCAGGCCTGCCCCTAATAGCTGTGGGATCTGGAGTAAGAATACAAATGGAAACTTCTTGCACTTTTTCTTTTCCCACTTTACATTATTCTATACCTTGAAAGGTCTCTATGGCATGCATGGACCTTGAAGTCACACATCCAAACTCATTCCCCTCTAAAGTCATTCCTGGTCCATGTCAGACACAGAGCATCTGGGAAGAGACCACATAAGTAAGGGGCTCTGGGTATTGGAATATGATTGGAAGATGGCCTTGAATATATACTAATTTATTTCAGGTTTGGGGTGCAATACTGAGCTAACGCCAAAAAAGCTTATTACTATTTTTTGTTTCTCCCTAGGTATCCTCTTCTGCAAGCTTCCTGCAGAACAGGAACCCAGCATTCACAGCTTTCTATCTGTGACACCACCAAAATTGTTCTCAGGCCTTCCCCAGCAGGATGATCTTGGTGGGGGATACTTTAAACATGTTTTGAGATAAGTACCATGCAATTGTCACAAATCTATGCCCCTGGAGACATCCTTAATTTCAGAATTCTGAAGACAGATAAATCAATACAGATAGCTGTCTCCTTTTTGTTATAAATACCTTTCCTGGGCAAATTGAGACTGGTTAATCCTGTTATTCTAAATCTGCCTCAGATTCTGACTGGAACAAAAGACTGGGTGGGTAGTGTGAGAAGTCATGTCCCCCCTCCCCCTCAGCATAATCATTGGCACAGAGGCTATGAGTTCATTGCAAACTTCTCCATTTAACTTGATAGCCTTTGATTCCATATTGCAGAGGTACTAGACAGCTGATCCTCACTCCACCCACCACCTAGGAGAGTGTTTCTCATCAAGGAGGAGGGAGAAGCCATCAGCAAGGTACCTAGAGTTCTTTAGGTGGGTGGTTGTTTAGAAACCTGTCTCCTTATGCTGCAGAATTCTAACCCTCTTCAGAATACGTTCTCTGCTTAAGACACATTCATCTCACTCTTCGTGTTAACAATATGCCTGGATGGGGCTGGAAAGGTGGCTCAGAGGTAGAGCGCTTGCTTTGCCTGCATGAGGCCCTGGGTTCGATTCCTCAGCACCACATAAGCAGAAAAAGCCAGAAGTGGCGTTGTGGGTCAAGTGGTAGAGTGCTAGCCTTGAGCTGAAGAGGGGACAGCACCCAGGCCCAGAGTTCAGGCCCCATGACCAGACCTCCAAAAAACAAAACAAAAACAATATGCCTGGATGATCTCATAGGACCTTCTAAGAGGATGAGTGGCAACTAGGGATCAGACTACTGATCCCTACTGATCCTTACATGTCTGAAGTGACATGTAAGATTAAATTTTGGCTTATTATACTGACTGAATTCAGAAACCTTCTTTAAAGTCTCTGAACCCATTTGGGAGTTTATAAAATAGAACTAGTGACACAAGCTTTTGGCTTGGTTGTAATTACATGATCTACTTCTCCACCTACTTTCCATAGATGGACCAAGAATATGAAAAGATTTCAAGTAGGGATTTGTTTCAAAGGCAATGAGGGGGGTGGTCACGAGCCATGAAATGCTAGCTACAAAGCTGGGTCAGCTTTTGTGTGCCCTTAATGGAGGTGGGAACACATTGAAGAGGGCTTTGTTCCAGGGCATCCAGCCTCTTTTAGAGATCCAGATTATTTTTGACCCAAGTTGTAGTGATTTGGTAAGACAGCTGTTTCAAGGAAATATGTAGGCCAGTCTGTGATTTTGCGAGTCATCATTTTTAAGGTTAGGGAGTGGGATGGGGAAGAGAACTAGAATAACTCTGGTGTTTCCTTCTTCAGGCATCTTCAGAGACTTACACCTACCTTGTAGAAGGCTGAATCCCAGATTTACTTTATAGCCACACTGGAGTGTCTGGATAGGGTGAAGCAAATGGAACCTTCTTTGGTTACACTTCAGATAGATAGATAGATAGATAGATAGATAGATAGATAGATAGATAGATAGATAGATAGATAGATAATTGTGTCTATTTCTCTCCTCTTTCCTCTCTACTTACCATTACCAGATCATAAAGGAGAAATATTGATAGAGTTCTTGTGAAAGGGACAGTGACTGTGCAGCTGAAATGACCCATCAAGCATTGACTCCCATGCCAACTCCCTCAGCTGCTGGTAGCTACTCATCTGCTCTCTCTCTCTCTCTCTCTCTCTCTCTCTCTCTCTCTCTCTCTGTGACTTTGACTACTATAGTTGCAGCAAATAACTAGAATCATACAGTGTTTATCCTCTTGTGTCTGGTTTATTTCATTTAGCATAACATCTTCAAGGTTCGTAGCATGTTAGCTTGTGTGTTAGAATTGTCTTATCTCTCAGGATTATATTCCATTGTTTGTATATATTCCAGCATTCCCATGTATAGGTAAGTTAAAGACATAGAGAAAATTTTCTCCAAGTATCCAAAGAGATGTTTATTTCAGGAGTGTCTGGGAGATACAACATTTGGAGATACTTAAAAATAGATCTACATGTGTTGGCATAGAAATATGGCAAAGATTAATTGCTCAGTAAAAACTGCAGGAGTGGATTCTTAGTTCATTTTTGTAAAAAAATTAAAATGCAGTTCTAAACTGTTGGTGATCTTAAGTATTCTGTAGCAGCTGATTTAAAATAGTTTAGATTACATTTATAAACACACACAAACTAAAGGTGTTTTCAGAATTCAAAATGGAGGGATATAAGAAGGAAATTGTCTGCTACACATAGAACCCATTACAGTGTCAGCATGGTCAGGGCTTTACAAAGCCATATGAAGAGGTATTATCATGTGATGATAACAACCTAATAGGAAAGGATGCCTTCTGGAAATTCTCATAAATCTGACTTGGGTTCAGGTCTGTGATTCTCATCCAGTGGTCCCAAATCTACTTGTGTGTATCTCTGGACTTTCACAAATAAAAGGGGATCTCAACTTCTAATGTTGTTTATAACTTATACCTTGAACTCATTTCCTAATCCTTCTATGTCTTGTTCTTGGTCATCTTGGTGCTTTGCCTTCTGTCTTCCTCTCTGAGACAGAAAAGAGTCACTCCACTGATGGTTTCCTCCTGCTTCCTTCCCTGGCTTCTTTCAATGGTAAGCTGAATAAGCAAGCCCTTCATACCAACCCACATAGACTCTGAGTCCTTCAGGACTCTCCAGCACTATGGAAACAAGATGGCCAGAAACAAGATGGAAGTTTTCTTGAAGTTAAGGACATATTTTTTTTTAAATCTTCCATCACTTTCTTTCTGCTTTCTTTCTTTCTGGTGGTTTTTTTTAACCTGTTGGCCTTTGCCATCATCCCTCTAGAATATTCTACATCCCTCAGCCAAGACAGGTCCAATTCTAAATGTGGTGGGTTGACCCTTTCTAATACAAGCTAAGCCAAAGGAGTGCAGTGTGGACCTTCCAGGAGGCTGGACCTCCATATATCTTGCTAAACAGTGATTGAGACTAGGCTCATCTCCCCAAACATGCATTGAAGTTGGTGTTAAGGAGACCCAAACTCCAGCTTGGATTGTATACAGGCCCTGTACCTCTGGAAATAAAACTCATCTTTAATCACATTACTATTTGTCTGAAAAGTATAGCAGAATGAAAAACAAACCAACACTTAGATCTGAATGTGAATTCAGGTTGCCCATTATTGGAGTCATTTCACTGTTCCCACTGGTGACCTTACTAATTGGCAGTGGGAAGGAGGTGGAGGGCCTGTTTTTCTCACAGATTCCAACAGGAAGTTGTGATTCCCTGCCAGCAGCAGGCTGAGCTACTCATAAAGTTCATTTTCCTAGAGAGGAGTCAGGGATGGGGAGCTCAGGGATTCGTTCACCCTGGTCTTGGAGGAGGAACACAGGAGGTAGCCATCTCCGAAGAGTAAGTCCCTCAAATAAGTATGTCTGGTTTCACAAGAGGAACAAAATTAAGTTGGTGATTCTGTCAACTTAGTTTCAAGCTACTAGGTCAGAAGAGGAAAAGACATTGTCCCCCTGAAACTGGTGCTGGTCAATGTCAGAGCAGCTGGATGAAAGGCAGAAGATGCAGTCTGTCATCCTGGAAATGTCTGATTCCAAACATCAAGGTTCATAGTGCCAATGCCTGATTGCTGATTTGAGAAGCTAATATAAGAACTCAGCGCTCTCTCTCTCTCTCTCTCTCTCTCTCTCTCTCTCTCTCTCTCTCTCTCTCTCTCTCTCTCTCTCTCTCTCTCTCTCTCTCTCTCTCTCTCTGTGTGTGTGTGTGTGTTTTCTTGAAGCAGGGCTTTACTACATAGCCCAGGCTGACCTTGAACCCAAGATTCTCCTATCTTAGCTTCTTGAATGCTGAGATGATAGGTGCGGACTACTTCATCTGGCCACAAAATGCAGCTAAGAACTAACCAGAATCAGCAAGGGTTGGCATGGGGACCTGGCCTATAACAGAGATACTGTCCCCTAAGAATTCAAAACTTTCTTTTAGCAAGGGTTTTCAAGTAAAAGTAATCAAAGAAGTAGAACTCCTATGATTAATCTAAAGTACACTCTCTGCTGAGTGCCAATAGTTCACACCTGTAATCCTAACTACTTCGAAGACTGAGATCTGAGGATCACAGTTCAAAGTCAACCTGGGTAAGAAAGTCCATGAGCCTTGTATCACCAATTAAGATCCCGAAAGCTGGAAGTGAAGCTGTAAAACACCAGCCTTGAGTGGAAAAAAAAGTAAGGATAGTATCCAGGCCCTGAGTTCAAACCCCAATACTGGCACCAACAAAAAATAAATAAATTCTGGAGACACTGGGCTGTCATGTTGTAGGTGCAGGAGGAGATGGGATGTGGTCCAAGTCCCTGAGCATAGCTATGGAATGGGCATGACACTTGCATATTTTCATGCATATGTGTGTGCCAGTCATTGTTTTTTGTTTGTGTGTGCATGCATGCACGCATGTGCATGTGTGAGGAAGAGGGTGCCTATGGCCAAATCTCCTTCCTGTGCTACTTTCTTTATATTTTATCCAAAGGGGGAAAAGTATACAGGTTGCCATGGGTGTCCAGATGCAATGAAAAGCACTGAATATTTACCTTAGAGAACTGCAACCTGGAAAAATATCTGAGGAGTCTTTGACAAGGGACAAGTACTGTTTTGCTTATCCTTGTTAGGGGGATTTTTTTTCTTAAAAATATATAGTGGAGTCAGGCGTTGGTGGCTCATGCCTGCAATTCTAGCTACTCAGGAGGCTGAGATCTGAGGATTGTGGTTTGACGCTAGCTTGGGCAGAAAAGTCTTCGTGCAACTCTTATCTCCAATTAACCACTCAAAAACGAAAAGTGGTGCTGTGGCTCAAAGTGGTAGAGTGCTAGCCTTGAGCAAAGGAGCTCAGAGACAGTGCCTAAGCCCTGAGTTCAAGCCTTATGACTGACAAACAAACCAAAAAACAAAAGAAAACTAGTGGAAGCTTGCAATCTGAAAGGATTTAAAAATCCGTTTGTCATCCTGGCACTGATGGGAGTAGGTGTCTGAGGGCTGGGCATAAAGGGAAAGGTGCTCTGCACAGTGTATGTGTGTGTGTGTGTGTGTGTGTGTGTGTGTGTGTGTGTGTGTGTGTGTGTGTGTGGCTGTCACTGCACTGACAATAACTAGGTACACTAGGTTACTAGAACTGTCCTAACAAAGTATGGCAGGCTGAGGGGGCTTAAACACCAATTCATTTTCTTATACTTCTGGAGGCTGGAAGCCCAAGATCAAAGCGTGGGTAGGTTTGACTTCTCATAGGATCCCTTTCCTTGGCCTGTGAATAGCACTCTTCTCCCTGTGTCTTCAAGTGGCTTTCCCTTTATGCTGTCTCTGTTTTCATTCTGATTTCTTCTTGTAAGGATTCTAGTCCTATTAAATTATAGCCTATCCTAATGACTTCATTTGAACTTAATTACCTCTTTAACAAACCCCACCTCCAATATGGTCAAAATAGACAGTCAACATCTATGAAAACAGAACAGTAACATCTGTTGAAATTATGTTAGGAAGTGGGGAGGAGGTGAGGGAGATGAAGGTAGGGATTAATTGAAATACATTGTATGCAAGTATGGAAAGGTCACAAGGAAATCCCCCCTGTGGTTAGGGAAGATGGGGGAGAATGATGAAAGGGATAACACTGATTAAGATGAATTATGCAATCTGGGATGTAGTTCAGTGGCAAAGCGCTTGCCTATCAAGTGCAATGTCCTGGGTTCGATCCTCAGTACCAAAAAAGAAAAGACAAAAAAAATATAGTTAAAAAAAGATGAATTGGGGCTGGGAAGGAGGCTCAGTGGTAGAGCACTTGCCTTGCATGCCTAAGGCCCTGGGTTCGATTCCTCAGCACCACATAAAGAAAAAATCCGGAAGTGGTTCTGTGGCTCAAGTGGTAGAGCGTTAGCCTTGAGCTGAAGAGCTCAGGGACAGCGCCCAGGCCCAGAGTTCAGGCCCCCACGACCGGACCCCCCCCCAAAAAAAAAGATGAATTATGCTATAAACTGTCACATTGAATTGAAACCCCTTTGAACAACTACTTAAAGATAAAACAATAACAATAACAATAAAAAAATCTCCTCTAGTATAGCTGATGTATGTGCGCACACACACACACACACACACACACACACACACACACACACACACACACACACACACACACACACACACACACACACACACACACACACACACACACACACACACACACACACACACACACACCCTTAGCTTCATTTCCAAATACACTCACGTCCTGTCACATGGGAGTTAGGATTTCAGCATGAATTGGGAGAGACCCAATTCATTCCATAAGCTAGATAAAGGCATTATCTTTTCTGAGCAATGACTGAGGAGGAGTAGGCTTAGTTGAATCCAATTGTTTCGGTCAGTTGTGAATCAGAGGCCAGAGCCTGTTCTGGTGAAGTTTTGGCTAAGGAAAGGATTAATGTTACTGTAGTGAGCAGAACACTACAGGTGCCACATGGCTTGGAGAGCTGGCCTGTCACAAGAGCATTGGGCTGCTCTTCAAGTTCTGTCTTCTGCCTGTCTTTTCTGATGCCACCCCCAGGATGCTTTAACCAGGATGCTATGATCTCACTTTCTCAACTCTGCTCAAGGTTGAAGTCTTGCTGCTCAACTCTTCTTCCAGGGACCTGCTATAACTAATACAACTGAATTCAACATGTCTCAAACAAAAGAATCTGGTCCACAATGCTAGCTTTGCTGGAACATTTTCTCATGAGACTCGGGGGTTGGGCAGGTTCCTTGAGGGTAGCGTGGGGCTGTTTTCTGCCACACCTCTCAGCTACTAGTAGGCACTCATGAGCTCTCTATAGAGTCTGAGGGGATAAAATGCTAACCCTTATTTTACCACTACGGCTAGCTTTCACCAGTGTGTGCTCAGTTTCACTCAGCCTTCCTATCTCCTGCAAATATTTATGGTACATGTGCTGGCCTCTTTTTATTGCCTGAACTTGGGTGCTGGGGACATAGGACAGTGTAGGAGGTTTGAGACATGGTATTGAGAACCTGATTGTACTTTTCAAACTTTACCTCTCCCTAGACTCAGGGAATATCCCTCTTGTCCAGCCCATAGCACCTGCCTCCTGAGGTGACCTAGTTTTCATTGGAATTTGTTTCTTGCTTCTTAAAGCTCCCTGGGGAGCTAGCTTTAAAAAGGTGACAGCTAAGTGCCACTCAGCTGGTAGTCAAGCCCTCCTCAGTCAGACTGCCTAGCCTCAGCTCTTACTTTCCCAGCTTTCCCCGAAGATATTCCAGCCTCCCCCAGCCTCTGAAGCAGGATCCTCCTACCTCTGCCTGGCATTACAAATATCTCATCACTCCCAGTTTATTTTTGAGACAGGGTCTCAATAACATTTTCCTAGTCTGGCCTCTACCTACAAACAATTCTTTTATTTCTGCCTCCCAAGTAACTGGGATTAGAGGTGCACACCACAGCTCCTAGCTCACATTAGCCATGTTTTAAGTGCTGTAGTTACCACCAGCCATATGTGTCCTGTGGCTACATTGGACGACACAGGTACAGAGCACAGAACACCTCTGTCTTTGCAGAGATGTGAGGCACAACTGTCTGCATGGCTAGCTCCTGGATCCCTGTCCCTATGTTAACCACAGGGCTGGCACACAGTAGGGGTTCAACGAATGTTTGGTGGAATTGAACTAGATATATGTTTCAGAAGGAATAAGAGAATCAGAGAGCCATTGAAATGAGGAAGAAACAGACAACCATTTGGTTCCCTGAGCAGTTCTACAGACTCCTGAAGTGAACATCTGATCCTGAGGGGAGATGGCAGGGGGAAAAAAGTGGTCAAGAGAGAGTACTTGTTGATCCTCTGGCTTTGGTGAACTCCTTTGCAAGTTTCATGGGGTTGTTGAGATATGATATGGGGCTGCAGACATCTACGGTTTTAGAGTTTCTTGTCTAGATGAAACTCATTTTGGTTCACAGATTCATGTAGGCTCTGGACCAAGAGTGTGCACTTGAGTGGGTATATTGAAGACTATCATCATGTTTGAGGTCTCGTTGGTCCTATCTTATGATATTTCTCAGCTCTACCCAACTAGGTATGTGGTTTATCAAGGGCCAGGCCACCCTGAGCTGGGCTCCTGAGAGAAACATGGGAAGAATAGCAACAGTGAGGGGAAGAGCTTCTTCTCAGTCCTAATTTGGGTAATCTGCTTCTGTCAGTTTATGTTTTGCACAGAGGCAGCTTCTTCACCATGAGAGCAAGCTGATTTCTCTGGGAAACCAGGCCGTAGATCCTCCATTGAGATTGGAGGACAAGGTGCTGAGCTTTGTTGGGTTTAAATCAAGCATCAGATCATTCCCCCCTTTCAAACTTTGCTGCCTTCCCTCCCTATAAGCATTCTTGTGAACTAATAGCAAGATTTTTTTTGACTGAATAGAATTCCATTGTGTATAGGGACCACATATGATCAATTCATCAGTTAATGGATGCTTAGGTTGTTTCCATTTTTGACTATTATGAATTCTGTGGCAATTAACACGAATTCAGGTGTTTATTCAACATATTGATTTCAATTTATTTTGATATATGCCCAGTAGTGGGATTTCTGGGTCATATATTAGTTCTATTTTAAAAAATGGCAGTACCAGGTTTGAACTCAGGTTATTGTGTTTGCTAGGCAGTAGCTCTCTCTTGAACCATACTCCCTTTTCTTTTGAATATAGTCTTGTGTTTATGCCCAGGCTGGCTTGAACCACAATCCTCCTATTTATACTTCCTGTGCAGCTGGGGTGACAGGCTTATATCACCAGACACAACTTTTTATTGATTGAGATGGAGTCTTGTCAACTTTTTATGCCTCAAGTTTTGAGTCTGAGTAGCCTCAAACTTCAGTTCTCTCCATCTACCCTCCCAAGTTGCTATAATTACAGGCATGAGTCACCATGGCCATTTATTTTTACTTTTTTGAAAAACATCCCTACTATTCTCTGTAATGTTAAGCTCAAATCCATTGTTAAGAACTGACTTTTTCTGGACCACCCAGATGACTTCTATGCAAGGCATGTTTTACTTCACGTTCACCTGGGCTATGGCCATGGAGGTCCCAGCTTAAAGTATGGGAGTTTACTGGTGACCTTACTCTTGGTGGGATCTAGACTGCCTTTTGTTTCCTTAGAGCCAGACTATAGTTTATCCCCTTAGTAGATAGATTTTTGGAATTGGAATATGGTACCAGAATAAATGCAGCCCTTATTCTAGGCCCCCAGTGGTCTCCAGGATCTAATGTATTGCCTACCTATTGTGAGAGAGAAGTATGACTCTTGACCCATGAGAAGGCCATCAGCAAACGTACCCTGAGGCTGGACAGGGTAGCAGGGCCCAGGACATTGACTGATTGTCTATGGCAAGAGATTCTGTGAGTGACTCTATTCATATCCTCTCTTTTATCACGGAGGCTGAAGAAATACAGCTCCACAGGCTTAGGGTCGAATCTCAACAAGGGAGACCTCAGAGCAGGGAGCAGCATGACAAGTGTCAGGTGACAAGTGTCAGGTTTCCAATCAGGGAGAGGTACCTGGCAGCTTGGTGCAGACAGGAAGCCCCTGAGCTGTGCAGGAGAAGATGCCCAGTCTTTCTGGATTAAGTCTAACATTCAGTATTTTTATTGTGGACATGGCTGCTGGCAGAGGGTGTTCTGGAGTTAGAACTGCCAATGCTGCCTCTTCCTCAGTGTTTCTTCTCCTCTCTCTCCTTCAAAGTCCTACTATCTGAGCCCACGGGGAGGTCCAAGATGCCCCTGGAAGGGAACTTTTCACTCAGCAGAAACTGGCTTTGCTCACCTGGGGTAGAAATGCTCTGTCAGATTTGCCTGTGGCTTGTCTGCGTTGCCTGGCAACAGGGCCGGGATGACTGCAGTGGCTGCTCAAGTAACAGAGAGATCCACCCCCGCTCCACCCTCTCACCCAAGGTGTTTCTCTCTTTCCTCTGGAGGAGGCCACCACCTGACTAGGTTGGGCCCAGGACAATTGAGAGGCTCACCTTCCTAACCCCTCACTCACTCTGAGTCACAGTTTACAGCTCGCTGTTCCCCTGATATCATCGGCAACAACTAGAAATGATATTCCTGAGTTGTGTTCTTCTTTATTCCCTCCCTTCACCCACTAGAATGTAAATTCCCTGGGAGTTAGAATTTTGCATTTTATTTGCCTCCTCATCCTCTGTGCCTGGAGCCTGCTAGATGTCCTCCCTCCATTCCCCAAGAGTGGGGAGAGGATGGGTGGTCAAGGATTCGAAATAAGAAGTTCTATAGAAGAAGAGAAGAAAGAGGTTGGGGAGAGGAAGTCAGGTCATGGACTGGGCGGGATGTGATGACCATTAAACGAGAGTGTTATCACTGTGGCAGTTGAAAGTCCCAGAAAATGGCTGTTTCCTACCCCTACCACCAAGTCTTAGTTATTCTTGAGCCCCTTCCTGCCTCTCCTCACTTCCTTCCACTTTGTGGATTAGGCAAACACACACTCCTTTGCAGGTATTCTGGACAAGGTCATCACCCATCCTCCTCCTGCTGGTCCCCTAAGCCCCCTAGAATGGAGCTCACCAGTCAAGTATGAAGGTAGATAGAGCAGAGATTCTATCTTAGCATACAACATGATGCACAAGGTCTTTCACAATCTCAAGTGAGTCCTTGTGAAAATTGCATTCATGTGTAAAGCCCTTCAACACAGCCTATAGATGGGCAGCCTAGCCACACTCTGGGGAGAAAGGAGGATAGCTTCCCTCTGACCTGTAGGGGGTCAGGCTCCCTTACAGCTCCTTTCCTCTTCTAGGCTTGACTTGCTCTTACCAGTGCCACCTGCTTCTATCCGCTCCACTGACCCAGCTAAGGCTGCATCTAATGTAAAACACCTTGGTTGTTTGAAAAGATGATTCAGACTCTCTTTCCTCCCCAAATTCAAGACCTGGGCCTGCCTGTCTCCTCTCATGCCCCTCCAGGCTATAACCTGGGGCTGCAAGACTGCACTGGCATAGTTTTTTTTTTTAACCTCTTATTTATTTATTTACTTATTTATGTATTGTGAGAATACCGTATAGAGGAGTTACAATTACATGGGCAAGATAACGAATACATTTCTTATCAAGCATTGTTGTCTCCTCTTTGTTTCCCCTTCCCATCCCTTCCCATACTTCTCCCCCTCCCCCCCCAGCCCCCCCACCAAAGTTGGGTTTTTTATTGCGAAAATACTGTACAGAGGGGTTACAATTACATGGGCAAGATGAGTACATTTCTTATTAAGCATTGTAGCCTCCTCCTTTGTTTCCCCTTCCCATCCTCCCCCCCCCCAATCCTTGTACATCTCATTGTTGCAATGGGTCCACCTGTATCCCTAGTTAAACAGTTTTTGCCCTTCCCCTCCACAAATTATACAAACATCAAATACAGTGAAAGCAGGGGTTATACTGTGGGGTAGGGACATACAAAGCAACATAGAAGTCATCTTATGAATATGTTAGAAACAATTGCATGAAAGAAAAAAAATTTTGTCGGTTGTGGGGCTTGAACCCTGGGCTGGGCGCTGTCCCTCAGCTCTTCAGCTCAAGGCTAGTGCTCTACTACATGAGCCATAGTGCCACTTCCAGTTTTCTGAGTGGTTTATTGAAGATAAGGAAAGACTTGGAAAAAATTATATTAATTGAAGTAAGCCAGGCTCAAAGAAACATAGGTCCCATGGTTTCCCTTATTTGCAATAACTAGTATATGTCTGAGTCAAGCAGAAAAGGTCAGATAAGTTGATGTTAGGGAAATGAACCCCAGGATAAGTATTCAAATGTTTTTTTCTTTCATGCGATTATTTCTAACATATTTATAAGATGATTTTTTTTGTTGCTTTGTATTTCTCTCCCCCATGGTATAATCCCTGCTTTCACTGTATTTGATGTTGGTATAATTTGGGGAGGGGAAGGGAAAAAACAACTTGTTTAAATAGGGATACAGGTGGACCCATTGCAACAATGAGATATAAAAGTCATTATGTTGAAAAACGAACTTTACAACTTTGGTGGGGGGTTGGGGAGGATCGGGTGGGGTGTGTGTGGGAAGGGATGGGAAGGAGAAACAAAGGAGGAGGCAACAATGCTTGATAAGAAATGTACCCATTATCTTGCCCATGTAATTGTAACCCCTCTGTACGTATTTTCACAATAAAAATAAAAATTAGAAGAAAAAAAAAAAAGAGTCTCAGACTTTCCTGCCCTAGCTGGCTTTGAACCACAAGCCTCAGATCTTGGCCTCCTGAGTACCTAGGATTACAGGTGTGAGCCACCGATACCCGGCTTACACTGGCATGCTCTATGCAGAAGTGTGGCAGTTTTGTTTTTGTTTTTAAAATATTTTATTTTATGTGCTAGTACTGGAGCTTGAACTCAGGGCCTTGATGCTGTTCTTCAACTTTTTTTTTCTTAAGTAAGACTAGCACTCTACCACTTGAGACATAGCTCTACTTCTGGCTTTTTGTTGGAGATAAGATTCTCATGGACTTTCCTGCCCTGCCTAGCTTTGAACTTTCATTTTCAGGTCACCACCTCCTGAGTAATTAGGATTAGGTGTGAGCCACCAATACCCAGCTTAAATTTATCTTTTATTAGTGTATATTCACTGTCCAAAACAAAGAGTTTCATTTTGGCGTTTTCATGTGTGTATATAATGTACTTTGAATGCATTTCCCCTTGTTACCTTTCCCTTCCTGCTGGCCACGGGGCAATTTCAAAACTAGAAAGGACACTTCAAAGTCTTGATTTCACGCTCATTTCCCCTCCATTTCATGAAGCTTACACTTGGAACTTTAGGACAAAAGTTTATCACTTTATGTATTACTGGTTTTCCCCGTCAAATCCCCCGGCTTTTCTTTTTTCCCTTCTTTCACATCCCACACACCAAGTCTCCTCAAGATTTAGGCGAGCATGTGCACAGAACAAGAGGGTTTTTGGAAAAGCCTGCCAAGATGCACACATTTGGTAACTGCTGTGTTTGGCTGTTGCCATAGCAACTGCTCATAAACTGGAGCAGAGATAAATCCCTAGGGTATTGCTTTTCACTTCCAGAAGACACTTTTTAGCCTAACACCTAAGCCCTTACCATGCACTGTGGAAAGAAGAGTGAATTTGTTTTGATGAGAGTTGAACAATACCCAGTGTCCTAACACTATATCAAAAATAGCACAGATGAAATGGTTTACTGATAATATTTTTTTCCTCTCAATCCTGAAGGCTGGGAAGTCCAAGACCAAGATTCTGGCAGATTTGGTGTCTGACAAAGACCTGTTTCCTAGTTCACAAAGGACTCTCTTCTCCGTATATATGATGGGAGGGACCTATTTTATAGAACCCCTAACATGAATCCCTTGCTATCAAATACCATTGCATGAAGGATTGGATTTCAACTTAAGAATTCTGAGATATCTCTGAAGAAAGACAAATAGAGTTAGAGGGACAATTCCTGATGGTGCTTAGACTTTAGCATTAACTACCCTCTGGGTCAGGTAACACACAAATTATATTTTAGTTTCTATTTTCTTCTCTTTTTATATTAGTCTATATTAATTGCACTAAGGAGTTTCATTGTGGCATTTACATTACAAAAGATGTCTTGTGCGTGCAGCTATGTGTGTGTTGGTTTGCCAGTACTGGGACTTGAACTCAGGGCAATAGCTCCACTTAAGTCTTTTTGGTGGTTAATTGGTTTCATGGACTTTTCTGGGCTGATTTGGAACTGCAATCCTCAGATTTTAGCCTCTTGAGTAGCTAGGATTACAGGTGTGAGCCACTGGCACCTGGGTCATATCTTAATATATCATTATAAACACTTGAAACTATGTTCCTTTTGGACTTTTGTCTGTTTCCTGTTTCATCCTACTTCTTTTGAGAAGACTACCTGGACTCCAACTCTGGGTTTGAGCCCTTGTCTGTGCCCATAAAATGTGCCCGTTTTCTTGTTTGTATCCTCAGCTAGTCATGGGCTTCTGTATGTTGAGGACCATGCCCATTTTGCTCACTTATGTACCCTTTGCACAGCATGGGCATACAATGTAGTCACACACAGGGATATTTATTCTATGAGATAAGTCATTGACATAACTGCCTAATCATCTTCCAAAAAGCTTAATGTATATGTCCCACAAATGAGGATAGACAGTTTTCTTTTTTTTCTTTTTTATTGTGAAAATACTGTACAGAGGGGTTACAATTACATGGGCAAGATAATGAGTACCAGACATTTTTCTACATGACCATAGTATAGACATTGAAGTCAGAAAATTAAGTTGATGGACAGATAAGCCTAAAGACTGCAAGTTGCTGAGCTGGCTACTGAGTGGCTTGGCCCAGGACACTTTCCATGAGCATCTGGGCATCACAGAGCAGCTGTGGGTGGAGTCAACTCTGTCCCAAGGTGCCACTCAAGGAGTTCCTGCCTTTTTTGGTGAAGACGAAGGGGATTCCTAGGTCTACTGCATCTACAGATGTGCATTTCAACCAGCTGGAGGTATTTATGACTGCTCAAACCAAAAAGCTCTGTAACGGATAGACATTTGACATTACAAAATATTTGATAGATATTTTGATATAAATATTTGATATACCAAAATATATGAAAATTATCTTGCAAATTGTTCCTTGAAAGCATGTAAATTCTGTTCGGTAAATTTTCAGTGTAATTGATTTTTTTGTTTGTATCAGTACAAAATCATGTATTCCTATTTTGTTTAATGGTTTGTGTAGCCTATTACTATCATTATGTATTTAACATAAACAGACTGCCTTCATATAGTACATATTTTGATTGCAGAAAATGATGGTGAGTGATCATATAAAAGCTTTCTAGAATGAAAGCGGAAGATAATTACATAGCTAAATGCAATAGAACTCTTTTTTTTTTTCTGTGCCAGTCCAGGATATTGAACTCAGGGCCTGAACTCATAGCTTCATTTAGAGATTTGGTTTTTTTTGGTGCTTAATTGAAAATAAGAGTCTCACAGACTTTCCTGCCCAGGCTGGCTTCAAACCACAATCTTCAGATCTTAGCCTTCTGAGTAGTTAGGATTATAGGCATGAGCCACCAGTGCCCTGGTCCTGCAATGGAGAAAAGGAAATGATGACTTTCAATTGTTATCAGTTTATTCATATGCATTTTTATTTTTAAATTTTAATTAATTAATTTACCTTATAGATTTTTTTACACATTTATGGGATGGAGGTTCACTGTGATTATTCCATCCATGTACATAGCACACTTTGAACAAGTTCTCCCTCTCCTTTTCAAATAGTGTTTGGTGGATTTTAATTTAATTTAATTTTATTTAATTTTATTGTAAGGGGGATGTACAGAGGGGTTATGGTAGATTTTATTATGTCATTATATATATATACATGCATTCATATACATGCATATACAGGTAAAGATACATATATGTACTCATAATACATGTCTCTACATATATGTATAACATGTCTATATACACATATATATGTAGAAATATAAGTATATATCTCTGAATATATAAGCTTATCTTATCTTGCTCAACATGATGAGCTTTAGATCCATTTTCCTTTAAGTCTTATTAATTTGTTTTTCATTATGGCTGAGTAGTAGTCCATGTTGAATGTGTATATGTTGTGTGCATATGTACACATTTACATTTAAAAAATGTTCATGGAAGGTCTCAAACTTGTTATATCATATATATTTGGGGGAATATTGAAAAGAGTAGCGTGATAAGTTTATTTTGAAAGTTAGTATTTACAATTCACTAGAACTTGCATTTCTTGCAATGAAACAAGCTTACATTGAAAGATTTTACATGATATATAAAAATGTATGGAAAGTGAATTTAATTTTTCACAATTAGTTTAGAGGAGAATGTATACAGACAAGTGGGGGAGAAAGACAGAAACAATTTTAATATAAAGATCTCAGCAGCAGAGACTCATGGACCATGGGGAGGTTGATAGCCTTCAGGCTTCATACTTTGCCACTCAAATTGAATACCCAGGGGAGGAAATCTGGCTGGCCCAAAATAACTTCTTTTCTCTGCTCTGTGGTCATAAAAAAAGCCCAGTGATTGTCAATTTACAAGAACTGTCTAAAGTGAAGAAGTGTGGGTGTCCTTGAGCCAAACCAAAATACCATTACTGTACCACACTACATTTCTAGGAAGATTCACTTTTATCCCTCTTCTCCCCTCCCCTCGCTTTTCTTCCCCTCCTCTGCCCTCCCCTTCCTTCCTCTCCCCTCATTTTTCCTCCAGGACCCAGAGCTTTCATGGCTTTACAAGAGTGTTTTTATCTTAGTGGCTATATGTCTGATTTCCTCTTGCCAAAGTAAAAGGAACGGAGGATATTTGATATAATGCTACTGATCTTTGAGCAGTACTTGTGATATTTGACATAATACTTTTGACTCACAAAAGAAAATGGAGAGAATAGGACCCCAAGAAATCTGTGGATTCATCCCTTAGGAATGTCAAAATGGATCAGGCCTTCTCCATTCACAGAAGATGAAGCCACAGTCATAGGATCATTTTATATTTGTCCTGGGTAAAATCAAATTAATGAATCAAATTATTCTTGGTTGGCTCATTAGTATTTGTAACCAAAGGAATGTGATACAGCCATGTTGTTTGCTGGGATCTGAACAATTGTGGAGAAGAAGATGAAAAATATTTGAAGGGAGAGTCAGTTTTCTCTTCTCAAGCATCTGTCATCTCGACTGAGCTTTTGGCAGGCATATGAGAAGTGAAAAGGCAGCTGAAAGTAGAGTTTTCTGAAAAAGGTCTCAAGAAGAAGCATTGCACGTTTAGTACAAAATATTTATGTTTAAGGTTTAAACGCTTTCCTACATTTGTGGAATCTGCCTGCCTGGTGCTTTTTTCTGAGGCAGTAGTTTTTTTTTGTTGTTTGTTTT
Organism: Dipodomys merriami; assembly: GCF_024711535.1. Taxonomy (NCBI): domain Eukaryota; kingdom Metazoa; phylum Chordata; class Mammalia; order Rodentia; family Heteromyidae; genus Dipodomys; species Dipodomys merriami. The sequence goes on along the minus strand of NW_027206290.1, from coordinate 49,679,375 downwards.
TATCCACTGTGGGGCTTGAACTCTGGACCTGGGCGCAGTCCCTGAGTGCTTTGGCTCAAGGCGAGAGCTCTACCACTTGAGCCACAGCACCACTTCTGGTTTTCTGGTGGTTAATTGGAGATAAGAGTCTCATGGACTTTCTTACCTGGGCTGGCTTTGAACTGTGATCCTCAGCTCTTAGCCTCCTGAGTAGCTAGGATTACAGGTGTGAGCCACTGGCGCCCAGCTGAGCCAGTAGTTTTTAACAAGGAGTAAATGTGTGTGTGTGTGTGTGTGTGTGTGTGTGTGTGTGTGTGTGTGAGAGAGAGAGAGAGAGAGAGAGAGAGAGAGAGAGAGAGAGAGAGAGAGAGAGAGAGAGAGAGAGAGAGAGAGAGAGAGAGAGAGAGAGAGTGTGTATGTGCTTAGTCCTGGGCTTGAACTCAAGAACTAGGTACTGTCCCTGAACTTCTTTTTCTTAGGGCCAGTGCTCTATCACTTGAACCACAGCTCCACATCTGGCTTTTTGGTGTTTAATTGGAGATAAGAAGTCTCAAGGACATTCTTGCCCAGGCTAGCTTCAAACTGTGATCCTCAGATCTCAGCTTCTTGTGTAGCTAGGAGTTACAGGCATGAACAGAAGGTGTTTGCTGAGTTGGAGACATTTTTGGTTGTCCTGATTCAGGGGATAAGGAGCAGGACTGCAGCTTAACCCCACTAGAATGCTTGCTTGAAATGCCCCTAGTGCTATGGCATACTCTAAATGTAAAACCTATTTTTGTATGGTCTTGATTTTGGATGACAGATGGAGGTGGGATAAAGAGGAATAATTTATTAATTGTATATATATTAATTGAATGCACACACAGATAACAGGGCTTTTGGAGTGACTAGCTGTTGCATAGTAAGGTTCCAAGTCAGCCTGCAGGATGTTTATTAAAAAGGGCTTAATGCTCATGGAAGCCACAGGAAGGAAACAGAAGTGAGCCAGGAAAGGTTGAGTTACACATTCAGCCAAAGAATAGCCTTGGATGATTCATTGGGGAACCCTACAACTCCAAAATGCTTCAGAGTTTTCAGGTGTTGGCTTAAAATGGCCAGGGTTCCTACACTCCCTAGTTTGATCAATCGTGTATTATGGGATGTCCAGGGAAGAATATGGCCTTAAATGAGGAGGTATTTTTGCAGCCAAGGTTCATCAGCATGGCTAATGGCTCAGGATTGTTCATGAGTGGCCTTCTAGAAGCTTCAAATCACAAGTTATTCCCTGAAGGAGATTTTGGGCAGGGAATTCCAGCATCCTGAAGTTTTGAGCTTCAGGATTATTAGGAGAGGGAAGCATGAAGGGAATTCTGTAGTTAAGGGCATGAACTGACCACATCCCCATTTATTATTTCAGAGAAGACATGGAATCAAAAGGCTCTTTAAGAAGCTGGGGCTATCTTTGCTGGGTATCAAAGAGCAGCAACCTCAGGTAGCAGCACTTATATTTAACCTCCCTCATGAAACTAGGACCAGAGCCTCTCTCTGCAGCCTGCCCTAATAAGGATTCCAACCAAGATTCTGTGGAAGATTGCAAGATATGGGAAGCTGCTCCTTTTGAGGGAAAGAGAAGTTACTTAAAAAAAGGTTTCAGTGGAGATGTAGAATTGAGAAATTTGTTGAGAATAAAGAATATGAAAGCAGGAGGAAACAAGAGAAAAGACTGAGTTAGGAATGGAGACACATTCATGGGGCCCATTCCTTTTTTTTTGGTCAGTCATGGGGCTTGAACTCTGGGCTCGGGCACTGTCCCTCAACTCTTCAACTCAAGGCAAGTGCTCTACTGCTTAAGCCACAGCGCCACTTCCAGTTTTCTAGTGGTTTATTGGAGATAAGAGTCTCATGGACTTTCCTGCCTGGGTTGGCTTTGACCCACGATCCTCAGATCTCAGCCTCCTGAGTAGCTAAGATTACAGGTGTGAGCCACTGGCGCCCGGCGGCCATTCCTCTTGATAAGACTTAAGTCTCAATCACATACAGCCCGTCCTCTTTTCTACTTCAAGTCTATCTTTTTCTGAGATTGTCTAGACTGCTTGAAACTTACTTGTGAGCATTAGGAACTGGTTTGGCCCCGGGTGCAGATGGTAATACAGGATGGCTCAAGGCAAGGTGATAACATACACTCTCATCACATTATGGATTCTGGATCACAGAGCTTGGAGCCAAAATCTCCACTGTAGGCCCCATCTACCTGAAAACTCATGGGGGAGGTCTAAGAGGATTCCATTGAGCTGCTTTGGAGGCATCTCTCCTAATGGAGAGTGTTGTCACTTGACTTTCCTTTTACTTCCAAATAAACATACTCTGTTTACATTAAAAAATCATCAACACAAAAACCCAGGTGGCAGATAGCATTTCAAACATATTCACAAACACAAATACATGAAAACACACACACACACACACACACACACACACACACACACACACACCCCTTTACAGATGAGGAACTGAGGCCAGAAAAGAAAAGTCTGAGCTAGAACCAGACTCCATCCACAGTAAGCAGCATGATCAATCATTAGTTGCTGTTCTCTGCTGGGTTAATCTCTGTAACACCTTTCTGAGTATTCCTCCTGTGGATGGATTGCACTTCCACTAGTGACATTTCCACCAGTGGCCATTTTGACTTGCTTCAACTCACATACTGTGCTGTTCACAATGTATAAACATGAGCTTTACATGCTTTCGAAGTTCCGCCATTGCTCCTTTCCTTCTTCCATGAACAAGGTATGTCCTAGAGGGGGCTGATCTTTTAGCTTAAATCCCAGAATGCAGAAGACATCTGGAGAAATGGTGCTGTTTCTTACTAGGAAGGGAACCAAGACAAGGAGGCTTTCTGGGTCTTCTTGATGGTCCAGACAGGCTAATGAGCCAACCAGAGCCACTTTAAAGAAGCTCCCAGTCATCAGCCACTCAAGAGGCCTCAGCTGATGAAAGGCTTCCTTGCTAGACTGAAAGAGGAGGAGGATTCACGTCCAGCATTCAGCGACCCACAGGACAACTATTGGGGTCCTCTCACTCTTTTCATACTTCCCTCTCTGCCCAGTAGCTGATTTGGATTCCTGATAAACCAGTGTCTCAGGCATCTTGTCTTGTCTGCTTCCAGACAACCCAACCTGTGACATTGGTTATATGGTGTTGCAGGAGTTCAGAGTAGAGTCAGAGGGACCTGGGCTGGAATCTGTCCCTGCTCTTCACTGATGGGTAGCCTTGGGCAAGCAGCTTCCCAGCCTTTGCCTCCCATCAAGTGACAGGAATAACATCTTCCCTGGCAAGGTTGCTTTCAGCATTGACTGAACAGGGTTTTGTGTGTGTGTGTGTGTGTGTGTGTGTGTGTGTGTGTGTGCATCAATGTGTGCTAGAACTGGGGATTGAATTCAAGGCCTGGTTTCTGTCCTTTTGTTTTTTTTAAATTTAATTTAATTTAATTTGTGAACATACTGTACAGAGGGGTTACAAGTACATGGGCAGGATAATGCGTACATTTCTTACCAAGCATTGCAGCCTCCTCCTTTGGTTTACCCTTCACATCCCTTCCCAGCCTCCCCCCTCCCCCCCAATCCCCATCCTTCTCCTTCCCCCCCCCCCCCGCAACGACGTTGTAAAGCTCGTTTTGGACATGACAACTTGTACTTCTCATTGTTGCAACAGGTCCGCCTGTATCCTTAAACAACTGGTTTTTCCCCATCTCCTCCACAAGTTATACTGACATCAAATATAGTGAAAGCAGGGGTTATACTGTGGGGGAGGGACATACAAAGCAACAAAGAGATAATCTTATAAATGCGTTAGAAACACATGCATGAAAGAAAAAAACATTAAAATACATATCTAAGGGTTCTGTCCTTTTGTTTTTAAGGCAGGCATTCTGCCACGACTCCATTTCTGGCTTTTTGGTGGTTAATTGGAGGTAAGAGTCTCTCACAGACTTTTCTGCCCAGGCTGGCTTCAAACAATGATCCTTAGATCTCAGCCTCTTGAGTAGCTAGGATTAGAGCATGAGCCACCCACACCTGGCTCTCAAGTGTCCTCTTTCATCAAGGATGTTTAAGCCCATGTGCAGAATAGGGAATATATACTTAAGGCAGAAAGTACAGCATGGGCAAAGGCCCTGAGGAATATCCTGGACAATGTCTTAATGAGATCAGAGTGAGCAACTATGGGACAGAAGGCCTGAGAGATACAAGGTAGAGGTACAGTAGACCATGAAAGGACTTCATGGACCATGAAAAAAAATTGTATTTGCCCTAGAGGCAAGGGAAGCCACCCAAGGGTGGAGTCAAGATGGCCTTGGAAGAAAAGTCCAGGAGGATAGACCATAAAGACCAAGGATTCTTTGAACAAAGGCTGAAACCAGAGGTTTGCTTTTTTTTTTTTTTTTTTCTCTTAATTCTGAAAAGTGAATAGGAGTTAGGCAGATGGAGAAAGTTGGCATCTAAAAATGTTCTAGGCCAAAAAAAGGGCCAGATAGTAAATATTTCCAAAGAAGTGGACCATATGATCTCTGCTGCTGTTATAGTAGCAACATGCCACAGACAGTATTTAAAGCAATTGGCTCAGCTACATTCTAGTAAATCCTTACTTATAAAATAAGTGGCAGGCTGGATCAGGAAGACTGGTCTGTGGAATATATTTGCCAACCACTGTTCATCACACTGAGGAGGGAAGGGTAGAATGAGGTAGTTGTATGAAGGAGTTTCAATTCAACATGTGGGTTTATGAGTATAATACATCTAGATCAATTTCACCCCTTCCATCATTTTCCTTCATCTCTCCCAATTACATCCATCCCCTCAAGTTACCTGGTTGGGAACCATTTGGGGGATAGAATAGATAAGACTTATATTAGATGCAGAAGAAGGGCTAGGGCCAGGTGCAAAAATAGTGTCTGCAGAAATTGTAGTTAACTCACTATATCTTTCTAGACTATGTTTCAGGTTTGCTACCATTACATTTACTTTCCTTAATTTTGTGTTGTTATTTTCAAAAGGCTGGAGAAAAAACTTTTTTGTTTGTTTTGGTGCCAGACCTAGGGCTTGAACTCAGGGCCTGGTTGCTGTCTTTGAGAATTTTTGCTCAAGGTCAGCACTCTATCACCTGAACCACAGCTCCACTTCTGGCCTTTTTTTAGTGGATGTAGTTTATTGGAGATAAGAATTTCATGGATGTTCCTACCAGGACTGGCTTCAAATCACAGTCCTTAGATCTCAGCTTCCTGAGTAGCTAGGATTACAGGTATAAGCCCAGCTGGAGAAGAAAATTTTGATTGGAAAAAAATGAAACATTTAGTATGCTAATCGATGTGGCCATTTTATTATCCATTTTTATTTGACTTTTCTTTCTTATTTTGTAGTTTCCAAAATTTTAAGGTCTAGATGACTCAGAAATGAAGTAATTGCCAAGAGCTATATAAATATGGTATCAATGATAAGAGGCTTCATAGCAGTAGAGCCTTCTAGAAATTGCTAGGCTGATGGTGTACAGTTGTAACATCTTTAATGACCTGAGTAGAGTTGAGTCAGCTTCCCCAGAATATACTTGAGATGGAAGGGACCTTGAAATCAAGGGAGACAACACAGTACAGAAACAGCAGCATGAATCTTGGCAAAAAAGCATGGCTTAAAGAGGACAGCCGTGAGTAGCTATTTCTTTTGTTCACATTTTTCATCTTTTAGATAAGCCAAAAATTACTGTTTCCTTCCAAGGTATAACCTTTGATCTTGCTCATCACTGGGTGGCTCATGCCTGGCACCCTCGCTACTCAGGAGGTTGAGAACTGGAGGATTGTAGTTTGAAGCCAGCCCAGATAGAAAAAGGTCTGTGAGACTCCAGCTTTGATTAACCAGCAAAATTGCCAGACTGGAGGTGTGGATCAAGTGGTAGAATGCCAGCTCTGAGTGAAGATGAGTGAGACGGTGAAGCATGGAGTTCAAGCTCTGGTAGCAGCACTAAATAAATAAATAAATATAATAACAAAGAAAAGTATAGGTCTGATCTTATTCAGAGCAAGAAATTCTATTCCTGACTTTCACCAGAGGAACTTGTACCATGGGTTATCTGTCCCCATACTAACACAGGCCTCAATGATCACTCTTGTGCTCTTGTCCATATTTGGGTTGGAATGAAGAATGAAGCCCAACAGCCTTATCCTGATTTCTTTCCTTGGAAGGTTGCCCTGCCCTGTCTACCTGGAGCACACCAGCCCTGAGGCTCTCCTTTGCCTCTTGCTGCAGGCTGCGCAAAAAGAATTTTCCCTGGGAGTGTCATTAGCTGTTCCTTGGAATGTCCCTGGGCATGTTGACTGTTCCATGAGTTAGCACCTATGGAGTTGCTGGTGTTTATTGATAGAATAGCATTAATTCTGTCTTGGGGACATATCTTTTCCCAGGGAGCTATTTTCTTGTGAACAATTCCCATGACGCACTGACATCTGTCTCTAATGCTTTTAATGGTGGAACTTTTCATGGGGAACAGAGAAGTTTATAATGAACTCCCATAGTTATACTCTGGGGTTTTTCTTGAATTTCCTATCTGACCCAGATACTTTCCTCTTGCAATTTCCCAGATGTAAAGAGAGCCAAAGTGTGATGTTATCTGCTTGGAATCTAATCTGTTTCCTCTAGTATCCTTCAGCTGAGGACTGAGAATGTGTCTTTCAGGGCCTCAAATTCCTGTGGAGCGTCTCATGGCCATTATGACTCTCCATGATGATCCTTCTGAGTACAAGTTCTAGAAAACCAAGAAAGATTATGGGCTTCAAATTTGGGTAAAGTTGAACAAAATGTGTAGCTGTGTGATAGTTGCTAAGTAATCTACTTATAATAGCTCTTATAATAGCATCTACTTATAATAGCTCTTCAAGTTGAGAAGTGTTCAACATAAGGTCAACAGCAAACACTCATCATCAATTTCTTTCAATATTTCTCGAGGACAGAAAAATATTCATACATGCAAGTGTATGGAAATTTTTAACAGACTTTTAAAGCTAATTACCTTTGGGGAAACAAAGAGGAGGCAACAATGCTTGATAAGAAATGTACTCATTATCTTGCACATGTAATTTTAACTCCTCTGTATGGTATTCTCACAATAAAAAAAATTGTGACCTTATAAAATGATGTGGTTTGTGTCTCATCACATTTGCCAGCATGGAAAACTGTGAGAAAGAGATTCTCATCACTGTTACTATCTTATTCTCACTGTATCAAATGACTCTGTAGCTGTTTTCCTCTCTCTCTCTCTCTCTCTCTTTCAACTCTCTCTCTCTCCCTCTCCCTCTCATCTAGTCTTCTCCTCTTCCCTTCCCTCTCCTTTCTTCCTCTTCCCTCCCCTCCTCTCCCCTTTTCTCTGTTCACCTCTCCTCCACTCACCCCTCCCCATCTGTCTGTCTGTCTCTCTTTCAATGGTATCAGGGATTGAACTCAGACTTGCTAGGAAAGGGCTCTACCACTTGAACCACAACTCCAGTCCTATTTTCTACATCTTCTAAATAGTTGCTAGAGCTGGGCACCAATGTTTCATATCTGTAATCCTATCTACTCAAGAAGCTGAGGTCTTGGAATCATGGTTCAAAGTCAGCTTGGGCAGGAAAGTCTATGAGACTCTTATTTCTAATTAACCACAAAAAAGCCAGAAGTGGAGCTGTGGCTCAAGTAGTAGAGCATCAGCCTTGAACAAAATAGCTAAGGGGCAGTGCCTAGGCCCTGAGTTCAAGCCTCAGTACTGACATCCCCCTTCCCCCACATCCAAAAATTGATACTTGCTAGACTTCTGGCTTTTCTTGCACTCTAGATATTGGGGCTTGCACAACACTAACTGCTATAAACTCTTATTTAAAAATTTGGTGTTTCTCAAATAGTCTCATTGAACTTATTTACCTTTAGCATAAGTACACTGTAACTTTGAGCAGATAAGAATTAATGTTTGCCAAGAGAATCCTGCATTGTTATTGATCTGATTTATTAAGGTTTTGTGTAACACCTTACATGAAGGAGATTCTGATGAATCTATTCCTCTTGAAAAAAGAGATTGTGCTTTAAAATAAGCCAAAACACTAGTTTGCTATCATATGTCAAAGGTCTGTCCACCTCTTCTTCAGTAGCATACAAAACTTGTTTTCATCTAAGAGCCAGTGTGAAGATTCTGATGTTGTCCATCTGGTCCAAAGTAGGCAGGGTCTGTGAATTTACAGTTCACCAACCACCTGGGCATCAGAGGTGTTAGAAATGGAGATGATCAGGCCCCACCACATACATCAGGAGCCAGAATCTACACTTTAAGAGTTTGGGGAATCACAGGAATAGAGAAACACAGTCTTATCAGCTAAAAGATATTGAACAGTTTTCAGGCCCACCATTGATTTAGCTGAATAGTCTTGGGTAAGTCACTTAACTTCTTTTTTTAAACCGTGATGCTATAGAATTTTTTCTATTCAATTTTATTGTAAAGGTGGTGTACAGTTACATACGTAAGTTGCATTTCTTGTCAAAAATTGTTATCCCCTCCCTTGTTTTTCTCCTACTTTTCCTCCCCGACTCCCCTCCCCCAAGCTGACAAGTTCATTTCTTCTTAGTGTCTTGTGAATATTGCTGTTGTATTGATTCATCCTTTGTCCTTTGTCTCTTTGTTGTTCCAATGTCTGATTCTTTTGAAACATTTAAAATGAGTATGACATCATCTCTGCCTTATAGGTTCTGTTCCGGGGATGAAGTGACCTAAGATCTGGAAGCATACACTATGACAGGGTCCTCAAATGAGAATCAGTACTAAATGGCATTGTTAACTGGCCTTTATAATTTGATGAGCTACAACTCTTTAGTCTGATGTAAGATGTCTTGCTCCCACATTTTGCATTCCAATACCACTTCATTTACCCAAATCTGTTTTGACTTAGGTTCTGGGCATAGCCAATTAGACATTCATACTAGGTCTCTTTAAATCAGTAACTTGGATATGAACTTTAATTCACTTATTTTCTTCACGATTTATATTGGAAACTCTACTTCTAGGTAAAGAATAGACTAACCAAAGCAGGAGTTTCCTTAAGTCTGTGTTCACAGGAAAAGTATCAGAAAACATCTATAGCAAAAGATGGAAAATATATACTGGTTTCAAAAATGAGCATATGGGAAATGGTGGGACAAAGGGTGAACAAATACAGTAGCACTAGACACTGCAATGAAAATGAACTATACAATTTGTAGGAGAGGTATATCAGGAGAGAAAAACATGGAGAAAATGAGGGAAAAGGTGACACTGTTCAAAAAGAAATGTAGTCATTACCTGACTTATGTAACTGTAACCCCTCTGTATATCACTTTTACAATCACAATAAATATTTTAAAGATAAGCATGTGGATGAAGAAGAAGAAATATGGTGAAAACATTTGTGTGCAAATTGAACAATGAAGTTCCTTGCCATTGGTTTGGAAAGGGATGAGGGGAGATGAGGGAGAGTTGATGGGGTTGGGGGTGAGTCTAACCAAGGTACATGATATGCATATATGGACATGTCAAAATGAGAACCCCTTATATTATTATTATTTTTTGTCGGTTGTGGGGACTGAACTCTGGACCTGGGCACTGTCCCTCAGCTCTTCAGCTCAAGGTTGGTGCCCTACCACTTGAGCCACAGTGCCACTTCTAGCTTTTTTTGCTTATGTTATGCATGAGGGCCTCATGCATGCAAGGCAAGCACTCTACCACTGAGCCAACTTCCCAGCCCCCTACCCTGTATTATTGATACAAACAAAAATGTGAGGAAAATGAGCACTACATGCAAAGCAAAAATGCAAACAGTAGATCCAATCCACAATTACCAAAACGAATCACTGAAACAGGTGTAGTATGTGCATAGTTTATAATACTTTTATTCTCTTTGGTGATTAGTGTTTCCAGTCTACCTTTTAGATGCAAAGCCCTGATTAGTTTAGGCATTCTCCGTCAGTGTTTTTATTGCAACTTTACTGGCATCCTGTAGCAACTCTGAGAAGGATTTAGAGATACTGTATGCCTCTGAACCTTGCATATTTGAATTGTACACCTTCTGTACACTCTAATTTTAGTTGAACTGAACATCACCAAGTATTCATATCTTCTTTCTCTGAAGACTTTAGAAGCTTTGCTCGAGGCTTGGAAGCCTCTCTCGCTGGCTTATATTTATTATTATGTGTCATTTAATTTTGCCATATATCTATTTTGTCTTTACATTTGAAGTTCAGTAAGTTTTCAAGAAATAGCTCAATGGGGGGTTATTCTGAGCTTTTAAATACTTGTATGTATTTTTAAAATCTAGGACAGTTTTCTTCCATTGTATACTGCTTTCTCATTTCATTTGTTCCTTGTATTTCATTTGCTTGATGTGTTTCCTATAATTGGCTTTTATTCTTTTCTTAAACACTTTCATTTTCTTTAAGTAGTTGTGCAGAGGAGATGCCGTATAACAAAGCAGTTTATGAATGCAGTGCATGTTGATCATTGTTACCCCTTCAACAGTCTCACCCCCACATTGACCCACTCCTTCCCTTACTTTTCTTAATTTTGTGGTACATACAATGAATTCTTGTCAACTTTTAGTCTTAATAGTTTTTTCAATACTGTTGAAACATTCTCGGTTCAATTTTCTGATATCTGTCAGAACTCTACATGCTTAATTCTGTTTCCATTGATGACTGTTCTTATATTTTCTAAATTAGTATGATTCTTCATTTTATTAAAAAATTAATTTCTACCTGCACTTGTTTTCTGAGCTCTAAACCTTCCCTTTCTACCTTTTTTACTATTAGATCATCATTGTTTCTATGAGCTCTTGTTTTAGACACAGATTCTTTCATTTGGTTGATACAATGGACAAGCATTTGTTCAAAAACTTCCTGCTGATTCATGGTGAACTTCAACTGTGTGTTCATTTTTTCCTTCTGTGATAGTTAGGCTAAGTCTAAAACTGATTGTTTCTCAATATTGCTCACCTACAAATGCAAAGATTCTCTCCCTGCTGAAGAAGAACAAGGTAAAAAAAACTTCAGTAAACTAGATGAAAAGTGTTAGCATGGGTCATTTTCTCATATGCCCTTCCATGGCCTAAGAAAATAATTTTGCCAGGGCTGAACAGTGGTTCTGCTTGACTCATGTAAATACACGTGCCTTTTAATTTAGCTGGTGAGCATGGGGACCTGCAGAGCTGATTTTCATCTTGTCACAGGGCCTGGAGCCCAAAGTTTGCAAAAGCAAGAGGATCTGAGCTCCCTCTTGCTAACCCCACTCCCACCCCCCATCCTCCCCAATCATTCCAAGAGAAGTACAACTCAGAGATGCTCCTAGTCTTTTCTCTCAGAAAGGCCTAATGGTTTAGTCCATCAGCTCTGTCTTTTCCCTGGTTTCTTCTTTGGGTCTGTAAAGATGCAAGTTCTCATCCAATATCCTTCCTTCCTCTTTTGGTTCAAATTTTATTGCACTTGACAGCTGATTTTGCTAGACTGAGGAGTTAAATATTTGTTATTTCTTAGACTTGCCAGAGGCAGAGTTATTTTACTCTGCTTTCTTTTAGCTTCAGAGAAGAGAGCTTTATTTTGCAAAATTTAACTGCAAGTCAAAAATTACATATTTTTTCTTTTTAAAAAGACCTAGTTTTTTTTTACTGCAAACTCCCTAATGCAAAAGAGAATGGTGAAGTGATTCTACTTATTTATTTACATTTTATTATAAGGGCGATGTACAGAGGGATTACAGTTATATATGTAAAGTAATGAATACATTTCTTGTCAAACATTGCTATCCTCTCTCTCTTTGACTCCCCTCCTCCCACAAGTTGTAAAATTCGTTTCCAAAATAGTATCTTGAGTATCAATGTTGCATTGGTTTACCCTTTTTCCTTTGCCTCACCATTTTGTTTTTTCCTTTCCTTTCCCCAGATCCAATAAACCTATATATAAGACATGGGGTACCAAAATAAAAAACAGTGAAAACAGGCTATAAACCAAAAGGAAAACAAAACAACAAAAAGGAAAAAAGAACTAACTACACACAGTACAATCAAAACAAAAAGAAAACCAACCCCCCCACCTCGTTTCCATATCTTGGAGTTCATTTTGATTAGTATCATTTTATATGGTCGTATATACATAGCTATTGAGCTATTGTGATCCTGTGTTAGGAGTATCCTAGACATATACTAATTATTACAAATGAGGGAAACCATGAGGCTGTGTTTCTTTGGGTCTGGCTTACTTCACTTAATATGATTTTTTCCAATTCGTTCCATTTCCTTATGAATGGGGCAATGCCATTCTTTCTGATGGAGGCATGGAATTCCATTATGTGTATATATAGATATATATCTATATATATCTATATATATATATCATATTTTCTTGGTCCATTCATCTACTGAGGGGCATCTGGGTTGGTTTCATATCTTAACCATGGTAAATAATGCTGCAGTGAATGCAGTTTTGCTGGTAGCTTTAGTATGGCTTTATTTGTGTTCATTTGGGTAAATGCCTAAGAGTGGCATTTCTGGATCATAGGGTAGTTCTATGTTTAGTCTTTTGAGGAGCCTCCATACTGCTTTCCAGAGTGGTTGATCCAGTTTACATTCCCACCAACAATGTAATAACATTCCCTTTTGGTGAAATGATTCTTGTCCACTAACATCACTGCTATGCTGGTGTGTATTGATGAATACCACCATGCTGACTCCAGCAGTGTGGAACTCTGTGGGGTCTGTGTGAGTCCAAACAAATACAACAGTGTTGAGAATAATGCTGACTAAATCATGAATCACATAGGCCATATCATGACTAGAATACTGGAAAGGAACTGGTCAGTGATTAAGTGGGAGAGCAAATTACTGATTAAACTTAGACTGAAAAAAAAGCATGCATGTCCAAGTTACAAGGGTTATTTAATAGTGCTAAAGTTTAAACCTTAAGTATAAACTTACAGTGCACAAGTTACAAAGAAGAACAGAGAAAAGGGAATAAGACAAAGAGGGAAAAAACCTATCAATCCAAATAAGGCAAGAAGGAATGAGAAACTCAAAATTAGATAAGTAAGAAACATGAGAAAGTATAGATGAATTATAAAATAATATCTCCAATGTAGATACAATAAACTATAGTTTAAACATTTTTCAGACCAGATAAAAATTTTAAGTCTGATATTTGAGCTCAACTAAAATATAGAGTTAGAAAGATCTAAATTCAAGGTAAAAAAAAAATAACTAAATGAAAGCTTCAGTAGTTACGTCAATAGTAGTTAACACTATACCCTAAAAGTGCTATTATAGCTGTTCATGTTGGCTCACACCTGTAATCTTTGGTACTCAGGATGCTGAGATCTGAGGGCTATGGCTTGTGTCTAGCCTGGGCAGGAAAGTTTGTGAGACTCTTGCCCCCAATTAACCACCGAAAAGCCGATGTGGAGCTGTTAAATGGTAGAGTGCTAGCTTTGAGCAAAAAAACCTGAAAGAATAGTGCTCAGGCCCTGAGTTCAAGCCCCAGGACCAGCACACATGCACATACAAAACAAAAGTGCTACTATAGATAAGGGGAATCACTATGTAATGATAACATATTTAACTTTTTAGGAAGACATAATCATTTAAAATGTATAGAATAAAGCTATTAAATTAACAACAAGAAAAAATCTACTATCATAGCGAGACAGTAAAAAGAAAACTCATCACAACAACTAATAAGTGAACAGTAAAAAGTTACGAAGGATAGGAATTTAGAAAACCCAGCCAAGATTAATCTAAGGACACGCAGACACATGGCGTTTAAGGACACGCAGAGCATTTAAGAGCTGGTGAATGTTCTCCTCAAGAACATAGAAAATATAAAATAACATTGGTCATAAAGCATCTTTAAAAAATTTCACATACTATATACACATATAATTGTTAGAAATTATAGCTAGGAAAATATAGCTAGGAAGACATTATATGTTTGATTTTCAAAAAAACCTTACTTTCTGAGAAAACATCTCTATCATGCTAAAAATGAAGCCATAATCAAAATGAGAGAATGCTTAAACCAGAAGAGAACTTGTGAATATTACTTAGAATAAAATGTATAACTTTAATATACTTATACAAGAAAAAAGCTTTCAAATGAACGAACTCAATACCTGTATTTAAACAACAAGAAAAGACAATATAAGTCCAAGGAAAGTAGAAATGCATACAGAAAAAAATGAGAACTTAACAAAACATAAGGGAGCATAAAATAGGTATTGAGAAAGCTTAAAATGTCTTTAACTAATAAGATTTGCAAAAGACAGAGTACTATATGTCATACTCAATGACAATAAAAACGTAATTAGCATTGCAGAAATTAAACAGAAATTAAGAGCATAGTATGAATTACTCTTATGCCAATAAATAAAAGACATAGATTAATGAGAAAATTCTTAAGAGAAAGATGACTTGTACAGATCAAGAAACAGAATCTGAAAAAAATTGAATCATAAAATAAATTGAATGAATGTTTGCAATCTTTCCACAAAGAAAATTCTTTTTTTATATAAGTTTTTTATTGTGAAAATACTGTACAGAGGGGTTACAATCACATTTCTTATCAAGTATTTTGCCTCCTCCTTTGTTTTTCCCCTACCATCACTTCCCTCCCATCTGTAAAACTACATTACCCCACCTACATTGTAAAGTTCATTTTTCAACATACCATCTTGTACATCTCATTGTTGCAATGGTTTAACCTGTATCCCTATATAAACAATTTGTTTTTTCCCTTCTACTCCCCAAATTATACCAACATCAAATATAATCACAAAAGAAGATTCTTGATTCACATGGCCTTATAGGAAAATGTTATGGAACACAGAAGGAACAGTTAATTTTAATATACAATTTTCTGCTTTGAATATAAGAAATTAGAATAATACCACCTCACCCCAGTTAGAATGGCAAAAATCAAGACCTCTAATAACAACAGATGCTGGAGGGGATGTGGACAGAAGGGAACCTTCCTCCATTGTTGGTGGGAGTGTAAACTTGTTCAACCACTTTAGAAAGTAGTATGGAGTTTCCTCAAAAGACTCCACATAGAGCTCCCCTATGACCCAGCAATCCCACTTTTGGGCATTTACCCAAACGATCATCAACAAGATGATACTAAAGCTACCAGCACAACTATGTTTATTGCAGCATTATTTACCATAGTTAAGATATGGAACCAACCCAGATGCCTCTCAGTAGATGAATGGATCAAGACAATGTGGTATCTATACACAATGGAATTCTATGCCACTGTCAGAAAGAATGACATTGCCCCATTTGTTAGGAAATGGAAAGGCTTGGAAAAATTTATATTAAGTGAAGTAAGCCAGGCCCAAAGAAACATAGGTCCCATGGTTTCCCTTATTTGCAATAACTAGTATATATCTGAGACAAGCAGAAAAGGTCAGATAAATTGATGTTAGGTGAAATAAACCCCAATATAAGTATTCAAATATTTTTTCTTTCATGTGATTGTTTCTAACATATTTATAAGATGATTTCTTTGTTGCTTTTTATGTCCCTCCCCCACGGTATAACCCCTGCTCTCACTGTATTTGATGTTGGTATAATTTGTGAGGGGAAGGGCAAAAACAAATTGTTTAAATAGGGATACAGATGGACCCATTGCAACAATGAGATGTACAAGTCGTTATGTCGAAAAATGAACTTTACAACTTTGGCAGGGGGTGGGGGGGCGGACAGGGGGTTGGAGGGAAGGGGGTGGGAGATGGGAAGGGATGGGAAGGGGAAACAAAGGAGGAGGCAACAATGCTTGATAAGAAATGTACTCATTATCTTGCCCATGTAATTGTAACCCCTCTGTACAGTATTTTCACAATAAAAAAGAAATTAGAATATTTTATTTGTTTGAGACAGTCTACTATATCCATGATATAAAAAAACTTACAAAGGGAGAATAAGTAAAATAAATTTTATTTCAATCCTACTCATTAAAAGAGATGCAAATATCCTAGAGAAATATCATTAGTACAATTTCAGCAAAGAACTAAAAATGCAATGAATGCATGATGGTCCAGCTAGGATACTTTGAGATTATAAGATTGTTTGAATTCTAGGAAACCAATAATATAAATTATGGATGGGTGAATTATTAAGACACCAAAAGATGAAAAGTATACAATTGTTCTAGTCAATACAGAAAAAAAAAGATTTACTAACAATTTGGTGTGCATTCATTATGCAAAGCTCTTAGCCAACTAACTATAGACAAAAATTTCTTTAACTTAAGTGTCATCCATCAACTAAAACTATGGCAAACACCAAGCTTAATAATATAGTGAGAAAAACATGCCTGTTAAGGTCAAGACTAATATGTAAGGTAACTTTATAACAACCCAAACTAAGACCCCTTATAATAGACTTTGTATTTTATTAGTCTTTCTACCAATGTCCTTCTGTTTCAGGATCCTATTTAGTACTTGGTGTTGAATTCAGTATTTCTCTCTTTAAGTTTTCTCCTTGAACCTGTAACAGTTCCTTGGGTTTCCTTTGTCTTTCATGATGTTGAAGATTCTTCTTCACTTTGGATTTCTTTTGTCCTTTCTCATGGTTGGAGAGAGTCCAAGGTTCTGGGGAAGGAAATCCCAAAGGTGATATAGCTCTTCTCTTCAAGAGGTGAAGTGTATGTCTTTCCCCTTTATCTGAGCTGGACTTGAGACTTGATAGAGACAACAGAATGTAATGGGAAGGATTTTGTTAATTCAAAAAAAAAAAAAAGCCCGCATCTCTCAGGGTCTTACATACTATTATTTGTTCTCTTAGGACACTGGCCAATTACTACATGTATAGGCCTAGGGTCACCTGCTAAATGAGGAGTGGCCACCTAGATTAGAGATGAGCTTGCCTACCAGAATCAGGCTGGACCAGACATCACCTAGCCAATCTGTCAGCTGACTGCAGATGCATGAGAGAGCCCCTTAGGGATGGGATGACCCAGCCAATCAAGTCCAGCCTAAATCATTAACTCACCAAATCGTGCACTAAATAAATAGTTGGATTTTAAGGCGTCAAACTTTGGTATTTGTTACATAGCCTACATTAAGTAATACATTTACATCCAAGCCTACTATAGTATGATAAAATTAGTTACCCTAACCTTTGGTATCAGTCAAACCTGGGTTCAAGTTAGATGGTCTTCATTTGATTATTTTATCGGTTCATCTTTTTTCAATGAACAGGAGAATTTTCCATGTATAGGTTCCACACAAAACCAACAACACAGCCTAGGACACTGAAGATACTGATAATGTCTAACAACACTTCCTTAAAGTTCAAGGGTAGGGGGTACCAAGTCTTCTGTTACTGAATACCCTTTGATTTCAATTGTCAGAGAAAACATTTTTAAACCATGGTTCACTGTCTTATTACCATCCATTTCCATTGTACTCTTCAAGCTCTTTTCCTGAAGACTAAGATGAACAGCATCTGCCTATGTACGATAATTGATCGACAATAACCTTCTTGTATACTAGGGTTCTCTAGAGATTGGGGAACAAAGTCTTGCAGACATAGAGGCATAACATAAATCTCACCCTTTCCTTTAAATAAAATTTATGCTGCCAACTGCTACAGAATAATATAATTGCTGGTTTGGCTTGTTAGATAATTGTACTTCTTAAATGCTTTCCTGAAAATAGCTCCCCCCCCCCCCTTCAAGACTACATTTGCTACTTTCTCTGACTTAGGGATAATTTGAGGGGGTTTTGTGCAATTGTCTTATTGCTAAAAAGCTGCAAGTAATGGCATTATTAAGCATGAATTGGAATAAAATTTGGCATTTTTTCCATCCTTATTCTGTTCTCTACGGCAGAAGAGGCGCTTTTGTTTCTCTGGGTCTCTTGTTCTCCACCCACCCTCAGTGGCAGTAGAATAGTGTTTGGATTCAAGGAGCAGTTACAAGATTCTAGAAATTTTAAGCCATGAAGTTTTATGCAAATATAAACATCAAAGACAGACTGGCACAAAGACAATGGCTTTTGACCCCCAGCTTTGACTGTCCTGCTCTGGTTTTGCAAGAGAAAGAGCTGAACACAGTTGTTTTGTCTTTAACCTGTTTATTTAATAATTCCCTCTGTTTTTAAATTTAGATGTGCAGGGGTTTGGACCATGAACTTTCTTTGAACTTTAGGTTCAAAGAACCATCACGTTTTAAAAATAAAACAGGGAATGCATAATAGTACAGAAAAAAAAGATCAAGACTCGTATTTTCAGATCATCAAAAGGGAGAAACATGTCTGGTTTTATTATTATGGTATCTGTAGCTGTGGCCAGAGTAGTAAGCTAGGTTTTCTCTTTCTTAAGCTGTTTTTTCTCTTTCTACTAAATCACATTTTTTTTTCCAGTTCTGGGGCTTAAACTCAGGGTACTGTCCCTGAGCTTCTTTTGCTCAAGGCTAGCACTCTACCACTTGAGCCACAGTGCCATTTCTGGCTTTTCCTGTGTATTTGGTACTGAGGAATTGAACTCAGGGCTTCATGCATGCTAGGCAAGCACTCTACCACTAAGCCACATTCCCAGCCCCTAAATCACATTTTTTTTAGCTACTCCAGATGCCAGTAGGTGTTTCCTTGCTCTGTTACTTGGTTTTGGAGATTGGAATTGTACAGCTACATAGAAATTAGAGAGCAATTTCTCACTGAGGACCACACACAGAATTTGTTGGCAGTCAACACTGTACTCTCTTTAGTCCAGAAGGGTGAATGAAATCAAAGGATACACTCCTTGCATCCTATTCGGTATTGATTGATGTGGCCTGGGAAAGAATTCCTCCATGGTTAGTGCAGTGTTTGAATGTGACCTTCCTTCCTTCCTTCCTTCCTTCCTTCCTTCCTTCCTTCCTTCCTTCCTTCCTTCCTTCCTTCCTTCCTTCCTTCTTCTTTCTTTCTTTCTTTCTTTCTTTCTTTCTTTCTTTCTTTCTTTCTTTCTTTCTTTCTTTCTTTCTTTCTCTCGACTGGGATTTGTTCTCTGAGATTTACATTCGCTAGGAAGGCATTCTACTGCCAAACCATCGCCTTATCCCCTTTTTGCACAGGTTCTTTTTGAGAGAGAGTCTTACTTACTGCCTGGACTTACATCTCAGTTATAAACCACCTGTTGGAGTCTTCTTGAAGTAGCTAGGATAACGGGTGGATACTACCGTGTCTACCTTCTTTATATTGAGATAAACCCAGACTTTCCTGTCTACGCAGGCCTGGAACTTTGATCTTCCTTTTATCAACCACTCACATAGCTAGGATGACAGATGTGTGCCACTTCACTCAGCTATTGACTGAGAAATCTAGCATGTATGCCTTAAAAAATGATCCCCTTAGCCAGGCACTGTTGGCTCATGCCTGTAATCCTAGCTACTCAGGAGGCTGAGATCTGAGATCAGGGTTCAAAGGCAGCCCAGGCAGGAAAGTCCGTGAAACTCTTATCTCCAATAAACCACTAGAAAACCGGAAGTGGTGCTGTGGCCCAAGCGGTATAGCGCTTGCCTTGAGCTGAAGAGCACAGGGACAGCACCCAAGCACAGAGTTCAAGCCCCACGACTGACCAAAAAAAAAAAAAAAATGCTCCCCTTGATCTCAGTCTCCCAAGTAGCTAGGATTACAGGTATAAATATGGTCACCTAACTTTG